>NC_141698.1:179161535-179761535 GCF_964263255.1 Lissotriton vulgaris
GTTGTGGGTTTAAAGGGTAATTGGGTGGGAAGTAATTTAATTGTAATTAATAATATTTATAATTTTTTTTGTTATGGATAATTATTTTATTTATAATTAATTATTAATTGACAATACACGATTTAAATTGATAATTAATTTTTTAATTGGTAATTAATGTTTTTAATTGTCATTTATTTGTTTTAATTGGTAATTAATGTTTTTAATTGGGAAATAATTTTTGTAATTGGTAATTAATTGTTTAATTGGTTAATGATTTTGTTAATTGGCAATTAATATTTTTAATTGGTAATTATTTTTATTAATTGGAAAATATTTGTAATTAATTGATAATTAATGTTTTATAAAAAGTATTATTTGGTATAAAATATTTGTATTGTTTAATAATTTTTAAATGTGAATTAATTTTAAATAATATTTTTTTGTAATGAAAATATATTATTGTTTAATATTTATTATTTGGTGAGTAATATTTATTAATGAATATCTATTGGTATTTGTTGGTAATTTACTGTTAATTAATTATTCAAATGTAATTGCTTTGAATAATTAATAATTGTTTGTAAATGATTTTTTTTTTTTTAACATCATTTTTATTGCATCACCAATATAATTGTACAGACATAATAATCAAAATTATAATTTCTCTGTGCACAAGGAATGTTATTGTCCATTGTGTTCTTGTTCGGGAGGTCCGCCCCTTCCTCAGGTACTGGTAGCCTCTGTCCTTGAGTATTTCTCGTGCCACCTTACATTGTCTGACACTAGTGGTACTAAAGTATTGCTGGGTTGCTTTTGTGATTTTGACCCCTCCCCCGCCCCATAATTTCGTTCCCCAACAGCCCGCCAATTCCCGCTTCCTTCCTTCCCTCCCCCCCCCGTGGTCGCGCTACGCTGATTCATCGTTGTAAGAACGTCTGTTGTGATGTAGGAAGTACATACATTCGCTAAGGTGTGCCCCCCGGTATGGTGACAGGGTCTGCTACATCCAGCTCCTCCTCGCCCTCCTGCTCCTCATCATCTATGTCACGGAGCGCCTGCACCATCATTTCCCACGCAGTTGCCCTCTCCAAAGCCTTCTCGTCATTTGTTCTCCAGGCCATCTGGTACCTCAGGGTGCTCTCACATGCCGCCCACCTCAGGCATTCCCCATACCATCTTTTATACGCGGGCCCCACTCTCGACTTCCAATTCCTCGTTATCTCCCGCTTAGCTAGCACGAGCCCCAAGTCTATAAATTTGCTGGTAGTCTTGTTTCTAGGCGTGTGTGGGAACCAGTGGAGGATGCCCACCGCTTTCGTGTACTGAATGTCCCTGTCTGTTGCACTGTTGAGGGCCCGCCCAACTTCCTGCCAGTAGTCTCCCAGAGATGGGCAATCCCATAACATGTGACCCAGGTCCGCCCCAACCGTATTACATCTGGGGCAAGCAGCGGTTTCTATCCCAAAATATTGTTGTATTTTCCCCGGTGTGAGGTATGCCCTGTGAATGATGTAGAAGTGGATTAACTGAAACCTGGCATTTCTCGAGCTCTTCCGTGCCCGCCTCAGTAGCTGGCCCCAGGTCGTGTCAGGGATCTCTAATTGGAGGTCCAGCTCCCACTTGGCCTTCAGAGCTGTCAGTGGCTGTAAGGCCTCCCTCTGTATCCTGGAGTACAAGCAGGTGACAGCCTTAAAGGTCCCCGCAGCCATCATCGTGTATTGACATGCCATGGAGGTGCCCGGCTCCTGCAATCCTTCCCCCCAGTGGGCCTGCATAGCGCCCGCGACCGCCGCGTGCAACAAGTAGTCGCCCCTCGGCAGGTCGAACCGCTCCTGCAAGTCCTGAAACGGCAGCAGTACCCCATCCTCATACAGATCGCCCAACATTTGTATCCCCGCCTCCTCCCAACCCAGCAAGCGCGACCAGTCACCTCCATGTGGGAGGGCCGTAATCATCCCCAACGGAATTTCAGGGGCATACATAAGGCGGACTCCCGCCCGCTTACGGGCCCTGTCCCAGCAGAGTCCGAACGTCTGCTCCTCGACCGTCAAATCTCCTACCCGGAGTTTCTGGTGTAATGTGATGTACGCCAGCACATGTCGCGGGGTGCCTTCCACTCTCGCGTCCTCAGGGCCTCTATACACTCTCGCGACCTGCTGAGTAAAAATCTGCAGCTGCGCGGCCAGATAATATCCCTCAAAATCAGGCACAGCCAATCCTCCTTCATCCTTGGGGCGTAGCAGAGTATCGAGCGCTATGCGCCTCCTTCCCGTGCCCCATAAGAACGCTATGACCAGAGATCTCAGGCGCTTAAAAATAGAAATCGGGACCCACACCGGGAGCGTCCTAAAATAATACAAGAGCCTGGGCAGGGCCACCATTTTGAGCAGGGAGATCCTACCAGCCAGGGACAGCGGCAGGGTAGACCAGAAATCCATGTTCCCCCGTAGGGCATTAATGCAACGGGTGATGTTACCTTCTAGCAAATCAGCCGGGGTATGATAGACATAGACTCCCAGATAGTGTAGACAGCGCGGTTCCCACCGGAGTTCTTGCGCAGTGAGAGGACACGGTTCTCCTGACCTCAGGGGGAATAAGCAGGACTTAGGCCAGTTGACCCGCAGGCCCGATAGCCGGCCAAACCGCCCTAGTAACCGCCGTGCCCCCTCTAGCTCGGGGCCCGCGTTAGCCAAAAACATCAGCAGATCATCTGCGTATAAAGAAATGAAATGTGGCCTGCCCCTAAATGATAAACCGGCGTAGTGGCGGCCCAGTCTGGCCTCTACAGCGAAGGGTTCCATCGCCAGGGCAAAAAGAAGCGGAGATAGGGAACACCCCTGTCTGGTGCCACGCCTAACCGGGTATTGCCTCGAGAGCAGAGCGCCCACTCGGACTCTCGCTACCGCATCAGTGTACAGGACCTTGGTCCAGTTTATGTATCCGTCCCCTAGCCCGAAGCGTCGCATCACCTCATACAAGTACCCCCATTCAAGGCTGTCGAAGGCCTTCTCTATGTCAATAGAAAGGACAAATGGAGAGACGGCGCCCGGCCAGTCCGCCCCCATCAGTCTCGTGAGTCTGCGAATATTGTGGGTAGTGCTGCGCGTCGGGATAAAACCGCATTGGTCCTTATGAACAAGGCCAGTCATATGCACCAGCAGTCTGTTGGCAAGAATCTTACTCAGGATCTTGTAGTCCGTCGTCAACATGGACAACGGACGGTACGAGGATAAAGCCGCTCCCTCTCTGCCCGGTTTTAAAAGCGGGATCATGAGGGCTTCACACATGGAGCCCGGGAGCCGACCCCTCGCTTGCGCTTCATTGTAGACCTCTCGCAGCCGGGGAGCCAGGTACTCCAGATATTTACTATAAAACTCTATCGGGAGTCCGTCGAGTCCCGGGGTCTTATTTCTAGCCATTTGTTTTACTGCACACCCTATCTCTCCGAGCGTGATGGGCCGACCCAGCTCCTCTGCCTCCGAATCTTCCACCCTCTGTAGTTGTAAGCCGTCCAAGAACTCTCCCAGCTCATCTGTCCCCCCTGTTTCACCACTTTCATAGAGACCCTCATAATAAATCCGAAACTTATTCAGGATCCCGGGTTGGGTATGGCAGGGCTCCTCCCCTGTCTCTTGGATCATCATGATCGGCATACCCCTCCTGACTGGGTTAGCGAGCCACGCCAACATAGACCCCGCCTTATCGCCTTCCGCGTGCGCCCTCGTCATGTACGCCTTATGATCAAAGCTGCGCAGCCGTTCCAGTTCCACAGCCAGCCCCTCCCTGGCCCCACTAAGCCCCTCCTGCAACTCAGGGTGATTCGGGCGACCCTTCTCCAGTTCTCTCAACCACGTTTCGGCCTTATCTAAATCATCTAACAAAGTCTTGCGAGCCCCAGCCGTGTGTCCAATACAGTGCCCTCGCACCACCACCTTAAACGCGTCCCACTCTACCGCCCTCGTGGAGGCCGTGCCGTTGTTCTCCTCAAAGTAGCACTCAATGCATTCTCCCAGGGCCTCCCTGAACAACAAGTCATCCAGGGTGTCGGGTTGCAGGCGCCATGTTGGTACGCAGTTAGCAGTCACCAGCCAGTTCAGGGACAGCAACAAAGGGTTGTGGTCCGATATCGTCCGGGCCAAATATTCCGCCCCTCCCACCGCAGAAAGTACGCATGAGGAACACAGAAACGCGTCCAGCCTGACGTGTAAATCATGCAGGTGCGAGTGAAAGGAGTAGTCCCTAGTAGTGGGGTGTAACGCCCTCCATGCATCTGTGAGGGCCCAGCTCTCCTGCCACTCCAGCCTGCGCTTGGCTACTCTATGCACTGGGGACGCATGCAGTGGGGGATGGGACCTATCCAATACCACATCCTCAACCGAGTTGAAATCCCCCCCCAGGAGTACCGGCCCGCCAAATAACCCGCCAGTTTACCCGAGACTGTAGACAAAAATGCGGGCAGATCCACATTGGGAGCGTACACACTGCAGAGAGATACCACCCTGCCTTTCAGCCTCCCCTCCACTGCCACATACCTGCCCTCAGGGTCCACCAATGTTTTTGTAACCTGGAAGGGAACCCCCACCCGTATCCAAATCAGTGCCCCCCTCGCAAAAGCTGAGAACGTCGTATTAAACAGCTGCCCCCTCCAACGCCTCTGCAGTGCAATCCCTTCTTGCTTATTGAGATGTGTTTCCTGCAGGAATGCTATGTGAACTCCCCTGCGCTTGAGGTATGCCTGAACTTTATGCCTGCGTGTCATGGACTGCATACCCCGCACATTCCAGGACACACATTTCAACGCCCCGGTACTAGCCATTCCCCTTCACACAACCAGACCGAACAATAAAGATCATTGACCTCGCTCTCTCCGCGACCACGGACCAACCCACCCTCCCTCTCCAAACAGGAAGCCAAACCCCCCCAACAACAACTACCCCCCGAGCAACCCCAACTGCGCTCAACACCCACCCCCCCAGGACAGGCCCCCCCGCAACTGGAAGTACCCCCATCCAAACCAACACTCCCAACCACCCCTCAAAGAAAGGCAGTAATGGTCGCAGTCTCCACTGCGATGACCTTAAGGGCCAGTAGGGCGTGGTACGATGCGAAAGGTTCGTGAAAGCAAATCAACCCCGCACACTCCACCCCACAATCCCCACATCATAGCGCCCCGAAACCTCAAGTAACAGTACTCCGCTGCCATGGGCCCAGTGCCCCGGTGTCCAACCAGCGAGGCCACTCCACTAGTCCAGATTAACACGCCTCAAGTATCTCCTCCGAAGTCTGCGGCGTCACGATAGGGCCCCGGGCTCCACCAAATTCCGAAAGTCCCGTCTCCGAGCTCGTGCCCGGGTCCTCCGAGTCCGTGCCCTTCCCGGACTGACTTCTGGTAGACTTGGATAAGTCCGCCACTGCCTGTAGGGCCGCTTGCCTCTCCGTCTCCGTCTGTGACACCGAAGGTTTGCCGGTCCTCCTGCGGTTCTTCCTGATCCGTTGAGATTTCCTGATCGGTTGTGTCACCTTAGCCTCCTCCTCCCTGGCCTTGGCACCATCCGTTCCCGCTTTATAAGTGTCCCACCAGGCCCAAGCGTCCGCCGAGGACGTGAAGAAGAGTGTCTGTTCATCTACCACCACTCTTAGCTTCGCTGGGAATAACAGGGAGTACTTGATGCCTTCATCACGGAGCTCCCGCTTAAGGGACAGGAAGTTCGCCCTGAGCCTCTGCGTCTCAAACGTATAGTCCGGGAACATAGTGACCCTGTTGTTGTCCACCTGAAAGGGCCCTGCTTCTCTCGCCCTTTGCAAAAGCCAGTCTCTGTCCCGGTAATGGAGCAACTTGAACACCACTGGGCGAGGCGGGAGGCCCGGGGCCGGCGGGCGCGCCGGGACCCTATGCGCTCGCTCAAGGGAGAAGAAGGGGGACAGTTCCTCCGGCGCCACCTCCGTCCGCAACCAATTATCGAGATAGCCCACCATATCGTCCCCTTCAATTTTTTCCGGCAAGCCTACGAGGCGTACGTTGTTGCGCCTATTCCGGTTTTCCGCGTCTTCGGCTCTCCGTTCCAGCACCTTCAAACGATCCATCACCTCCGTCATCTGCGCCTTCACCGCTGCATGGCTCGGGGCCAATTCCTGAACCGTGATCTCCACAGATTTCACTCTGTCCTTGAGCTTATCGTGGTCAGCTTTTAGGAGGCCCAAGCCCGTCGCCACCTGGGCTATGTCCTGTTGCAAGGCGTCTTTTGTGGTGGCGATGGCCTCCAGGATCCGGTCCTGCATCCGTTGTAGCCCCGACTGGTCTCGATCCGCTCCTTCCGCGGCTTCTGTATCGGTCGCACCATCTCCCTTCCCTTTCGGCTTCCCCATCTGGGTCGGCACTAGCGGTGGCCTCCAAAGCTGTCTCCGCCCCCGCTCCGAACGTCGCCGGGCTTCGACCTCAGGAAGGTCCTCTTGCAGCAGTAGCGGAAAAGGCCGCCGCGTTTCGCGCCTGGGGCACCGCTCTAGTCTCCGGATCCAAGGCTGCCTCTAGGGAGCAGGGTTTTTCGAGCTCCCGCTAGTCCGGCTGGCGCCAGTCGTGCTCAGAGGCCCGGGGCCATCGTCACTGGGTCGTTGCCATGTTGTCGCCGCCACCACCAAGGGTTCGGATCCCATCCACCGCCGGTGGCGCTCTAGAGGTCCGCTCCGACACCCCGAGAGGGGCGCGATGCAGCCGCTAACACCTCCTATCTGTGGAAGTAGCAGCCCTTAATGTGGCTCCGGGC
Source organism: Lissotriton vulgaris (assembly GCF_964263255.1). NCBI lineage: Eukaryota > Metazoa > Chordata > Amphibia > Caudata > Salamandridae > Lissotriton > Lissotriton vulgaris. The sequence continues at coordinate 179,168,279 of NC_141698.1, forward strand.
CAGCGACTCCGTCGTCCCTGTGCCTCATGCCGCCGCCGCCATTTTAGGTCGATGACTTCACGCCTGAGTTCAGCTTTCAGAGTCAGATATCGGGCTTGGGATGGCCCCGAGTCGTCCGCCGTCGGCGCCGGACCCTCCGTGGTATCTCCCAGTGTCGGAGTATACCGATTTCGTCGGGGTTCGACCAGATATTCAGGATATTTTTCGGGATCGGGCGCGGAGCTCCGAGCTCACGCTGCCTACCTCCTCGGCATCCAAGCCACGCCCCTCAATTGTTTGTAAATGATGTAGATTTATTTTAAAATTTAATTATACATCATTTTAAATATAAAAATCATTTATACGTATGTTATATTTAAATTCTACGCTATCCAGCGCTTTCCTTACTGTTGCACTTTCTGGAGTGGGAATAGTAATTTTTACCCCTATGCTTTCCAGCGTTTTCCCTACTGTTTCAATCTATGGAGTTGGAATAGTAATTTGTACCCACCTGCTATCCAACGCTTTCCCTACTGTTGCACTCTCTGGAGTGGGAATAGTAATTTTTACCCCTACGCTATCCAACGCTTTCCCTACTGTTGCACCCTCTGGAGTTGGAATAGTAATTTTTACCCCTATGCTATCCAACGCTTTCCCTACTGTTGCACCCTCTGGAGTTGGAATAGTAATTTTTACCCCTACGCTATCCAACGCTTTCCCTACTGTTGCACTCTCTGTAGTTGGAATAGTAATTTTTACCCCTACGCTATCCAATGCTTTCCCTACTGTTGCACTCTCTGGAGTTGGAATAGTAATTTTTACCCCTACGCTATCCAACGCTTTCCCTACTGTTGCACTCTCTTGAGTGGGAATAGTAATTTTTACCAACCCACTATCCAACGCCTTCCCTACTGTTGCACTCTCTGGAGTGGGAAGAGTAATGTTACCCCTACGCTATCCAACGCTTTCCCTACTGTTGCACCCTCTGGAGTTGGAATAGTAATTTTTACCCCTAGGCTATCCAACGCTTTCCCTACTGTTGCACTCTCTGGAGTTGGAATAGTAATTTTTACCCCTACGCTATCCAACGTTTTCCCTACTGTTTCACTCTATGGAGTTGGAATAGTAATATGTACCCACCCGCTATCCAACGCTTTCCCTACTGTTGCACTCTCTGGAGTGGGAATAGTAATTTTTACCCCACGCTATCCAACATTTTCCCCACTGTCTCACTCTATGAAGTTGAAATAGTAATTTGTACCCACCCGCTATCCAACGCTTTCCCTACTGTTGCACTCTATGGAGTTGGAAGAGTAATGTTACCCCTACGCTATCCAACGCTTTCCCTACTGTTGCACCCTCTGGAGTTGGAATAGTAATTTTTACCCCTACGCTATCCAACGCTTTGACCACTGTTGCACCCTCTGGAGTTGGAATAGTAATTTTTACCCCTACGCTATCCAACGCTTTTCCTACTGTTGTACTCTCTGGAGTTGGAATAGTAATTTTTACCCCTACGCTATCCAACGCTTTCCCTACTGTTGCACTCTCTGGAGTGGGAATTGTAATTTTTACCCCTACGCTATCCAACGCTTTTCCTACTGTTGCACTCTCTGGAGTGGGAATAGTAATTTTACCCCTACGCTATCCAATGCTTTCCCTATTGTTGCACTCTCTGGAGTGGGAATAGTAATTTTTACCCTTACGCTATCCAACGCTTTCCCTGCTGTTGCACTCTCTGGAGTGGGAATAGTAATTTTTACCCCTACGCTATACAACGCTTTCCCTACTGTTGCACTCTGTGGAGTGGGAATAGTAATTTTACATTCTACACTATCCAATGTTTTCATTACTGTAGTTTTTTTTGGACTTTAAATAGTAGTTTTATTTATTTATGTATTTAATATTTTTTGTATTTTTTTAGATAATGTTGTATTTAATTAAGTTTAAAACTATTGAAAGTATATTTAATTGTTTTAATTTATTAAAGATATTAGTTTATTTTTTTATGTTATTATTTTATGTGTGTAGCTATTTTTGTAATTTATAGTATATTTTGATGATTTATAAGTAATTAAAATAATTAATAATATGTATTATTAAGTATATATTATATGTTATGTTTATTTTTAATAAAAGTTTTATTATTCAATATGTATTATTTATTGATTTTAAACATTATTAAATATGTTTAAATATGTTTATTTCATTTATAAGTATTATTTACTTTATTTTACTTTTTTTTTAAAGAAAAAAAAACAATATTTTTAATTACGATATTTTTAACATCTATATTTTGGTTTCGATATTTTGTACTTACCATGTTTTAGATAGGGTGTCGATGTACTTGCCTTCGATATTCCAGCGTCGATATTTTGTAGGTCGATATTATGTCTGTCAATATTCTGTTCGAGATTCATTTTGGCCACATGTTAATATTAGTGTATAGCAGCCTCGTTAGAACAATAACAGCAAACGCTATCCTTAGTGTGGGCCACTTCTTTGCTGCACCTAGTATTATAGTGCACAGTATATGCACACAGTCTATATTTCCTTATTAAGTTTAAGAGCCTGCACTCGTTTTTTTCACCGTATTTTGCCTATGTAGCTCTGAATCATGCTGCGCACCTGCTGCTTGGTATAGGGTGTTTTCATAGCATGGACTTTACCCTTTAAACAAGCAGGAAGTGGGATAAGGAAGGTGGTGGCAAATTGTGAGCCTTTTCGCGGCCGCTTTGATGTTCTCAGTGGCTACGTAGCTCACTGAGAACATCAAAGCGGCAGCGAAAGTGCTCCCAAAGGCTGCAGGCTGACAAATGGTGCGCGCGCCCGGCGCACATGCACTGTACCCGATCCGCCTGCAGCCTTTGGGAGCACTTTTGAAAGCCCCTTACTTAATTCTCGCAGAACAACGCATGCGCGTTGGCTCAGCGAGACCTAAAAAGGGCCAGGTTCAATAAGTGTGATAGTCATTGACAAAAGAGGGTTTTGAGTTCCACTGCGTACCTGAACTCCTCTTGTGGGATCCATCATTACCTGGAAACATTTCCTATGCTATATTGCTCAGTGGGTTGTGCAAGGGTTACAGTCCAACTGAATTTGTAATTTAAGTTGGCACTTTCACTTAGTCCTTGTTGTCAAGGGGTTAGAAATCTGACCCATGTGATTCATGGGGACCCTAGAGAACCTATCACTAGAGCTTGAGGATGCATGCCAAAATATGTATCCCTCTGATCCTGCTTTTATATTTGCTCTAAGTGGTACCGATGTTACTGTTGTACTGTTTTTTTGCTATGCACATAGACATTTTTACCCAAGGGTTATAAGATGTTGCTAGCCTCAAAGGCCTTATCAGTTTATGGAGTTCTTTGAAGGCTTCTGTTTCTCAAAGCATATTTGGGGTTAAGGAGTAAGCACTAAATCTGAGTTTAGCAGCTATTCCATAACGAAGATTTCATCTAATGATTTTTGCAAAGGATTGCATTATTCTTCTCTGACAATGTAGGGTAAGCTAATTCTAGCACAGTTTTAGATGCAGCCAAGGTTCATTGTTAGACCTCTTAGCTTTAGGGTTCCCCCCCAGACCTTTTGCCTGCTTACCTACTCTTTTTGCTGATTCCTTGTGTTGTTCTTAGGACTCTGAGCACTTTACCACTGCTGACCAGTGCTAAAGTGCATGTGCCTCTCTCCTAAACATGGTAACCCTGATTTGACCACAATTGGTGTATTTCATATACTTGTAAGTCCCTTGTAAAGTGGTATACCAGATACCAAGGGCCTGTAAATTAAGTGCTACTAGTGGGCTTGCAGCTCTGATTGTGCCACCCACACAAATAGCCATTCAAACCTATCTCAGGCCTTCCACTTCAAAGACTGTGTGTGCAGTTTACTGCCAACTCGACTTGGCATTTAAAACACATTGAAAAGCATTAAACTCCCCTTTTATTACACCTAAGTCATCGCTAAGGTAGGCCCTAGGTAACCCATGGGGCAGAGTGCTGTGTAAGTAAAAGGTAGGACATGTGTACTTTTAAGTTCTGCTGTGCTGCCCTGCTACCTGCTGCTCTCTGTCCCTGCTGCTGAGGGAGAGCTGGGCTCTGTCTTGAACCCCGAGTGATCTCCAAGGGCTTGATAGCTTGCCTCCTGTTGCTTGAGACTCAGGGATATCAAAGTCTCTACACTTACTCCTGTTCTTAGCCCATTGGAAGTGGAGCAGACACTTGCTTCAGAGAAATCAACGTTTCTCTTGTCTGCGTGTAGCACAACCAACGCATCAACCTTGCGGCAGTAGCAGAATCGGTGCATCGCATCAGAACCAACACAACACCTGCAGAAACCGATGCTTGGAAGCACATCTCCTCGACTGCGCAGAGAAACCCAGCACATCACACTCGGAACCAACGACTCTCAGCTTTGGCGCTTCAGCTTCGTAATCAGCGCATTGCCACCACTGTATGAAGAAACTCAACACATCACCTCACCTGTGGGGGCCAACATCAACGCATCACCCGTCTGTACCCCTCATCTTTCTGTTGCGACCAAGATCAAGGTACTCTGATCCCTGGCCCGGTGTGGTTCATGTATCCATCCTGTGCTCCATCACAGTAAGCTTGAACTGTTGACTGCCCCTGTCCAACGCGGCCAGAGAACTCCTTTGGCACTTATTGCTTCTAAGCGATACAGACACTTTTTATTCTTTAAAAATTCATATCTCAAGGGGCGTGGCTTATCAGGTCGACATGGCGGACATGTGCTAGCCAGCTGCGTCCAGCCCAGCATTTATCATACCATTATCCTGGCTCCCTCGGACCGCTGAATAGTCCCGTAGGGAGCATCTTGGTGCCAGGGTACTTGTGTGTGCAGTCCGGATAGCGGCTGCGGTGTCGGGAGCGGCTGGGAACCAGTGCTATTGCATCCATGAGGCGTGGCCTGTGAGTTGCGGCGGAGCAGGGGCATGGAGTTTGGTGAGCCCCGGAGACAGTGCTGATTGTGTGGCTGCTCTTGGGAGTCTGCGGCGGCGGCTCGTGACTCGAAATATCGCGGGCCGATTGGCCCCGGAGCCCAGCTGGAGGTCACTGGTGAGGAGCTGCGAGGAGGGGGCGCCCCGGCCCGCAGGTAGACTTGGTGGCCTCTGTGCACCGCGTCCTGGGGTACGGCCTGGTTCTCTGGCCCCAGGCATGGGATTGCCCCTCTTCTCGGCTAGTCGACAGTTGGTGGGTGGCAGCAGCTGTGGAGAGATTGTGTAAGGGCCCCCCCTTGGGCTGCCGTTTGCGCCCGAGGACCGGCGGCTATATCGGGCCGCGTGGGGAGGCTAGGAGAGCCCTGTGGGTGCTGACAGGACCCTCCTCAACCCCGGGGGCCCTGAGTTGGTGGCGGTGAATAGGCCCCGAGGCCCAACTGGAGATTGCTGGTGAGGAGCCCAGAGGAGGGGGCGCCCCGCCCCGCCAGGAGACGTGGAAGGTGGGTCCAGGGGCCCCGGGAGTGGGATTGCCTCTCCTCCCGGCCATTTGCCAATTGTTGGGCAGCAGGTGCAGTGGAGCACACATGTGGGCCCCCCTCCCTTGGGCTGCTGTTTATGCCCGGGGACCGGCGGCAATATCGGGTCACGTGGGGGGCAGGGGAAGACTGGTGCGGCCTGGTAGCTCCTTGACCCCCAGGGGACCTGAACGGGTGACAGACGACAGACCTCTTGGTGGCCCCAGGCCTTGGGGACCTTTGGACTGGTGTGGCGGTGCTTCCCAGCACCGGACTGTGGATCCTTGATCCTTGTGAATAGGAAGGCGCCAGGATGCTTCTCCAATTGGACTGTGTGACTGATTAACCTGTGCTATGTAGAGGGAGCCCTTAGGAGGGCTCAACCCCCACCTGTCTAGTGTGTGTGAGGTACGGGCCTAGGGGACATGGGCTGCAAGTTGGGGATCCATTGGTGGGTGCGGACTGTGCCCCCCGTTGGGGGTATGGTGCCAACCCCACCGCGACAGGTACTTCAGTGTTTTTGAGGTATGGGGTGGGAGGTTTGTTGTGGGGAGGGGATTTGGTTGGGGGTTTGGGTTGCGCTTTTACACTGGGCACCCCAAAACAAGCGCGCACACTGCCAGGTCCTCCTATCTATGATACACCATGCTTGATGCCTGATGGCTAGTGGGGGTATAGATGTTCGGGTGCTCACGGGCACTCTCCGTATTGTTAGTTGGAACGTGCGTGGGGCTTTAGATAAAATGAAGCAAGGGGCTGTCCTGCGCCAGACCAAGAGAGCCGGAGGTGACATCCTCCTTTTGCAGGAGACCCATTTGATGGGTTCCAAAGTCCTTTGCTTGCAGCGCTATGGCTTCCAGCAGGTCTTCCACGCTGGGTTTATGCAAGGCTCTAGGGGGGTGGCGGTTTTAATCCACCGCAGGGTCCTGTATGTGCATGCGCAGCAGTGGTTGGATCCACAGGGGCGATACGTATTTCTTCGGGCATGATTGGGGAAGATCCTATTGTGTTGGGATGTGTATATGCCCCTTCCCCTTTACAGTGGTCCTTAGTTGAGTGGCTGCTCTCCCTGTGGGCAGATATGCCGGATGTGGCTTCAGTGGTGGGTGGTGTTTGGAATGACGTCATGGATATGGGTAGGGACAGAAACAAAACGGGAGGGGGTCTGGGTGGCACACATCCCACGAAATTGCATTCCCTGGTTACTGGCCTGGATTGGGTGGATGCATGGCGGCACATACATGGAGACAAGAGGGAGTTTACCTACCTCTCAGCGGTACATAAATCATTCTCGAGGATAGATTATGTTTTTGTCCCCCGGGCGACGGCATCGAGTGTGATGTCTGTTGGGATCCTCCCTAGGGGGCTGTCGGACCACTCTCCGGTGTTTGTGGAGATGCAGCTGGGCAGGGGTCGGCAGCCCTTTCCCTGACGCCTAGCGGTATGGCATTTGCAGGATTCAGACTATGAGAGGCACATGTGGGAGGCGATCGCAGACTATTTTGTCGCCAATGTGGGGTCGGTCTCTAGCGCAGTAACACTCTGGGAGGCGCTGAAGCCTACTCAACGAGGGGTGGACATAGCATGGTGTGCAGCGACCCGTCGAAGGCGTTGGGGCGAGTTGGTTAGGGCAGAGGTGGAGGCCCTAGAGCAGGGGTACTCATAGTACGGCCCGCGGGCCGGTGGCAGCCCGGCAAGCCTTCCTTGGCGGCCCGCCGGACCTTGCAGACATGTACCAGTTTAAAAAAAAAAATCAAGAGTTTTAGTAAACACCGCCGGTTGATGCAGCCTGACTCGGAGAGGCTCTGCTTTAGGGGGGGCCGGGAAATTCCAGCCATAGAGTGGAGCTGCAGGGGCCTCAGAAGAGGTGAAACAGAACAAAGCCTCATTAACGATTTAATGGTCTTTTAAAGACCTGTGAAGTGCTCCGGCTGTGTGCGCGCCAGGCAAGCTGACTCATCCCGGGCTGCCACATAGGAGGGGGGGAGGAGGGGGGGGATTGTTGGACAATTACAGTGACCAGGACAAACCCCGTGACTGATTGAACCGAGCCGAGCATGAACTTGGAGATCACTCTGCGCAGCCTCGAGTAGCATTTGTTTTATCGACACTGAAGGGATGAAAGTCTGAATCAGCCCAACCTTATTTGGAATCTCTGCTCTCCGGATTACACCTGATCTCTGCTGCAGTGGTCCAGCCAACTCTCGTGCACCCTCTACATTAGGGAGTCACTAATAATGTGCTGCAGATTTTGGGAAGGCTGGGGAAGGTGGTTCGATGTGTGCAGCAAATAGCTCTTGCTTTTCGTGATATATCTAATAGAATTAATACACCTTGCCTAGACAGAGATAGGGAGACAGAGATCGAGAGAGAGGGCGAGGGAGGGAGAGACAGAGGGAGGGAGAGTCAGGGGAGGTTGAAGGAGTGAGAGAGTCAGGGGAGGGCGAGGGAGGGAGTGAGAGAGGGAGGGGGAGAGTCAGGGGAGGGTGAGACAGAGGGAGGGAGAGACAGAGGGAGGGAGAGACAGGGGAGGTTGAGGAAGGGAGAGTGAGGGCGAGAGAGGGAGAGTCAGGGAAGGGAGACAGAGGGAGAGCCAGGGGGGGTGTGGGAGGTAGAGAGAGGGAGAGTCAGGGGAGGGAGAGAGAGGGAGAGTCAGGGGAGAGGGAGGGAGGGAGGGAGAGCCAGGGCAGGGTGAGGGAGAGTGAGAGTCAGGGGAGGGCGAGGGAGGGAGAGACAGAGGGAGGGAGTGTGAGGGGAGGGAGGGAGGAGAGTGAGGGGAGGGAGGTAGAGAGAGGGAGAGTCAGGGGAAGGCGAGGGAGGGAAAGAGAGTCGGGGAGGGAGAGAGAGGGAGAGTCAGGGGAGGGGAGGGAGGCAGAGGCATAAGGAGGGAGGGAGACAAAGGGAGGGAGGGAGGGTGAGATGGAGAGAGAGAGGAAGACGGGGAGAGAGAGGGAGGGAGGGAGACAGTTAGAGAAAGGGAGGGAGACAGTTAGAGAAAGGGAGAGAAAGGGAGACGGAGAGAGGGAGGGAGACAAAGAAAGGGAGGGAGACAGAGAGAGGGAGGGAGATAGAGGGAGGGAGGGAGGGAGGGAGGAAGTGGGAGGGAGTGAGGGAGACAGAGAGAGAGGGAGAGAAAAAGAGGGAGGGAGAAAAAGAGGGATGGAGAGAAAGAGAGGGATGGAGACAGAGAGGGGAGGTAGAGAAAGAGAGAGGGAGGAAGACAGAGAGAGGGATGGAGGGAGACAGAGATAGGGAGGGAGGGAGACAGAGAGGGAGGGAGACAGAGAGGGAGGGAGGGAGACAGAGAGAGGGAGGAAGACAGAGAGAGGGAGGAAGACAGAGAGAGGGAAGGAGACAGAGAGAAGGAGGGAGACAGAGAGGGAGGGAGACAGAGAGAGTGAGGGAGACAGAGAGAGTGAGGGAGACAGAGAGAGTGAGGGAGATAGAGTGAGGGAGACAGAGAGAGTGAGGGAGACAGAGGGAGTGAGGGAGACAAGAGAGGGAGGGACGGAGAGAGAGAGAGAGAGAGGGAGGTAGAGAAATAGAGGGAGGGAGGAAGAGAAAGAGAGAGAGGGAGGGAGACAGAGAGAGAGATATGTGTGTATGCTCGGTCTGGTGGCTCAGTGGACAAAGACATCCGCTGCCAGGGCCTGTGTTCAACCTCATGGTCACAGTTTTTTTTTGTCTCTAGCCCCGCCCCCTCTCTCACTGACCACGCCCCCACCGGTGCGGCCCTCGGCCACAAACTACACTGTAAATTTGGCCCCTTAGAGAAAGTTTGTGAGTACCCATGCCCTAGAGTGTCGGAGCGTGGGGACGGGCGATGGTCCGGTGGTGCGTCAGCTGCTGCAGGCACAGCAGTCGCATACCTCTTTTCTGATGGACAAGGCCCGTCAACTTTGGCTGGTCACGTAGCAGAATCTGCCAATGGGGTGATAAGTCGAGCAAGATGCTACATAGGCTCTGCCAGGGTGTTTTTCATCCGCAGGCCCTTCCCGGGGTGCTTGATTAGAGGGGGAGAGTGGGAGAGCTTTGCCACTTATTTCGCGGACCTCTATTCCCCTTGGAAGTGTCTACCCGAGGCTACGGTGGACACATTTATTGCATATCTCCCACCCAAGGCGGTGTCCGATGATACGCGCCAACGACTGGAGCTCCCCCTCTCGGTGGAAGAATTGGGCAAGGCCCTGGGAGAGCTTAATACTGGGAAGGCCCCGGGACCCAATGGGTTCCCCGCTGAGTTCCATCGTCGGGACAATTTACAGCTGGCGGCATACTATCGGGCGGCAGTGGAGGAGGCCAGGGAGACCGGTCAGCTCCACCCGAACTGGCGACATGCGGAGGTGGTGGTGGTTCATAAACCTGATTGGCCTCTGGAGCAGCACGCCTCTTACCGCCCCATTTCTCTTATCCATGTGGAGGCAAAGGTCTTAGCCAAGGCTCTGGCCAACCGCCTCCTGCCGCATATTTCGGCTTTGGTCCACCCAGACCAGGCCGGGTTCATGCCCCAGAGGGCGACACGGCACAACATACAGCAGGCCCACGTAGCATTGGCAGCGGTCCGACGGGCAGGGGTGCCAGCTGCGCTCCTACTGGCGGAAATGGATAGGGCATGTGACTCCCTGAGCTGGGTCTACCTGTTTGCCCTCCTTCGTAGACTTAATCTTGGCACCCGGTTTCTGTCGTATGTGAGACTTCTATATACTGAATTGACAGCATCGGTCCGTGTGGCGAGTGCGGTGTCGTCCAGTTTCCCAATCCATTGAGTCACCAGGCAGGGGTTCCCCTGTCGCCTTATTTATTTGCACTAACCATGGAGCCACTGGCTGCCTGGGTGCGAATTGATGCACAGTTGAAAGGGTTTGAGTGGGCTCCTGGTCTTCCAGATAGGATCGCATTGTACGCGGACGATGTCCTTTTCTTCCTTTCGGCATTGGATAGGATGGGCTGCGGATCCTGCAAATATTTGGTGAGGCGACAGGGCTGTACATAAACCCTCGTAAGTCTACGCTATGGGTATTGGGGGCTCGGGATGGGGCGGGTGCATGGGCGTCTGCGATGCAGGTGGCGGTGGGTGGCCTCAAATATCTGGGTGTCTTTCTCTCAGACGTGCCAGCTGTGTCGTGGGAGCGGAATGGGGCAACAGTTTGTGAGCACGTACGGGCTGGTATCAAAAGCTGGTCCCGTATGTCGCTAACGATGTACGGCAAATCGGCGATATTCAAAATGGTTGCACTTCCCCGCCTGCTATACCAGTTGCAGAATCACGCGTACCCAATCGCGCCAGGTGGTCCGGCTGGTGAATTGGCACTGGGGCAATTTCTCTGGCGGGGAGGAGCGGTGCGTGTCGCATTACGTACGTGCTTTCTCTCCACCTACTGTGGAGGCCTAGCGACCTTAGATATTCTCTCCTATCAACAGGTCTGGCACCTGTTGGTCCTTAATGAGTGGTGGTATGGGGACAGGGGGGCCCGACCTACGCTTTGGAACGGTACCTGATGGGTCATTCCACTCTCCATACGATACTCTATTCGGCTGCGCTGCGTGGGGCATTGCCCCGGTGACAAAAGTAGTCTTCCAAATTTGGCGGAAATCTCTGAGGCGTATGGGGTGGTGGAATACACTAACAGAGGAGACCCCCCTGTGGCACAATGGGCACCTGCCTGACCTGGCAGCCCTACAGGGCATTCGGGGATGGTATGCCATAGGTATCTATACCCTGGGTGATGTTGTGCGGGATGGCTCCCTCAAATCATTTTGTGACCTGCAAGTGGAATTTAGCATGCCCAATCGCAGTTCTTCCCGTACCTCCAGTTCAGACATGCGCTTACCCCCAGTCTGGAGGGTCTTGACTCTATCCCCGAGTTTAGCCCGCTGGAAGCTAAGCTTTTCATGGTGACATGGAGACCAAAAAGATATTGCGGATATACCAGACCTTAGTCACCCACAGTGCGTCCCAGCTGGAGAAATTACGGGGGCGTGGGAAGAAGATGTGGTATCTTGGAGGAAGAAGACTGGAGGGGGGCATTAGCCACTCCTCGGGGGGCACCCATAGCAATGCGTCTACGCCTCATCCAATTTAAATACCTTCACAGGGTTTATTTCACTCGGGTTAGATTGTGGTGGGCGGGCCTGATTGCATCTCCGGAATGCCTTCGGTGTGGTGGGATGGAAGGCACATTCTTGCATACAGTCTGGCAATGTTTGTCGCTAGACCGTTTTTGGAGAGGGACATTCTCCTGCCTATCTGAGGTTCTGGGGTGGTCACTTCCACGTACACCACAGTTTGCCCTGCTGCATGTGATGGAAGAGATTGGAGGCAATATTTATAAACGGCATCTGTTACAGTTGGACCTCACATTGGCGAAACGTGATATTGCTAAGATGTGGAAGGATGTGCGGGCCCCCTCGGTGGCCGCCTGAAAAAACGGCCTTGACTTCTGCATGGGGTTGGAGCAGCCAATCTTTGTGGCCCGGGGATGTCCGCTTAAGCATTACAACATTTGGGAACGGTGGGCTGACTATAGGGGCTTGTGGTTGGAGCCTCTGATTGAAACAGATGAGATTCCAGTGGAATGAGGGTAGGGACGGGGTAGTTGGGCCTGGCGCTGGGGAGGGTGGGGGTAGTCTGGGGTGTGTGTGTGTTCGGGTGGGCAAGTCTCGGTGTTGGTTGCGCAACTCGGGGGCTGGGATGGGGAAAAAGTTGGGGCAAGGGTGACTGATATCCTAAATGATGCTTAATGTCTTATATGCTGGTTGCATTGTTTTCTAAAAATGTGTAACAGGATACTGCAGTGGTCTCTGGGGTACAGAGCCATGCGCCTACTGTGCAAATTGACGAATAAAGTTTGTTTAAAAAAAATAAAATCATATCTCGACTTCTACTTATTGGACTTTCGTCATTTTGGTCTTGATACATTTATAAAATTGTTGTCTATTTTTCTAACCTGGTGTGAGTCTTTTTGTGGTGTTTTCATTGGGTTACTGTGTGTTGCACAAATACATTTCACATTGCCTCTTTAGATTAGCCAGACTACTCTGTGCGAAGCTACTAGAGGGTGGGCACAGGTAATGTTTTCGTGTTTATCTGACTTACCCTGACTAGAATTGTGGTCCCTACTTGGACAGGGTGTATACCTCTGCCAACTAGATACACAATTTCTGACATTGGGGATCAGCTGTGAGAATAGGTGTTTGTGCAATACCATATAGTAACTCATTGTTCACTACTACTCTATACTAAAGACCAATTTTAACCATTTTTCAATTCTCTCTAAATTGGCTTGATTTTTGCTAAAACAATGTTTCTATCTGGAGAAGCTGGCCAAGTTGGAGACCTACACTGTGGTCCAGCTCAAGGATTGTTGTAAGGGGGTTGACCTGTGCACTAAAGGCTTCTCCAGAAAGGTGGAGCTACAAAAGGCACTGAGGGCCTGTGCAGAGGCCCGTAATGCAGGGGCTGGAACCCCAAAGGAGGAGGAGCAAGAAATTGAGGAGGATGAGAAGCTGATGCTAGATGTTTAGGTGGATCTAAGACTGCCTGTGGAGAGGGTCAATGACTTGCTGGAAGCAGTGGTGGCTCACAGAGCAGGGAGCAGTGTCTCATCAAAGAACCTGTCCCAAGAGCAGCTGGCAGACAGGAGGGAGAAGAGAAACCTCAAGCTGGAGCTTGCCAAGTTAGAGCAGGTAAAGAAACAACGAGATTCTCTAGGAACTACTAAAGATCCTCTGTTGATTAAATAGAATCAGCTATATTGTATATACCTCATACATTCAAACTTCGATACCGCTCAAATGAAAACACTAAATATAAACCCAAAAACCAATTGTAATCCACACAAGGATAAGGAATTTTACTCAAAATGGAAAAAGGACATATTTATTCAAATATTTTGCTTCAATAAAATGCAGTTTAAAAACATGATATTTATGTGATGTGTAAAATAATATGATTCAAGCAATAAAAAACAATCAAAGAGAGACAGACAAAAAGTGAACAATTCAAATCATCATACAAAAGTTACTTAAAAGGGAATCCATATATTGGCAAAGATCAGTCTAATCATTCATGAAAATCTTACACATCAAGAGGTTCCTTGTAACATAATATTTTTTTATTTTTTTTTGCAATGATAAAACCTTTATTCAGGATGCACTTAAATATGAAGCAATCAACGGAAAAAGACCTATAGAATTGAAAGTGTAGACTTCACATTCCTCATTAGTATTTCTTTTTTTAAATATATATATATTTTTTCCAACCAATAACAATCGGTACTAGTCATAGAATTCACATTTTGCCATCAGTTTGTTACATACATGATAAAGGTATTTCATTTCTTGAGCTGTTCAGTGTAATTTACAGTGCAACAGAAAACACAACGCATATCTTTTAAGTAGATCATATGCAACATATACAGGTTTTCTTTCTAGCCCAATAGCCTATTCACTAGCATCTGAGATTTCCTCTATTTGTGGGGGCTCGCATATATTACCACAGTAGGCATGCCATCTTCCCCAAATGCGGGCCACTTTTTGGGGCGCCTCCTATGTACGTAAACAGCTTTTTCCGTCACCATTGATGTGTCCATATCTCAGCACCAATTTTGCAGGGCCGGGGCCTGTCTGGATCTCCAGTTATGAGCTATATTTCTTTTTGCCAGGGACAGACCAAGTGTTACCCAGTCTTGATCCGAAAAATTGAGGTCAATTGGTTCCCAGATGTTAAGCCAGCAGCATTTTGGTTCTGGGAGGACGTCTATCCCCGTAACCCGTGACATGGTGGTCATGATTGATTCCCAATATGTCTTGATGGCTGGGCATTCCCAGACAGTGTGTATAAATGTGTATAAATGTTCCTGGGAGGCCGCATTGTCTCAGACAAAGCAGTGTGTCAGTATGTCCCAGTTTATGTAGCAGTGTGCGAGTGTAGTCTGTTCTGTGTAAGATCTTCAATTGCAATAACCGTAAACTCAAGGGGATTGCTTGATGATGCAAGCGCCTCTTGCCAATCCGCCTCATCCATGGCTCCTAGCTCCTCCACCCACTGTTCCTTGAGGGCTATTGTGGGATCTGGCTGGGTGTTGACAATTTTCCGATACACTAGGGATACAGTTTTCTTGTGTAGGTGATCTGTGAAAAGTCTATCCCCTAGTTGCAAGGCTTCTGGCAGAGGCGCGTCTCGTGGCAATGCATTTTGTAGTGCTTGTTTCACCTGTATATATCGAAACCTTTCTGTCTGTGCTAGGCCATATGTGCCTTGCAGTTGGTCAAAGGAGGTGATATCCCCTTTTTCCAGCGATCTCCTACCCTCGTTATGCCAATTAAATCCCATTGACGGAAACATTTTGAGTTGCTCAGCTTACCCAGTCGTGGTGTGTCCCAAGAGGTGTAGCCTGAGTAATTACCCTTTCCCATCCCAGTGCTCGCTGTGCCTCTAACCAGATCTTGACAGTATGGGCCATTGGGCCCGTGAGCGAGGGCCGTCGTTTTTTGTTATATAGTGTGCCCATGATGCCCTCCTGTTTGAGCAGGTGCCAGTCCATTCGGAACCCTGGTTCCTCCTGTGGTACATGTAACCACTGATTTATGACCATAAGCTGAGCAGCCCTATAGTAATGCTTAATATTGCAAAATTGTATAATGCCCATTGTAGGGATACACGAAATGCCCTAGGTACCGCTCTAAAGGGTAGGGATACTATGGTTATTCAATCCGCTAGAAAGGAATATAAAGCCAGTATAGTGAACGCAAAGAAAGCCTGGGATGAGCATCACTGGTCCGAATTAAAAAGAGCCAGTGATAAGAAAGACTCTAGACTGTTCTGGAGCATTGTTAAATGGGGTGGTGAGGGGAAACATGAACCCCCAAATAACAATGTCCCGGAAGAAGAGTGGGTAAAATTTTTTAGAACTCAGTATGCTGAGACAAAACAGGTTACGTCTACCGCGGACATAAACTATACCCACTTTAAAGATAATTTCTTCAGTCTACAAGAAATCTTGGTGGCTTTTAGTACCGTGAACAGCGGGCGTGCACCAGGCATGGATGGTGTTCCTGCCGACGTCTTTATTAATGATAAAGTACGTTGGTTTAAGTACATTTGCCTCCTCATCAACAATATTGCTAAGGGTGCAGAGATACCAATATCCTGGCAGGGAGCAGTAATCATACCAGTGTTTAAGAAAGGTGACCGATCCCAGCCCGGCAATTACAGGCCGATTAGCCTTATCGATACCATACAAAAAATAGTAGGGCGTGTGATTTTGAACAGGCTTCTTGACTGGGCTGAGGACAACGATGCTCTGTCACCGTTCCAAGCAGGATTCCGTAGGTCCACAAGTACTGTGGATCAGGTTTTCCGCTTCAACTTACTGCAATGGAAGACCGTGGTGCTGGGTGGAGGCAGCCTATATGCGGCTTTTGCCGACTTGCGGGCTGCCTTCGATCTAGTGCCGCGGTCAAAGTTGTGGTCTGTTCTCAAGAACCTGGGTGTTCCTGATGATTTATTGTCTCTGATAATGCGGCTTCACGGATCAACATTCGCTAGAATCCAGTGGGGGGGACAGGGCTTGGAGACAGCGGACCTCGCGGGGCGTCCGGCAAGGCTGCTCAATGGCCCCCACTCTTTTTACACTGTTTATTAACGGTGTTGTATCCCGCATGGTATCGGCAGAGTTGGATGCCCCTTCATTAGCTGGCACTAAAATACCAATTTTAATGTTCGCGGACAATACGCTCATCCTATCAAAAACCCCAAGTGGCCTTCAGCGAGCATTGGCTATCTTTGATCTATTTTGCAGTGAGCATGGCCTTGAGGTCAATGTGACCAAAACAAAACTTATGATTTTTAATCCCCATCCCAGTTTTAAATCTAAAATCATTATGAATGGTCGGCCTTTAGAAGTGGTGAACATTTTTACTTATCTGGGTATTCATATCTCAAATAAGAACGGTTGGAGCGAACATATAGATATAGCTACATTGAGGCATAGGCAACTATCAGGTGCTATCAGTTCCGAGCATAGAAAGTCCTTGACGAAACCTATAAAGCCTGCTTTGCAGGTATATGAGCCAAAGGCTCTTGGCTCTGCACTATATGGTGCTGAGCTATGGGGTTTCAAGAAGGTGGCTGCCCTACAAATCTCGGAAAATAAGTTCTTCCGGTCTATAACTGGTGTCCCGAAAAGTACTCCCTTGCTGCCCCTCAGGTACGACCTGGGTAGAAAAGCGGTTACAGACTTGGTCAGACTTCGACCAATTCTGTACTGGAGAAGGCTCTGGACTACGCCTGAGCTTTCCCATTATGCTGAGGGGTTTTTAGATATCATCAAAGCAGATATATTTCATAAAAACAGGTGACTTAATTCCTTGAAAGCAATCTTGAATGAACTTGGAATGCGTTCGCTTTCGTCAGATCCAGCTGGAACAACTTTCCCTACTAAAAGTGCTTTAAAAGAATTTTATTGGGAAAAGGTAGCCTCCCAGGGTTGGAGTAGCACTAGCTTAGGATCTATGACTGAAGGATTCTTAGAGGCTAAGTTGTACCCTTCCCTGGAACCCTACTGGGATAGTATAACTAGGCCTGGTGACCGAAAACTTCTATTCCAATTGAGAGCAGGTTCACTACCTCTCAGATCTTTGACAGCTAAATGGGAAGGTGGCCTGAATGTTAGCTGTCCTGTTTGTGGTTCCTCTAATGAAACTAAGGGCCATTTCCTATTCTCTTGCACAGGCTACTTGGATCCAAGACGTGTATGGCTAAAACCAATGTGCAAGAATTTAGGGACTACCAGTAGCACAGTTGCCTTGCGTATTATATGCACCAGTAGCGAGATATGGATATTAATAGCAACTGCCAAATACCTTGGATGGGCATGGTCGATCAGACAGAGACTGCTAGTCACCTGACTATTCTCTGTCTGGGTAAACTGTATGGTCAAATAGACAGAGACTGCTAGTCATTTGACTATTCTCTGTCTAGGTAAACTGCCCGTATAATCTATCCATGTTATTCTTTTAGAAACTTGTTAGTACTGGGTGTTTTTTAATTCTTTTAAATATTTTTTAACGGATAATCATTGATATATGACATCTCCAAATTTCGATTTGTACACTGAGTCATAAATTGTAAATAATATGCTTTATCTTTTTACTGTAATTGATTGATAATCTGATTGTATTTCTAAACAGTTCTTGCTTTTATGAGTGAAATCTCGAATAAAGCATATTTTGACTTTGCTTAATATTGGGAAGGGCGATGCCTCCGTCGTACCACCCCCTCATTAGCTTTTGTATGGCTATCTTACTCAGTTTGCCATCCCATAGTAGTTTGGTCACTTAAGCATTAATTGCTGTGAAGTATGTGGGTGCTACCGGGAACAGTGTATTTTGGAGGGCATATAAAAATCGGGGGAGAGCCATCATTTTCAAAAGGCCGCCCGTCTAAGCAGGGTTAGTGGCAAGGAACGCTAGTGTTTTACGTTTTTGGAGTTTTTCCAATAGTTTTGCTAGATTCTCTGTTGCGACCTGAATAGTGCAATGTCTTGGGAGTTTAAGCACAAGACCATGAAGTACGTAGAGAAGGGATTTTGCCCAGTTAATTGTGTACCCCGAGGTGCGTCCGTAAGATGCGCAGATATCAAGTAGGCAGTTTATGGATCGTGCAGTAGAGGTCAAACAGAGAAGAATATCATCTGCGTACAGCGAGATATGATCTTCCCACCCCACTGCCCACCGTAGCCCCCGGATGACCAGGTCTTGTCGGATCCAAGCTGTGAGAGGCTCCAATGCGATCGTAAAAAGCAACAGCGACAAAGGACAGCCCTTTCTCGTTCCTCTACCCAATTGAAATTCAGTTGAAATATGTCTGTTTACTACAACCTGGGCCAAAGGTTTCATGTATAGGAGTTCTATCCATGCACAAAATTTCGGGCCGAACCCCAGGTGTCGTAGTACCACAAATAGAAATGGTCACTACATCAAGTCAAATGCCATGCGGGCATCTATCGATAATATCACTGCGTCCTCTTCAATCGTGTCATTACGTGCCATCACCCAATTTAGTCTGCGCAGTTTGAGTGCTGTGTTTCGGTTAGGCATCAATCCGGATTGATCCGGGTGAATTAAGGCCGGGAGGTGAGCCTGGAGTTGTTTGGCTAGCGCTTTGGCCAGTATTTTCACCTCCACGTTTACAAGGGAGATTGGTCTATAGGAGCCACACTCCCGGGGGCTTTCCTGGTTTGGGGATTGCCACTATTGTAGCTAGGCGCTGATCCTTTTGCAATGTCCCTATTTGTAGACTATGCGTAAACATACAAAGCATGTGAGGCATTAACTGTGTTTGTGCTTTTTTATAAAGTTCAACTGGTAGTCCATTAGGCCCCAGTGCCTTCCCCATGTGCAAAGCCCGAACCACTCGCAGGAGTTATTCACTAGTTAGGTCTGCTTCTAGCTTTAGAGCGCCATCAGGCTCAAGCACTGGCATTTGAATGTCTTTGAGGAACGCCATATTTTCCTCGACTGTGCCCATTGCAAAAGGTGTGTATACTTGCTGAAAGTGTACTGCTAGCGCCTCAGCTATTTCTTGTGGATCTGTTGCGGGTTCACCCGTCTGTGTCCTGATTTCCACTACCCATCTGCCTGCCCTTTCCTTTTTATCAAGCCATGCCAATAAATTTCCTGCCTTATCTTCCATCTCGTATATAGTGTTCCGAGTATCTGAATTTTTAGTTTTTGCTTCTTCCCATGCATATGTTCGGTATGCTTGTTGGGCTAGTTGAACTCTATGTGATGTAATATCCTCCGCCTCCCCCAAATACTTAGCCTCCACCCGAGACAACTTGTGGTATCTCCCACCTGATTTCCCCCCCCGGCAGCTCTGCGTGTAATGGAGCTGCTCGCGGTGACATCACTTAGAATGTCACCGCGACCAGCGTTCCAAGGCGAGCGCCGGGGAGAAGGTGTGAGAGAGCTGTGCAAGCGGAGGCTGTTGCGGAGGTCGCAGAGATATCCTATCTCAATAAATACGTTTAGTTAAACATCTGTGGCGTCCTCGTACATTCCTTGGCCATCACTGCACTGGCGACGAGGGAAACTCACGAGCGACCTCAACACGCCTGAAGGAAGAAAAAAGAACAGCTGACAGGAGTAACGAGAAGTATCCCCCTTGCGTTGGAGCTGACAGCGCTGCTCGGAGCCGTCTCTTCGGGGAGGTAAACCCAGAGTAGGAGCGGAAGAGCAACTGCTGGTCACAAGAATCAAAAATGAAGAGAAAGTAAGGTACCCTTGACAGCGAAGTATAGCGCGGAGTAGATGTGAAGTAGTTAATGTGTTTTACAAGTGGAAGTAACAGGCGCGAGCACCCCATGCACTGGTAATTGCTTAATGTACATCGTAAAGCACGAAGGGATGTGGCGAAAGAAGGCAGCTGTCTAGGAACCATTGTTCATTCCCAGCGGGTTGCAGAGTGTGGAGTCAGCGCCTGTTGGTTAGAGCTGTTGCGGAAAGCATTCTCCACTCCAGTGACTTTGCCGATCAGGGGTGTAACCGAGGAATGGAATGAAAGACACAGCTGTTCAGAAGTACGCAGCGAGGCGTGTGTGATTTAGGCGGCCTTACTGTCACCTCAGAGTGCGTTGGAAATACAACTTTGCCAGCGAAGCGTAGTCGGAGCTATAGGAGCGGGACGCATGCCAATATCGGAAGTCGCATTTACCGGGTCTCGTCAGGAACTGTGTGCTGGTTCTAAAGGATTGAGGGGCACGTGCAGAAGGAGGGTTTCCGTCACTGCTGTAGCGGACCGTCAAGAATCGTGCTGGCAGTAGGGGAATAAACATGGCGTGGAGCACACTGTGAACCTACTAACGACATTTCTAAGGAAGGAGGCCACGCGTTATTGAAGTCAGCATTCCTCCGCAGTCTGCCTTACGCTGAGTACAGTCACCTCCAGGGTGTGTAGACTGTACAGGGAAACCTAGGGGATTTCTTATGTATCTCCACTGCAGTTTGAAGGTGGACAGCGCCATTCACGTATCTTTGAACCCACCCGTAGCATAGAGATCTGAAAGCACATGTTACTGGGGCACACTCCAACTGTTCTTACCGGAGGGTTATTTGTAAACTCATGCTAGTAGTAGAAATATACATGGATGTAGTTCAGACATAATTTCTTTATTTGTGTAGGAGGACAGTACTCTCTTTTTGTTTACACTTGTCTGGCAGAACTGGTACATTTTCACCTGGGTTATTGATCTGAAAGAACCGCCTTGTAACGTACAACCATGCAAAGTGTGACTCCCCCACCCTTTTTCTTAACCAACCCAGGGGATCCCACTATCCAATAGAAAAAATGGAAAAAAGTGTTTTTGAATTACGCTACTGTATGTGGGCCTAACCTTGGTTTAGAAAGGAAGGTAGCATTGTTAGCCTATTACCTAGGTGCGGAAGGAGAGGAGGTTTTAGATCACCTCCCAGAATGAGGGGCGCAGGAAGCAAGGGGTCTTAATGAGTTTGAAGTAAGTCTAAAGAAACTAGATATGCACTATCTTCCCAAGACTAGCACAATCATGTAGAGGTATCACTTTGGGAAAAGAGCACAGAAGGAAGGAGAATCCATTGAAGATTTTGTTTCTGAGTTGAGGAAGTTTGCAGCTACTTGCAAGTTCGGTGGGGCGAGTGAGGAAAGAATTAGGGACCAATTTGTGCTGGCTTGCAGGATGGAGCGTGTGCATGAAGAGTTATGGCTTAAGGATGACCCACCGTTGAGGGAGGTTCTTATCATAGCCAAACAGGTGGAACACATGCTGCAGTGTGTCAAAGAGATAAAGCAGGACTCTGGTGAGAAGAGAAGCGAGGACAAGGCCAACGTCAGTGAAGTGGTGACTGAATGTAAGGCAGTGTCCGTGATCAAAGGCCAGAAGGTAGCGGGTAGAGAACTGAAGGAGAGCAAATTGGGGGGACCGTTTAAGGGCACCTGCTATAGGTGTGGCAAGCAGGGACACCTAGCCAGCGACAAAGAGTGCCCCGCCCTCAGATGTAGATGCAACAAGTGCGGTAAGAAAGGTCACTTCAAGCAATACTGTAAGAGTGGACAAGGGGTTGGTAGACAGAGTAGAGACAGGACGAATGTAGTGTGCGACGAAATAGTGGTGCAGGTAAAAGAATTGCAGGTCCAAAGCCCCAACGACACCATGTGCGAAGAAATAGTGGTGCAGGTTGATGAAGGTCAGGTCAACAGCCCAAAAGACACCATAAAGGTAGGGGGAATGGGTCTGGAAGCATTGTTCGATTCCTGTTCTAGGATAACTATTATCAATGCAAAAGAGTTCTCTCGTGTGTCCAAGGGAAAGATTGTCTTGAGAAAAATGGATTTGAGGCCTGGGGGGTATGCTGGTCGCCCCATTTCTATGAAAGGATATTTCTTAGGGAAAATTGAATACAGTAACAGGACAACTGTGTCCAAAGTGTATGTGTCCACGGTGGGGGACAATATCTTGGGGTGGCAAGCACAGAAAGAGTTAGGGGTCTACCTTAATCCCAACAGTAATCCCCAGATCCTGATACAGGAAATACAAGAACACAAGACAGACATTGTGACAGAGTTCAAAGGAGTGTTCAGAGAGGAACTAGGATGCCTAAAAAACTACTGTCACAAGATAAAATTGAGAGAGAACGCTAAGCCAGTGGTAGCTAAAGTCAGAAAACTCCCAATTGCCATCCAAGAAGAGGTGAAATCCGAATTAGAGAAATTGTGCAAGGCTGGAGTCATTGAACCGGTGGAAGCGACGGAATGGTTGGCACCCATCGTGGCCGCAAAGAAGAAGGATGGGTCGGTCCGGCTCTGCTTCGACCTAAGGGCGTTGAACAAGGAGGTCGTGGTCGACCGATACCCTCTTCCGAACATCACCCAAATGATGAGCATGCTAGAGGGAGCTAAGGTGTTTTCCACTCTCGATCTCACCTCGGCCTATTTCCAGATTAAATTACACGAAGAGTCACAGGAACTCACAGCATTTGTGACACCGATGGGCGCATACAAGTTCAAAAGGATGCCTTTCGGGCTGGTCTCGGCGGCCGCCGTTTTCCAGAGACTTATGGGCAACATCTTGAAAGGCATCCCAGGCGTCATGTGTTACCAGGATGAGGTGCTCATATTCGCTAAGAACCACAAAGAGCATGATGAGAGACTGAGATGCGTGCTAGGAAGGTTCCAGTCACAAGGACTTACAGTGAAAAAAGATAAGTGCGTGTTTGGATGTGCGGAGCTAGACTTCCTGGGGCACAAGGTGACAACCGAAGGAATAAGTCCCAAGGCCGAACTGCAAAACACCATCGTAAATTTGGCACCACCCACAAGTAAGGACGAAATCAAGTTGTTCATGGGGATGTTGGAGTTCTACAGGAAGTTCATAAGGAACATGGCAGGAAGGACCTACGCCATCAGGCTGCTGTTGAAGAAAGAGACTGGAGTCAGGAGTGCCAGAGGGAATTCGAAGACGTGAGGAGGGCACTTGCAGAGGCCCCCAGCCTAAAGTCATACATACCCAACCGGGCGACGGTAGTCACCACCGATGCAAGTGCCAAGGGGCTGGGAGCAGTCCTCACCCAAGTAGGCAAAGACGGAGAAGAAACCATAGCTTTTGCCTCAAGGTCGCTCCAGAAGTCCGAGAACAACTACTCAGTAATTGGAAAAGAAGCACTGGCGGTATCCTGGGCGGTGGGGAAGTTCAGAGACTTCCTGTGGGGAACTCAGTTCACTCTCCGCACTGACCACAAGCCGTTAGTGGAAGTGTTCAGCAAGAAAGGTCTGGATGCCATCTCCAGCAGGATAAGGCGGTGGTCGGCCTCCAAGAATACACTTTCTGCGTCGAGTACGTCCCGGGAACGCGAAATCTTGCAGCAGACTGCTTGTCGAGACTCGTCAGTGAAAATGAGGCGAGGGAGAAGCAAATGAAGACGGATGAAGAGGAGGATGAACTTCAGATGGAGAATGTCTGCACCATCCAGAAAGCGTTGGGTGAGGAAACGTGGAAAAAGGCATTGGAAGAGGACGAGATCCTGGAGGAGGTGTGCAAAAGAATAAAAGACAAGTGGAAGAACGAAGATAGACGGGAAGAAAACCTGCGGCCATACTGGGCTGTCAAAGATGAGTTGTCCATAGCAGACGAATGCCTGTTCAGGGGGACGAGACTGGTACCACCTGCGTCGGTGAGAGACAACTTAGTCGAGATAGCTCACGAAGGGCATCTGGGCATCACCAAGACCAAACAAAGACTCAGGGAGAGCTATTGGTGGCCGAACATGGACCTTGCCACTGAAAGGAGAATTTGGGACTGCATTCCGTGCAGCAACAGTGACAAAGTCCTGAAGCAACAGACGCCCCCAATGGTATGCAGGCCGTCACCGACAGGACCCTGGGAAGAGTTGGCGCTAGACATCGTGGGCCCATTGTCTGGAGAACTGCGAACGCCTTACATCCTCGTGCTCATGGATTTGTATTCTAGGTGGCCAGAGATGAAGTTTGTAAATGAAGTCACGACCAGGACAGTCATCGGGTTCCTGGAAGAGGTGTTTATCAGGGAAGGACTACCCAGCAACATTCTCACGGATAATGGGGTGCAACTATGTTAGAAAGAAATTGAAGATTTCCTTGTGGAGAGGGGCATCAAACACAAGCGGTGTGCCTTATACCACCCCAAAACCAATGGCATGGTTGAGCGATTTAACAAAACCCTCAAGAAGAGCATCCAGCTAGCCAAAGCCAGTGATATAAGCTGGAAAGAGGAGGCGTGGAGGCGGCTAGAAGCATACAGGTTCACACCGCACCAGACGACGGGGGTCACCCCGTTCGAGCTGCTCCGTGCAAGGGTACCCAACACCAAGCTATCCCCAGGGTGGATGGAGTGGCACAAGGGATGGTCGGACCACTCCAAAGGAGCGGAAAGCTTGAAGAAACAAGAGGAAGCCATGAGAAAAAGGAAAGAAAGATTCGACCGGCTCAAGGCCACACGGGAGACCGGATTCAAAGTAGGGGATACCATCAAGATCAGAACCCTCACTGGAAGAGCAAGTTGGTCAGGGTACAGTAGTCCTACCAAGATCACGAAACTATTCAAGAATGCCGTAAAGACTCAGGAGGGAAAGATCTGGAACCTAGGGAGAGTAGTGAGATTCCACCCACCAGGGCATAACTCCAGGAGCGAGAGGGAGGGTGAGGGAGATACTAGGCAGAACCAAGGTCCCAACACCAAGAAGCTGTTGTCATTCCCCCACCCAGGTGGTAGGTCTAGCAGGAGAGTGACCAGACCCCCCAGGTATTTCGATCAATATATTATGATGTAGCCCCTGCTGTTTTGCCCATCCATGAGCCGTTCTCCCTAGCAGGATAGTGACCAGATTCTCCTGAGATTTCTATCAGTATGTACTTTGTCCTACCTGGTTTTCTGTTGTTCATGAATTTGTTCCATGTTTTCTTTCCGCAGGGGAGGGGGATGTGTGGTATTTCCCACCTGATTCCCCCCCCCCCGGCAGCTCTGCGTGTAATGGAGCTGCTCGCGTGACATCACTTAGCATGTCACGGCGACCAGCGTTCCAAGGCGAGCGCCGGGGAGAAGGTGTGAGAGAGCTGTGCAAGCGGAGGCTGTGGCTGAGGTCGCAGAGATATCCTATCTCAATAAATACGTTTAGTTAAACATCTGTGGTGTCCTCGTACATTCCTTGGCCGTCACTACACAACTCCTGTTACAGAGACTCAATCGGGTGTCGTTCCTCACGTTTGTGATTAGCAATCAGTGTTATGGCCTGCCCTCTTATCACCATCTTGTAGGCTTTCCAAAGGGTCCTCGGCGACAACACTGTATGTTTGTTCTCACAAAAATATTGATTTGTGTCCTTGAGCAGTGTTTTGCCAATTTTTGGGTGTTTCAGGTAGCCAGGGTGCAGTGGGAAAATGTGTTGCCTACCCGGGGAGTGTAAGGTGAACGAGAATAAAATCATTGAGTGGTCAGAGAAGCCTCTCGGGAGGTGTGCGATTTCCTCCACTCTGCGTTGCAGAGAGGTTGTCCAGGCCACGCCCCTTTTTATACCTCTGTGCAACGCAGCTCTGTGGCCCTAACTGGAGGTACCTAGTGGGCTAGTTGGATCCCCGGGACCCTCAGGATTCAATGGGACTTAATCTCCCAACGTAAACTATCCACAGGGCATGTTTGCACACATCACCTCAGGCCCCCCCCTCCCTTCACCACAGTGCAAACGCGCCCTGTGGCGCGTTTTAAGAGGAAGTTTTAATCCCCCTGCCCTATTATGTACTAGGGCCTTACATCGATGCTCATGCTTATCACAGGGGTACCCCGACACATAGTGTACCCTAGTGTATGTAGGCGTTTTCAGTGTCTTTTGGCATAGCACTGGCTCTAGGCCTGGTTAGTCAGACTCAGTTACCACCAGTACTCGTCTGAAAAAGTTGTGGGTACAGGATGATTTTGCAACAAGGCCTTTTTCTGCTCCTCTGTTTGTTCTTTCTGCACATGTCTTGCTTCTTCCTGCATTTTTCTTTGTCTTTTAATTGACTTCTGTTGCCTCTTTCTGCATTTCTTTTGCTTCTTTCTGTGCGTTTTTTCTTCTTTCTTCACATGTCCAACCTCTGTAGGCATAGTTAGAAACTAGCATAAAAAAACATATGTTTCAGGCACGTTATAGTTAGAAATTAGCATTTAAAAATCTTTGACATTCACTGAAAAAACCATAGGTTTCAGGCACTTTATAGTTAGAAAGTAGAATTTAAAAAACCTTAGAAATTCACTGAAAAAACCATTGGTTTTAGAGAAAGTTATAGTTAGTTGGATATTTCACTCGTACAAAACCATAGAAATTCCACCGGTACAGTTAGTTCAGCTAACTATAACTCGCGCCCCTGCAATGCACTGGTGATGACGTCACATATTACATCACTCATGACACAAGGGCTACCTTATTGCCAAATTTGTTGTAATTCCGTTCAGCAGTTCGGGCTGCACCGGTGTCTAAAGTTTCCTATGGGAATTAACATGGAGAAAACACGTTTTGGGACCCCCCTTTTTTCTTGGCCCACGCTTGCCGAATCACCCCAAAACTGCTGATTAGTGGTAAAGTGCAAGTGCTCCTGTGGTAAAGTGTGTTATGGATTGGTCTTTCCATGATTGAATGAATGAATGAATGAAATGTGATTTATAACCGCGCAACTTAGCCCAGTGGGCGTCAAGGCGTCATGATTGGATATTTGATTTACTTGTTAGTCCCTAGTAAAGTGCACTGCGTGTGAAAGGGGCTTGTAAATCAAATGCTACCAGTGGGCTTGCAGCACTGATTGTGCCACCCACGTGTGTAGCCCTAAAATGGCAACTAAGGCCTGCTATTGCACAGTCTGTGCGCAGTTGGTAACTGCCTTGTCGACTTGGCAAGTGCACCCATTTGCCAGAACCTAAACATTCCCTTTTCTACATGTTAGTCACCCCTGAGGTAGGCCCAAGGTACCCTGTGGGCAGGGTGCAGTGTATGTGAAAGGTAGGACATGCCCTGGTGTGTGTGTGGCATGTCCTGAATTACAACCTGTTTCGTTTTTCACTATTTGAAGGCTACCTGTTCCCCATAGGACAGAATGGGAAGTTTGTTTATAACATCTTATAAACATAATTGGCCCTGGGAACTAGGTAGGGAAATACAATTTTGTATGCCTGAACTCATAATCTAAAGATGCATCTTTTAGTGAAGGTGATTTTTACATTCTGTGTTTAAAAAAACAACTTTTAGAAAGTAGGTATTTTCTTGCTCAGTCATCCCGTGTGCCTCTGCTGAAATGTGGATTGCCTGTCTGGGTTTTGGATGACAAAAGGTTGGGGAGCAGAGTGGCTCCAGATACTGTAGGTGGGTTAGGAAAGGGGCTGAAGAGACCTGGGATGTGATGGGGGAAGAGGGAGGAGATTTCCTATCACCTCAAAGGGCCTGATCTGCCTCTGACAAGGCTGTCTCCACCTCCTGCCAAGAAATCTTACCAGAGAAGGCCGAACTGGTTCTGGCTGGGCACAGACACCCCCTGCCTAGAGGAGCAAAGGATTTTTGGATACAAATACTGAGGCCCAGACCCCTGAACTTTAGAACTCATCTGGATCAAGAAGACTGCAAGAAGAAGAGCCGGAGCAGCTGTAAGGAGAAACGAAAGCTTTGCTGAGTGCTTTGCTGGGCTGACCTGCAGTGGCTGCTTCTGTCTTGGGCAGTGAAAGGCCTGGACTGGACTTTCTGCAACCTAATTTGTGAGTCTCTCCAAGGGCATGAGGTAGAGCTTGCTCCCTGTTCACGAAGTCTCAGGAACCGCAAGGACTTCAAGCTCTTCTGCCCGCAGCACTGGGGACTGTGTGTTTTGTGCTGCCACAGAGGAAAAGTAACTTGACGACGTCTACGGCGCGCTGCCGACTTTGTGTCCTGAAGGCACTGCAGTGGGCACCGCCGCAATTCCGCACCACGACCCGGGTCTCACCAACGATGCCTGCTGACAACGTCACTGAGCCTCTGCTCGCACCGCGACCAGTGGGTACCGCACTCCGCACCGCCTCGCTTCCTGCCGAAGCCTGGGCACCGCAGAGAGCACCGCTGCAATGCCACACTGCGACCCTGGTCTCACGACGATGCCTGCTGATGCCGCCACTGTGGGCACCGCACTCCACACCACCCCACTTCACGACGACGCCTTGGCCTCCCCCAGCACAACGCTCCACGCCGAAGTCGATTCCACTGCTTGCACTGTGGTTCGAGGGCAACGCTCATAAAGTTACACGACGCACCGCCCTCATCCCGCACCGCAGCCTTGGCCTACCGACCCCGGCACCATTGACTCCCCTTCGTTAGCCAAAGACAGCGCTTTAGCAACGACAACACTGCTTGCACCGTGACCTGCCAACACCCTGACGAGCACTGTCTTCACCTCGCACCACGAGCCTGGTCTCATCAACTACATCATCTGACACCGCCACCGAGCCGCTGCTCGCACCACAACCTGAGGGCACCGCAGCACCAACCGCCTACCGACGCCAGGGCTCATGATCCCAACCGAAAGGAGCTCGATCTGCAATGCGAGTGACTTCAAGAGCCTCGGCGCCCTGCATCTCTAACAGGTACTGTTTGCGGGTCTTCCCGACACCGTAGCTGGTCCGCGACACCACTACCAGCCTGAACTGTTTGGATTTGTTTGCTCACAACGCCGTGATAGCCCTGGATGGAGCAATAGACATCAAGGAACTGTTTTTAAAGCATATTTTGATATCTGTAGATTTTTAAGTACTGTATTGTGGATTCTTACCATTTTTGGTCTTGTATATAAAAATATTGGCTATTTTTCTAAACTGGTGTGGTGTCCTTTTGTAGTGCTAACACTGTATTACTGTCGGTTAGGTGCAGATGCTTTACACACTGCCTCCAAGATAAGCCTGACTGCTCATGCCAAGCTACCAAGGGTTTGAGCAGAGGTTATTTTAGGAGTGTAACTCCCTTCTCCAGTATTAGGGGTGTCTTTCATAGATTCACATGCCTGAATCATTCCCCGTCGTCGGAGTGGGAGCCCACGGTACATAAAAAAGTAGTGAAATATACCCTTAGTACATAAGAGATAACAATATACCCAACCAGGAAGTAAAGTAGCCCTAGCTACAGTAAAAGAAACTTCCACATTAGAACCTGTCCATGTCATTATGTATGGACCAAACTGCAGCCAATCAGGCCACAGCTCCCACCAGCAAGCTCTCCCCAGAGACCCAGGCTCTCAGATTTTTTACCGCACGTCGTGTGATAGGGAGTCCTTCTGAGCTCTGCTCAATTCTTCTCTTGGATAAAGTTTCTTCTTCAAGGAAATGTCTTCTTCAAAATCCCTTTTTAGGGCCTGCGACTCGTGTGGAAGGGCGAGACTGTTTAAGGAAGATCCACACACTCGCTGCATCTACTGTTTATACCCTGACCATCAGGTTAAGGACTGCAGCATCTGTCGAAAATTCTCTCCTAAAACCCTCAGGGACAGAGAGGGTCGCCTGTTGCTGTGGCTGCAGAAAATGAAAAATAAAGATGAGCCACTTTCTGAGGTAGGAAGTTTTGCCTCAGAATCTACCAAGGGGTCGAAAAAACGGAGAGCTGAGAGTACTGTGCCTAC
Organism: Lissotriton vulgaris; assembly: GCF_964263255.1. Classification (NCBI taxonomy): domain Eukaryota; kingdom Metazoa; phylum Chordata; class Amphibia; order Caudata; family Salamandridae; genus Lissotriton; species Lissotriton vulgaris. Next base: position 179,197,902 of record NC_141698.1, read on the forward strand.
TCCGAAAGCTAAGGTGTCTAAACACCAGCTCGCCTCACAGGAGCCTTCTACTTCAAAGGCACAGAAATCCTCTGAGAAATCTGTGAAGGTCCCGAGCTCTAAAAGAACGGAGTCTTTGGTGTCCCCCGTGAGACCTATGACTAAGGCACCAACAACGTTGCCAAATTCCAGTCAGGCTGCCTCTGCCATGACTTCTACATTGACTTTCTCCTCACCTAAATCGACCATGGTGATGTCCTCAGCTTCCTCTCCAACTTTTGTTCATGTGCAGGTTCGACCCATCTCGTCGACGAAGGTTTTCACACCTCTCGTCGACGATCAGACATCGACGGCACTGAAGCAGTCGACGAAGAAATCCTCGTCGTCGTCGACGATTGCTCCGTCGACAAAGAAGACCTCACTGTCGTCGACACCATCGTCGATGAAGATGTCGTCGACGGACCCATCGGCGACGAAGAAGACCCCGTCGACGGACACGTCGACGAAGACGTCGTCGACGAAGGTGAGGATTGTCCCGTCGACGGCCCCGTCGACGACCTCGTCGACGATGAAGACTGCTCCGTCGACGGTTCCCTCGTCGACGACGAAATCCAACACGTCGACGAAGGTGACGCCATCTCTAACAACGAGAGAACCATCAGCTTCTTCATCAAAAGCGACGACACAGAGCTTGATTTTGCCAGGCAATCCATCTACGCCAAAATTGTCGTCTTGTACTGACCTACAGGTATGGTCGGCAAAGACCACTGCCATACCTCTTCCTTCTCCAGCCACTACTACGGCTTTGCTGCAAAAGAGGTCCTCTCAAACAACGCCATTATCGCCGCTCCAGATGCCAGATAGGCTGTTAGATTCTGAAGTAGAATCTGGAGATGAACTGTTTCAAGCGGCGGAAAGTCCCTCTGACTTATTAATACATGTAAAGGATCAGGAGGAAGACGAACAGCAAATCCAGGTACCTACATCGGTACCCACTTCTGCGACAGGAATGCAGATGCCGATGGAACTTTACGAGAATCTGCAGTATATGCTGAGCGATTATTATCGCCGATTCCCGCCTTCGGAATCGGGCGATTCGCATATTACCTCCCCTCAGCCTCGCGTGAGTAGAGGTCCAAGGCCTAATAGGCCGGAAGAGGCACAGGCTACCCGACCTGCCACGCCAGTATCTCCCCATCAACAGGAGGTTGGCGATTCTGATGAGGACACCCATGAGGAGGGGGAGTTGATTAGATCGGACTCGTCGGAGTATGAGGACTACCAGGCTGAATCGCCATCCCCAGAGGAACAACCGAAGGCTGACTCACCGCCGGTGGATATAGCGAACTTCCATAGACTTATGGACAAAGCCACTAAAAGATTTCTGGTTTCCATGGAAGCGAAACAAGATGACTGCTTTCTTTATGATTTCAAGTCTTTGTCTCAGAAGCAGAGTTGGTCTATTCCCATTATAGACTTTATCTGGAAGGAAGGGCTTAAGATAATGGCCACGCCAAATTCTGCTCCCGCAGTATTGCCGAGAGTCGACAAAAAATATAGGGCGCCAGCCTCTTCACCTGCCTGTCTCATCGGCCAAGCTAAAACGGACTCAGTCATTGCGCAGGCAGCGCAAAAAAGAGCTAGGAACCCCTCAACTCAGGTCTCCATTCCAACGGACAGAGATGGCAGACGCCTCGATTCCATTGGTAAAAAGGTCTCCACTATCGCGGCCACCACGGTTAGAGCTGCTAATTCTTTAGCAATTCTTGGTAGGTATGACAGACAAATGTGGTCTGACATGTCCCCATACATCCAAAAATTACCTGAGCCAGACCGCTCTGAGGCCATCAAAATCCTACAAGACGGCGAATGTGCGTCGTCGGAAATTATCGACGCTGCAGTGGACGTAGCGGCCACAGGTTTTAGACAGTTGGCAGGAGCTGCAGTGCTCAGACGAGAAGGATGGTTAAAATCTACGTCTTTTCGCCAGGAGGTACAGGCCAAAGTTTTAAATATGGCTTATGACGGCGAATTCCTGTTTGGCTCGCATGTGGACGAAGCCTTACAGTCCATTAAGAAGGATACAGAAACGGCACGTTCGTTGGGTACTCTGCAGTACCGTAAGTCTTCCTTTCGTGGGGCAAAAGGAAGGGGTAACTTCTCCAACAGAGGGGGCTATTACCAGCAACGCCCATATCAGACCAATCAAAACAACCAAAGGTACCAACCTTACAAACAACAGCCTTATGGCCAAAGGCGGAGCACCTTTACACAATCCAGAGGAAAATCCACTTATCGAGGTAGAGACAACGCCAACAAAAAGTGAGGAAAACATCCTGCCGCCACTCTGCCTATGCCAGCCACGAATTGGAGGAAGAATATCCCTGCATTACTCTCAATGGTCCAAAATTACAACAGACAGATGGGTCTTGGATGTAATCTCAAAGGGTCACGTATTGGAATTTGTAAAAGCCCCTCCAAATTCGCCCCCAAAAGGACCACCCCCAGCACATCTCAAGGAGCTGTTCCTCCAAATCAATGCAATGATTCGGAAAGGGGCAATCGAGAAGGTACCTCAACATCAGAGGGGTCAAGGGTTTTACTCTCGTTTCTTCTTGATACGCAAAAAGTCGGGGGAGTGGCGCCCCATCCTCGACTTGCGTGCCCTCAACAAATTTATCAAGCAATTGACATTCAGAATGTTGTCACTGCAGGAGATCCTCCAGTTTCTGACGGAAGGCGAACATATGGCAACCCTGGACCTACAGGATGCTTACTTCCACGTACCCATCTTCCCCAGGCACAGGAAGTTCCTAAGATTCAGAGTGGCCGGCAGGGACTTTCAGTTCAAGGTCCTTCCCTTCGGGCTACGTTCAGCCCCGAGAGTATTCACCAAGATGTTGGCACCGGTGGCGGCCCACTTACGGTTGCAAGGTATCCAGATTTATCCTTATTTGGACGACTGCCTTATCAAGGCCAATTCCTATGCCACCGCAAGCAGTCACGTCCAAACATGCCTGTCTCTATTTCAAGACTTGGGTTTTTCAATAAATTTCGAGAAATCATACCTGACACCGTCTCAGAAGACGTCTTTCCTGGGAGCGACTCTGGATTCCAGGAAAGCTCAGGTTTTCATTTCAAACGAAAGGCAAGCCAAGATCCAGGACCTGGCGAGAGCACTCCTCAGAAGAGAGTGCGTTTCAGTTCGACGATTAAAATCTTTCCTGGGGATGTTGTCATCATGCATTCTCCTGTCTCCGAACTGTCGTCTGAGAATGAGACCACTGCAAGAGGAACTCGGCCACCAGTGGGTGCAAGTATCCGGTTCCTTCGAAGATGTCATCGTCTTAACACCTCGAATGAAACACGCAATTCGGTGGTGGGCTCTGGCACGCAACCTGCAAGTCGGCCGCGCCTTTCTAGAAGAAGTCCCCAGTTTCGTCGTCACCACGGATGCCTCGCTGGAAGGTTGGGGCGCTCACCTTCAAGGGATGACAATCAGTGGCAAATGGAACGCACAACAAAGGACATGGCACATCAATTTGTTGGAGTTGAGGGCCATTTTCCTCGCCCTGAAATCATTTCAAGTGACTCTGTCAAACTCGTCCGTGTTGATCCGAACAGACAACACGACGAGCATGCACTACCTGAACAAGCAGGGGGGCACAAGATCGGCCCGTTTGTCTCAGCAAGCTCAGGAAATCTGGAATTGGGCCCTGGAACACAATATCAACCTGACGGCAGTTCATGTCCCGGGAGTAGCCAATGTCCTGGCAGACTCCCTAAGCAGATCCAAAAGCAGCACTCACGAGTGGGAACTGCATCAGCCAGCTCTGGACCACATTTTCCTGAGATGGGGTCGCCCCGAGATAGACCTATTCGCGACCTACCACAACAAGAAATGCACCCATTTCGCGAGCTGGACTCCTCACAAGGAGTCGTGTGGGGACGCTCTCTCTCTGAACTGGAAACAAATCTTTGCCTACGCCTTCCCTCCGATCCCTCTGATCCCCAAGGTCATCAACAAAATGAGGAGACAACCGTGTCGTCTGATTCTAATTGCCCCACGGTGGCCCAGACAATACTGGTTCACGCAGCTTCTTCTCCTCTCAGAGTGCGATCCAGTTCAGCTGCCTCAAATTCCGGATCTTCTGACTCTACAAGGCGGAAAAATATATCATCCAGACCCTCATTCTCTAAAATTGTCAGCTTGGCTCCTCAACACCATGAGTTCGCGCATTTGAACATTCCTCAAGACTGTCAGGAGGTCCTGGACAATGCTAGGGCGCCTTCCACGAATAAAACTTACAGGCTCAAGTGGAAGCGGTTTTGTGCTTGGTGCAGGACTGTGGGTTTACATCCTATCCATGCTGAACCAGACAAGATTTTGCCCTTCTTTTTACATCTTGCTAAATCGGGCTTGGCACACTCTACACTCAAGGTGTTCTTAGCGGCAATATCGAGATACCGACAGGACGGTCAAACTTCGCTGTACTCTGCAAGGATTGTCCAGCAATTCTTTAAGGGTTTATTCCGCATGTTTCCACCAGTCCGTAGACCGCCTCCATCCTGGCACTTGAATATTGTATTAGCTCAACTCATGCGCCATCCTTTTGAGCCAATTCATAAAGCTGATCTAAAATTCGTCACCTGGAAGGTGGCTTTGCTACTGGCCTTGACATCTGCCAGAAGGGTCAGTGACATACAGGCATTTTCCTCTAAACCACCTTTCTTGCAATTCACAAATGATTCAGTGATACTGCGCACCAACCCGAGGTACATACCCAAGGTGCCATCGGATTTCCACCTGAATGAGCCAGTCATCCTTAAAACGTTTTTTCCAAGTCCGCAATCTCCAGCGGAACGAACTCTACACACGCTGGACATCAAGCGGTGTCTCAAGTTCTATCTCTCCAGGACAGCTGCCATCAGGAAAACTGATCAGTTATTTGTTGCGCATGGCAAACCACGTCAAGGCAGTGCAGTCACTAAACAAACTATCGCTAGATGGGTCTCTTCAGCGATTGGACTCTGCCATCTACAGGCGGGTAAACCCTTGCCAACCTTGCCCAGAGCACATTCTACGAGAGCAGTTGCTTCCTCAACTGCTTTGTTTGCTGGTGTGCCTCTCCTGCATATCTGCAGAGCTGCTACCTGGTCCAGCAGGCACACATTCACGAGGCATTACTGTCTGGAAGCTTCGAGCGACACCGATGCCTCGGTGGGGAGAGCAGTCCTGCGTAATCTTTTCCAATAAGGTGAGCCTCTGCTATTTCTCTCCCACCTCCTCTTGCTCTTTTACGCCTATTTTATTATTCCTTTGTGGTTTCTGCATTACTGCTATGTGCCTTGGCGTCCAAGAGCTGTATATAATGCTATGACTATTACTGCTCACTACTCTGATTCAGGCATGTGAATCTATGAAAGACACCCCTAATACTGGAGAAGAACAATAGTTACTTACCTGTAATCTGTGGTTCTCCAGTATTGGTGTCTTTCATAGATTCACATGCACCCACCCACCTCCCCTCAGAGGCTCACTTGGCTTTTTTCTTCTATACTTATTCCGGTACACTCCGGTGCTACAAAAATCTGAGAGCCTGGGTCTCTGGGGAGAGCTTGCTGGTGGGAGCTGTGGCCTGATTGGCTGCAGTTTGGTCCATACATAATGACATGGACAGGTTCTAATGTGGAAGTTTCTTTTACTGTAGCTAGGGCTACTTTACTTCCTGGTTGGGTATATTGTTATCTCTTATGTACTAAGGGTATATTTCACTACTTTTTTATGTACCGTGGGCTCCCACTCCGACGACGGGGAATGATTCAGGCATGTGAATCTATGAAAGACACCAATACTGGAGAACCACAGATTACAGGTAAGTAACTATTGTTCTTATCCTGACTAGGAAGAAGGGTCCCTACTTGGACAAAGGTGCAAGTTCTTGCCAACTTAGAGACCCCCATTTCTAACAGGCATGTAATACAATTGCCTTATCCAGATGTTGCCACGAGGATGGCACTCTGTTACAGGTCAACTTCCATAAAGCATTTGACTCTGTCAGTTAGTCGCATCTCTTCTTCCTCCTAGAACGGTTAAACTTTGAGCCTCGGTTAAATGGATATGTGAGGCTCCTTTACACTGACTCGAAGCGACGTCCCATCCCTTTTGGATTGGACTGGGGATGAGACAGGAATGTCCCCTTTTGCCGACAATTTTTGCCATGCCCAATAAGCCCCTGGCTGCCTGGATTAGTGTAGACGCACAACTGCAGATGTTTGTGTGGGACCCCATTACTGAAGAGAGAATAGCCCTGTATGCAGACGATGTGCTTAGTTTTTCTGACAGGTCTTTCATACTCAGGACCATGTGAACTCCAGATATTGCAGACCTTTGGAGAATTTACAGGACTGCGGATGCATCACGTCAAATACTTGGTATACATGGGGGCAAGGGTCCTATGGACTTGTCGAGAACCTCTGGGCTAGAGGTTCTCTGCCAAGGGTTCCAAAACGTAGGGGTATATATTACCACGGATGAGGCACATGCTTGGTAGATGAATATACAACCCCAGACAGACTGGTGACAGATTTTAGGCTTTGGGCGTCACTCCCCCAACCCTCCTGAGCAGGTCAGCTATTTTTTAAATAATGTTGCTACCTTGTTTGATATACCAACTTCAGAACTTTCCTTTTTCCTCTTCTGGCATCCCTTTTCTCACACATTGATTCATCGCTGCATGGTTTCTTGTGGAACCATGGTCCACCTCAGATCACCCTTTCGAAATGTTGCAAGTCGACTTACAAAGGGGACATCGCCACCCGAGATATACGCTCTTATTATAGAGCAGCTCAACTGACTGTTCTGAATGACTGGTGGTTTCAGGGTTTCACTGACCTGTCCTGAGTGTCCGAGGGTTGGGCAGTGGGGACACAGATGCTCCCTCATCAGTGGTATAGAGGGATGATGCCCTAGGTACTCCCCCCAGCCATGAGGGTGGTCCTAGATGCTTGGAGAGAGGCAGAGGCGGCCACAGATGGTCGAGGCTGAATCACCCGGGAGACCCTTCTTTGGGCTTGCACGATCCTATGCCAGGTGGCTGGTCTGCATGGGTTTCTACGATGGGACCTTATTATTGGCATCTCTCGGTTAGGAGATGTGCTAAAAGGGAACTCTTTGAAGACTTTTGCCGATCTGCATAAGGAGTTTCAGCTCCATAAATCTCAGTTCCACAAATATTTTCAGCTCCACCAGGCTCTTACACTGTACTTCTCCTGCCTGGAGGAGAATCCAGAGTTTACTCACCTTGAGGGCAAGATACTCCTGACAGACATCCATGATCATAAGATCTGAGCTACACACCAATCCCTAATTTACAATGCTCCAGACTCCTTCGGGTCACTTCGAGAGGCATGGGCCCATGACTTATGCCCCATGGAGGCCCTGGACTGGAGAGAGGCACGGGTGTCTCCTAAGGAAACAGTCATTGTGTCCCAGTACTGGCGTATTCAGCTACGATACTTACTTTGGGTATACTGTTCAAGGGGGAGGTTCTGGAAAAGGGGGCTGATTGGGTCCGCAACTTGCTTGCACTGCCAGGGGGCCCATGGAGACATTTTAGACACAAACTGGATTTGCCCTTTCCTGATGCCATTTTGGGAGTGAGTTTTTGATTGTTTAGAGGGGGTACTGGAACAGACACTGCTGTGGACGCTGCGACCCTGCTCCACATTTCCGATTACATTGATGCAAACCATACTATGACTGGGCCTAGTTATAGCAAAACAGGACATTGCACAGGAGTGGAAGGATACTACTGCTCCTTTGCTGGAGCGATGGAAAGAGGGGTCTAGACCACTGCTAGGGATTAGAATGCCCTGTTTACATTGCATGAGGATGCCCTCTAAAATACTATCAAATATGGAGAGGGATGGGCGGCCTATCACATGATCCACTTGTTCCATGTCCCAAGTCACAGGTGTGAATCGAGGTAGAGATCAGATATGATACTGCAGAACTGTATCAAAGGAGGGGAGGGGCTGGGAGGGCTAGAAGGCAAGGGTGTTCATGGTGTTTCACCTCAAATGTGCTATATAGTTGGTGTTTTTTCTTTTCTTTTAATGTTTTTGGCTCGATCACCTGACATTATTGATTTAAATGTGGTCATTGCAGTTCAAGGCAAACTGACTGTTTATTTACAGTGTCCATTTGTATTTTTACATATTTGTTACAGTTGTCAGCGGTGGCCAGATCCTGTTGTATGGTTGGTTTGTGTCAAAATCCACAAAAGGTATATTAAAAAAGGTACATGTCCTACCTTTTACATATACAGTACCTGCCCTATGGGCAACCTAGGATCTACCTTAGGGGGGACTTATGTATAGTAAAAGGGGAGTTTAAGGCTTGGCATGGGGTTTTAAGTACCAAGTCGGCATGTATTAAACTGCACATGAAGGCCTTGCAGTGGCAGGCCTGAGACAGGTTTTAATGGTACTTTTTTGGGGGAGGTATTTTATATAGTGCAAACTAGACCCAAAGGTATCAGAGTGCTTTTAAATTAGCATCAGTTGCATTTTAGATGGACACATTCATTTGGTAGGCATGGGGAGATGAAGTGATTTGCCCAGAATCACAGGATGTTGAGCATCCCTGCCGAGACTCAAATCAGGTTCCCCAGCTTCGAAGCCAACCATTCTTGCTGTTTGGTGGCACAATCACTGCTACAGGGCCACCAGTAGCATTTAACTTACACTCCCTGGGTATATGGTATACCACTTTACAAGGGGGTTACAAGTAAATTAAATATACCAATTATGGACCAACCAGGATTACTAAATTTAAGAGAGAAGCACATGCACTTCAGCACTAGTCAGGAGTGGTAAAGTGCTCAGAGTCCTCTAAGGCCATTAAAAGATTCAGCAAAAAAGAGGAGGTAAGCAGGCAAAACGTCTGGGGTATAACCACCCTAAGGATGACAGGTCTAATATGCAACCCCAATAGCAAAAGTGTGGTGAGCTACCCAACCTCTAGGGAGTTCTCATCACTAAGGTGGAAAAACCTGGACAGACCTTCAGCATTGGCGTGGTCTACCCCTGGTGTATGTTCCATCTGTCACCAACAGCATGGTGAGCTCACAAATCTCAATGTGGTGTTTGAGGAAGTTGACATGGAGCACCCAGTGGGGGTCCCTAGGGGTCTTGAGGTTCACCGGTTAAGTGGCCTCACCATTCCTTTCAACAACCTGATAGGGCCCAGTCCAATCGGCCTGGAGGGCCCTGGAATCCACCATGTCCATCACCCACACTTTCTGCCCAGGTTACACTTCCACAGTGGCAGAATTTTAGTTGTACTGCTGCTTCAAAACCTACTGACTGGCTTCTAAGTTTTCTGAAACCTGCTTCCACAACTTAGCCATTTGACTTCTGAAGGCCAGCATGTAGCTCACTACATCCTATGGAAGCTTCCTGAGAGCTTATTCCCACCCTTCTTTCACTAAAATCCGAGGTCCTCTTACTGGGTGGCCATATGGAAACTCAAAGAGGCTGAAGTCAACTTCCTTCTGTGGCACCTCTCCATAAGCAAAGAGAAGGCATGGCAAGAGGAGATCCCACTTATGCTTCAAGTTCTCAGACAGGCCTTTGATCATGGCCTTCAGGGTCTTGTTGAACCTTTGGGAAACCCACTCAGGTAAAAATCCCCATCAGGGCCTTCACTACTGCAGTTGCAGTCATGGGACTTAGAGGTATGGCCTCTGGGTACCTAGTGGCTGATATACTTGAACCAGGATAAGCATGTTGCCTGAAGCAGTCTAGGGATCCATAGGCCAAATAATGTTGATGCCCACCCTCTCAAAGGGTATGCCAATGACAGGCAAGGGATTAAGGGGGGCTTTCAGCCTCTGTACTGTCTTCCCACTGGCCTAGCAGGTCACACAAGCCCCACAGAATGCATGTGAGGAAGGCTTGATCTTAGGCCAATAAAAATGGAGGACAAGCCTTACAAAAGGCTTGTCAAGGCCCAGGTGTCCTGCCAGGGGTATTTCATGAGCCAGCGGTAGTAGGAATGACCTGAATCATTGGGGGACCTCCAGGGCCCTTGTTGTCTTATTCATAGGAGCCTTAGCCCCAATGTAAAGGAGGTTGTCCACCAAGTGATGAGGTTCTGAGCCATCACCTGCTGCCTGAGCTTCAGCCTGTTGCCTCATGCCCTCAAGAGTTGGGGACTCATTCTGTGACCTACAGAACTCCTTAGTGGATCCAACTTCCACTTGTCTTCCAGCGATCTCTGGTAGGATACCAAGGGAAGCAGTGTCTCCTTCATTCGGCTCTGGGGCAGCCACCGCATGTGCCCCATCCACCTCATCTGGGAGACATTCTGGGTGTGGTTTTCCACACCCTTTGCCTTTCCCCTTTTAAGCAGCTGGCTGGGCTATTTTTCAAGGCACTCAACACGAAGAAAGGGAGAGGGTCATTAATGTTTAGACTCTACCACCCCAGGCCCCCAAACAAATTCAAATGTACACACAAAAGGGGGGTGTAGAGTACACGACAAACACAACTCAGACAAATTTCTCTGTTTGGAAAAACTGCCCTCCCTCACATACCGAAGTATGTGACATGCTTCATCATCGGGCCTACTACAAAATGCCCTGGTGTAGCCACATCCAGGGCGGAGCATAAGGAAAGGGGAAAAATAATAAATTCCACACTACAAGACGTACAATCGAATAATTTCAACACATACAGCACGTAACACAGAATGAGGTGAAAAGCTGTGCAAAACACCCTGTGGCTGAAACTGATAGTGTGGCAAAAAAGTGCAGTACGAGGAAGTGATTTAAACTGATTTAGGGTGCCAACTGAGAGAATTGCTTTATTAAACATAGCTTGGTACCCCTACCAGGATTAAAAGTAAGAAAAGGATGGGAAATGTCTTCTTGAGAAAGCGAGGTTCCTCAAGACTTCCCTCCTACCACTGCTGAAGTCAACATGTTTCGACCGCTAAATTTGTGCCTAAAAAGGTCACCCGGTCTTCATCAGGACTGTCGCGATCAGCGCCACTGTTGGCCCTCCCGTAATTCGGTCGATGGACCCCCAGAAAAGAGCAGGTCTTCTGGATCCGTACTCTTCTAAGTCTTCTAAGTCATATGAGGAGGCTGATCCCAATAGTGTGGGAAAACACTCACGAGTTTATGAATGTCATAAACCCGAAATGGTGTTAGACAGGAGGGTCTCCCAAGAACACAATCGTTCCGAGGGCTAGCCCTATCGTGTCTGCCTGTAAGCCAGGCTCCAGCCCATTTTGACTCCCACCCTGCGCAGCCATGGGCCAGGTTGTTGCACAAATTTACTTATGCAACCCTAATATTTCCAGATGTGCCTTGAGCTCTACTATCTTCCAGGTAGTGTGCTGAAGGTTATTACCTAACAGAAAGCCCTCTGCTATAACAGAACTTACTGCAATTTTCAGAAAGTCTGACCCCCAAATGGAAAATGGGCCACTGGTTAGTGACCCTCTCTTTTGTCAGCCACCACAACCTGGTGGAATGCATTGGGTATCACCTGCTCTGGGGATACCAGTTGATTTTTTTTTACCAAAGTCATGCTGGCACCTATGTCCCTCAGAGCCTCAATATGTTGCCAATTGATGGTAACCCCTTGCCTATACGTTTGGGCCAGTGGAGGCCTCTCTTGCCTTTCCCTTGCTGGGGTGGGACTAGGTCCCCCAGCGCGACGATGCCAAGAGGAGCAGGGCCTAGCTCCGACACACCACAAATGCGCCGGAACTCTCCTACAACATGGGACTCGCACGGGCGCACCTGGACGAAGCCCGAGCCAAGGGCGGGCCCGTCTGTGCCTGTCAGAGCACGGAGGAGGCTGGGGCGAGCCACCCCCTAACCTACTAATCCTGAGGATTGCAGAGGACTGCCGAGACTCTACCCCAAAAGGGAATGTGTGTGCTATTCCGTATGTTGCCCTCTAGAAAGCAATTGGGAATCCCTATTCTGTTTCGTTGGTGGGACTTCCCTTCTCATTTTTCTAATAATGGGCAAGAGGAAGATCACCGAGGGAGGGGTGGGCGGAGTTCACAAAAAGAAGAAAATGAAAAGGAAAGCCCAAAGCCTGAGCCCGGCAGTGGGGCCCGTCATGTTCGATCACCTTGATGACCTACTAATCAAATGCGGGGAACTACTAGAGCCCACTGCCACTGATAAGAGTACCTAACCCCAATCCCACTGCCTCCCCTGTACCTGCACCTGCTAGCACTCTAAAATTCGGGCGCATCCCGAGTATGTTTAAATTGGCAACAACTAGGAAACAGTCATTGCAGACCACTACTGAGTCAACCGAAACTATGCTTAGCCCTGGCATTGCTAAGTCCATTAGTCAAATAAAGTGTCCCCTTTGGGAAAACTTTACATATCAAACACTCTAATTACAAACTCAAATGTGCATACATAATTAACTAGATTCATACAGTCCAGCAAGAGCAAAGATGATGTAGGTAGTTAAAATTAAAAATGTGTACAATTTATTTCAGCAACCATTAAAAAACACAAATACAGTACATTAATTATGTGTATCTACCATTACAATAAAATAATCACATTTAGAATTTAAACATAGTGGGAACAAATATAGAAAATGTTACTAATTAAAAGAGAAAAGGACACAATAGTTAGACATAATTGAAAACCAACTCCAAATTGTACAAATATCTTAGATGGAGAAGTTGTTTGGTCCAATAACTTTATGTGTCACAATTCTAGCATAGCATCGACGCGTTTCGGTTTTGGCAACTTCATTAAAAGCCAGCACCTTCCTCAGGATTAAAATATAATTTACCACAAATTACGAAAAATCTTATTGGGGACAGCAAACGCCCTCCTATATATTGCTCAATCAAACGCTCCTTTTTGTGTAGGTCGCGTTGGGTGACTTAATCTATTAGGTATTCCTAGGTCACAAGGTATGTATCTTTAGTTCCATCACCAAAAACGAACCAACAATATTGGCGTATTACTGGTTCTAAAAACACGGCCAAAGCGTTTATCGCATTCCTGGCTCTTATTTCCAAATGTTGTCGGGGATAGGAATAGCAGTCCCTTCGACAGTAAGAAAGCCCGCAGTCTTTTTTCAGATTAATCGAGGCGGCCTACGATGGTATCTGTGCCTTGTTTAAAAGTGCTGAGTCCATGACTATAGCTGTGTTCCCATACAGCAACAGATTTATAACACTTTGAGACTCACCAGACCCACTGGGAACTTACAATATCCTAGGGAACCAGGAGGATGTGGTAACTAACAAGACAGGTAGGGTAGTGAGCACCCCACGAATTGAGGGAGGAGAGTCTGTGTCCCAGAAACCTATATCTCCAATAACGATCTACACAGGGAAGTCATCACTCTTAAAGCCACTATTGGGTCTCTCACCAGGCTTATCGTCAAGCTGCTTCATAAACTAGAAGGCCTGGGCGATTTAGATACTCAACCAGCAATAGACACACTGAGAGCAGTCATTAATGGGAAACATCTCCCCCAAACAACTCAACTTTCCCGCCCAGTTCCTTCAGCGACCCCTACACCTCCCTCAGTAGTCATAGACCAACACAGTATAGTCAATTATAGTATCCTACCATCAAGGATGAATCAAGTAGAGTGGGTTACGGGGGCCAAGTATGGTATTGAGTCGTATGCAAGGGCACCTGGGCATTGTCCACCTGCTCTGGGAATCGGGGGGGGGGGGGGGATTGCGGAGACAGCCAAGAAATGAAGTGGGATATTTACAAAACTTTTGCGATGTGTGTATTGGCATCACAAAAGTGACGCAAAACTATGCAATTTTTTTTTTGTATATTACTTTCCAGCGCTAAACCTGTTTAGCGCTGGAAATAACGTAAAAGTAATGTGAAGCTGCTTCACGTTATTTTGCACCATGCGGGCGTGCCAAGGGTGGTGCATGGGCCTTCCCATGCAACCACCCAAGGTTTCTCACGCGAAACCCAATTTACTAAAAACAGTAGATTGGGTTTAGCGTGAGAAAACTGCACCCTTTTCAAGTAGGTGCAAAGAAGGAAAAATTATTTCAATTCTCCTTCCTTTTCCGATTTTGTATGCATGATGCACTGTGCAGCATACATACCAAGTGGGAAATGTTTTCCCTTGCGTCGAGCATTGTATTTTGAACTGGAAGGGTATCCTTTCTGTACAAAACCTATGCTGGACTCATGCACACACCCTAGGGCTGCAGCGCTAAGGTGTGTGCATGGTGCACAGTAGCTGTAATCAGCACCGGCGCAAGGGAAAGGAGAGGGGATAGCGATGTTCTCTCCCTGTCGCACAGCGCAACCTCGCGGGGGCTGTGCTGTGTTGCGTGACATTTTCATAAATCTCCCCCTAAATTCTCAAATCGAACTGCTTTTATTCCGTCCCCATGTAATTTATATGACAAATGTACCCAAAAGTGGCTCTCTTGGCAAATATGAAAAATGGTTTGTAATGCTGAATGTGACCGCTTCTTGATTAGTGGGAGATCAAGGGATGGGACTGACCATGATTTATCCTCCTCATTGACATCATAGATGTCCTCCTTATCGAGGGGCTCAAAGGGTACATTGAAATTGCTATCCATTACTAATGGGTGCTCAGGCCCCCTCATGCCCAAAAGCTCATGAAGAGCTAGTAGGATGGGGAATTTACCCCCTCTGGTGCCCCTCGCATAGACGTTGATAATACCTATAACCCCGACTAGTCTACATTGTAACCTAACTGCTAGGATGTCTGGGCTATTAGTGGACCGCTCGCTGGCTAGAAAATTTAATGCTATGCTGTTCAGGAATGTATGGCGTTACAACGCATACTTTTAAAACGCACACCTTTACAACACATTTTTTACAACGCAACATCCATTCCAACACATTCCATTACAACGCATGCCATTACAAAGAATGTTTAAAAGCTACCTTTACATCGCATTCCGTTACAATGCATACCACCTTTATACAATGCATTCCATTACAACGCATACCAATACATTGCATGTATGGTAAGTATTGGATAGTGTAGGGGTAAAAATTACTATTCTAACTCCGGGGTGTGCATCAATAGGGTAAGTATTGGATAGTGTAGGGGTAAAAATTACTATTCTAACTCCAGGGGGTGCAACAGTAGGGTGTTGGATAGTGTAAGGGTACTATGTGTTGTGATGGTATGCGTTGTAATGGTATGCGTTGTAATGACTGCGTTGTAATGACATGCGTTGTAGTGGTATGCGTTGTAGTGACATGCGTTGTAATGGTTTCGTTGTAATGGCATGCGTTGTAATGGTTGCGTTGTAATGGCATGCGTTGTAATGAATGTTGCATTGTAAAAGTTTCGTTATAAAGGTAGTGCGTTGTTAAAGTTGCGTTGTAAGTGTTGTTTCCCCAAGACCATTATTTGTGTGCGCAACTGCAAAGTTCCTGTGGCATATGTGGGCATTAAGAAGAAAGGCCAAAAAGACCAGCCCTGACCCTTTCTCAGCAGGCCAGTGGGACAGCATACCTTAGCTACATCTCCTGGGGGGGGGAGCTAGTTTGACCTGTACAGAGTATTGCCAAATTAGTACTTTTATGCGCCACCACACTAGAAGAAGCACCACACCACAGTTATATTTATTTAACCTTTGTGTTATAGGTCCGAACATCTTAGTGCTTCTATGTACCAGGCCGCATGATCTGATCAGGTGTGAGCCCTTTTTATCCTCTGCTCTATCATTAAGTAAATTATTGCACACTTTTTAGATTTTTAGATGGTTGGCTTTGCCAATGTATTTTATTTCTGTTTATACTATGTACTGATGGTTTCGATAAGATGTTAGACTAGACATTTTTATTGGGCTGTATTTATGAATTTGATCAGATGTGGGCCTTTTCTCTCATTCGTTCCATCACTCTGAAAAGACTGCGCCTGCTGCATTGTCTGGAGCTACAGCACTTTGGTTGTACCATGCTTCAAGAGTAATAAACAGCAGAGGACGCCAAGATAGAAACTTGATTTGCACCATCAGGCCCTACATTCTGACTTACTGTGCCTACTGCATTATCTGGAACTACAGTCCTTTGGAAGTCCCTTGTTTCTAGAGGAATACTGAGTGGGATCTCTGCAAGCTACAGGTTAGCAGAGTTCACCTGCATCAACTTCACCAAGAGTCCCCTGCCTGGAGTGTACCCTATAAACTTTTAAGGGTGTGGTCCAGGTGCATTGTGGAAATCGTGGTGTCAGACTGAACTTATGCCAACCGGTTCCACAGGATCAGAAGAGTATTTCTCCGATGCCCTCCGAAGAATTCACGCCTGCCAGCACACAACAGGGGGAAGGGGAAATGGGAGGAGAAAGGGGGAGGCTGCCTTGGTTCCTTGCACTGTCTTCTACTACGTCCTCTATGTCTATAGAATATCTGCTTTCTTTATTAGATGTTGTGCTGAAGACCGGTATGTACAAAAGGTAACATACACAAACACAATACTTTTTCTCATATTATTCAATAAGATATTACTCAAAACATCATATGTTACTCTAATACCTAGAACCTGTCATTTCAAGTGTTCTGGAAAGAAACTCTCTCTTGTAGATAAGTAGAAGAGAAGTCCTGAAAATGTTTCTTTCTTCATTAAGCACTGTGTCAAATGGTGAATATAGGTGAGAAAACGTTACTTGAAACCAGCTACGAAGCTAGAGTTGCAATTCACTGACAGCTCTCACAAAAGACGACTGTTGGTATTCGCACAGAAGGGAACAATCTTCTTCAAAGAATGGACTTCACTGCCAAAATTTCAAACAGGAGATAAACCCCTCGGTGTGCACACCAGCTTAAGAAAAGTAGGCGTAACCCAAAAAAGATGAGTTATTTTCGAGAATTCCTGTCAAGAGACGGGTGCATTAATGAGACACTGCTTCACTTTGAAGAACTACAGTTGAAGTGTGCAGAACGAGGCTCGCGCCGGAGTGAACATACCTGGAAAAGTCAGAAAGAGAAAAAGCATGGAAAACTAACCGCGTTAGTCTTTCAGTCAGTAGCCATGTTGGAATTCCGCGATCATTCGGCAGCCAAATAGCTTCAGGAGATGATTCAAGAGAAATTGGTTAAAAGGTAATTGCTTTCTCCAGCTTGGATATTTCCTGACTTTATACCACTTACTGATTTTAGGCTCTTGGTCGGTGGCAATCACTAAGCCATTCCTGACAAATGGTCCCAACCTTTCAAGGACCATCTTTGAGATTCCAAACCCTTGGATTGTGTTTTGGACACTTTGGACCCTCAAGAGGTACTTCAAAAAGAAGTTCCAGAAACTTGGGAATGCTCCAGAGGTTGACCGGACTCCCACAGAAAGGTAATCCGGTGAACCCTTACTGTATGCGGCCTGCTGGAGGAGGCTGCATGACAACTAGTGAGAAGTCCTCCAGAAACGTTTCTTAGTGTGAAGGTAAATTCTTGACCGGGGCCTCCCGCTTAGTGTATCCAGCCATCACAGTCGGCCTCAAACTTATACTTTGTCCCATCAGTGGCGACCAAATATCCAGAAGTGGCACTACTGGTTTCTAAGCACTAGAAAGTGCTTAATCTTTAAAATTTCATATCTCTGGTTCCCTACATTGGATTTTGTTAACCTTGGTGTCCTTTTAAAAATAGAAATATTTCCTATGTATATACATTGGTGTTGGATTTTTATTGTGGTTGTGTCTTAATTATTTACTGAATAATTTTTTTTATGCTTTACATACCTGTCTGTTAAGTTAACCCTGTCTGGTCGCAGCCAAGCTACCAAGGATTGAGCAAGGGAATACGTTTCTAAGACCTATTCTGAGCCCTATATTGTGTCAGTTGCCTTATTGCCTGTGGCAGATAAATATTTACCACTACTAATAATCCACTTTCCAACAACCTGAAACCACGTTTTTGTTACTAAGGTGGTGGGAAAAGTCAAGGAGTGAAAACAACACAACCTAAACAAACAGCTTTTAATACCCTTATTGACAAAATATGCAAATATAGCATGTAGAAATGGTATTTCCATGAGTTAGCAAATTAAAGCCAGGCCTTTTGGCCTTGCGGCATGGAGTGGTCTTGTGATGTTGGTGGTGGGATTGTTGATTTTAGTGGCATTGTTGGTGGTATTGGTTGTAATGGTATTGCTGGTGGTGTGGAATTGGTGGTGGTATTGGCATTATGGTGGTGGAATTGGTAATATTGATAGTGGGTTTGATGACAGTGGTGGTGGAATTTCTATTAGTTGTTGTTGAATTGGTCATTGCTTTGGTGGTTTTGACAAACAATCCATTGGTGGCGGTGTTATTATTAGTAGTGATTTTGGAGGTGGTATGGTATGGTATTGATGGTCTTGGTTGTGGTGTTGTATTAGTGGCATTGTTAGTGTTGTGCTGCTGGTGGTGGTACGGGTGATGTCATTGGTGGTATTAGTATTGATGGCGATGGTAGCATAGGTGGTGCCATTGATGGTGGTGGTATTGGTGGTGGTATCTGTCATGTTAGGGATGTTGTATGTATGAAATAAGCAATTGATAGTGGCAAAATATGTGATGCATAAACATACATTTTAGAAGTTAAAAAGTCCTTTAAGCATACAAGGCAAACACTATTTTAGAGGTAGAATGAGATACTTAAACTGCTAAAATCATGAGGCAAGAGAAAAATACTACTCCGGTTGCATTCAAAGCACACTGTTCATACATTCTAAAGAATTGGTAACTAGAGGGTCTTAGAACAGCTAAAAGCTGCCTACAGCCAGACCTATAAATGTGATTGACACACACGCAGTTAATATGAACAGATGAACTGCTTATTTTCAGCTGAAGAATAACTGAGATTCACTGTATGGTACAGTCACTGCTTTTCATTTTTGATCTTGGAAGAAAATAAACACTTTCTGAAAAGTCTCACTCACAATTTATTTGGTTAAATAGCAGTACTTGTGACAATAATAGAGCTGTGACCAGTAATTAATCCTTTTTCTGCAGCTACAATTTTCGATTCTTGAGACACCTCCTGGCATTTGGATTTGCAATTGACGAGATCAACAAAAACAATAACATTTTACCAAATCTTACCCTTGGATTTGATATATGTGACGCTTGTCCAAGTCACAGTTCTGTGATACAGTCTGGACTGCAGATTTTAACTGGGAAAAGTGTAAATGTCCCAAATTACAACTGTCGACAAAAGGAACAATTGGTGGCATTTGTTGGGCACTTGTCATCACCGACTTCTTTCACGCTCACTACTTTAACAGGGATCTATAAGTACACTCAGGTAAGTGGAAACCATTGTGGCCAGGGTTAAGGAAAACAAATCAGCTCTCTTATGAATGATTCCTCTCGGCTCTTCTTAAACCAGTACTGAGTCTGCCCTATGTCACAAAATCCAACCTGAAATATCAGCCGGCTCTAGGGTGGTGCAACCGCACAGGACGCTGACTTCAGGTGGGGTGTCCTATTTGCAATTGTATTCTGCTTTGAAAAGCACCTGCTGCCGTGTTCCTGGCCTCCAGAAACGTTCAAGCAACAACATTAATGTCAAGATAACTCCAGTGATTATTATTCGTCTTAGAGAGAGATCGGAGGTTTGTCTGTTTGTCTAGTGGATGTTTTGACTCATGGCAAGATGGCACAGAGGTTTAACAAGCCTGCTGCATAGAGCATGTACCATGCTGATCACAAAGTGCATATAATGTAACTAGGTCAGTTGGTTACTGCTTTTGTCTGAGAGATCCTTTTGTTACTTGCAGTTTATACATTATAATCCTAATATAGAACAGTGAGCTATAAACTGTCATCAAAGAGCTGCACTCAAACTGCAAGGTATAGAGTTGAGCGCTATGAATATTTACCCAGTCTTTCATCATCCTAATGTTGGAAATCGGGAACATTTGAACGGAAACCAAATCTGATTAATAAAGAGAATCCCCAATCATGGTATTATGTTCAAAATTTAGAGTTTGTGCTGCTCCAGACCAAGCACTCTTAAACTATACTGTTTACCTATATGAATGGCATATGACTCCTACACCTTGTAGTCCTCTGTCTTATGTAACATTTCCTATACACTAATTTACACACCTATGATTGATTGTCTCTGTGTAGAGTGTGTGATGTAAAGTGCTTTGGCACCCTACACCGGTATGAGTGGCAGCAGCGCTATAAAACTAAGTAAACGCATCTAAGAGGGAGACTTCAGGGATACTGTTAAAGGGTGGTAGTGAGGGAATCCGTGACAGACGTGGTCATTGGGGGCGCCAACAAACATTGTCGCACTGGGTATGTATATATATATATATATATCCACAAACACAGAGTTGCGGATCTCCTGGCCACTTAATGGCGGCGGGCTTGAGGTGAGGTCGCAACCCTCCACACACGATCAGAAGATTTTCTCCGTGTTGAAAACATAAAAATCCACTCGAGCCACGATATAGTTCTTGAAGCGTGAATTTAATTAATCAAACATGCAGCAATTAAACGCCCGACGCGTTTCGGTGCCAGAGCACCTTGGTCACGAATCAAAGAAACAATTGTGCAATAAGAATACATATAGTGCAATTAATTTACATAGAAATAGGACTACTTTGTCTCTACATTCAGATGATTTCGGCAGACATCTTAGAATGGTGTTTTAACCATCGTGGTTGTAAAAAATTATAAATAAAGTTTTTACATGAGCAACATGAAAATAATCATGAAATAGCTAGCACAACTGTTGCGGAATGGTACTTTACCAATACAATGTACACGTGTTTAGCGAATAGTTTACCCTGTGGTACTATTACAGCTTTGTCATATTTGTTTTAACAAATGTTTCATGAGAATTATTTCACGTACAAAATTACTGCCCAAGTGGACTCATAACAATAAAGTTACTACGTGTATTTGAGTACTGCCCCAGTGGGCTGTTTAACGGAAAATTAAATAATACACAATTCCGGGGGCGCTAAAGGGCGCACTGGCAGTATGGCCGCACTGATGTGAGGCTCCTGCAGCCTGGAGACGATATCCGACACTTATCCTGATTTACCACCATCTGTGCTCGTTCTGACCACGATATTCGATTGAGCCTGTCTTGGTGCACCCTCGGTACAAGTTTTGACCGTCCATGACGCTCCTAACCGGAGTTACGACCGGTGGAAGTTCCGACCGAGAAATGGCCTGGGAGTGACTGGTACCGCTGGTGGGGCTGGCGATCTACGCGAGTCCGCGGCGCACCACGAGGTGAGTGGGCCTTCACACAGACTTTCGTCGGAGCCTCTCGGAACAGCGCTGGCCACTGGACGGTCCCTAAAGGGGTGAGGGGACGACTAGCAGAGATCCCGCCTTCAAGTGCTGGGCGGCGGCTGAGGTACTTTGCGGTGGCTGCAGCCGAAGGGGACGCGCTACAGTGACTGGGCTCCGGCGGCCGGGAGGAATGGCGGCCATTATGCACGGCGGATGACAAGGAGTGTTTCGGCTGCTCGTGCCCCTATCTGCTGCCATCTCTGATCGCTGCCTCTGGACACTAGTTGAACTGCGCCTGGTTGCCGGGGTTGGTGTCCCTGGCGCTGGCAGTTGAATCGTTTGCTTATTCTGCCCCCGCACGGACCCATGGCGTACCGGTGCAGCTGACCCTTCCGGAGTGCACGAATCCGGGGGAGCTACCTGCGGAGAGTGCTGTCTTTACCCTGGGAACTGTGGCCTAGCGGAGGACGCTCCTGACGACTGGTGGGGTGGCCCTCTCTGCTCTCCCTTTGCTAACGGCCTGAGGTGAGGCGGCGGTGCTGCGAGGTACTATTCCTGCCTGCTGTGTCTGCCAGGCACTGTGAAGCTGCTTGTAGCCTGATCCTGGTATCCCTGACGGCCCCTATTATTCCCACGGGGGCACCGGCTGTTGGAGGGGAGTCAGTAGTCTTGGTGATACTATTTCCTAACTGCAGCGCTGCTGGGCTACTTCAGTGACTGGGGTAGCTGCACATAAAGGAGTCAGCTGCTGGTATTGACGGCCCTACTCCCTGCTGGATATCCCCTGAACTGCGGCCTGTGTGCTCCGTTACTGGCGTGGGGGTTGCCCGCATGCTGCATGATTCATCATTCGTTCTACATATAGGAATACTTGGGGACAGTGGCGTTTTTCTCCCATTACATTCTTTGGTTGGTGATCGCTTTTTGCAGCAAACATCTACCAGTGATTGCTTTGGATGACTGCTGACGACCAATCATGGGCAAACCAGACAACAAACAACCAAAGCTATCGTTTGACTCAATGGCGGCCAAGAGGGGACTGCGAAATGCACAGGACGCGGGAGGATGCTGTGCCCTCGCTATGTCTGACACTGACTCCCAACCCGTCGCTCCTGACTTTCAGCAGATGATGCAAGAAATGAGGCAGGGGTTCGCCTCTATAGTGGACAAAGTGGACAAAATGTCGTCAAGAATGGATGCCGTGGTGCAAAAAATGGATGTCCATGAGGAACGAATTACAGCGGCCGAGCAGCGTATATCCGACCATGATGACACAACGGCCACCCACACGACGCAAATTGCGAGAATGGACAATGTGCTCCGGATCATAGCTGCAAAGAATGAGGAGTTGGAAACCAGAAGTCGTTGCAATAATATACGCGTGGTGGGAGTGCCGGAGTCGACCAATGTGGGGAGGATGGAGACCTACGTGGAGAAGATACTGATTGCAGCGATCGACCCGGAGGCGTTCTCTAAGCAATTTATAGTAGAAAGGGCGCATCGATCACTGGGACCGAGGCCTAATCCTGAGGCTCCACCGCGACCCATTATCGCCCGACTCCTAAACTATCGAGATCGGGACGCAGCTCTTAGGGCAGCTCGCACCAACCGCATGCTATCCTGTGAGGGGGTCAACTTCTCCATCTATCCGGACTTCATCCCTGTGGTACAGGAACAGAGGCGTAAGTTCATCGACGTCAAAAAGAAGCTTAGAGAGTTGCAAGTAGACTATGCACTATTGTACCCTGCTAAATTAAGAGTGACGCACCAGGCGAAGCAACATTTCTTTACGAATCCACAACAAGTGGAGGATTTTGTGAAACAACTTAAGAGAGAGCGTGCGGCGGGACGGCGCAATGGGGAAGACAGACAGGAAGATTTCTACTCGGCCAATGAGGATGAATGACGCTGAGCACTGCGTGCGTGGAATCTGCACTTGTGCTTGCGAGGTTCCGCTACTTTTCCTTTTCTTTTGTTTTTGATTCCACTGAGGAGGCCTGAGAGATGGACATATCGTGTGTTGCCAGAGGTCACTGGACGAACACTGGACTGTGGTGGTAATGTACTCCAGGCACCCCCTCCCCCCACTACCTGGGCCGTGCCTAGTGTGTGAAATAGAGGTCAAAGGCGAGGTGTGGGGGGTGGTTATGTGCACTTCTAGGTTACACCCTGAAGGGTATACCCCATTGAACTTGTTGCTTCTGATGCAAATGTTGGGATGTTTAGGTTTTGTTAAGGGTGGGGGAGGAGTAGGGGTTACTGGCAGGTTGGGGTTGCTTCAGTGGGTGGCGGGTGGGTGCACTTGTATTGAAGTGCGGTGGTCCCTTGGAACTGCTTTCCTTTGCTTTTTTGTTTTTTTCACTGCTGTGCTCATGGCTGCCTATTTGGGTCATGGGTTTTGGCGAGGATGTACCGTAGCAGGCCTTTCTTGTTTAATCATAACATATCGAGGTCTTGTGCCTTGCTCTCAGTTGCATTCCTGCTTCTGCTGGATAGCGGGGCTCTGCTGGGTGATCAGTGGGTGGCATGCTGTGTACTCTCGTATTAGACGGCCTGCATTGTATGAACTATTCCTGTTTATGGACTTACGTTCTAGGGCAGTATGGGGCCGGTGTGTTGTAGTTGGATGTTGTCAATTTGGGGAGGGAGGGACCACGGGGTGTGATTGTTAAGCATGGGCGAATTTTGCGAATCTGGCGTTCGTGAATTTTGCGAATTTGCGAACTCGCAATCCGCAAAATCCGCGAATTCTCGCGAATTTGCGGATTTTTTTTTGTGTTCGCAAGGATTTCTGCCAGTTCGCGAGGATTTTGTACCAGTTCGCAATTGCGAACTTACATGTCGGCTCGCAACGGTCGCGATTATGTTGTTTCTACGTCTGGTTCATCATCACAGGTTCCCAGCACCCTCTGTTTCACCCCTGCCACCCTCTGTTTCACCCATGCCACCCTCTGGTACATCTTTGCCACCCTCTGGTTCATCATCACTGCAGATTATGGGGGGAAAAAGCAAGCACACCTGCCCTGCTTCAACTGACATGAATTAATTTGGGGTTGATTTATTAATGTGTCACTGTTTTAAAATTCCAGTCTGGCACCTGCTTCCTTATCTGTAATTTGCTTTCTATTGCAGTGCAAATTTTTTTTTTCAGGACCTTTGTGGCCTAATTGTAGCGATTCTATGATTCGGCTGTGAGGGTCAGAGCAGGGTCATACAATTGTTGCAACTAGCAACTGAACTCTGGAGGGGCCCCAGTCAGGAAGCACTACAGGGAATGGTTACTAATGATGAATTTGAACTTTTGCACCTGCTGAGTGCTACTGCTTTCAGTTTAGCAAAACTCGTTTTTCTGCAGAACAGCATTACAGCAACTGTAATGCCCCAAACAAGCTTACTTGTGAAAGTTGATTTCTAATCCAAAAGTGATCCAAAGAAAGTCAAAAGGCCTCAAATCCAAAAAAGTGCAGGCAAATGTCAACCTGAGGAGTTATTCTCATAAAAATCATCATTTTCAGAAGGTCTATGCTGCTTGCTCGTGGATTTCTTGTGCAGAATTGCAATTTTTGTAATTTCGCGAGTGCGAGATTGTTGCTGCCCGCCGCACCTACATGTTCGCAATTGCGAACTTACACTGCACGCCGCAAAATTGTATCACCAAGAAAAAAAAATCCGCTGCGTGCGAATTTGCGGATTTTCGGTAAATTTGCGAGCGTTCGCGGATTGCAAATTTACCGAAAATCCTCAAAATCCACGAGCGGAACGGATTTTACGCCCATGCTTAGTGATTGTGATGTAGATTGGATACGGATGCAGTTGCATAATGTATTTTGGCTGTGATAGACTTCACTTGAGCGGCGAGATATGCACATGGGTGTGTTGGCAATGATGGGTTGCAATGTGGATAATGGCTGACACTGCGCTGGATAAAATATCGATCCTGTCCTGGAATGTACGGGGTCTTAACGATGCAAGAAAGTGTAGAAATGTATTGGCATACTTGGATAGACACCAGGTGCAGATAGCTTTATTACAAGAAACGCATCTCCGCCCACGGGTGGACCCTAAATTCGCTAGACATTGGGCCCTTGTTAGGAAATTTTCATCATATTCGTCGTACGCTAGAGGGACTGCAGTGTTGGTCAAAAAGTTGCTTCAATTTCAGGAGTTGGGGGTGAAATTAGATCCTGTAGGGCGGTATGTGATACTGTGGGCTAGGCTTGGATCGGATACTGTTGTGATCGTGAACTGCTATGCACCCAATGTTGACACTCCGGGTTTTTTTACTACACTCTGGGGACACGTCCTTGCAATAGAAGCCACACATATCATATGGGGCGGGGACTTTAACATAGCTTTGAGGCCTGGGGTGGATAGGTCTGACGGGAGTAGTCAATATAACAAACAAGCCAGAGACATCTTGCAAGGCATACTGGAGGAAGCTGGATTGGTGGATAGCTGGAGGTTTGCGCACCCCGAGAGTAGAGAAGGCACACACTTCACAGCACATGCACGAACATGGGCGCGCTTGGATTATTGTTTTCTATCGCAGGGTTTAGCATGGGATTACACAAGGTGGAACACCTCTCCAGGACTTACTCAGACCACTCTCCGGTTCTGGTTGCTGTGACAATCCCGGGTCTCAATAGGCCGCGACCCCCATGGAGATTGTTCCCTTCAGTACTCCTGGATCCAATTTTCAAGACGGAGCTGGGGGATGAGATTGAGTCATTCTTTCCCAGGAATAAGGGGTCGGTTGATAGTGTGGAGATGATATGGGAAGCATTTAAGGTGACAATTCGAGGGATTACCATCTCTAAAAGCAGTGGGATACTGCAAGAAATCGTCAAGACCATAGCGAAATTGGAAACGGAATTAAAGGAATTGGAGAAAGAGATGATAAGTAATGCTGACCCAGAGATTTGCTGTAAGTTTAGGGACAAACTGTCAGAATTCGAGGAAGAGGCCACTAGAGAAGTGAAATATAGGGGGAAATATTGGACGGCTAGGAAGTATTGCGAAGGGGAACGACCGGGTAAAGTACTTGCTGCCCTCACGAGACACCAGCGCTTTAGTACTGGTATCCTCGAAATTGAAACGAAAGAGGGTAGACGGTGCCAAGACACGATAGGGATTCAGAAAGCTTTCCTACAACACTATGAACAGTTATACTCTACGCAACAGACGGGGGAGGTCCATTTTGGGAGCTTTCTGGACGACATTGCATTGTGCTGGCTTTCCGATGGTTATAGAGCATTTCTCGGAGGGCCTCTGGAGGTTGACGAAATACGAGATGCCATAATGTCTTTGATTAATGGAAAGCCGACGGGATTGGACGGACTCCCTGCCGAGTTCTATAAATGCTATATTGATACGATGGCCCCAGTGCTCAAGGAGGTGTTTGAAGTGTCTTTAGAGGTGGGGATTCTGCTGGGATCAATGAGAGAGGTGGCGATTACGTCTCTGCTAAAACCTGCTAAGGACCCTCTAGACACGGACTCATACAGACCCCTATCGCTGCTTAATTGTGACGCAAAAATGTTAGCAAAAGTGCTGGCGTCGCGGTTGTCTTTGATTATGCCCACTATAGTACTTCCGGACCAGTCCGGCTTCGTGCCGGGCCGGGCCACTACCCATAATCTTCGCACGCTTTTCTCCTTAATCCCAACTATAGCTCCTGAGCTCCCTGTTGCCGCAGTATTTTTGGATGCTACAAAGCATTTGATTCGGTGGAATGGAACTACCTATTCGATATATTGTGTAGAATGGGGTTTCCTAAAATATTTATTGCGTGGGTGAAATTGTTGTACACCAAACCAGTGGCTAGAGTGATTGTCAACGGAACACTCTCCCCTCAAATGCCTATAACGAGGGGTACTAGACAGGGCTGTCCTCTCTCCCCGCTGCTCTTTGCCATTGCGATAGAGCCGCTGGCATGCCGGATTAGACAGCTGTATAAAAATAGTGCGTTCAACTGCTTTCAGCGGCAGATAGGAGTGTCGCTTTATGCGGACGACATCACCCTATATGTGAAGGACCCACAGGTGAATCTAAATCCGCTTCTGCGGGAACTCCTCGTTTTTGGAAGAATATCGGGTGTGCACATGAACTGGAAAAAATCACAATTCTTCCCACTCACGGCGGCTGTTGAGAGATTCCAGCTGGACTATCCCCTGGAGTGGTGCAATACTGATCTTCGCTATCTGGGCATCATAATTTCGCTTAATAGAGAAGAGATGATTAGACTCAATTATGGAGAGGCCATCTCCAAACTAGCTGATAATGTCACGCGATGGATGTCCCTGCCGCTTTCTATGGCGGGCAGAGCCTCGCTGGTGAAGATGGTGGTGCTCCCACGCTTCTTGTATCTATTTCAGAATGTCCCCTACCACCCCTGCGCCTACTTCTTCAAACGACTGAGGTCGGAACTCCTTAGATTATTCTGGGGGGCAAACAACCACGATTGAAGTGGTCCACCCTAACACAGCCTTATGAAATAGGGGGGTTTGATGTCCCGGATTTTGAGGTATATTACTTGAGCGCCCAGGCGCAATATGCATATTATTGGATACACTTCACGCCTTTTATGCCACAGATAGCTGCAGAGGAATGGATTGTGCATCCACTCCCGCTCAATGGAATGATACAGGGGAAGGTTGGAGATGTGGAGACACCGGCCACCACGGTGACATGCACGATAGATGCGTGGAATCGCATTGCAAAAGTTTTGGAAGCCACGATGCTTTACTCACCGGCGATGCCACTCACATACCATCCCAAATTGTCCCTATTGCAAGAAACAGGGTTTCAAAACATGTGCAGACGAAACAAGCTGGCCACGTGGGGTGACCTATTTCTCGAGCGTACACTTCGTACGAAAGACCAACTATTTCGAGAGGAGCAACCCTCTCTTTTAGACATCTTCTATTACATAAGGCTCCGTCAAGGGCTACGTGACTTGCTTCCCCAATTTCCAGATGAACCAGGGGTAGTTCTGCCACTGCATACTATGCTGCTGTCCGATGGCCGACACCTAGTGTCGAAGTTATACAACACCATTAGAACGCAGCGAGGGACTCCCATTAGTCATGCACGAGAGCAGTGGAGACTTGAGCTAGGCATTGACATCACTGATGAGCAGTGGAACTATTGTTGTAACGTCACTGCCAACATCTCATCTAGCTGCAGGCTTAAGATCATACATTATAAATTTGTTCAGAGATTCTATTACACGCCAGCTAGGAAGCTTAGGTTTCACTTGGCAGAGGATGACAAGTGCGCTCGATGTCGAGCGGAGGGGGCTGGATTTCTTCACCTGGCATGGGAATGCAGTGCGGTACGTGATTACTGGGTTCAGGTTCACGACGCACTACAGGTCATGACTGAGGAAGCTATAACATTGGATCCCATGGTCATGCTGCTAGGATACACGAAAGACGTACCAAGACCCTACCGCAGGTTTGCAGATATTTCACTACTGCTGGCGAAAAGAAGGATAGCTTGTAGATGGGGAAGAGGCAGGGCTCCAAAATTCAAAGAGTGGTTAGATGATGTGGAATCATGTCAGGATCAATATAATGTATATGCTGACTTGATGCCTGTACGATGTAGGCATAAGGACTTCTGGTGCCCACTGCAAACTTACTGGCTGTCTAAGGCCACACAACAAGGGGACTCGGAATGTGATAGCCAAACTGGCGTGATATGAGTGAAGCAAACCATTGTGGATGCGTACTGATGGTGTGAAAGAGAGTACCTGATACCGCTGAGCGCTGACTGCACTGGAGCGCCATATGTGCTGGTAGCCAGGTGCTGACTGCCAACCCTTGGCGGGCTCAAAGGTGATATCGTCTTTTGTACTTCTAATGCTATGTGCACTGCCAGAAATGTCGCTGAGTAATAGGAGCTGTCGATATATCCCTATATTATACACTGTGAACTATACTGCACTGAGATCCTATCTGCTGCATTGCTCCCCCTTTGTAAATTATGACCTACTGTACATTGCGCATTGCATACTGTGTCTGGATGTACCAGAGTCTCATCTGTGACATGCCCGCTGTGAATTGTGATCTCATTTATTGAAGTCTACCGAAACGTGCCTTATATGTATGTAACCAATCTGTATGTGATATGATGTATGAGATTGTTCAAATAAAGGTTTAAAAAAATAATAATAATAATACACAATTCCACTTTCAATTGTGACTTTGACTAAGTACATCATGTATCACTCTTGTATTGTACAGCTTCATGTTCTGTCTTCGCAAGATGTTTTACCTGCCTTTTCTTCAAACTGACTTGCCGACAGTTTTGTCTCCTAAAAAATTAAAAAGTGCCGTCAATATGTTTTTTAAAACTTATATAAAACAAACAAAAAGCTTCAATGTTATATATACAAACTATACAGGACATAAATATACATAGAAGAGGTACCAACTACATTTCCACGATAGTTATACAGTAGAAACTAATACTCCCATTGTAAACTCTTAGTAACAATGCTGCTAGTGGGATATTTGTCCATCAGCCCAAATGAAGCCACATCTCTTCATCCTTGTTTAAACCTTTTGGATGACCTGTGTCATATTTAATATTTAATTTAGATTCTAAGCATCTAAGCTCCTTTACTCTATTTCCTCCCCGTTTAGACTTAGGGATTCTGTCAAGTGCACAATACCGTAGGAGGGACGCATTTTTATTGTGCTTTTCTTTAAAGTGCCTAGCCACCAGATATTGGCCATCCTCATTAATAATGGCTCTAGTGTGTTCCAATATCCGCTTTTTAACTGGATTTATGGTACTTCCAATGTAAACAAGTGGATACAGGCAACTTAGGGCATAGATGCAAAAATCAGATGTACATGTTAAATGTTTTGTAATGACAAAAGGTTTGTGGTCAGTAGACAATGTTATTTCTTTACATTTGGGACTGGTCTTGGAAGCTTTGTCATCTATTGCCAAACCCAGGGGGCTGCGATGGGAACCTGCTTCGCCCCCAGCTATGCGGGACTGTACCTTGGCTGGTGGGAGGAGCAGGTGGCCAGTACCATCAGTGCCTTTACCCACAAGGTGGTCCTCTGGGTGAGGTATATAGATGCCGTGTTTTGTATCTGGAGGGGAACAGAAGACGAGGCTAATGAGTTCGTGGTGGAACTTAATAATAATGATTACAATCTGAAGTTCACCAACACTGTACACTAGGTTGACAACCCTTGATCCTTAAAGGATCGTGGAAACAGTAAAGTACTTTTCGCTCAGTCACTCGTGCTCACTTGGTCTCACAGAAATACACAGAATAAATGATGGGGGCGTTTTTAATAAACATTTATTGAACCAGTGTTATTCTAGTATGAAACATGTTTGCTGCCACAAACAAACAGAAACAGATATATACCATTATAAGCACCAACAGAGTAAACAAAAGGTACCATGGTGCTAAAACAGTGAATATATGGAGGCATATAGATACATGGAAGTCATCATGTGTACTCCTAAGATGCAGACCCTATCTAAGTGTACCTAAGGGTACCTAGCATGTATGTGGGTGTAAAGCCAAGAATCCCCTAGGAAAGAGCCAACCATATTACCAGATGGGAGAGAACGAAGAACCCCTTCTTAGTCCCGAGTTGGGACACTCCGCAAGGGATATCTCACCACTGCGTGCTGGAGTTTATGCATGCAGGAATCTCAGTGTCTGATGTCAGCATAGACGCTTCTCCTCTGGTTACCCAGTGAAGATGTGGCTCTTTTTCATCCAAAAAGGTACCCTCAGAGGTTCTACTTAGATGTGTAATGGTAGTGAGGGCCTGTCGTCCAAGGATGACGATAGCGGTGACCTTTGTACAGAGTTATTATACAGAATATATTAACCCTGCTGTGTATGTACTGGGCAGGGGATTACGATGTGATACTGAGAATCCTCATACATAATACATTAGGTTAGTTTTTGAAGAAAACCACACAACCTTTATACAGCACATAACTAGGTAAAAGGTCAGCTCCAGAGCTGTTATGCAAAGCAAGGTAGAACAAATGTAGGTAAATGGTTGTGCAGCTACCTAGGCCTAGATTGGGGTACACTGTGGCTCATAACACCCACTCTTCATCCAAAGGTCGATAAGGACAATTAATGCTAAAATATGCCTGATAAAGGCATAGAATTTTTTTTCCTAAAAAACAGTGTTTAAAAACATCTAAAAACATGTAATATGTAAAAAATGATCCTTAAAAAACGTACAATTCTCTAAAAGTCAGCTAAATAGTCTATATACTGTTAGACCAACTGAGCACATCAAAAGCCATGGTGCTCAGTGAGAGCAAAAAGAAAAAAGAGAACAAAACGATGATTCCGCATTCCAATTTGGCTTGTTTTGGAAAAAGTGCTGAATTGTTCCCATCACACGGAGAGCCAAATGTTTATGTGTCATGTGTGGGAGACGCAACATCACAGTTGCTTGCATTTGCAGACGAAAGTCCCTGTAACATCTCTTGTATCAGGTCAATGGAGCAAGGGTGATCATCTTCAGTTTCCGCAGCAGCCGCTGAGGAAACACTCGGAATCTGTGTGCCTGTTGTAGAACTGGTGTACGGTCCGACAGGAGCTAAAGTATTCCACGGAGGCTCTAAGAATGCCATCATCCACAAGGGAATACGCTGAGGACACTGTAATACGTGGGTCTTTTAGGGGTTCTGTAGTACGTCTAAATCCGGCGGTGCAACCGATAGAAGGGACCGACATATGTCTAACGTGCATTCGTATCCGAAGAGTAGCTAGCACAGCACAGGCAAGATGCAGTCATCCCAGACTGGTCGGAACAAGAAAAACCAATGCTCGCTTAGCTCCCAAAGCCGAGGTGCGCCCAGATGGAGTGCCATGCTTTTACGGCAGCGTCGTACTAGGAGTGCTCTTTCCATCTCTTTGCACACTGAGCTGCCCATTGCGTAGCTGGAAAATTAAAACCATGATACACACTACAAGTAGTAGGACCAGCGGAAGCCCTCCAAATACACTTCCTAATACGAAGTATATAAATGCTGGAATAATTACAAAGATTGTCTGAAAGGTGCTCAATAGTCCACAACCTGTGCTCTTAAATAGGTGCATGATCCCCTTCGTATCAGACATGTTGAAGGTACGATGAACCATTTCCCTAAAATGGAGCGGGAAGTTTGTTCAGACTAGTGCCTGTATCACAGCTGACAACCTTACAACCTGGAGATCAAAAGTCTCTCGGGCTGAGGTTAAGGCCACATCCTTTTGAAAAAGCATGGCTTTCAGTGTGCTCAGAGAATCAAACCGTATGAAGGAAACATTCAATGAAAGCCACAGCGTTGCCTCCCTAACTGTGTTGGTCGGTGAAAACAATACTTGCATACAACAAGTATCCCTAGAACTTACTGTGACCAGACATGCGATGCCTGGTACCATCCCACAGCAACTTTGATCATTCAACATCAAATAACTCCCATTTGAGAGCAGTTTGAACACCTGATGAATCATTTTTTTTTGTAAATATCTTTTTATTGCAGCAAACTCAGAGAGGCATACAGTATATTCAATCCATCCCCCTTGGCACTCAATTGAAGCGCCGCTCCCTCACCCCTGTATCACACAGCCATTCAGCTCACACCCCGGAGGTTGAGCGGCAATATCACGGGGGAAAAAGAAACTGCGCTGGAGCATTCTGTAGAGGTCTATAGCCACCAGGTTGGTGGGGAATGGCAGAGCTGCTTTTCGGTTCTAGCGCTCCCTCTTCCATGCCCCAAGTCCAGTTGAACCAAGAGTCACTTTTCACCCTCCTTAAACAAACCCCCTCCCCTCCCCCGCAACACCCTCATCCCCACCTACCCCTCCACCCTCGTCCAGAACCACCCCTAACCGCCCTCCCGCCCCCGCCCACTCCCCCCACCCCCCCAGGCGTGCCAGAGTATCACCTAACCGAGTTCTCAACCCTTCCAACAAGACCAGATCCGAAGCATAGCACCAGGATTTATCAGCAACCATCCGTAAGTCCTCACATTGGAACGCAAAGGTAGGGAAGCAGCAAAGTGGGCCTAAGCCGTCCCCCCGTCAGGCGGGCGCCCCGCCGGAGCCGGGCTATGCACCGGGGAGTCCTCCTCTTCCATGTCCAGGAGCGTGAGATCTAGGACCAGCCCCTCCCACGCCCTGGCTCTCTCCAGTGCCATGTCATTGTCTATCCTGAGCACGGCCTGCAGGCGAAGCTCACCCTCACATCTAGCCCATTTAAGCAGCTCAGCCTTCCAGCGCTCTACCACGGGGCCCCTGGACGCCTTCCATTGGGACGTAATGGCCCGCTTCGCCAGGAGGAGCCCCAAACACCTGATGAATCATGACAGCTGGGGATCCTTTCAAGTGACATGATAGGTTTGCAGCTGAAGCATTACAGGCTCCGGGCACAAAATATCCTGACAAATTAGAGACCCACTTAAAGAATTCTCACAGTTAGATCCACTGAGAAAACTTTCAGTGTCCCCATTCCTGCATCTAAATCTGTAGGTAAATCCCAAGATTCATGTATGTATCCCTCTCCCAATGCCTCATACCTGCCTACCTGACGGTACTGTAGAGAGTGTTGGAATTGGAATTTCTTGACTGGCAGTGTAATATGGCCATGGATTAACCTTTCTGTGGAAGGTGACTCAGTCACTGTAAAAGGTAATTGGTCCAATTTTTCAATGTGCAGCATGGTATGTTTTGCATCTCTTCATGCCATTGTTTTCTGTCTTTCTGTTAGATTGTACACAGAAAACAGAGTCATACTGTTTATGTAGCGCCAGGGCACGTGACCAGAGTGCAATGAGTATAGCGTCCAGCTCAATAATGGAATGGATCGCAATTGCAATTGTCCATGTTGTAATATGGACACATCCTGCTCCATTATATCTATTGCAGAAGACAGAATGTTGCCCAGTGAATAAATCCTGCATGAGAATGTGGTCATACCCTTGACGACCACTGCTAAAGCCTTTTCTAGGTTAACCCTGTCAATCTCAAGCAATCTCTCAGCTGCTTCCTGTTGAGAGATTTTCCATACTTCGTTGTAAATTGCGTATAAGAAGAACTTCTGATGTGGCTTCTGAGGACATAAATACAAATCTCTAAGATCCAGGTCATCTGAGAGTAAGGACAAGTGTTGTTTCACCTGGGACAGTGCTGAGGTTTTTAGCCACTCTAGGCATAACTTCCCAACACTGTAGGATGTCACCACCCTGTATGTTCTGTTTGTACGTAGCAATGGCCACGCATATAGATACTAAACCCTTTGATGGTACCCCTGAATCTTGACTGACACCTATTTGTGCCAATAGGTCAAACCAATCATCCCTTCCAATTGGGGTCTGATGAATTGTAAGTGTCTAGTATCGTATCCAATGTATCCTCACTGTGTGATGTATAGTTTTGCCATCCCTCAAAGATTGTAAGTGAGGGAATCCGAGTTGTGTTCAAATCCTTAATCTTAGCTAGACCAAGAGAGAAAGTCTGTTGCACTGTGTCGTTCAGAAAGATAATCTGATGTGTTATGAGGCATGCTCTAAATAAGGCCTCAGTTCCCTGAACGTGCCATTCTTTAGTCCACAATCAGATTTTTTGTCTACAGAATCCCTCCAAAAGTCAAAACCCTGTAAAGACAGTTTGGAAATAAAAGAAGCTGAGTATATCAGCTTAGTGTTAGTGAGCATAGTTTTCCTTGCAGGTGTGTAAACGTTTGCGAACTACCTTTCGGTGGTGTTGGGCAATGTTCCCTTTGATGGTAAGTGAAAATATTTCGTGGGATGCTGGCTTTATGTAAGAAATGGTGGGCAGTGTTGGTAACAATACATGGTATCAAAGTTAGATATATCATCATACAATTCACCATTTGAAAGTGCAGCTTAGTATAAAAAGTTTCAAATTCCCAATCATCAGAGAAAGTACTGGCGGTGATGATATCACTTAAAGAAATTATAAATAAGTGTGGCATTTTTTAAAGTTCAGTAAGAACATATACATCATATGAAACTCTGTCCCAAACTATTCCTTCAGGAACTGGAACTGCTGTAATGTTCACTAAGGACAGGTCTTTCTGTTCACGATGTGATGATGCATGCGGTTTTAGGACCAAATTCACTGTTGTACTGCGGAGCGTTCTCTGAGGTAATGTCCATTCAGGAGCAGGAAAAAGGCAGTCAATACACCTATCCAGAGGACTAGGAACAGTAGACCTAAAGCAATCCAGATCTGTAGCCAGGGAGAAACAAGGTAAGTCTTTTTCAGGTAGAAATCACCACTCTTTTGTTGGTGGGAAGCAGGAGGCGGCGGTAACTGAGCTGCACTTGGATCCAATGAGAAAGTATAAAAATCAATGAAGTAGACAGACGCATTTAAACCATCTTTGGTAGATTAGCAGGTTTTGTAGCACTGGCAGATGCCTCCTGTCGAGACATATTCGCATAGATGTCGGTATTAGGGCAAATTGAGATATGGGTTTCATTTTTGTTTTGTGGTTGTTCCATTTCAACAGGTCCGAGTTCCATTCCATTGTTGGTAACTCCCTCACCTCGTAGAGTAGAATCTCCAAAGGTCATTAATCTTACTGTCTGAACTTCCTGTATGGTAGAAAGAGGGCATCAGTGGCTATCGAGGAGCCAATGCGGACTACTATTGAGTGTCGGCCACATAGTGTGGTTTGATTAGATCAATTGAGAGAAATCTCTTTTCTTTCTTACCGGCAAGAGACAGTAGAAGTACTGTTCTTTTTCCTTCGACAACCAGGACAGGTAGTGGTGCTCTGTAAGATGGCCCAAATTATTTTTTGTCCACAATCCTTTCTCTGACCAGGTCCTCAATCTTTGGGACCCATGCAGGCCTTGCCAGAACAGCTTTCACTTCCCCAGTGGTGGTGCGTTTTATTTGAACATTGATTTTATTTATTTATGTATTCATTTGCAAAGTTTTATATAGCGCTGGCTAGACCCGGAGGTATCAGAGCGCTTTACATGAAGATCAGTGAGTTACAGGTTACATAGTTATATCAGTTGGATCAGCGAGTTACCGGTTACAAAGTTACAATAGTTTGAATCAAAGAAACAGAGAGAGGAGATGGGGGAGGGAAGGAGACACAAATGGGGAGATGAGGAAGACTATGCCAGATGACCGGCTGGGTAGGTGACGGCCAAGGGGCCAGACTCCTCTATAGCTGCAAAGGACAGCTCCACCGGGCATCGGCCAAGGTTGCTCAGGCTCCGCAGTAGGTATCTACATCAGTTGAATCATTGAGTTACAGAATACATAGATACATCAATTAGAATCCAAACAATCGCAGAAGAGGGAGGAGGGTGAGGGAAGGGGACCGAATGGGGAGACGAGTAAAACAATGTCAGATGTCAGGCTGGGTAGGTGACGGCCAAGGGGCCAGACTCCTCTATAGCTGCATAGGACAGCTCCATCGGGCATCCGCCAAGGTTGTTCGGGCTCCGCAGCAGGTATCCACATCCGTTAAATCCGCAGGTAAGTACAAAACAATATCCCTTTCTTCCCACGGGGTATTGTCCAAGATCAGACTCATTAGAGAACGCAAGGAGAGATCGAAGGAGGTGGAAAAGGAAATGGCTACCTGGAGGAGGGTGATGTAGAATCGTCTTGCTCAGGGGGGATTATGTGCAACCACAAGGCACCAGGCACAGAGGAGGCAGATGGGACGCTGTGCAAGCTGTATGGGATCCTGCTGACACATTGCATCAAATGCTGCTAGAGAGACCAAGTCAAATAAGGTATGACCTCAACATGTGCTGTCACCGGTGGAGCTTTAATGCATGTGTTGTGAGGTCTGTTCCCCTCATTGGTGTGTAGCTTTTGTTATTTCACCCTTAGAGAGAGGATTGAACTGCCCTTGTTTTTCCTTCTGGGCCCCAGTCTTGTAGTTGCTCCGTCCCTCTTTATTATTATTCTTGCACGCCGTCTCTGGCACTCGCGGAGTCATTGAAGACTGTGGTTGTTTCAAACGGCCGACGTTTTGAAGTCAGGCAGGACGCTGGGGGCTTTCTTATTTGTTCAGATGCCGCTGGGGAGCCCTGATCCTGTAGTCCCCTTTGCTCTCGGTGACAATGCTCACCAGTTGGCTCTGGCGGCCCCAAAGCTCCTCTCCGTTGTTGTGCTCCCCTCTACGAGGCTCCGCCTCCGCCTGTCTTAACATCAGCGTCCCCCACTTCTTTATTTAGGACTTGTGCCCTGGTTGTGAGGCACTCACTGTACCGCTCTGGGTTTTGGGACCCATTTTCATGCTTACATAAGGGCCCCTGACACACCTGCTCTGCTTGGGCACGTGTAGCATCGGCGAGCCCTCTGCCACTTTTGTTTCTTCCTCTGCCTTTCTCCTCACCACCTCTCTCACCTTTGACCCCAAGCCTCGCTTTCACGCGCGCCTGAGAAGCTCAGTCACTGGCACAGCTCCCTCTTGAAAGCGCAGCCACTTCTCTCACCGGTGCTTTCGCCACTTAAGATTTATGAGCGTTTCTCACCGCTGTCACCTTCGCGGATTTCTGAATCACTTGAGAAATTACGGGAAACAACAGTTACAACGCAACTGTTACAACGGACTACTGTTACAACGCAACTACTACAACGCAGGATCCTTTACAACGCATGCCTTTACAACACATGACATTACATAGCAGATAATATTACAACGCATGCCATTACAATGTAAGTATAGGTAAGTTTATCTTTTTTTAAACATTTATTTAATTTGAGTTATGGGGTACAGGGGTATTTTTAGGGTTCAGGGCTAGGTTTGGGTTTGGGGGTACAGGGGTATTTTTAGGGTTCAGGGCTAGTTTTGGGTTATGGGGTACAGGGGTATTTTTAGGGTTCAGCGCTAGGTTTGGGTTTTGGGGTACAGGGGTATTTTTAGGGTTCAGGGCTAGGTTTGGGTTTTGAGGTACAGGGGTATTTTTAGGGTTCAGGGCTAGGTTTGGGTTTTGGGGTACAGGGGTATTTTTAGGGTTCAGGGCTAGGTTTGGGTTTTGGGGTACAGGGGTATTTTTATGGTTCAGGGCTAGGTTTGGGTTATAGGGTACAGGGGTATGTTTGGGGTTCAGGGCAAGGTTTGGGTTTTGGGGTACAGGGGTATTTTTAGGGTTCAGGGCTAGGTTTGGGTTTTGGGGTACAGGGGTATTTTTAGGGTTCAGGGCTAGGTTTGGGTTATGGGGTACAGGGGTATTTTTAGGGTTCAGGGCTATGTTTGGGTTTTGGAGTACAGGGGTATTTTTAGGGTTCAGGGCTAGGTTTGGGTTATGGGGTACATGGGTATTTTTAGGGTTCAGGGCTAGGTTTGGGTTATGGGGTACATGGGTATTTTTAGGGTTCAGGGCTAGGTTTGGGTTAAGGGGTACAGGGGTATTTTTAGGTTTCAGGGCTAGGTTTGGGTTAAGGGGTACAGGGGTATTTTTAGGGATTAGGGATACGTTTTGGGTATAGGGGTACAGGGGTATTTTAAGGGTTCAGTTTTTATAAAAACTACTTTAAATAAAATAAATTAAATTAATTAAATTAAATTAATTAAATATTTATTAATTACAATTTAAAAAAAAAGATATACTTACCTATACTTACGTTGTAATGGCATGCGTTGTAATAGCATCTGCTATGTATTGACATACGTTGTAAAGGCATGCGTTGTAAAAGATCCTGCGTTGTAAATATCGCGTTGTAATGGTATGCGATGTAAAAGTATGTGTTTTAGCGTCATACATCCAGAAATTACAAATATTAATAACGCGTCATTTGCAGTTTGGTCCCGAAAGTGTTTTCAGGGGGCTCCTTTTTATGGCTGTTATTAAAAACTGATATTTCCGGCTGGATCACCCCATCCATCAAACATCCTGGGTGCTTTTGGGAGCGGGGAACCTGATTATATATAAATGTGGCGTCCTGGGATAAAGAAGGGCCAGAGCTGGAGACATGCCTTCGCGGTTCTCCAGTTCCCCGCAGTTTGCCGGCTCTCCCCTCCGCCGCTCGCTACCCCCGAATGCCCGGAATGCATTGAGTACCTGTAAAACAGCGAAACGATCATTGATGTCAAATTGTTTTTCATCCGCCCCTGTGCTGCTACAATTGAGGTCCGGTACCCACATTCTAGTCCTGAAAAGGACTTCATATGGAGTACGGCTCCCTAGGGAACTTCATGGCATGTTATTGAATGCTTTATCAAAAAATCCCTGTACCTTGGACAATGGTTAGCCTACGTCTAATAGACATGAGTACAAAGTTTGTCTGGATACTACACTATCTAATTCCAGACACACCTGTTTAGGTTAAGGTGTATAAACTCTAATGCCTTTCTGTCCACAACAGACCACTGTTTGTCACGTAAAAAGGGGAGATTCCGGGCAAGGTTCAACTCGACGTGTCCAATTATGTCTGCTGACTGAGACAGTCCATACAACCACACTTAGAAAATAATAAACCAAATGAAAAAATGTGTGGTGGAGAGGAAGGCACCTCACGGGCGAACAACCCTCGGGGATCTTGGCTGATGCTTGCCAATTCTATGCCCCTTTCTCATCATCGGTTGCCATTCCTTTTCCAAGAAGAAAATGGTGTCAAAAGCAAGAGGTGCGTGCAGAAAAGTGCAGGACAAAGAGCTAGGGAAATAGCT
Organism: Lissotriton vulgaris; assembly: GCF_964263255.1. Taxonomy (NCBI): domain Eukaryota; kingdom Metazoa; phylum Chordata; class Amphibia; order Caudata; family Salamandridae; genus Lissotriton; species Lissotriton vulgaris. The sequence goes on from NC_141698.1 coordinate 179,237,798, forward strand.
CCATGGCGTGACAAACAAAGAAGAGTGAAGTAAAATCAACAGACACACCAATAATACAACTTTATTATTAACTCTGGCGTGTACTGGTGAAATAAAAAGGCTGGTAGCTCACTGTCGCATACCACTACCTGTCACCGACATGTTTCACTGCCCGACAAATTTTTGGCAGATTCATCAGGGTTTACCACTCAGTCACCGCACCAATGTTGGACATCTTTATAGGAAACTGTCGAGTTGTAAAACAAGCCCCACTTAAAACTTAAAACCTAATCTGGACCAATCTCATTCCTTTGGTTGTATAAAATGTTAACTTAAGCACAGTGAATAATTACCCTACATCAGCCATGTCCACTCATACCGGCTGTTCAGGAAAGTATCCACCCTCTTATCGATTGTAGCATCAATCTATGAAAAGACAACCTGTTGTCACTGTATGTAAGGTCTAGCCGAACCCAGTTGTAAGCCCGCTGTTTACTGATGATCAAAAACTCCCCGTATCCTTTTCAGCCATTCTGTATTATACCAATTCACACATTCATACATGTGTATCCTCTGCAATTTACTTGAAACAGAGGGTTGTGGCCGTAGTTCACTTCCAGAGGCCACCCATCGCTCAGAGGAAATCACTGTGAGCCCGAGCGAAATAGTCGGTAATTACCCCGACTCGGAGAACACAACCGTCCATGATCATCATAAAGCGTTTTGACGGTTATGAATACGTACATCAGTCCTGCCAACCCCTATTCTCCTCACCGTCTAAATATGGAGCCCGGACTTTGTATCATCCCAGGAACGCCGCGTAGTGACTGCTAGGACTATTTAAAGTTACACGGATTTAGACAAACCCGGAACCAGCAGGTCACGTGATAGGCGTAACCTATTCGTCACACCCTCCTCACGACCTCGTCCTAAGCAGGAACAGCGGGCGCCATATTGGAATGGAGTAAAAAGACAGTATTGGTTATAGTAAAGCCCACGGTGTCCAGTATCATAATTCTGAGAGTGTGCACTTTATTTAAAAAACACAGATAAACAAACAAACCACACATGGCAATGGATTTATTCTTTAGTTACTACTGGCGAATTCATGAGCGCACGAGAAATCGATATCCCGGCCGCCATTAGTGGTGTTTCTCTAATTTTAGTGTCGATACAGCAGAACATACCACTTCACATTGCTCAATTCCACCCCGTCTAAATAGACGGAACAGGACATAGTGAAAGGGGCATGTTGTTCAGAGACAGGCATATTATACTGAACCGGTTGAATTTTCTTTCTCCAAACCTTTCATTCATTGAATCTTTTGTAAAAACTTTATTAGCTCAGTCTCAAAGATGGGGCGACTGGCCATACACAATTAAACACCCCATGTCACAGAGGGCCTAATTATGCTTTTACTCTTATTTCCAGTGTCATTTCCCCGTGTTGGATCGAATGAGGTGATTAAATTATAGACCCAACTTAAAGACCTTATTTCAGGATAGCCAGATGATTAGCCATCCATATTCATTATGCAAACGGGACCAGAGAGGGCATTGTTATTATTTTCAGTGTCATTACCCTATGTTGGGTCATAGGACGATGATTCAGTTACAGACCCAACATATCTCCACTCGAAGTGAACAGCAGGAGCGCCAGTCCAAAAAACTATGTATGCAGTCTGGGAGAGAACTTGGGAAAACCAGAAAGAGTGTGTGGTAGTGTGTTATTTAACTCTGTTCCACTCAATAATCTCGTTCAAACCCTGTGTGTCACTACGTTCTCTAAAAATCCATCTAGCTTCCTTGTTTAGTATTACTGCCTCAATATTGTTCGGATTGCCCTTAACTGTTTCGAGCACAGTCCACGTAAAGCTATGTTTCTCCTGGTGACAATGCTGGACCAGTTTAGTGGTACGTTTACCTGCCTTGATCGTACTGAGGTGTTCTTGTATGCAAACCTTTATTTTTCTCGTGGTCAATCCAATATATTGGAGACCACAACTGCACAGTAATCTATAAACCACGTTAGCGGTATTGCAATTGCTGAAATGGTTTAAAAACCATTCCTTTCCTGTTGTCAACATCACACTATTGCATTTTTTAGTTAGTGGGCACACCGAACACATCCCACACGGGTAGTGCCCTTTGGGAACAGTTGTAGAGTCATTTTTCAGGGGCGCTCGGTCACCGGTGTGGACAAGCCTGTCCTTTAAATTACCCGACAGTTTAAAAGCAAACCTTGGTGGTGGCATGGAAAACTCTTTGTTGGATAGTAAATTCCAATGTTTTCTAATAGACTGTCTAATTTTAGTGGCCATTGGATCAAATGTCATCACTACTGGTAGACAATCTTTTCTTTCTTTGTTGGTGTGCTCAAGAAGGACACTCCGAGGTGTATTAAGTGCCCTCTTCCTAGCATTTCTAACCACCTTTCGAGGGTAACTGCGCTGTTCAAGTTTTGTGCTCAGGTCAACAGACTGTTCCAAGAACGTGCCTGTAGTTGAGCAATTCCTCCGGTATCTCAGAAATTGACCCACCGGGAGATTATCACGGAGGGCCCTAGGATGGTATGAATTGTACAGGAGGAAGGAATTTCTATCAGTGAGTTTTTGATGGACCCGGGTACTTAGGCCTTCCTCTGCGCCTGACTCTATTTCTAGGTCCAAATATTTAGCGTTAGTATGGCTATATGACAAAGTAAATTTGAGGCTCTGATCCTGTGAGTTCAACCAGGTTAAAAACTCTAGCAAGGATTCCTCGGAGCCTGACCATATACAGAGCACATTGTCTATATATCTCTTCCAGAGGCAAATCTGCCCCTGGAAGGGATTGGTATCTGGATAGACGATGTGCTCCTCAAATTGGCCTACGTATATACATGTAAAAACTGTGGGCCAGAGTGGCCCCCATTGAAGTACTAGAGGTTTGCAAGTAGAGTTAGTCTTTATACAGAAAATAGTTTCGGGTGAGGGCCAACTCAACACATTCCATGACAAATGATTGAGGGGTGTCATAAAACCACTAGAGATCTCACAGGGCACGCGCTGCTGCCACCAGCGTCGCGTCCTGGGGGATACTCGTATACAGGGACTCGATATCAATTGTCACGAGAAACTGTGTACCAGGATCATATGGAACAGTCTCCAAGATGTTAAGAACATCAGTGGTGTCCTTGACAAAGGACTGCTGGTTCACCACCGATTCGCGGAGAAAATAATCCGCGTATTGGGATAGAGGCTCTAGTACTGACTGTATCCCCGACACTATAGGCCTGCCAGGGGTTGGGCGAGTGGGTTTATGTATCTTTGGTAAGATATAAAATGCCGGAGTCATGGGGGTATCATTCACAAGGAACTCCGCTTCTTTAGCTGAGATCCATTTGTTGATCTTGGCTTTATTGACCATTTCACAAATGGTTTTCAGCAAGCCCTCGACCGGATCCCTGTTAAGGGGTCTATAGTTGACACGTACACTTAGCAGGCGTTGCATCTCTGCGTCATAATCCAGTGTGTTAAGAACCACGACTGCGCCCCCTTTATCCGCTGACTTGATAGTCCACGCTGAGTTCTGCTCCAATCCTTTAACTGCCTCCCACTCACTTGTGGTCATATTGGTGTGTTTACAATGTTCCTGGGATTTTTCAAACATATCGATGTCATGGAGAACCTTCTCCTCAAACACTGACACTTCTGGACCTACTGCGGCAGGGGGAGGACAGAATGTAGAGGTTTTTTTAAATTGGTACCTCGAAATTGATCAGTGTCTTTTTCTTTTTTCGCAAAGAATTTCTTTAGTTTGATCTTGCGCATTGTTTCATGAAATTCGATGCTGCACTTGAATGCATCATGTTTTGGCGTTAGGACGAATCCCAATCCCTTATTGAGAGAGGGATTAGGATTCGTCCTGACGCCAAAACATGATGCATTCAAGTGCCGCATCGAATTTCATGAAACAATGCGCAAGATCAAACTAAAGAAATTCTTTGTGAAAAAAAAAAGATACTGATCAATTTCGAGGTACCAACTTAAAAAAAAAACCTCTACATTCTGTCCTCCCGCTGCCGCAGTAGGTCCAGAAGTGGCAGTGTTTGAGGAGAAGGTTCTCCATGACATCGATATGTTTGAAAAATCCCAGGAACATTGTAAACACACCAATATGAACACAAGTGAGTGGGAGGCAGTTAAAGGATTGGAGCAGAACTCAGCGTTGACTATCAAGTCAGCGGATAAAGGGGGCACGGTCGTGGTTCTGAACACACGGGATTATGACAAAGAGATACAACGCCTGCCAAGTGTACGTGTCAACTATAGACCCCTTAACAGGGCTCCGGTCGAGGGCTTGCTGAAAACCATTCGTGAAATGGTCAATAAAGCCAAGATCAACAAATGGATCTCAGCTAAAGATGCGGGGTTCCTTGTGAATGATACCCCCAGGACTCCAGCGTTTTATATCTTACCAAAGATACATAAACCCACTCGCCCACCGCCCGGCAGGCCTATAGTGTCGGGGATACAGTCAGTACTAGAGCCTCTCTCCCAATACGCGGATTATTTTCTCCGCAAATCGGTGGTGAACCAGCAGTCTTTTGTCAAGGACACCACTGATGTCCTTAACATCTTGGAGACTGTTCCATATGATCCTGGTACACAGTTTTTCGTGACAATTGATAGCGAGTCCCTGTAAATGAGTATCCCCCAGGACGCGACGCTGGTGGCAGCAGCGCGTGCCCTGGGAGATCTCGAGTGGTTTTATGACACCCCTCAATCATTTGTCATGGAATGTGTTGAGTTGGCCCTCACCGAAACTATTTTCTGTATAAAGACCAACTCTACTTGCAAACCTCTAGTACTTCTATGGGGGCCACTATGGCCCCCAGTTTTTACATGTATATACGTAGGCCAATTTGAGGAGCACATCGTCTATCCAGATACCAATCCCTTCCAGGGGCAGATTTGCCTCTGGAAGAGATATATAGACAATGTGCTCTGTATATGGTCAGGCTCCTAAGAATCCTTGCTAGAGTTTTTAACCTGGTTGAACTCACAGGATCAGAGCCTCAAATTTACTCTGTCATATAGCCATACTAACGCTATATATTTGGACCTAGAAATAGAGTCAGGCACAGAGGGAGGCCTAAGTACCCGGGTCCATCAAAAACTCACTGATAGAAATTCCCTCCTCCTGAACAATTCATACCATCTAGGGCCCTCTGTGATAATCTCCCGGTGGGTCAATTTCTGAGATACCAGAGGAATGTCTCAACTACAGGCACGTTCTTGGAACAGTCTGTTGACCTGAGCACAAAACTTGAACAGCGCAGTTACCCTCAAAAGGTGGTTAGAAATGCTAGGAAGAGGGCACTTAATACACCTCGGAGTGTCCTTCTTGAGCACACCAACAAAGAAAGAAAAGATTGTCTACCAGTAGTGATGACATTTGATCCAATGGCCTCTAAAATTAGACAGTCTATTAGAAAACATTGGAATTTACTATCCAACAAAGAGTTTTCCATGCCACCACCAAGGTTTGCTTTTAAACGGTCGGGTAATTTAAAGGACAGGCTTGTCCACACCCGTGACCGCGCGCCCCTGAAAAATGACTCTACAACTGTTCCCAACAGGCACTACCCGTGTGGGATGTGTTCGGTGTGCCCACTAACTAAAAAATGCAATAGTGTGATGTTGACAACAGGAAAGGAATAGTTTTTAAACCATTTCAGCAACTGCAATACCGCTAAAGTGGTTTATAGATTACTGTGCAGTTGTGGTCTCCAATATATTGGATTGACCACGAGAAAAATAAAGGTTTGCATACAAGAACACCTCAGTACGATCAAGGCAGGTAAACTTACCACTAAACTGGTCCAGCATTGTCACCAGGAGAAACATAGCTTTACGTGGACTGTGCTCGAAACAGTTAAGGGCAATCCGAACAATATTGAGGCAGTACTACTAAACAAGGAAGCTAGATGGTTTTTTGGAGAACGTAGTGACACACAGGGTTTGAACGAGATTATTGAATGGAACAGAGTTAAATAACACACTACGACACACTCTTTCTGGTGTTCCCAAGTTCTCTCCCAGACTGCATACATAGTTTTTTGGACTGGTGCTCCTGCTGTTCACTTCGAGTGGAGATATGTTGGGTCTGTAACTGAATCATCGTCCTATGACCCAACATAGGGTAATGACACTGAAAATAATAACTATGCCCTCTCTGGTCGCGTTTGCATAATGAATATTGATGGCTAATCATCTGGCTATCCTGAAATAAGGTCTTTAAGTTGGGTCTATAATTTAATCACCTCATTCGATCCAACACGGGGAAATGACACTGGAAATAAGAGTAAAAGCATAATTAGGCCCTCTGTGACATGGGGTGTTTAATTGTGTATGGCCAGTCGCCCTATCTTTGAGACTGAGCTAATAAAGTTTTTACAAAAGATTCAATGAATGGAAGGTTTGGAGAAAGAAAATTCAACCAGTTCAGTATAATATGCCCGTCTCTGAACAACATGCCCCTTTCGCAATGTCCTGTTCCGTCTATTTAGACGCGGGTGGAATTGAGCAATGTGAAGTGGTATGTTCTGCTGTATGGGCACTAAAATAAGAGAAACACCACTAATGGCTGCCGAGATATCGATTTCCCGTGCGCTCATGAATTCGGCAGTAGTAACTAAAGAATAAATTCATTGCCATGTGTGGTTTGTTTGTTTATCTGTGTTTTTTAAATAAAGTGCACACTCTCAGAATTATGATACTGGACACCGCGGGCTTTACTATAACAAATATTGTCTTTTTACTCCATTCCAATATGGCGCCCGCTGTTCCTGCTTAGGACGAGGTCGTGACGAGGGTGTGACGAAAAGGTTCCGCCTATCACGTGGCCTGCTGGTTCTGGGTTTGTCTAAATCCGTGTAACTTTAAATAGTCCTAGCAGTCACTACGCGGCGTTCCTGGGATCATACAACGTCCGGGCTCCATATTTGTACGGTGAGGAGAATAGGGGTTGGCAGGACTGATGTACGTGTTCATAACCGTTAAAACGCTTTATGATGATCATGGAGAGTTGTGTTCTCCGAGTCGGGGTAATTACCGACTATTTCGCTCGGGCTCACAGTGATTTCCACTGAGCGATGGGTGGCCTCTGGCACTGAACTACGACCACAACCCTCTGTTTCAAGTAAATTGCAGAGGATACACATGTGTGAATGTGTGAATTGGTATAATACAGAATGGCTGAAAAGGATACGGGGAGTTTTTGATCATCAGTAAACAGCGGGCTTACAACTGGGTTCGGCTAGACCTTACATACAGTGACCACAGGTCGTCTTTTCATAGATTGATGCTACAATCGACAAGAGGGTGGATACTTTCCTGAACATCCGGTATGAGTGGACATGGCTGATTTAGGGTAATTATTCACTGTGTTCAAGTTAACATTTTATACAACCAAAGGAATGAGATTGGTCCAGATTAGGATTTAAGTTTTAAGTGGGGCTTGTTTTTCAACTCAACAGTTTCCTATAAAGATGTCCAACATTGGTGCCGTGGCCGAGTGGTAAAATCTGATGAATCTGCCAAAAATTTGTCGGGTAGTGAAACATGTCGGTGACAGGTAGTGGTATGCGACAGTAAGCTACCAGCCTTTTTATTTTACCAGTACATGCCAGAGTTAATAATAAAGTTGTATTATTGGTGTGTCTGATGATTTTACATCACTTCTTTGTTTGTCACACCATGGAGCTATTTCCCTAGCTCTTTGTCCTGCACTTTTTTGCACGCACCTCTTGCTTTTGACACCATTTTCTTCTTAGAAAAGGAATGGCAACCGATGATGAGAAAGGGGCATAGAATTGACAAACATCAGCCAAGATCCCCGAGGGTTGTTCGCCCATGAGATGCCTTCCTCGCCACCACACATTTTTTCATTTGGTTTATTATTTTCTAAGTGTGGTTGTATGGACTGTCTCAGTGGGCAGACATCATTAGACACGTCGAGTTGAACCTTGCCCGGAATCTCCCCTTTTTCAGTGACAAACAGTGGTTTGTTGTGGACAGAAAGGCATTAGAGTTTATACACCTCAACCTAAACAGACAGGGGGTGTGTCTGGAATTAGATTGTGTAGTATCCAGACAAACTTTGTACTCATGTCTATTAGACGTAGGCTAACCATTGTCCAAGGTACAGGGATCTTTTGATATTGAATTTGATTGAGTGGAGGGCGATCCCACAGGTACCTTTCTCTTCCCTTTTGGTTCCTGTGTGTTTCTCCATGTTATTGAATGCTCTCTGGAACTCATATAGGTGATTGACCCAATTGTCACCTGAGCCTAATACCCTTGCTGTTAAGGTTTGCTTTAAATCCCGTTTTTTCCTCTTCACAATCGAATTACACTTGGGATGATATGAAGAGGAGTACCGCAAGACCACACCCAAACTTCCCATGGCTTCTTTGTAAGCCTGTGAGCTAAGTGCAGGGCCACGGTCAGAATGTGATGTGCCAATTGCATATGTCCTTATAAAGACTTGCAAATCCTTTATAACAATTCGAGGGTCAGCCGAGTGCTGGTGCCAAACCCACAGGAATCTAGAGCATGAATCAACTGCCACCAAGATGTACCTGTAAGCCTGTCAAGATTTTAAGGGGCTGCAGTAATCCAAATAGACACATGCGAGAGGTCTGCATGAAATCAGTAATAGTGTTTGTGGTAGACGTGCTATGGTGGAACCCTTCATCTGCAAACAGATGCCACACTTCGGGACAAAGCTCTTGGTCAGCTTTGTAAGACCTGGCCACCAGTATTGTTGTTTTAGTAGTGAAATGGCCACTGCGATGCCTGCGTGTACTGATCCCAGACCCTCGTGTGCAGCTAGAATGAATCCTAATCTGCGATGCATGTTTGATATTACTCTTCCACCATTCCTGGAATTTGAGCATATGGAATGTTTTGGTCATCTAACTTGTAGGAGTACTTGAGTGAAAAACCTTTTGGCAAAGCTGAACTGTTGTTGCGCATAGCGCTTACATCTATCATTATCTGTTCGTCTATCCTTGTACTAGAACAAGTAATTGCAGAAATGGCAGCAGTGTGCACTGTCGTCTAGGCGGCTTTATCAGTCAGTGAATTCCCTTTAACGAGCATGCCAACACGCTGATAACTCAATGTGTGAGTAACAGGAGCCCGTGGCAAGCATTTTTTCACCTCTGCCACTTGTTCCCACTGTAACGTGTGCTTTATTGTGCAACCTTTGGAATCTCTAAACCCATTTTGACCCCTATAGTGAAGATATTCATTGTTTGAGTAGACACAGTAAAATGAATCACAAACAATGAGTGTGGGGAATTCTCGATCCTTATTTTTTAGTGCCAGTATCAGTGCCTTTAGTTCGGCCAGCTGTGCCATTCAATCTCCTAGAGACGGTGTCTGTGTATTGCTAGGACAGAACTTGCTGTCCCGCATACGCCCCTTCACAATCGCACATACTGAGCTGTATTGCTGCTTACTTCCTACAGTAGGCTGGGCAGATCAGGTAGTATAAACTATGTATTCATACTGATCTAGAGGCAATATTTAATTCGGGAGAGGATATTCTTGTTCATGCTGAAAGAATCCTTGTGTTTTTAATGTAGAATCAAATTTGTAGTCTACATCTGTTGCAGTGAGAGAATTAGCCCATTGTATCCATTGTGAATGCTGTGATTTTGTGTTTGGAACACTTGCTTTAGTTACAGCCTCTAAGGTTGGTAGTGGAGTCACAACAATTATTTTTTTCCCCTGAGTTAGTGCTCTTTCTATCACAACAGCAGGATGTACTGCTGTCAGAATTTGTTCAGTGGTTGCAAAGGGCACTTCTTCGCATATGTATATTTTAGTGACTCTGGAACGAGGTCGGTAAGGCTGGTAATATTACGTCTTCACCTATTGGGCAGTCCATAACGAACTCAGGCGGCCAATCTATTTCAGCCAATAGGATGCCGTATCCATATGTTAGGTTCTCCCAAAAGAGACCCTTTCACTTTTTGGGTTTGTCCACCTCCATTTGGAGTGTTATTTCATATAACTGATATGGGACACTTACCCTTGTATCAGGTGTTTCCACCTTGAAATGTTCATTCAAGGCTGCTGTCATCAGAAATTCCATCGGGTTCTGGCGAGCTATTGTTATTTCAGCTGCTCTGTCTAGCATCGTCAGAGCCCATTCCCCATTCAATAGTTGATTCCTCAGTAGCCTGGGCATTTCTTATTTTAAGGCCAGCTACCTTCTTATTTTTAATTTGAGATTTAGGTTTTGGTTTATCTTTTTGTTTGATAATGTAGTCTGAAGTACGATGTGTGTCTCTTGGCTTGACATTCTCTTCTGATCAGCATTCTGATTGTCCTTCCCTCTCTGAGCTTTTTGATGAACCCTGAAAGGAACGAGAGAAACGTGTATCAGTATCTTGATACCTGTCAGGGTTTTTGTCACAGTTTCTTGAGGAGACCCACCCCGTGATCCCAATGCATTCTGCTTATTATTTTTGATGGTTTGTTATCCAATTTCTTTTTAGATGATTCGGGTGCTTGTTTTGCGTTATCCTTTTCAGATTTTCCATTAATTATGGTTTCACAGGTCTAGCTCCCAAATTATCTCCACCCAGCGAAGCATAGGTATCTTCGATTATTTTTGGTAGTTCTCGCTCCTGCTGTTCAGGAGTGCATACCCTCAGTGTTGGCGTATAGCCACCACTCCTGCCTCCTCTTTTATGTTAGCTAACATAATTGTAGATACATGGGAAAAACTGCCTATCAATTTCATCCCTAAGTCCAGAGCAGGTTCTGCCTGTACTCATTCTGTATTTTTTCCAATATTTCTGGTATGACTGCAATTGAGGGGGTACCTTGTGTTCTGATGTAAATGGCAGCGAAAACTGTACCTCATGTGGTACAATCCTCTATTGGGGAGCTATCCCCATTGGCAAGCAAATAGTCAGTATACTGTGTTTTTCTTGCAGACCTGTGTGTGGAAACAGTGCCTCAAGCTGTGAAATTTTCTGTGCTATCCAGAACAGCATTTGCTCATGTTTTGTGAGCATTCTCTCTATAATTGCGTTCCTCGTTTGTGGGGTGATTTTTGTTGTGGTCCCTTGTGGTTGACCAGCTTGAGTGATCCTAGAAGGTTGAATTGTAAGTGTTCACATTACAAACTGTGTAAGATTGCTGTACAGTTTTATTATTTCTCTGTACGGTGGACGTAAGTTTGCTGATGGCAATGTATCAATCTCTGGCTGTGGTGTGTAAGCAGCTAGGCCCGGCCAAGTCGCTCTACCTATGCTGAGTGGACCGAGTCACACTCTTTCTGTGGTATGGGGGAGGGCAACTTTAAACCAATTTATGTGTTCTTGGTTAAGTTAACAGAACTTCTATGTCCCCGTATGGAGATTATTTTTCAGGCCTCTCATCTGGTATGTAACTATGAAATACATGTGTGCATGCATCCTCAGGCGGGACTTTAACCCAAGTAAAGAATACCTCTGTCCGGAATGCCTCGTGTGCCTCAATCATGACGGTAATGGTCCCACCTAATGATGAGACCATAATCTGCTAATTTCATAGTAAGTGCATTTCGGAAATTTTCTGAAATGTTAACAGCACCTTCCTGCTCTGCTTCCTCCCAACTAGCACCACTCATACCAGTGTCCCCAGTTTGAGACATTCTGAAAGGAAGTTTTTAGAAAAAGACAAGGTTTTTCACAGTGTAAGGAAGTATAAACCTTCAAGCATGAACAAACCTACAGCCACAGAAACTCCTCGATATTCAGGCGATGCTCAAAGGGGTCTACTTCTTGATATCCCCAACTCTAACATAAGATGCACAGAGTATTGAGGTGATCAAGTGAGGGAAAGGATCTCTGAAAACAGAAAGCACAATGATTAATACAGGTTACCTTGCTATCTACTCTCATAGGGTCTCACTAAGAGGACTAGTACCTGCTCAAACAAGTTCCACCAGCAGCGGTATTCCAATATCAAACTCACTACCCAGTTATGATTCTTCTCACAACAGGAGAAGGATAAACCTACAACACAGAATACATTGGTTAAGATCACATTCAACCCACCTACACAACTATAAACTGCCACCCTTACACATACATACCCTTGTGTTTTGCCTTTCACTTCCAAAGTAAGGAATGAACAAAAAAGGAAAGAAAAAATGACGGGACTAGACACCACAATCCAAAATAGTCAGAAGGGAGCAGAGTCCAGATCCTAGCTTAGAAAGGATTCTCAATGATCAAGCACAAGAGGTCCTCCCTTAAAGTTCCAAGCACCTCCAGCTCCTCAGTGTATAAATAATGAACTCAGAAGCTTCTCGAGAATAAATGAAACAGACAAAACAAAAAAAGAACCTGCCGGAGTTTTCAATAATCAAACTCTGTGCAACCACACTAAAAGTTATATGGCAATCTCAAAGAGCGCACACCACCTAATACCTTCTCTAGTGGCGCCTATTCATAATTCACTTGTGTCCAGCGCTGATTTTCAAACCAGCAGCTACCCGAGCCGGAGTAGCGAAGAACCCCAACATCCGTTGAAGCCAAACTCTTCTAAGAGGAAATCGGCCCAATGCGTGAAAGCGTCTCGCTCCTTAAGAACAAAGGACCAGGTGCTTGTTGCCCAGAATTAACCCAACTTCGGTTAGATGACACCATTAGTCTGGACTAGATCCAGAAATGGCACGCACAGCGTACCAGCAGGCTGCTTTAGACAAGGGAAAGCCGCCGGGACAATTCTTGTAATCCAGAAGGAATATCTTTAGAGTCCTGAAGCCGCCAATGAGGAATCACTGTTCCTCACAACCACGGAATTACACAGGCAATCAAATGTGCATGTCTGGCTCAAATACCCAGAGGCCCCTCCTACCATGGCCATTCTGGGAGCTGTAGTTCTTGAGATGATTCCTATTTTCCAGGCGGAGGTCCTATTGTTTAGAATTCTAGGTAGGCGCGAGGGTCAGATCCTGACAATAAGAACTAAACCAACATTGGGTGCCATGTTGTGTAGGCCCTACAAATCTATATTGGATCTGCGTGTTTAGACAACATAAACTAAGCGATTGCTATCCAGACTGATTCCAGACACCCCCAAAGGATATATTAGCCTTTAGACTAGCTAGCTCACAGTGACACCATAAACCCTCTAACCTTACCAAGGAGCGAATAGTTTCTGGCAATTATCCAACATGACAACCCTTGGTCCTTCAGGGATCGTGGAAACAGTACAGTATTTTTCGCTCAGTCACTCATGCTCATTTGGTATTAGAGAAATTCACAGAATAAACTATGGTAATGTTTTCAGTAAGCATTCATTGAACCAGCGTCATTCTAGTATAAAACATGTTTTCTGCGACAACCATTAGACAGAAACAGATATATATGATTACATGCACAAACAGAGTAAATTTAAGGTAGAATTCTACCATGGTGCTAAAACAGTGAATATATTCAGGCATATAGATACATGGCAGTAATCATGTGCACTCCTAAGATGCAGGCCCTCTCTTAGTGTGCCTAAATGTACCTAGCATATACGTGGGTGGAAAGCCAAGAATCCCATAGGAAAGAGCCAACCCCATTACCTGATGGGAGAGAATGAAGGACCCTGTCTCGGTCTAGAGTTGAACACCTCACAAGGGATGTCAGACCACTGCATGCTGGAGTTTGTGCGTGCAGGAATCTCAGCGTCTGATGGCAGCATGGATGCTTCACCTCTGGGTACCCAGTGAAGATGTGGTTCTTTTATACTAAAAAAGGTACCCTCAGGGGTTTTACCTAGATGTGTAATTGTACTGTGGGCCTGTCGTCCAAGGATGACAATAGCAATGACTTTTGTTCAGAGTTATTTTACAGAATATATTAATCCTGCTGTGTATGTCCTTGGCAGGGGATTAAGATATGATACTAAGAATCCTCATGCATAATAAATGAGATTAGTTTTCAAAGAAAACCACACAACATTTATACGGAACATAGCTAGGTAAAAGGTCAGCACCAGAGCTGTTATCCAGAGCAAGGTAGGACAAATGTAGGTAAACGGTCATGCAGCTACCTAGGGCTAGATTGGGGTACAGTGGGGCTCATAACAGTGCAGCCAAAATTCACCCCTTATTCACCTCCAAACTTGTACACTTTCTGTGAACCTTTTAGGTGCTCTTAGAAAGTTGGTGTGTTACTGCTAGACATGTAAGGTCATTAGAGTTGGGCAGACCCATGTGCAGTATAGACAAACACCACGACACAGATTCTAGTTAGGCTTAATGTTCCCACATGACCGGTATCATTTGTTTTTCCCTGAGGGTGCTCGCCTTGTGGTTACAAACTGTAAAATAATTAAAGATGGTAACACCGACAAGTTTCATAAGTGTGTCACAGGTCAAACTCAGAGAAAAGCGGACACGTTAAGCAGAGCTTATCATTAAGGTACTCATTTCGTCGAACGATCGTGACTTCGAAACCACCATCTCCAGCATCTGAACTGTAAGCGTGTTACAGCGAAACAGCATCCTATCAGGTGGCCGGGCACTTCTGCTTCATGTTACCACATCCAAGTGGTGAGTGACGTCATACATCACAGCAGAATGGCACCAACTGGAGCCACGTTATCCTTTTATGATCCCTTTGGGCCAGTTTTTAAAGGCGGTCGCTGCCCTGTGCATTTTTTAGAAAGGATTATCGGTTCTAGCATAAAATCTTGTATATATTGGAATCGAATGTTAAAGCCAATAGGAAAGTGTTAAGCAAAAATGCAATTCGATCTGCCTGCGTTTCTATCTGAATATGAATACCTATATATTTAGTGTAAATGTTACCGGCAGTAAAAAGAGTTAAGAAAAAAATATCTACCTACGTTTCTGTATGAAACAGAACAAAAAAGTGGTGTGTATCATGAAAATCTTTTGATTGTTAATTGTAAAAGTGATCCCAAGGGATCTGATTATTCAATCCACAGTTATCTGGGGCTAGCCTGTAAACCCACCGCTGTTCTTTCTGGTACTGAATATGTTCCACATTCTTGGTCAGATTGTCTATCTTCTCTAGAGTAACACAATGAAGGTCGTTCACACTATGTCCTTTTGTGATGTAATGATTTGTCATTCAGGTTGTGTTCTTTCTGCATCCCAAATTACTATGATGCTCACATATGCATGTTTTTACTTTTCTGCAAGTCATTTCAATGGATCTCAGCTAAGCATGGGCGGAAAATCCGTTTCGCTCGCGGATTTTGCGGATTTTCGGTAAATTCGCAATCCGCGAGATCCGCGAATCTCCCGCAAAATCCGCAAATCCGCGAGCAGCGGATTTTATGGCTTGCTCGCACTGTTTGCGTGAGTTCGCGGCTTGCCAGTACTACTTCGCGCCCCGCGAATAAGTGCTAAATTGCAGAAATATGATCTTAGCAAAACTGAAACTACTTACCAGGTTCAAAAGTTCAGGCTCATCATTAGTAGCCATTTCCTATAGTGCTTCCTGAGGGGCCCCTCCAGAGTTCAGTTGCCAGTTGCAACTATTATGTGACCCTGCTCTGAACCTCAGAATAGTTACACATATGCCACAAAGGTCCTGAATTACAGCTAAGGGAGACAAGCAGGAGCCAGGCTGGAAGTTAAAATCCATTAATCAGCCCCTAATTCATTATTGTCAGTTGGGGCAGGGCAGGTGTTGTAACTAATTTTGCAACAATGAAAGCACTTAGCAAGTGCAAAAGATCACTAATCAGGAAGCACTAAGGAAGCAGGTGCCAGCTAAAAAAATATTCTGTGACACATTAATTAGCCCCATATTAATTCAGGTCACTTGAGGCAGGGAAGGTGTGCTTTGCTTTGCCGAAAATAATGTACACTGGACAACCAGAGGGTGTGGTGATGAAACAGAGGGTGGCATGGGTGGGCCAGAGGGTGGCATGAGTAGTCAGAGAGTGGCAGTGGTGACAGAGAGTGGCAGTGATGAAGAAGAGTGTCCCAAACAGGCTGGACACGTAGAAACAACAAGTTCGCAAAACTTGCGACCCGACAGGTAAGTTCGCAAATTGCGAAATTGTACAAAACCCTCGCGAACTGGCAGAAACACGCGCGAACACAAAAAAAAAAAATTCGCGGTAATTCGCGGATTTTGCGGATTGCGAGTTCGCAAATCCGCAAAATTCGCGAACGCGAGATTCGCAAAATTCGCCCATGCTCAGCCTACAGGGGCAGAGTATGATGTATATAAATTGTGAAGAGTTGCAATTAGTATATTTGCGTAATGTCCAGAGCAGGGGTATGCAACCTTTTCTGCAATGAGAGTTACTTTTGATCAGTGCAAATCATTAAGAGCTACTGAAGGTTAAGCAACTCACATATTGTTACCCGACAGCCCCCAAGCCCAGCTTTATTGACTTTCAGGTTAATGTCCATAGAGCCAGATTCTATGGTATGAACACAATTCTTTGACTAGGGGCACTATGTTAGGGTTGCCATGTGTGTCAGTGAGAGCGTGATCTTTTGGGATGTATGAACATGTGTGTGTATGAATGAGATATATGTGTATGGATGACTGGGAGACTGTGTCATATTTACTAGTGACACAATCAATACATTTTTAGAGCGCACTTCTCACCTGTGAGGGTCTCAAGGTGCTAGGGGGGAGGGGCGGAGCTGCTACTGCTCTAACAGCCAGGTCTTGAGAAGTCTTCTGAAGGTCAGTAGGTCCTGGGTCTGTCGCAGGTGGATGGGGAGGGCGTTCCATGTCTTGGTGGCGAGGTGGGAGAATGATCTGCCCATGGTGGTTATTCGGTGGATGAGTGGGATGGTGGAGAGGGCGAGGTCAGTGGAGCGAAGCTGGTGATTCGGGGTGTGGAAGGTGAGTCGTTTGTTGAGGTATGCTGGTCCGGCGTTGTGGAGTGCTTTGTGAGCGTGGGTGAGGTGCTTGAAGGTGATCTTGTTGACGGGGAGCCAGTGCAGGTCTCTCAGGTGGGCAGTGATGTGGCGGGGGATGTCAAGGAAGAGGCATGCAGAGGCGTTCTGTATGCGTTGGATTCTTTTCTGGAGTTTGGCCGTGGTTCCCGCATAGAGGGCGTTGCTGTAGTCCAGCCTGCTGCTGACGAGGGCCTGGGTGACCGTTCTTCTGGTTCCGATGGGGATCCATCTGTAGATCTTGTGCAGCATGCGGAGGGTATTGGAGGAGGAGACAGCGTTGACTTGCCGGCCATTGATGGAGATGAGTCCATGATGAACCCCAGGTTGTGTGCGCGGTGGATGGGTGTCAGTGCAGCCCCCAGCGCGGCCGGCCACTAGGAGTCGTCCCAGGCGGATGGGGTGGAGCCGAGGATGAGGATCTCCATTTTGACTGAGTTCAGTTTCGGGCGGCTGTTCTTCATCCATTTGGCAACAGCCTTCATTCCTTCGAGGGGGTTAGTTTTGGCGGTGGCAGGGTGTAAGAAAGTGGCTCTATACATACTGGACCAAAGTAAGGTACAGTGTGTATAGAGTCCCCAGTCCCCAGAGTTTTGGCAGAGGCTAAAGTTAGATATAACCTTACTCTCTAAAGTAGTAGCTTGGTCGAACAGTAAGGCAGTATCAGAAGACAGTGTAAAGCATTTGTTGTACACACTCAGTCAGCAAATGGTCTCACACACTCAAGAACTGAACTCTAGGCCAATTGTTTTGTATCGAAAGATATAGTTGTTTTATTTAGAACCAACAAGGTATCAAAATATACTTTCTCAGGATGAGTTAGTTAAATACTTTTCAAATAGGCAATAGACTTTTGAATGCAATAGTTACAGTTTGTTGCAATAGACAGCGCAATTTCAAACACAATGCAACATTGAGCTCAATGGGAATTTCTAGTTAAATGCAATTAGTTACTTTGTAAATTACTTTTCTAACCTCAAGACTGGATCCTAGATTCAGTCATGGGACATGTCCAGTAAACAGTTAAGTAAAAGCGTTTTGGTTACAGTAGTGATTTTTAAGGAATATTATTTTATTTTAAAAGTTGACAGAAACTTTTTCAGTTGAAAATACCAATGTTATCCTATGGAATGAAATTCAATTTGCAGGTAAAGTATGTTCACGTTACTTTTGTAATCCAGTGCTGGACTCCTAGGTTCAGCATTGGGACATCTATCTAAAACAGGTAAGTAATTACGTTTTGGTAGTTGGTACGATTTTTAAAGAATATTTGTAGTTTGTAAAAATCGACACTTGGAAGAAGTTTCCCTGAAAAACAGTCAATGGTTTCCTATGGAATAAAATTCAGGTTACTAGTAAGTACGGTCGAAATTACTTTACAGGATTAGTGTTGGGCTAAAAGATGCAGCCCTGAGGTCTCTCCTGATAACAGGTGAGTAAATCGGAATTCATTGTTCGGCTGATTTTAGATGAATATTTGGGTGTTTCAAAACTCCACACTGGTGGCTTCGCATCGGAATGAGGGATCCCTGCATTGTGGAGGGTGTGGTGGCAGAATGTGTCGAAGGTGGCCGAGAGGTCCAAGAGGACGAGGGCCACGGTTTCACCTTTGTCCAGCAGGGTCCCAATGCCGTCGGTGGCAGCGATGAGGGTAGTTTCAGTGCTGTGGTTGTTGCTGAATCCAGATTGGAATGAGTCCAGGGTGTTTTTCTCCTCAGGACATACCGTTCGCCATATGTGGCATTGTTACATGTATAACACAAACATACAACCATTTCTTAAATGGGAGAAATTTAAAGCGCCGAAAAATGTTCATAATCTGGAGCATTTTTTCTGGACTTTAAATTTCTCTCACTTAAAAGAATGGCTGTATTTTTAAGTTATAAATATGGCACGTGCATACTAGTCACTGGAAGAAGATGCCTACTATGTGCACAATCAACACTTTGAAATGAGAAAATTAAACTGAAGAGTTAACTTTATGTTTATATAGATTCCATTAAACTTATCATTTAAATATTTTCCCATTTCCAAGTGTCACTTTTACAAACTCCATGTATCTTGCTCCCAGTGGTCTGTAGACATGGTGCCATATTTATAACAGGAAGAAATACAGTCATATGTTTAAATAGGAGGAATTTAAAGTGAAGAAACCTGCCTCATTAAACATTAAGGGGCATATTTACAAGGACTTAATGCCGCCGTAACGTCAATTTCTTTGACGTTATGGCAGCTTTTTTTTAGCACCGTAGTTACAAGTTGCTGCTTACTCCAGTTAGAGGCATTTTTCTAGCGTTAACGTGAATTTTTCCTAGAGTCACTTCTGTTAGCATGACTTACCGAAAATGAGATGCAAAGTAGGCGTTCTCGTGTAAAAACTCCAGCAAAACACACAGCACGATATTCACAAGAATTTCCTTGTACGTTGCTAAACAAAAAAAACTCCTGCTAAGGTCAATTAGAGGCAGTTTTTTAACGGCAGAAAATACCTGGCCTTACAAATGGTGCAAACACACTCGAGGCCTTATTTAAGAGGTTTTGGTGCTGGACAGTGGAGCAAGGAACCTTGCTGCATTGCCCTGTGGCCAAACAAAAGGGCAGGAATACACCCTATCTATAATATTGGGTGCATTTCTGCCTTTTTGACCTACTTTGATGCACAATGGCTGCCATATGCCAAAGCAGGCAACCTTGCACGATGGTACAAGGGTGCCTGCGTTGCAGAGCTGGTTGATGTTGTGCAGGAAGGACACCTTCCTGCACAAAATCAATCAATCCAGGGGATTTCCTCTTTCTATGTGTGCTGCAGAATGTTGCACCCATAAAAAAAGAAGAGAAATGAAAACATTCGTCCTTGTCGCGCATCCCAAATGCCACCCTTGGAGTGCTGTTACATTCTGAGGCATTCCCAGGTTTCTGGTTTCTCATAAATCTGAAAATGCTTCAGATTACATAGGTTTTGTGTCAGAATGGCAACAGGAACACCCATTGCACATATGTACAAGGCAATGAAAAGCAAAGTAAAGTAGCTTTACATGGCCTCGTAAACATGCTGTGACACATTGCGCCACCGGAATGTCAGAAAAGTGACATTCCAGCGGTGCAAAAGTCCCACCAGGGCTTGGACAACAGAAGAACTCCCACAATTCATCCTTGGCAAGGTCAACAACGCCATGGACCTCCTACCATTGCAGCTAGGAGCACAAATGAGGCCACTCCAAACATCACCCCTGTCATGCGTCACTCATCTGAACAACTGCCCCGTTCCCTTTGGGTGATGACTGAACCTGATCCCCTCTAAGTGCTGACCTCGGTAGACCGGAACATCACCAACAGGAAGCTGGAGACCAGGAACCGCAAAAAGCTAGAAATTTTCCAGAGCTGTCTGGAACCGTGGAAGAAGGAGAGACCTACAACCAGTCAACCTTAAATTAGGTCATCTGCCGCCTGAGGAGTTACATTCCAGGGCCGCCCGGACTCAGCACTGAATGACCACGTCACAGTGGTGCCATTGCTTCTGAGGAAGCCTTCAGGGGAAGTGTTGGGATCCTGTCTCTTGAGTGCAATTGGGCATCGTCACTGCCACATGCAGATCCTTCCGCCTCTCTTGTATAACCTGCTCCAGATTGGGGACGGCTTGTAGTTGTGGTGGAGGCACCACTCTTGTTGCACAGACCCTTCACTCCCTGTCCGCAGCACTTGGCGACCAGTAGATTCCATCCGGGTCCAGACCTGTTCAGCGGTGTCACAGAATTGCGTCTTACCGTCTAAGACCACTCGCAGCCTTGCCGGGAAGAGGAGGGAGTATTTGATGCCCAACTTCCAGAGGCATCGCTTAACCACTACCTCTGCACCTTCATGGCATAGACGGGGAGGAAAAGTACTGTGCCATTATCCACTTTCACTTGACCCAGATTGTGTACCTCCCTCAGGACAGCGTCACAATCCCTATGGGAGGCGGAAGAGAAATGGTCTAGGACCTGTCCATGGCACTCTGTGG
Source organism: Lissotriton vulgaris (assembly GCF_964263255.1). Taxonomy (NCBI): domain Eukaryota; kingdom Metazoa; phylum Chordata; class Amphibia; order Caudata; family Salamandridae; genus Lissotriton; species Lissotriton vulgaris. The sequence goes on from NC_141698.1 coordinate 179,258,715, forward strand.
GCCCGCTCAACAACAAAGAATGGGGAGAGTGCACATGCTGGCAGTAGGTCACTCAACCATGTCTCAGTGTATGCCACTGCATCAAGTCCTTCTGCTCCCTCAGGCTGATCCATCACCTGCATGTTATTCTGCCGGGAGCGGCCCTATGCATTATCTGCTCTTCTTTCTAGTGACTTACCATGTGCCATTAGCTGCTGTACCACCAATGTTGCATTCCGGGTAATAGGGTGGACTTTGGCGAGTTCTTGCTCATTGTCGTGTACCTTGTCAATCAGCTTGTGATGATCTGCGCACTCCACGGTGAAGTCAACTGTGATTTTGTCGATGCAGCCCTCAAGGGAAGTGCACATTTGTTCATGGGAGGTACCTATTTTCTACACAGTCCGATGCTGGCAAGGTTCTCCAGGAGAAAGGTGGTGTTCTGGTTACTGGGGTTGTCCCGGTGGAAAGTGAGGTTTCCGAGTAGGATGTAGTCAGTGGATTGAAGAGCTTGGGGTGCAATGAGGTCTACGATGGCATCAGTGAAGAAGTTTCAGGGGCCGAGGGGCTGTAGATTGGGGTGCCATGGAGGGTGGTGTTGGAGTTGGTCCGGATCTGGAAGTGAAGGTTTTCCATGGTATGTGGGCAGTCGGAGTATGCTTTTGTGGACAATGGCAATGCCTCCTCCTGGTCGGTAGGGGTGGTCCTTGTGGGCGATTTTGTAGCCGTCTGGAATGGTGATGTCCGGACCAGAGCAGAGGTTGGTCCAGGTTTCCTTGAAGAAGGCGATATCTGGAGAGGTGGCATCGAGGAGGTCCCAGATTTCTGTAGCATGTTTGTGGAGGGGCCGCATGTTGAGGAGTAAGCAGTTGAGCTGGTCGGGTGCCCTGTTGGTCCGCTGGGCGGCGAAGGAGCAAGTGTGTTGGTGTGGCAGACGGTGCAGTTGCAGTTTCGACAGGTGAAGGGTCCAAGGGTATTCTTCGGTGATGCTAGATGGCAGGCGGCATGGTGTCCAAGGTGGAGAGCGAGGAGGTTGCTGGTATCATAGCAGTGGCATGTCGGAGAACAGGACCACCAGGGATAAGGTGCAGGCAGGAGCCTCTGGGTGGAGGAGGGCCTCCAACTTCTGACCTCCGGGTCAGAGGAACCAGCAGCAGCAGATGGGGACAGCAGCAGCAGCATACCAGACAGCGCCACGCTGTGGAAGGAGCAAGTCCACTAAGGGATAGTGCCCAGTACACCTGAAAGCGCACTAACAGGGTGTGAGGAAAGGCAGCACGACCCAGTCACCTCCTCCAATCTAACAGTGGTGACCAGATTCTGTGTTCACGGTGCCCTAGTGAGTAACAGGAGATCAAACTGCTCGCCCAAGGGCCTGGACCCTAACCGACCCTATGCCCGTGGCACCTGCTGCCACCAACAGCCAATACCAGCGACCTGAGCCAGTTTCTGGAGGCCCCTACCAGTCTTGTGCAGTGTCCTCACCCATGTGGGTCCATCGCAATGCAGGGATAGCTCATGGCATGATGTCCACCACCTACATGCGTTAGGCCTGAGCCCAACACGACCCCCAGGCCTCCTCTGCTCCCCGTCCCACATTCTCCTCACCTGGACCTCGACACCAGGGCTCAATCCACTGCGCTCTCCCCGAAACTGTGACTCAGCCAGTAGGATCTGCTGGGGAAGCTTTCAATGCAGGTGATGAAACCGGGCCCTCTTAGACGCAAAGTCACAGCGCTCCCACCACACAAGTTCTGCACAACTCATGGGCCTCATCCTCCACAGCGTCCAGCCAGCGCCACCTCCTCCGGCCTGTGATGCAGAGAGTCTCGACCCAGTATTGGAAATCTCCTCTGTGCACCTCGGTGTAGTGGTGGTGCGTGTTATGCAATGCAGATTTCCCCATGTCGGTGTGCAGGAGCGCCTCTATCGATCACAGCTCCAAGGGGCACCAGGCGGTCTTCTCACACAGGTCAGCAATGTGTCTTCTTGCGACCTGCCAGACTTCGCCACCAGGTAAGGGTGATTTCACATGCCTCAATGTTTACAGCCATGGACCACAGACTCGGGCCTGACACAGCCCACCTACACGGTCAGGCCGTAGTGACTCCACAGCACTGCTGCATCCCACTCTGGCTCTCAGACGCAGGCCCAACGAGGCCTCCAGGCCTGGGGACTGTCCACGCTTCCAGGCATCATCTATGGTGTCGCAAGGATGGCTCAGTAAAAACTGCTGCATCGCTATTTTCCCCCAGTGATGCCCCACTTTTCATTAATGAGGTTCTGATTCTGCATTTCCTCTTCACCTTGGACTTTGGCTGGTCATCCTGGCTGCTGGGGGATTAGGGGGGTTGTTGACCTGTACTGAACTTGGTCCTGGCTGCTCCATTCGGCATTCCGTTTTTTTTTTCCTAAGCTCTTTTTGACCCTAGAGGCTGAAAAGTGACATTGAGCGAACTACCGTGAATTATTTTGCCGCAAATTGTGTAGCTGTCACTTTTTTCACTCTAGCATCAAGATTTTTATCTCTATGACGCTAGAGTTAGCGGCAATTTTCACCGCTGCTAGCTGATCCTAACGCCATGTGACGACATATTGTAATTACGTAGCTAACATGGTGATTTTAGCGATAGATAGTGGTAAAAAAAATTGCTGCAAAGCAGAGTCAAAACTTCGTAGCAGCAATTCTTGTAAATATACCCCTAAGACGTAACTGGCTTAATTGAAAGTAGAGAAAGACATTACAACTTAGGGCCCGATTATGAAGTCAGTCGGAGTTGCCTCCGACCGACATCATCACAGATTCAGGACCGACCGACCTCAGGTCGGTGGTCCTAACCCCATAATTATGATGTGACTGCACATGGTGTGGTCTCATACTCCCATTTCCCTATGGGAGCATGTGCTGTGGCCGTAGCACAAGCTCCCATATTGAAATGGGAGTTTGTGCAAATCCCTGCACTGCATGGCTGGTACCTCAAGGGGCCTGCCACAAGGTGCAGGGATTTACAAGGAGATTCGGAAAAGGGGGTGGTGATAAACAGAGTGTCTGAATTAAGCAGACCACTCTTACCTAGTCCAAAGATCAGGGCTTGATCCATCACCGTTATTTATCTCACTGCACCATCCCAGCTCAGAACCTGGCTATATGCAATTCAGTCTGTCCCTGGCCCAGTGCATCATGGGAACAGGGCAGACTAAACTACCAAGCCAATTCTTCACCAGAAAGGAGACAAGCTACCGGGGACCGGTTTCTGGCATTTCAGCCTTTTTCGGCCCGGCTTGCTTGAATCCTGATGGTGCATTGAGAAAGGGACTCATGTCTGAGTATACCCTGCCACACCTATAGTGGCCAAAAACGATTCAGAAAAGGGGGTGGTGATGAACAGAGTGTCTGAATTAAGCAGTCCACTCTTACCCAGTCCAAAGATCAGGGCTTGATCCATCACCGTTATTTATCTCACTGCACCATCCCAGCTCAGAACCTGGCTATATGCAAATCAGTCTGTCCCTGGCCCAGTGCATCATGGGAACAGGGCAGACTAAACTACCAAGCCAATTCTTCACCAGAAAGGAGACAAGCTACCGGGGACCGGTTTCTGTCATTTCAGCCTTCTTCGGCCCGGCTTACTTGAATCCTGATGGTGCAGTGAGAAAGGGACTCATGTCTGAGTATTCCCTGCCACACCTATAGTGGCCAAAAACGATTCAGAAAAGGGGGTGGTGATGAACAGAGTGTCTGAATTAAGCAGACCACTCTTACCCAGTCCAAAGATCAGGGCTTGATCCATCACCGTTATTTATCTCACTGCACCATCCCAGCTCAGAACCTGGCTATATGCAAATCAGTCTGTCCCTGGCCCAGTGCATCATGGGAACAGGGCAGACTAAACTACCAAGCCAATTATTCACCAGAAAGGAGACAAGCTACCGGGGACCGGTTTCTGGCATTTCAACCTTCTTCGGCCCGGCTTGCTTGAATCCTGATGGTGCAGTGAGAAAGGAACTCATGTCTGAGTATACCCTGCCACACCTATAGTGGCTATAAACGATTCAGAAAAGGGGGTGGTGATGAACAGAGTGTCTGAATTAAGCAGACCACTCTTACCCAGTCCAAAGATCAGGGCTTGATCCATCACCGTTATTTATCTCACTGCACCATCCCAGCTCAGAACCTGGCTATATGCAAATCAGTCTGTCCCTGGCCCAGTGCATCATGGGAACAGGGCAGACTAAACTACCAAGCCAATTCTTCACCAGAAAGGAGACAAGCTACCGGGGACCGGTTTCTGGCATTTCAACCTTCTTCGGCCCGGCTTGCTTGAATCCTGATGGTGCAGTGAGAAAGGGACTCATGTCTGAGTATACCCTGCCACACCTATAGTGGCTATAAACGATTCAGAAAAGTGGGTGGTGATGAACAGAGTGTCTGAATTAAGCAGACCACTCTTACCCAGTCCAAAGATCAGGGCTTGATCCATCACCGTTATTTATCTCACTGCACCATCCCAGCTCAGAACCTGGCTATATGCAAATCAGTCTGTCCCTGGCCCAGTGCATCATGGGAACAGGGCAGACTAAACTACCAAGCCAATTCTTCACCAGAAAGGAGACAAGCTACCGGGGACCGGTTTCTGGCATTTCAGCCTTCTTCGGCCCGGCTTGCTTGAATCCTGATGGTGCAGTGAGAAAGGGACTCATGTCTGAGTATACCCTGCCACACCTATAGTGGCCAAAAACGATTCAGAAAAGGGGGTGGTGATGAACAGAGTGTCTGAATTAAGCAGACCACTCTTACCCAGTCCAAAGATCAGGGCTTGATCCATCACCGGTATTTATCTCACTGCACCATCCCAGCTCAGGACCTGGCTATATGCAAATCAGTCTGTCCCTGGCCCAGTGCATCATGGGAACAGGGCAGACTAAACTACCAAGCCAATTCTTCACCAGAAAGGAGACAAGCTACCGGGGACCGGTTTCTGGCATTTCAGCCTTCTTCGGCTCGGCTTGCTTGAATCCTGATGGTGCAGTGAGAAAGGGACTCATGTCTGAGTATACCCTGCCACACCTATAGTGGCCAAAAACGATTCAGAAAAGGGGGTGGTGATGAACAGAGTGTCTGAATTAAGCAGACCACTCTTACCCAGTCCAAAGATCAGGGCTTGATCCATCACCGTTATTTATCTCACTGCACCATCCCAGCTCAGAACCTGGCTATATGCAATTCAGTCTGTCCCTGGCCCAGTGCATCATGGGAACAGGGCAGACTAAACTACCAAGCCAATTCTTCACCAGAAAGGAGACAAGCTACCGTGATTTACAAGGCGGCACCATAGGTGCCCCCTTGGCCCCCAACTGGAGGCCGCAGGGAGAAGGGGGGCCTGCTAGGGGCCCCAAAAGTTGCTTTCCGACAGGATTTCTATGTCCGAAAACCCAGCATGGAAAGCCTGACCGTAATCAACATCGTAATCCCGACAGCAGAAACTCAGCCTATTTGGATTACGTGCCGGTTTTGACTGGTTGATGGACTCCTTGAGCCCGTCGGAATACAGCCAGAATGACCAGCTGGTTCCACTTTCGGTCACCTAGATTGTAATTAGGCGGTCGCAAGTGAAACCGTAAATGTCTGTCGGAAAGCTTCCGACCACAGTTCTAAGACTTTCTAACCAACATCGAAACAGGCCCCTTAATGTTTCATTGAAATATTTTTCTTCACTTTACATTTCTCTCACAATTAGTGTATTTTTCAGTCAGTTATAAATATGGCACAGAGTCTACTGGCCACTCCGAGCAAGAGGCTTTTAAACACTTTGAAATGGAAGAAAATTAAAATGAAAAGTTAACTTAGTCATTAAGGTAACTTTTCATTTTAATGTTCTCCCATTTAAAAGCACCCAGAAACATCATTTTGTTCTCAGCTCCAATATTGAGTTGACAAGGACTTTTATTTAAGAGTTAAATACCTCAGAGCTTCAGTTCTTCATCTCTATCCAGCAATGTTCCCTCTAAATCATTTCCTCTGTGTTCAGCAGTGTAAGGTCTCTGTGCACTGCAGCCAAGGTCATGTGCACCAAGAACACGACCATGCATGCAAACCTGACCACTACAAGGAGGGTTTAAGGGGTTTTCCACCCAAGACAATTTGGGCCAAAATAGTGCATTGTACAACAAATATTTAATTCTATATTCAATTGTATGCACTTTTAAAGCATAGTAAATGATGACCTTACAGTGCACCAGGACAGGACAATCTTTGTTGGGGGTCTTCAATGGTTCCCTCCCTATCTCCTTCTAACAGTGCCCCACATCTCTACATAGCCCCTCTCTCACATGTATTTCGTTTGTTTTATAGCACCTATCATACCATTGTAAGGTGTCAGAGCACTTTACATTACACACAATTACAGAGGCAATGTTTCATATGTGTATAAATCAGTCTATAGGAAGCGTTACTTAAGACAAAGGGGTCAAGGTGTAGGATTCACATGTCATCCATACTGGTATGCATTTTTTAAGAGTACTTGGTATGGAGAAGCACAAACTCAAAATTCAGAACGTAATATCATAGGGTTGGCCTTACTAATAAGAATTTATTTTTACCCAAACAAACCCTTTTTAGCAACATGAGGATAATGAAAGACTGAGAATAAAACATAACTTTCTAACCTGAAGTATGTAGTTTGCATGCAACTTTTTGATGACACTTCATAGCTCACTGTGCTAGAATATGATTGTAGCTTATGAACTGCACAGTAGCAAAAGGGTCTCTGTGGCAAAAGCAGTAGTCCACTAAGCTATGCACATGTAATACTGTTCGGTGGTCCGCATTTTACACATCCTTTGCAGCAGGCATATTAACCCTTAGAACTACCTTAGATGAGGTAAAACTGTCACTAGACAAAACTCTAATCTCTCTCCAGCCGATACGTTAATCACCAGAGTTATCTTGACACTGTTATTGTTGCCTGAAAACTACAGGATAGACTTTGCAACAGGTGCTTTCAAAACTGCTGCAATGCTACAAAATCTGCCCCCAGTAACAAATGATCATACATTTAAAAAGTTACACATTCTTCTTTATATGCCCTGCAGCGACGGTCCTACTTTTTAAAGGAATGCAGTAAGTGACCAGTGCAGGAGCCACTTGCTGCTCATCTTGTCACCCTCTCTACCACCATAGACTGCTCTGAAAGAGGACTGATTACCTCGCACTAATGTTCTCCTTTTCCACAGGCATAATTTAAAAACTTTTGCGCTGGTTTAGTGTCACAAAAGTGACGCTAACCAGCACAAATGTTTGTTTTGCTATTATCTTTCTAGCGCAAAAAGCGCTGGAAAGTACTTTGTAAGTAGCGCAAAGCAGCGCCAAGCACTGCTTTGCGTTACTTTGCGTCGAGGGGGAGTGACATGGGTGGGACATGGGCGTTCCCATGCAACCACCCATGCCTTTTGACGCAAAGCCATATTTACAAAGATTGGTAAACATGGTTTTGCGCCAAACGTTAACACCCCTTCTAAGGAGGCGCTAGCAGGAGAAATACTTTCATTTTTCCGTACTTTTCCGACTTTCCATGCGTGCTGCACTCTGCAGCACGTTTGCAAAGTCGGAAATGGTTTGCATCGTGCCTTGCATAGTGTTTTGTACAGGAAGGGTACCCTTCCTGTACAGAACCTATTCTAGACTAATGCACACACCCTAGCTCTGCGCACTAAGGGCCTCATTTATAAGGCCTGTGCGTCACTTTTACGCTGCCGGTGCATCACTTTTTGTGACGCACCAGCAGCGTAAAAAATGTGTCTTGTTGCACCATATTTACAAAGTGACGCATCTAGGTAGATGCGTCACTTTGTAAACCCCTGCGCTACATTATACCTATGCCAGGTATAGTGTATTCAGAGGGGGCGTTCTGACGCAAGAAAGGGTCATAGAACTGACGCAGTGAAATCTATAAGATTTCACTGCGCCACTTCTAGGACACAAATGCGTCAATTTCTAATGCCTGCCTCACAGCAGGCGTAAGACTGACGCAGGCCCTTTCACATGGGGCTTGCCCCATGTGAAAGGACTCATTGCTGGAGCTGCGTCACTTTTGTGACACACTCCAGCAATGCGTCACTTTTGCCCCATACAGATACCTCAGAAATACTCACGTATTTGTAACTCCATGTGACATGATGCGTCAAAGTGTAAATATGACGCATCATTGGTGTCGGAAGGAGGGTGCAGTGAAAAGTGACTCATCACTGTTTTCACGCAGCGATGCGTCACTTTTCATAAATGAGGCCCTAAGATGTGTGTATATGGCGCACAGCAGCTAAAACCAGTGCCGGCTCAAGGGGAAGGGGAGGGGAGAGCCATATCTCTGAAGATATAGCCCTCTCCTGCTCTCTCCCTGTCGCACAACGCAGCACAGCCTCGCAGGGGGGGCTGCGCTGTGTTGCAACATTTTCTGGGAAATCTCCCCCATAATCTCAAATGCAGACAAACGCAAAAATATGTGTGCTTACATGCAGACAAAACCACACGCACATGTGTAGTCAAACGTATATACTCAAGCACACAAACACACATGTCACATGTGTACAAATGCAATTATAGTGCCCACAGACACACAAACACAAAACTTATGGACAGGTATACAAGTACTTATATGCACATTTTGCGTTCCAGCTATTGTCCCTTCTTTCTGTGGCGAATATCCCAACAAGGGCTCCATGGTGGCAAATTTCACAGTTGAGGTATCTAAGCATAAGCAAAACTTTTTCCGGTGTTATGAGACATTCAGTATTTTTGAAGTGTCTCTTGTATAGGTATTCTTAAAGTTTGGTCTCACGAGGGGGTGCATTCAGAAATTTGCTTTTGGTACAGTTGTGCTCATGAAATTCCCAAATGTTTCACTAGCTTAGGGCTATGAAAATGCACCATCTGTGCACAGTTTTCAAGACAACTTCCCCTGCCAATCAGTAGTAATTATAGCTGCGCTTTATGATTTAAACTTTCTTAAGGCACTGAAAAGAGATTGTATTTCTACCCATCTAAATGGTATTAATTTGATCAACCTTGTAAGCTGAAAGTATAAGTGATTCCAACATGCAATTCTACCTTAAATGAATCAAAATGAATCAAAACTGTCACTTGACAAAACTCTGTTCTCTCTCTAGCAGGTGCATTAAGCACCAGAGTTATCTCAACACTTTTATTGTTGCTTGAAAAGTACAAGAAATGTGACCCTCTTTGACCCCACAGACTGCAGTGGAAGAGGAATTCAAGATAATGACTGGTTTTCTCGCCGCTCACATTTTATAAAGCAGTGGCGCGAAACAGTCTCTCCTCTTGCATGATGTGCAGGGAAAGTGTGTGCGCGCATCACACAAGACACGTAGGGGCAGATTTACAATAACTGGCGCATCCCCAGGGATGCGCCAGTTATTGTGCGCCGCAGCTCCACCACCCATGGTGCGCCGCATTTACAAAGCGGCGCACCATGGGGCAAAAATGGCACAGATGCGTGGCGCGCCGTAAAGGCGGCGCATTGCAAAAAACACAATTGAGGGACAGAATGTACATACATGTCATACATTCATGTCATACATTCACCCCAGTACAAGGATCTGGGCCTAAATCCATCGTTTTTTTGCACTCCACACCACCCTGGGTTAGACACTGGCTATATGCAAATCAGCTCTGACCCTGTGCCTCATGGGAACAGTCCAGTCCGAACTACCAAGCCATGTCTTTCCCAGACTGGAATCAAGCATCCAAGGACCGGTTTCTGGCTATCAGCCTTCTTCAGCCTGGATAGCTTGACTCCAGTGGTGTGGAGAGCCTGGGACTTACGTCTGAGTATACCCAGCACACGCGGGGTGAAAATTGCAAAAAACACAGTTGATGGACAGAATGTAGAACAATGTCATACATTCACCCCAGTACAAGGATCTGGGCCTAAATCCATCGTTTTTTTGCACTCCACACCACCCTGGGTTAGACACTGGCTATATGCAAATCAGCTCTGACCCTGTGCCTCATGGGAACAGTCCAGTCCGAACTACAAAGCCATGTCTTTCCCAGACCGGAATCAAGCATCCAAGGACCGGTTTCTGGCTATCAGCCTTCTTCAGCCTGGATAGCTTGACTCCAGTGGTGTGGAGAGCCTGGGACTTACGTCTGAGTATACCCAGCACACTCGGGGTGAAAATTGCAAAAAACACAGTTGATGGACAGAATGTAGAACAATGTCATACATTCACCCCAGTACAAGGATCTGGGCCTAAATCCATCGTTTTTTTGCACTCCACACCGCCCTGGGTTAGACACTGGCTATATGCAAATCAGCTCTGATCCTGTGCCTCATGGAAACAGTCCAGTCCGAACTACCAAGCCATGTCTTTCCCAGACCGGAATCAAGCATCCAAGGACCGGTTTCTGGCTATCAGCCTTCTTCAGCCTGGATAGCTTGACTCCAGTGGTGTGGAGAGCCTGGGACTCACGTCTGAGTATACCCAGCACACTCGGGGTGAAAATTGCAAAAATACAGTTGATGGACAGAATGTAGAACAATGTCATACATTCACCCCAGTACAAGGATCTGGGCCTAAATCCCTCGCTTTTTTGCACTCCACACCACCCTGGGTTAGACACTGGCTATATGCAAATCAGCTCTGACCCTGTGCCTCATGAGAACAGTCCTGTCCAAACTACCAAGCCATGTCTTTCCCAGACCAGAATCAAGCATCCAAGGACCGGTTTCTGGCTATCAGCCTTCTTCAGCCGGGATAGCTTGACTCCAGTGGTGTGGAGAGCCTGGGACTCACGTCTGAGTATACCCAGCACACTCGGGGTGAAAATTGCAAAAAACACAGTTGATGGACAGAATGTAGAACAATGTCATACATTCAGTCGGACTGGACTGTTCCCATGAGGCACAGGATCAGAACATTGTTCTACATTCTGTCCATCAACTGTATTTTTTGCAATTTTCACCCCGAGTGTGCTGGGTATACTCAGACGTGAGTCCCAGGCTCTCCACACCACTGGAGTCAAGCTATCCAGGCTGATGAAGGCTGATAGCCAGAAACCGGTCCTTGGATGCTTGATTCCGGTCTGGGAAAGACATGGCTTGGTACTTCGGACTGGACTGTTCCCATGAGGCACAGGATCAGAGCTGATTTGCATATAGCCAGTGTCTAACCCAGGGTGGTGTGGAGTGCAAAAAAACGATGGATTTAGGCCCAGATCCTTGTACTGGGGTGAATGTATGACATTGTTCTACATTCTGTCTATCAACTGTATTTTTTGTAAAGGCGGCGCATTGCTGGAGTTGCGTCGCAAGCGCGACGCAGCTCCAGCAATGCTCTGGGGGGCCCTATCTGTCGGATGTATGACATTACAACGCATGCTTTTACCACGCATGCCTTTACAACGCATAGTGCTTAGGGGTGTTGGATAGTGAATAGTTTAATTTACTATTCCAACTCCAGTCCGTGTGGATCGTAGGGAAGGTGTTGGATAGTAAATTAAGTCTATTCCCTATCCTAGAGCGCCCCCCAGTGCTATGCGTTTTAATGACATGCATTGTAATAGTTGCGTCGTAAAGGCACTGCGTGGTAAAAGTTGCGTTGTAAAGGATGTTTCCCCTATCGGTCCAATGCTGTGTCAAGCCTTACGCCTGCTTCAAGCAGGCGCAGGGTTTTGACGCAGCATTGGCCTAAAAGTGACTGAGTGAAATCTTGTAGATTTCACTCAGCCACTTTTAGGAGGCGTTCCTGCGCAGGAACGCCCCCCCCCCCCCCCCCCTGCGCCCGAACGCCTCCTTATGGCGCACAGCTTTGCAGCATGACTCATCTCCCAGATGCATCACGTTGTAATTACCCCGCACCATGGCGCATCTTTTGCGCCGCCCAGCGTCACAAAAATGACGCAACGGCGGCGTAAAAGAGGCGCGAGGGGCTTGTAAATCTGCCCAAGCATGCCTGGGGTAGAACAGGTGCGCGTCCAATCTTGTCATAAATCAGACTGAGCAATGCTCATTATCAGGCCGGCTATCTTCAACCTGGTGCTAATAACCTAAAATAAACACAGCCTCCCCTTAAATTTAAAAGAAAAATGTGACTCTGCGCTTATTTAAAAATTAACTGGAGGCTATGAGCTTCTCCAAATGTGTCTATGAGCTACTGGTAGCTACTTTGATTAGGGGCACTATGACAGGGCTGCCATTTGTGTCAATGAGAGTTTGGTATTTGGGGATGTACGAACGTATGTGCGTATGAATGAGATATATGTGTATGGGTGACTGGGAGCCTGTATTGTATTTACTTGTGGCACAGGACATACCTTTCACCATATGTGGCACCGTTATATGTATAACGCAAACGTACAACCATTTTTTAAATGGGAGAAATTTAAAGTGACGAAAAATGTTCTGCTAAAATGTTCATAATATGGAGTATGTTTTCTGGACTTTAAATTTCTCTCACTTAAAATAATGGCTGTATTTTTCAGTTATAAATATGATACCATGTCTACCAGACACTGGAAGCAATATGCCTGCTGTGTGTACAGGCAACACTTTGAAATAGGAGAAAAGTAAACGGAAGGGTTTACTTTATGTTTTTATAGATTCCATAAAACTCATCATTTAAATATTCACCCATTTCCAAGTGTTACGTTTACAAACACCAGGCATTTTGCTTCCAGTGGTCTGTATCACTGTGCCATATTTCTAACAGAAAAAATTCAACCATTTGTTTAAATGGGAGGAATTTAAACTGGAAAGGCATGCTTCATTTAAGATTAAGACGTTACTGGCTTAATTGAAAGTGGAGAAAGACATTACGACAATGTTCAATAAAAATATATATTTTTTCACTTTAAATTTCTCTCATTGAAATCATTGACTGTATTTCCCAGTTATAAATATGGCAAAATGTCTACTGGTCACTGGGATCAAGAGGCCTCTGTTTGACATTTTGAAATGGAAGAAAATCAAAATGAAGAGTTGACTTAATCATTAAGGTAACTCTTCATTTTCATTTTCTTCAATTTAAAAGCATTCAGAAATATCATTTTGCTTTCAGCTCCAACATTGTGTTGACAACTACTTTTATTTAACAGTTACATTCCCCAGTGCTTCAGTTCTTCACCTCTGTCCGGTCAGGTCATGTATCTGACTGAGTACTGCTCAATATTGCGTAAAAGCAGTGAGGAAACAAGTAACAAAAGACCCACGAGTTGTAGGGGTAAACGTAGAGGATGCCCGCGGGGCTGTTTTAATCTTTTACCTCCGACTTACCTTTTTCCACATCTACCTCCACCACCACCTGAACATCGAATGTTAATATATTTTGCCTGGCCACATCCGGCCAACCTGTATTAGATACCCAGACATACCATGATCTTCAGAACCCATTTTTTAGGGAGTGGCAAAGGACCATTCAGGGGGAAGCAACAGAAAAAGTCACATGTCCAATGGGAGGACAACAGCAACCAAAAACAAGTACATACACGGAGCATGATCGGTTGTATGATGTTACAATGCGATCTTTTAGATCGCGGTACATCACAACGCATCTTTTACAACGCAAGTCGTTACCACGACTTGCGCTGTAGGGTGCTGGACTTAGGAATAGTAAGATTTACTATTCCAACTCCAGCCGACGTACAGTGGGGAAGGTGTTGGAATAGTAAATCTACTATTCCTTAGTCTACAGCGCCCTCCAGCGCAAGTTGTGGTAACGACTTGCGTTGTAAAAGACACGGGTAATGCCATTGCAGTGTTTTGACCGCATTTTTATGGATGTTCCCCGCATGACCAGGGAGACAACACCTGGACCAAGCAGAGCAGGGCAATATCCATTACCACGCGGTTTTTACACCGCACTACCATTACAACGCAGGCTTTACAACGCAAGTCGTTACCACGACTTGCGCTGGAGGGCCCTCTAGGCTAAGGAATAGTAGATTTACTATTCCAACACCTTCCCTACTGTATGTAGGTACATAGGTACAGTAGGGAAGGTACACTAAGTCCAGCACCCTACAGTGCAAGTTGTGGTAACAACTTGCATTGTAAAGCCCGCGTGGTAATGGCACGCGGGGTAAAAGCCCGCGTTGTATTGACATACAACCAGCAGAGCACAACCCTAGTGGTCAGCCTTAAGACTAAGACATATTCACGGACCTAGAGATGAGCTCCTTTGAAAAAGGACTAGGTTTTGTTCTAACCCCTTTTGATGGATTTAAGGTCCAATGTGAATTAGCAGAATTGTGCAGCTTTTTTCAAAGATAAGGATATTCAAGATTACATGGCGGATAATACGGGATTTAGAAAGAAATCCACTTTTACACCCCCTATCACCTCAGTTCTAGTTGAAATACAAGCTTTTGAAAGTGTGTTAAATGATCTGAAATCAGAAAAGGAACTAACTTTAAAGCCTGCAGATACAGGTGGGAGTATAATGATACAAACAACTGCAGCATACAGAAACGAATGCCAACGACTACTAGCAAATGACAGGAATTACTAAATTCTAGAATAGGACGCCACACCCTCATTGAAGAGGGAGATAAGCTTGATGGTGGAAGAAGCACTAGCGTGCCATTGTGTCTCATAGAAATAGGCTGACATTTTAATAAACAAAGACCCAGTTACCACATATTTCTATACTATCCCAGAAATTCCTAAAAATACATTTCACCTTCCAAGTTGCCTGATTGTATCAGCATAGGCTCTATTTTAGAACGCTTCTCCCACTTATATGACTCATTTCTTCTCCTGATAGTTCAGGGGAAATCAAATTATTTAAGAGACACTGAAGAATATCTACATCTCCTCCAAGATTCGACAGCCGAGTGGTGGAGTGTGTTTCAGAACATCTACCAGTGTGGTCTACACTGCTTCTTTCTGGACATTATGCCACTGCCAAAATGGCGCTTCTTCCGAAATTGCTCTTTTTGTAAATATCCTGCTCCCTCTTACAGCAGCGTTCCTTCATCGCATCCGTTCCCGCCTAATCCAATTGGTTTGGACAGACGCGGCTGGCTTGGGAGATGCTAATTCTTCCTTTTGAGTGGGGGGATGTGTGTGGCACTGACATTGAGCTATCCTACTAATGAACACAAGCACACTTCACCCATTAGGATCACTGAAATAATATCGACGGAAAAAATATCGAGTTGCCAAAATATCGTGGACAAAATATCGACAGTCAAAATATCGAGTTTGTATCTACAAACAGGTAAGTACAAAAATATCGAGTACAAAATATCGTTAACAAAAATATAGATGTAAAAAATATCGACTTTATTAAAAACAGTGTTAAATTAAATGAATATTAAATTTTAATTACTAAAATATACTTAAAACGACTTAAATTAAATTATAATAATTAAATAATAAATGAAAATAATAAAAATAATTTTTTAAAATCTTATTTGTTGACCCTGAACCCTAAAAATACCCCTTTACCCAAAAACCCAAAACTGACCCTGAACCCTAAAAATACCCCTTTACCCAAAAACCCAAAACTGACCCTGAACCCTAAAAATACCCCTTTACCCAAAAACTGAAAACTGACCCTGAACCCTAAAAATGCCCCTTTACCCAAAAACTGAAAACTGACCCTGAACCCTAAAAATGCCCCTTTACCCATGAACTGAAAACTGACCCTGAACCCTAAAAATACCCCTTTACCCATGAACTGAAAACTGACCCTGAACCCTAAAAATACCCCTTTACCCATGAACTGAAAACTGACCCTGAACCCTAAAAATACCCCTTTACCCATGAACTGAAAACTGACCCTGAACCCTAAAAATACCCCTTTACCCATGAACTGAAAACTGACCCTGAACCCTAAAAATGCTCCTTTACCCAAAATTTATCAATATTATTTAATTAGCAATTAATTATTAATTAACAATAACAATAAAGTAAATATATTAGAACATTAGCTGTAATTATTTTAATAATTAATATTATTTTTTCAAAATTAATTACTTAAAAATTACACAAAATTATATATATTAAAAATGTACTCTAATTAATGTAATTAACTAATTACAATTAATTAATTAACAATTATTTACTAATACAAAATATGTTCAAAATTATATTAATTAATTAACTAATTGATATTAATTAATTATCAATTAATTATTAATTAAAAATATTAACAAACATATATTAATTAATTAATTATTATTAAATTACTTCCCACCCTATTCCCCTATAAACCCACAACCCGCTACAGAATTACATTACGCAATTATTATAAAAACAAAATTCATGTAATAAAATATTTTATAACATTAATACACACTATTCACACATATTATTACATAAAAATACACTATAAAATATTATATATTATTAAAAAATCGATATTTTTGCTATCTATATTTTATACAGTCGATATTACTTCACTTACCTGAAAAACGATATTTTTGTAGTCGATATTATGTCCAGTCGATATTTTGTCCAGTCTATATTAAAAACTCGATATTATGTCCAGTCGATATTTTGGAGTCGATATTTTGTCTCTATACCCACCCATTACTGGGTACACCTCGTCCAACACCTTCCGCACACTGCGATAGAGGCAGATGTAATCGAGGGGTGCCCCATCTGCACAGTGGTTTGTACCTCTCCAGAGATCCTGCAAAGGAATATCCATACCATTCAATGCTCAATCTGTGCCTGGCAGAACCTGTGTTGCACGGCAAGGCTGGACTGCAGCTATTCCACTAATCTCCCCCTTGCTGATAACCTGAGCTTGCTTCCTGCAGGTGAGGAATCTACTAAGCGTTAGCTGCACAGGCTGGGCCTTGAGAAGATGGGTGACCTTTATCCCCCCAGTTCCTACCATTACAGAATCCGCCGGCTTGTGCTGCAAGTGGACCTATAGTGTAGTTCCAATAGTACCCTTTCATGCAGGACCTACGCTGTTTACGGATAACATATACTGTGGCTTTGTGGCAAACTGAGTCTGTGCACCCCCACCAAATATGTCAGGCTATATTTTCGCATTAGCTAGCTCGCTGTGCCACTAGAATCTCCTGTTATCAGAGGGATTCGTTTTTGGCAACCTCAGAACATAAAAACCTCAGACGCATGGAAACAATCTACTACTTTTCACCCAGTCACTCGGGCTTGCTTTTTTTGCTCTCAGAGAGATACACAGAAGAAACAGTCAAGCGTGTTTACAATAAGAATTTATTGTACCGTTGTTCTTCTCATGTAAAATAAGTGTGCTGCTACAACTGTAACACAGTAGCAGAGATATAGAACCAGCAGTACAGTGAATAAAAAGGAATAGTATTGTTCTTCCATTTTACAATAGTCCTGAACACATACATGAATATGAAATGCATTTATAAAATAAAGAGCGTACTCCTAAGATGCCTGTCTAGATGTACCTAAATGTACGTAGCATGTGAGTAGGTGCGAAAGAGCCTAAGTCTAAGAGCCAAGAATCCCACTAGGCTTTAGTTGAACCCCCATACCTGAATAGTGTGAGTGTGGGACTTCATCCTGGACCTGAGCTGGACACCGCGCAAGGGATCGTCAGACCACTGTCAGCTGGAGTGATGGCATGCCGGAGCTGAAGCGTCTCTGGTCAGTGCGTCGGCCTAGACGTCTCGGTTCCCTCCTGCCTACTGATAGCAAGAGGTGCTGTATTTATACAGTCTATGTACGTATGTTCCCCATTGTTCAGTATGAGGATGACGTTGGGGATTAAACCTTGTGCATCAAAGGGAGAGGTGAAGTGGACCTCCTGGAGAGTGTACTCATAAATTATTCATATGCGCTAAGGATGGCGTCTTAGCAATATCAATTGGGGAAAACTCACCCCCAGAATGTAACTAGGTGAAATGTTTAGTCCATAAAAGGCTACAGTCCTTATAAGGCGTTAAGTCAATACAAGGCAGTCTGTCCTTATTTGGAGTTATGTCCTTATAAGGCTCGTTTATATGAAATGACAGGGAGATGATGTAGGGAAAGTGTACGATGTTACCTGGACCTATATCAGGGTTCCAATACAAAATATAACACCCACTCCACCTTAAACATAACAATTATAATACATATTTGAGATACACATTTATAGCAGTGTCAGTGCATAAAATTATCAAGTAGTCATTTTAAAAGTTTCTAAAGACTTTAAAATTTCATTTAAAAACAGTTTAAAAAATGAGGAAAAATGTTCTTTGTGAAAGTACGACATTTGTAGTAAAGTTCCGCAAATCACAGTTCTAAATGAGTTCGATCACACAAGTTGAACTACTGCAAGCATACTTAGAAGGCCTTGCTTTGGTATAGAAAGTGTCAATTTGAAACAGTTCTTTAAAATAAAAAGAAGGGAAAAGAGAAAACTGAATTTGTTCCCAGCACACGGTGAGCCAGATTCAGAATATATGTCCTGACTGGAAGACATAACATTGTCGTCGCCTGCTGTCGTAGGGGACAAACATTGTAGTACCTCTCATAGCACGTCAAGTGTGCATAGATGAAACTCGTCAGTGCCGCCATCAGGTGTTGGTGAGGCAGCCATTGCTGTATTCAATACCTCGGTGCCAAGGGTGGAGCTGAAATCCACTTCGGTCAAGGGCACCTGCGGATCCTCGAGAAATGCATGCATTAAGATGGAAAACGCTGAGGACAGAGTCGAGCATGGGACCGCAGTGGTTCCAGCCTGGTGTCTAAGTCCACTGGCGTCTCCGTTAGAGGTGTCAGAAAGATGTCTAACTTGCATTCTCCTCTGCAAAACAGGCATCAGAAAACAGGTACGATGCAGTCTTTAAAGACTGGTCTGAATGACAGGAACCAAGAAGCACTTGGTTCTCAAAGGTGAGGCACATCCAGATGTTGTACCATGCGCTCAGGGTAATATATTTCCAGGAGAGCTTTTGCAATCTTGCTGGCGGATGGTCCGTCCATTGCGAAGCAAGTAAACAACAATCCGGATTGCAGCATTAGCAAGCAGGGTCAGAGGTAGACCCCGAAAATGCTTCTGAACGGAGTACATAAAGTTAGGATTAACTCAGAGGATGGTCTGGAAGGTGTTAAGGAATTCTGACCCTATGGTTTTAAATAGGTGTACGACACCGCTCGTATCTGACATATTTACGGTACAACCCATTATTTCTCCGAAATGTCGGGGGCAGTTTGTCCGGATTAGCGCCTGTATCTCTGTCGAGGTCCTTGCGGTAAACAACCTTTACAACGCAACAACGCAACTTTTACAAGGCAAACCATTACAACGCATTGCGCTGGGGGGCGCTCTAGGATAGGGAATAGGTTTAATTTACTATCCAACACCTTCCCTACTATCCACGGGGACTGGAGTTGGAATAGTAAATTAAACTATTCACTATCAAGCGCCCCAAAGCACTATGCGTTGTAAAGGCATGCGTTGTAAAAACCGCGTTGTAAAGGCATGCATGGTAAAAGCATGCGTTGTAACGTCATACATCTGGTCCTCGCAACTTGAAGTTCAAAGGTTTCTCGTGCAGAGGTCAATGGCATGGTTTTTTTTTGGGTGTTCAAACTGCTTTATTGTATATTATAGACAGTACACTGCTTTGTGCGCCTACAACCCGGAGGCCGGCAGCTTGATGTGCAACATAATGACGAAGTAGTAATAGGTATGACACAGCTTTGGAACCGGCATCCCGGGGGCCCGGTAGCGTAAAATAGCATTATACAATGAGTGTCCAATATCTAGCGCAGAAGACATAGGCCTGAGAATTTACTGCAGCAGAACAAGGTTTTTTCTTTTTTATCAGTTTCCAACTTTAAACAACACTGTGAGGTCTCACAGACACACTCAGGAGTGGAGTTCTGGGACAACAGGGTAGCATTATATTATATATCAAAAGTCTTTCAATGCTATGCTTTTACATATCAGTAGTCACGGTGGTACATATTCATCTGGAGAATAAGGGTGAAGTTTAGTGCCATAGGGCAGTGTCGAGTCTGATGATAAGGGTGTATGGAATTGTCAGGGCGGCAGGGAGTACATGACAGGCGAGGGTCCGGCGACAACACCTACATATGTAGTGTCAGTGGATAATATGCGGGAGAGTGCCATGCAGGTGTGTGATCGATAGGGCCACATACGGGGCAGTATGTCAGAGTGATAAGTAGTGAGTGGTGTATGCGTCAGCAGGCAGCGGTCTGTGGTACTAAGTGCTCTTAATTTAGCTAATCGCTAACAGGCCCTCCCTCCGGAATATCGCTGTCATCCGACTGAGCAAGCAAATAGCAGACCAACGGGCTCCAGATATCCTTGGGTCGGCTAGGGATCGGTAACAGTTCAGTAAAAGTGATGTGTTGTTCCTGACAGTAAATTATGTCTGCCAACCAATCTTTGAATTTAGGGGCTCTACCTCTGCCCCAGCGACATGCCACTCAACGTTTTGCCAAGAGCAATGCCATATCTACGAATTTCCTGCAGGATTTTGGGATGTGAGGCGTGTGCCCGAGTAGCGCGAGGAGCGGCTCCGCAGCAATGGTTTCCTTAGTCATTGCTGTAAGAGCTTCTGCTATTTGCTGCCAGTATAAATGAACAGGAGGGCATTCTCAGGCTAGGTGCAGGAAGCCCGCGTGTTCGGCGCGACAGCGCTCACACCTGTCATTGTCGGCTAGGCAAAATCTGTGTTTATTTACTGGGGTATAATATAGTTGGTGCAAGAATTTGTAGTGTATTATCTTAGATCTACTACTGGCCGATATTCGAGCCGTTAAAGCGCATCAGTATTGCCAGTTGTCATCGGTGAGTTCCGTGGCCAGATCAGCACTCCAACACGCTCGAGCTCCCGCCTCGGGCAACGTGGCGACAGATCTGACCTGGCGATAAAGACCAGCAACCAGGTGTGCCCCTTCCTGTGAGCATAACAGAAAGTGGAGCGGGAGAAAGATTTCAGGTTCCTCAGGGAACATAGGCAGGATGTCCTTTATCCCCTGACGAAGGCGCAGGTAGTAAAATACATCCAGCGGGGTGCGACCCTGGGAGGTGAAGAACGCCTCTGCGGATTTTAATTTTCCGTTAGCGAATAGATCGCCCCACGAGCTGATTCGCAGTCGTTCGCAAAGCAAACGAAACCCTCGCTCCTGTAGTAGGGCAAGGTTAGGGTGAAACGTCAACGGCATTCTGGGGGAGTATGGTAGGCAGCAGGACATCCTCTTGGCTATGCGGCGCCATGCATCTAAAGTGCAGGAGACTGAGGTGTTCGGTGTCTGTATTAGTGACTCTGGGCAAAGAAGCAGGCCATTGAGCGGAATGGGATGCTACCGCTACCGCAGTCCTCTACCGCTAGCTGAGGCATGAAGGGGGTCAGGACTAACCAGTGATATGCGTAATGCGCCTGTGCGCATAGGTAATAAGCTTCGAAGTCAGGGACATCGAAGCCTCCGATCTCGTAAGGCTGAGTCAGCGTGGACCATTTCAACCATGGACTTTTACCCCCCCCAGAATAACCAACAGAGTTCTGATTTTAAGGTATTGAAGAAGAACGCACCCGGATAGTATGGGATGTTAAGAAAGAGATATAGGAAACGGGGCAGAACCACCATTTCGACAAGGGACGCTCTGCCCGCCATGGAGAGCGGTAGTGCGATCCAGCGATCAACTGTGGCTGTGAGTTTCGTGATTGTCACTCCATAATTGGAGCGGAGCGTTTCATCTTTGTCGCGCGAGATTTGTATACCGAGGTATCGGAGATCTGCCCGACACCACTCAAGCGGATAGTCAAGGGGAAAGTCTGTCACTGCATCGGTTAGGGGGAAGAATTGTGACTTGGACCAATTTATGTGTATCCTCGACATCCTGCCGAATAGTACGAATTCCCTTAATAAGGGATTAAGGTGGAGGTCAGGGTGTTTGACATAGAGGGTAATGTCATCGGCGTATAAAGACACATTGATTTGACGCTGGAGTTACTGTACCGCGCCTTCTCGGTGCAGCTGACATAGACTGCAGGCTAGAGGTTCGGCTGCAATTGCAAATAGGAGGGGGGATAGGGGGCACCCCTGACGTGTACCTCTGGTAATGGCAATGGAGTGTGAAAGGCGACCGTTGATGAGGACCTTCGCGGTGGGTTGTGTATAAAGTAGTTGGACCCAGGAAATAAAGAGTCTAGGGAAACCCATATTCGCCAGGACCGAGAACAGGTAGGGCCATTCGACAGAGTCGAATGCCCTGGTGGCATCTAGGAAGACGGCAGCGACTGGTAGGTCAGGGTGAATTGTGTGAAGCAGGGAGAACAAGGTACGTAGGTTATGAGAGGTAGACCGACCCGAAACAAATCCAGCCTGATCAGGTAAAACAATCTTGGTCATAAGGAGGGACAACCGAGTGGCCAAGATCTTCGCGAGGATCTTAACGTCGCAGTTTAATACGGAAAGAGGGCGGTACGAACTGCAAGAGCCAGGATCTTTGCCCGGTTTCAAGAGCGAGGTAATGACTACCTCCCGCATGGAGCAACAGAGGATGCCATCAGCCCTTGACTCCTCGTAGACCTCTCGAAGGACAGGGGCCATAATGTCTATGTAAGCTTTTTAGAACTCAGCGGGGATGCCATCCAGGCCAGGTGCCTTACCGTTCTTCCATGACATGATTGCCTCGCGGATCTCATCTAGTTCGAAGGGAGCGGCCAGGAAGGCTTTGTCTCCGTCACTGAGCCAGCATAGCGCCACATCCCCCAGGAAGTCAGCGTATGGCGCATCGGCTGTTGTATCAGTGGTGTAGATTGTACGGTAGTGAGATGTAAAGGCATCAAGTAGTGCATCTGAGTCCCTAATTGTTTGGTCTTGGTCGTCGGTAAGTTCCAGGATAATGTTGTGGTCCCGTGGGGCACGCGTCAGTACCACCAGCGCCCTCCCTGGTCTGTCCCCCTCGCAATATTTTCTGGCCTACCAATGTTTCCGCCGGAAGTTTGCCTCTCTATTAGCCTCCTCCTCATATTTTGACAGCTTGTCCCTAAACTCTGCATGAATATCAGGACTGTCGTCCTCTACCATGCGAAGTTCTAATGATCTGAGTTCCCTGTGTAATGAGCGGATAGTGTTTTGTATGTCACGCAGGACCCCGAAGCTTTTAGATATGCAGTACCCTCTTATAGTGACTTTGAAGGCCTCCCAGATGCATTCGACGGAGTCCACTGACCCCCTGTTCCTGGGAAAGAAAGCGGCGATTTCCTCCCCCAACTCAGCTCGGAACAAGCTATCCAGCAGTGCCCCCGGTTGTAATCTCCATAGTGGCCTAGGGTTGTCCCACCCAGGGATGTGTGTATGTAGTAGGACAGGGCTGTGGTCAGAATATGTTCTTGGTAAGTGTGTAACCCCCAGGACCTTCGAAGTAACCTCTTTGGTGATGAGAAAGTAGTCCAATCGTGCCCACGTACCCATGTGCGATGTAAAGTGTGTGCCCTCCCTTTGGAGCGGGTGTAGGTGTCGCCATGTGTCCACAAGGCTGCCCTCGGCGATGACACCCTCCAGAGCCTCCCTGGCCCTAGGTTTGTAATGATGTGCTCCGTCTGATCGATCTAACTGAGGTATCAGAGCCAGATTAAAGTCCCCTCCCCAGATAACATGGTGGGATCCCACATCCATGACTTTGCCCCAAAGTGTGGTAAAGAAGGAAGGCATATCTGAGTTGGGAGCATAGCAATTTATGAATGTAATTGTGTCGTGACCCATTCGCCCCCATAGTAATGCATAGCGTCCCTCACCGTCCAGCAAGTCTCCGTACTTACGGAATGGCACTGTGCGTTTAAGAATGATAGTTATTCCTCTAGCGTATGTGGAGTAGGAGGAGAATATACGGAGTCCAGCCCACCTGCTTGCAAAGGTGGCCCTAACTAATGGTGACAAATGAGTTTCCTGTAGCATGGCAATGTGAACATTGTGTCTGTTAAGATAAGCAATCACATTACAACATTTTCTAGCATTGTTGATAAGCAATTTAGTTGTGTATCAGACCCTAAGACCGCCATAGGTAGCTGCGTATCAGTTCATCCCACCCTAGAAGTGGTAAGACAACAGGTTTTGTTCCATCCAGACGAGACATTCGAGCAATCTGTACATAGTGACGATCAAGATATGCAAGAACAGTATGGCATTTCTGTGCATCATTAAGGCCCCTAATATTTCATGACATACATTTCAACAATGAATCGGATCGTACCCCTGCCATAATCTGAAAAACATTATATGATTGCAGCATACCATGTCACTGTCAATAACATTCTTTCCGCTCAAGCAAAACCCTGCCCCGTACAGTCCACTCAACAAACCCTCCGCCCCAGGAAAACTAAACTCCCTCTGAAGATATGTCCCATACCCTCCCACTACTGCATCTCAATCATGCCAGCAGCCATCCGTTCCCTCCCCGCCTCTCCCTCCCACCCCTCGTAACAGCCCCCACAAGAGGCATGTGTTACTGCCACCCACCTCCCCACCCTCACAATACAACAGTTTCCTAAAGTCAAAACCCATGAAAGGAGTATACCTGTAGGGGAAACAGCATAGGAGGACGCACAACCACGACCCTCTCCCCAGGCCTCTTATTCTGTCCCGCCTTGGGTGAGGCCGAGGAGGGATAGTGGACCCTGGAGTATATTACCACTGGAAGTAGGTCACAGCTCCAAGTTTGTATGTCGTCCCTGAAGAGGACTGCACAGGAGGTACAGTCTCAGCAGCCTCAGGTTGCCACAAATTTACGGCAAACGCTGTAATGAAGGTAGATTAGTCCTCGGCTTCAGTGTCTGGTGGCTCATCTTCTTGCTCAACGTCGCGGCCCTGCGTTTTCTTCCGCGCCTTCTTGACTTCCTTGAAATAGTCCTCCGCTTTCTGCGGATTCGTAAAGAAGCGTTGCTTCCCTTGGTATGTGACCCGGAGCTTTGCAGGATACAGTAAGGCGTAGTCCATTTGTGCAGCACGTAATTTCTTTTTAATGTCGAGGAACTTGCGCCTTTCTTCCTGCACCATCGGGGTGAAGTGAGGATAGATGGAGAATTGTACACCGTTATAGGAGAGGGATTGCTTCATGCGCGCCGCTCTCAATGCAGTGTCTCGATCGCGATAGTTCAGTAATCGAGCTATGATGGGCCTCGGCGGTAAACCCGGTTTAGGCACCGAAGCCAAAGATCTATGCGCCCGTTCTACTATAAATTGCGATGAAAACGCCTCCTCCCCAATGGCAGTTTGGAGTAACTTCTCCACGTAGAGGTCCATCCTGCCCGTGTCTGTGGACTCCGGAATGCCCGTGACGCGGATGTTGTTACGTCTGCTGCGGGCCTCCAAAACCTCATTCTTCGCCGCGATGACCCGCAGCAGGTTGTCCATCCGGGCAAGCTGGGTGGAGTGGGTGGCTGTGGTGTCATGGGTGTCAGAAATGCGTTGTTCTGCAGCTGTTATGCGTTCCTCGTGCTGATCTACCTTATGCACCAGAGCATCCATCCTGGATGATATCCTGTCCACCCGGTCCACCACTGTGGCAAACCCCTGTCTCATCTCCTGAAGAATTTGCTGCAGTTCATGCCCTGCAGTTGAAGATTCGCCTCCATCTGCTCCTGCGCTGGCCATGCTGGACTTCTCCCCAGCTGCTTTCTGACCCTTTTTTGCAGCCTCAAACAAGAGTTTTGGTTGGCGAACATCCTGTCGCACCATTGCGTCACCTAGCAGCGCAACGCACACCCCTCTGGGAGTTTCGTAAATACTGGTCCTGCAGGTCGTGCCCAGGGAAGAAGCAGGCCACCACCGTGCCACTAGGTAAGGTGTCAGTCCTCAGCACGAGAAAATGCGACTGATTATCATGCAACTCATGTAGTCCACAGCTAGGCGATTTTAAGTCCACTGGTCAAGTGGATGACCTGTGGTAAGGGACGCGCCGGCCACACTGATCCGCAGCAGAGCCACCTGGCAAGGTGTATCGTCCTCAGTGAGGAATCATCACTTGGTGCAGTATGTAGTTCCTAGCCCAGGAGTGGCGCTCGGCCCAATGAATGACAGGCAAGGAGGATCCGGTGCTGCCCCGCCGTGCACCCACAGGAAAGCGGCAGATCAACAACCCGAGTCCTCACGATCCACTACGCTGTACAGTGTCTCAGCGCCCAGTTCGCTATGTCCAGCTTTATTGTAGGGCCTCTGGTGCAACAATGAGCCCAAGTGGGGTGAGCCTTACCTGAAGATGGCGGCCTGGATTTCCGTAATGGCGCTGCAGAGGGTCCGCTCTCTGTCGCAGCCGATGTTCGGGCTCCTGCGCAATGCCACGTCCCCTCTCCTCCGGGGTCAGCCAGGTGGCGGCAACAGGGGATCCTAACAGTACCACCACCTTTCCCCGGAGAACATAGGACCTACTGGCCAGTCGTGCCGAAAGCCCTGGGCCTCCCAAGCAAATCACAGGTCCGACGTGCAGTTCAGGGCCCCGGCGCCTCAAGAAGGGAGCCGTGGACTATAGCTCGGATGCAGCCGCCGGTGCATACGCCAGTAGGGCACAGGGATGGGTCGCGGTAGGCAGAGGGGGGGCCGCGCCACCTCCACACGATCCGCCAGGCAGAGCCGGGACGTACCCGACCAGCAGCCGCTCCCGAGGCCCACAGCCTCGTGGCAGAACCCGGCCTCTCCTGACCTCCGCCGGCCGATCCCCGTCGTGTCACAGAACCAGCAGCAGCTGCGGTCGCGGCAGTCGGGGCTCCGTGTGCGGGCACTTCTGGACGGATTTCTCTCAGACTTGAACCGGAGGTGTAGGATCAATGCCGGCACATAAAGGCGTGAGTTTGAAGCCATAACCAGTCCAGCATATAAGGATTATGAGCGGATAATTCACTCCAGGGTACAGGAGCCTCACCGTCAGGCGGCCATTCTGTGTGCGCGCCCTCTGGCGCCCCAGGTCAATGGCATGGTTTGTTGCAAAAGCATGGCTTTCGTTCTGCTCAAAGCATCAAAATGTATAAAAGAAACATTCAGTGAAGGCCATACTGGCGCCTCCCTGACTGTATTTGTCGGAGGAAACAATACTTGCATACAGCTAGTAACCCTGGTGTTCAATGTGACCAGATAGGCAATGCCTGGGAGCATCCCACAACAACCTTGATCATTCAGCATCAAGTAACCCCCATTCGAAAGTAACTCAAACACTGGCGTGATCACAGCAGCTGGAGTTCCTTTCATGTGGCAATAAGGATTCGAAACGGAACCACTACAGGCCCCGTGCAAAACAATATCTTGGCACATGAGAGAACCGCTTAAAGCGCTCTTGCAGTTAGTACCACTAAGAAACACTGCTTGAACCCCACTCCGGCATCGAAAACTATATGGTAAATGCCAGTATTTCTTAATGTATTCTTTACCCAATTTTTCATATTTGCCTGCTGTAGGAGAGTAGGGTCTGCTTTCCTATGGTCACCCCACTTTTTGCTTTTTGCTTCACTGGTTTTCGACTTGATGTAGCTGTGGGCCTGCTAATCAGACCCACAGCCCTGCTGTTCTCTCTCTAAATTTGCAACCATGTACTTTAGGTACATCACCAATTGGGATTGGGTCATCTTATGAGCCCCTGTACAGAGTACTATAGGTATCCAGTGTATACGTAGAAAAATCCCAAAGGGTCAAAACACTCATCCAGAACTTACAATTCTCCAATTATTGTAAGGCTTACACTCATACCATTCACTCAACAAGGATGTACTACAACAATTGCTCAGTGTACAACAAGGGCCGGAGACCTATTTATCCTTTGTCTTGTTCTTTATTCAGTTGACAAATATACAAGTGAGTTCCTACCATTAAAAAGCTAAACATCAGCTGAACAAATTAAAACATTCCTAAATTTAAAAAACACAGTTAAGAACAATTACATATGTTGGACAAGCAGAAGGAGAGTATTGCACCAGACCTCCACAATTGTTCTTGGAAAACTACACTTCCCCTAATCGATTTAAATAATTCATTCAATACTTGACCATTTCTGGGTATATTTATCGTTCAAGTAATATGGATTTGGGGGATTGTGTACTCGAGAAGGTGCGTCGATGCGTTTCGATGGACTCAAAATTATTAAACCATCTTTATCAAGACCAAGAGATCACTCTCCTATGGGCTGGACACAGTTAAACATTTCGTGTATACCTAATGTTTTCCTGCAGTAAGATATTAGGTTGACACCGCCGATTATTCGCCTTTATTCACTCTGGCTGTCTATTTGTGGGTAATTCTGTAATGACAGGATACTAGGTAGACTAAAGTTGTATCTAGTCTTCCCTCCTGTTTGTAAGGGTTCACTTTTTCCTTTATTCTTTCCGTTTTCCTTCGGGTCCTTCACTCTGTAATTCTGAGTGTAGGGCCACCTCTTACATATGTGCCATCCGGTTCCTCCTCTTATGTTTAGGGATTTTCTTTAGGGTACCCTGTAACTGAAGAGGACGAGACACGGAGAGAGATGTTAAAACAAAGACACAGACTTTAACAATTTAAGTCGTGAACAAACTAACCCTAAAGAAAATCCCTAAACATAGGAGGGGCCGTTTTGTACAGATGTTTTGAACAAACACGGAAATATTTGAACAACTCCTTATTGTTTATTGGCCTAAAAAAACGGACAAAAATATAGGCATGATGACGAAAACTAAGTAGAAGTGCAGTACAGATATAATGCTACTCCCCGACAGTTTCAAATGTCCCTAGCTGCCACTGTTTTCATGTTAATGGCAGCGCCCTTCATGAGCTGCCATTGACATGAAAACTTTACAAAAAGGCACACAATCTCAAGAACTACAATCAATAAATTTTGTCAAATACGGCTCTGTTTTACTTGTTAGGCAGCGAATTCCTGAAACTGAATGCCCCAGCCCTGTGACCAAAAGTCCTATCAACCTTGAATTTTAATAAACTGGCTCATAAGGTAACGAACATCACTATAATGCAAAAAAAGTCAAGCTGTGCCTTTGCTACTTTTACAACAACTCACTCATAAAGATGCAGGCTATACGTCATGGCCATGTATATGTTTATTGAAGAAAGTGGCACTGTGCATGGAAAAGTGAGTTCTTGTGAGTGAGATGAGAAGGTGACTAGGGCAAAGTGTAGTATGGATTTGTATGAAAGACAACAAGTGTCCATGACCCTGTGATGAAAATGCTAGTTACTTGGGCTCTGTACAGAAGAAGATTAGGTGCACAACTACTTAGTCTACTGAGGCTTTTGTTGCAGGAGAGCATGTGCAAGAGTAGCAGGCACCCTTGTCTGGCAGCAGGACATCACAGGAAAGATACACAGGTCTTCATGGGCATTTGCTGCTAAGCATTTCACCTGAATCTGCTTGACAGATGGTATGCTTGAATATCATATCACCAAGGCCATGTGCAGGTAACATGTTGGAAATCGAGTCAAGGTGACAGTAGCATCCTGTCCAACAAAAGATGGTGACAAAGAAGAGCTGGTCATAAGGGCCTGTGTGGAAAGGGCAATTAATGAAGGCCAATGCAGCAGTACATTATAGGGTAGATCAGGACATTACCATGGCCCTGTATGTGAAGAGCAGAGGGCCATGTGCATGTGCAGGAAGGACAGAGCAATATACAGCAGGTGGCTGTCTACATAAAGTGCAGGTCTCTGCTGCCATGTGCAGAAAGAGAAGGTCGCTAGGGTTCGGTGCAGCTAGAGAACGTATGCAATAAGAGCAGGGAACCAGAGCCATGTGCAGCAGGAGATTCTGTAGCTTATCACTTGACCAATTCTAATAAGTATGGGATTCACCAGGGCCTGTTGTGCAGCAGGAGACCATGTACAAATTGGTACAAATTGGTATGGTATAATGTGTGGTGGAGAAGTGTGGCTCACTGGTTAGAGTGGCAGACTCTGAAGCAGAGATCGGGCCGGGACCAGGGTTCAAGTCCCGACACGGCAGGGTCTTGAGCTCAATGTCTGCGGACTCGATAATTCTCGCCTCGCCATCTACTCTAATCATGGGTCCTACGCTGCAACTCTGGACAATAGCTTGCTTAATCTCCACAACGGCCCCTACAACACTGGGATGCCTGGGTTCACCTTGGGGGTGCCCAGGAGGGGCATCTCACAGGGAGAGCCAGGAAGGGTTCCACAGCGTTATACAGTGCCCGGACGCCCCGTTGGGGCAGCTGTGCGCTTTACAAAATACACTACAATGTGTCAGGATGAGAACCACAGTACCTTTGAGATGTGTGCCTGAGATGCCCACAATCCAGTCTGGAAATGCAAGTGGCACAGGTCACTTCATAGTGTAGGACTGGACCTGAAGGCGGCCCCATGCACTGCATGTGCTGCAGGGGGCAAGGCGCATCTCTGCAGTAGACGGTCATGCATGAGAGGATCAGGTCAGTAGCCTGCAGTATGCATTTACAGGAGATCATATGCAGAGAGGTACATATGATTGACTGAACATGAGCAGCATCTGCAGGGAGAGGTGATCACAGGATCCCTAAAAATAAAGGTGTCAGCACTTTGTCAGATTAGGGTATCTGCATGAATCAGTGATCATCAGTACTGATAAACACTAGCAGGTAGAGCTGATTACTGGAGCCCTTGAAAGAAAAGAAAATCTCCTCTTGTGACTTGGGTGAAAGGCAGAGGTTGGAGGTACAGATGAAGATGCTCATCCTTCATTGAGGTGCTGGATGATGGAGCTTTGCATGGGGGAGAGACCGGGCTAGGAGGATGAGGAGAAAGGGCAAAGCAAATATTACTCTGGTCTGGGGCAAGGAAACACTCAAACACTTGTGTACCTAAGGCTAAAATTCCTAAAGGCATAGTGAGCATTCCCTACAGTTCAATTAGCCTTTTTAGAGGA
Source organism: Lissotriton vulgaris (assembly GCF_964263255.1). NCBI lineage: Eukaryota > Metazoa > Chordata > Amphibia > Caudata > Salamandridae > Lissotriton > Lissotriton vulgaris. The sequence continues at coordinate 179,289,516 of NC_141698.1, forward strand.
TAACAAAAGCACCGCCCTGGTTAAGGTGCCTGTTTCCAGTAAGATGTTATATTTGTAATGAACCAGTGGATCCATGTCACACTGGGAGTGTGCCCAGCATCAATGATTATAAACATTCTCATATCCCCTAAACTGTCTCAATGAGATGCCATAGTAGATCTCAGATGTCCCTGAAGCCTGGTGTCAACTTCATCACACAAGCACACACACACAGCCCACAGACACAGATAACGCATGCACATATAGCCACATGCAAGCACACATTCACATCCACAAAAGCACAGGTATGCAGACATAACATCACACACACTCAGACGTACAAGCACCCAGGCACATATGTGTCACAGATCTGAAAAATGATTAAAAGAACCTCTAGTCTCAGCTATTGACAATGCCTTCCATGACCTAGCCCTGCAGGGACTCTTGTCAGGTGCATTCATTCATTAAATATCTTTGGGTGTGGAAAATCTACATTGCCGACTTCTGGAAACAGAGTAGCCATTCACACCAGATGATAACTAACTAGAAAGAACAGTGATGCACCATTAACCATGGTAAAACACTGTGGCTCACCGTGGTGTACAACAACATTTCATTGCAGTTCACTATTACGCTGCTGTGTACAACAATTCACAACGCACTACAATCTTCCCCTAATTTTTTGTATCTCTTTCAGGCTAACCATGGCAGTCCAATACAAAATGCAAACTGTTTTTGACAGTCCACAGCATTCAAACCTAAAAAATACACAATCCAAAATAAAGTGTTTTGAAGTATATAAGCGATTATTGCTTTAAACCCAGATCATACAAACAGAATGTCTGAAAATATGGATTACAAGCTTGTTTTTAAAAACACCTCCTTCCTCTGCTGGTCGCATTTAAACACTTGTGTGCCACTCTGACGACGATCAAGTCCCAGGATCAAGTGACAAGACCAATACTGTGCCTCCGGTTCACGAAAGTACACATGTTCAGAGGGCACGGCAAGGGCTGAGAAGTTGACTGTTTTGTCAACAATCTCTGTCCAGGTTATCGCAGGGGCTTAGGAGGGAAAGGGACCACCAGGCTGTAAAACTATAACATCCTGCGTCAGAGGCTCGGGTAGTGTGACTTATCTGCTGGGAGGTGCAGGAAGGAAAAGCAAAGCTACCACCCGGTGTGTTCAATCTTCAAAGCATGTGTGTGCTTCTGGTCACCAAAAGGGTGGTGTAATTGTGGGAAAACAGCAGGCATGACCCGTTCCACGGATCACCCATGTGATGGCTGGTACCCCCAGAGTAGACTCACAGGAAGGCTGGTTGGGGCACGGCTAATTGATGGGTTAGATTCTGGCCTGCCTGCTCAGCGCTGTTCATGAATATTCTATCTCTGACGCATAGCATTTTAAATGTTAAGGTGCATTTGCATGCTCATATATGTTAGACAATTTTATCGTGCTGGTGCTGCCTCATTGGCCGTGTGCCTCAATTACGGTATTGTCAGAGGGGCGCTAGAATATGAAACTAATGCATTTTAATTAGGTGATGCAGACACTAGCATTCAAATGCATTATTCAAAAGCCTGATGCGGCCCTACCCTAACCCAGCCCTGAAACTGCGAAAAGTAAAATTATAATTACAACTTTATTATAATTTTATTTTTTCCTGCTCAAAGAGAGCATTTGTTAAAGTTTTGATGTTAATTGCAGCGCACATCATGAGCTGAAATTAACATGAAAACTTGAATAAATGCACACAATTACCGGGCAGCCCAGCTCTATTAAGAAAAGAAATGCAGCAACATAGCTGCCAAGGTTTCAAATTGCTATGTGGGACGGTTTCAAACCTGCCTTAACACCGTTCACGTGGATCTGTATGTGAGCAAATGCACCGTCCTTTCACTTTTTTAAGCAAAAGTTTGGCGTGCTATTTGGTTCTGCACCCACCCGCGCGGTCTGGCTACTGGCGCACATAGCCTTGGTTGCAGCGCACAAAGACCTTACACTGCCGCACACAGAGAAAAAAAATTCATCATGTGGGCCTCCCACGTCCTAACTTCAGTTAGTCCAGTGTAGCCCCAGCGATTCTCAAGGCCCTAGGCCTTTCCATTGTTCGTGACGTGTTTCTTATACCACTATTTAGTATATGGTTTGAGGGCCACCCGGGCCAATCCATATTTGTGCAACTTTTGTATGTTATATGAAGTTCTTTGTTTAACGCTTGTGCTTTTGTTCTCATAAAGAGTACAGGGGATTATTCTAGTAATAAATACATATATTTTATAATATATAACTTGTGTGGTGTCCTTTCATTTGGTATCAAAAGGATTGCATATGGTAAAACAGCTGGCTTCACATGCCCTCTTGAGTTTAGCCTAAGACTGCTTTTGTCCATGCTACCCCTCGGATAGCTGGTCTATAAGGTTGACTTACAACCAATCACCATAAGGGTCGTTTGGACTGGTGCAAGGTGCTCACTAGAATAGTGAACATCATATACCAGGCCAACTTCTCACACCTGCCTGTCTTTGTTCAAGGCAATATTGAAACTGAAAGGTCATGACCGGGAGAGTGATTTGGCCGTGGATTAGCCGCTCTGTGAATGGTAATTGTGGCCACTGTGAATGAAAGCCTGTCCAGTTTTTCAATTTTCAGCATTGTATATTTAGCTCCCCTTTGTGCCATTTCTATCTGTGTATCAGTTAGATTGTATTCTGAAAACAGAGACATACTGTTTATAAAACGCCAAGGCACAAAGCCTGCTTTAAAAGATTGTAGCATCCAGCTCAATAACATAATAGAACGTAACGGAGATTGGCCGTGTTGTAATATTGCCAAATCCTGTTCCAGTATGTCTATAGCAGAAGATACAATATTGCCCAATGAATATACTCTGTAGGTCAAAGTTGTTAACCCATTATCCACCACAGCTAAAGCTTTTTCTAAGTTTATACAGTCTATTTCCCGTATTCTCTATGCAGCTTCTTGTTGGGAAATCTTCCAGATTTCATTATAAGCAGCACAAATGCCTGCGTAAATTAAACGTTTTTGACATTGTTTCCTAGTAAAAAGTCCCTAAGATCCATGTCTTGTGAGAGTAAAGATAAGTGTTGTTTCACTTCTGCAAGTGTTGAGGTTTCTAGCCATTCTAGGCACAACTTTCCAACACTTTAGGATGTTACTACCCCTGGATGTTCTCTCTGTACATATCATGGATCTGGCCTATGCATACTGGGTCCCTTGGTGATGTGCAGGAACCGTTTATGACATGTGTTTCAAACTCTGTTGGGGGCATTTTGAAGGTCCACTTACTGGCTCCGTGGAACATTGACGCTGCTTGTCCTCTTGGCTTCTCCTCTAGACTACGCTCCCCAGGGTGCCTAGGGGCAGAAGCCACCCACGTCATCTCTCGCACCCGGAGGCGCTTTAAATTGCGCTTGCTCCCGGTGGAGCGGGTGTTTCGAACTCTGTTGGGGCATTTTGAAGGTCCACTTACTGGCTCCGTGGGACATTGATGCTGCTTGTCCTCTTGGATCTCTTGTCCTCCCGCCGTCGTGCCTAGAACCACTGCGGCCGCCGAGAGGAGGACTACGCTCCCCGGGGTGCCTAGCGGCAGAAGCCACCCACGTCATCTCTCGCGCCCGGAGGCGCTTTAAATTGCGCTTGCTCCCAGTGGAGCAGGTGTTTCGAACTCTGTTGGGGGCATTTTGAAGGTCCACTTACTGGCTCCGTGGGACATTGACGCAGCTTGTCCTCTTGGCTCTCTTGTCCTCCCGCCGCCGCGCCTAGAACCACCGCGCCCGCCGAGAGGAGGTCTACGCTCCCCAGGGTGCCTAGCGGCAGAAGCAACCCACGTCATCTCTCGCGCCCGGAGGCGCTTTAAATTGCACTTGCTTCCAGCGTCGTGGGAACGCCCGCGGGATGCGCCGGGCCAAGCCCGGGCAAAGGGCGGGCCATCTGTGGTCCATCAGGGGCCAGAAGAGGCTGGGCTGGGCCCCCTCTCTTACATCTTTGGCTGAACATTCCAGGTGATATCCAAAAGTAAGGTGCAAGACATTTCCTTCATTTGGTTACTTTTTTGGATTGCAGTCTATATTCGTGCACGGGACTTTTCTGAACTATTTTAGGCATATCATATTGACATGGCCAAATCTATTTCAAAAGTGTGCCCTGGGGCTGGGGGGTGGGGACTTTGGATGCGTTTTTGAAACAGGCAGAATCTGTTGTGGCTAAGGAAATCGAACTTGTAGAAAGGAGGTTATCCCTGGATCCATCTTGCCAAACTCTTCTCCCGATAATAACTACAGAGTCGTCCACATGTAACGTTGCTCCCCCGGTTCCCCTGGGTCTCCCTCAGGTTCCAAATGGCTCAGTTTTAGATGCAAGTTTTTCTATCTCCTCTGACTCTGACTCATCTCCTGTACCTAGTCTACCACCCTCTCCCCCAGTTACCCGCACTAGGCAGCTACGGGCCACATCAGCCATTAATAGCAAAGCCCTATCAGGGAAAAGAAAGGCCGGCTAGCCCCCAAAGGTAGCTGGCAACAAGCGAAACAGCCTAGGAACAAAAATTCGGTACAAAAGGGGGTGGTGATGGACGGGGCATCTGAATCAATCAAACACTCACACCCAGTCAAAAGATCTGGGTTTAATCCATCACCGTTATTTAGCCCACTCTGCCACCCCAGTTCAGACATGGCTATATGCAAATCAGTCTGACCCTGCGCCTCATGGGAACAGTCCAGCCCGAACTGCCAAGCCATGTCTTCCCTGGACCGGAAACAAGCTTCCGAGGACCGGTTTCTGGCATTCCAGCCGTCTTCAGCCCGGCTTGCTTGAATCCAGTGGCAAAGTGAGCAAGGGACTCACGTCTGAGCATACCCTGCCACACTTATGGCGGCCAAAAGCGGTACAAAAGGGGGTGGTGATGGACGGGGCATCTGAATCAATCAAACACTCACACCCAGTCAAAAGATCTGGGTTTAATCCATCACCGTTCTTTAGCCCATTCTGCCACCCCAGTTCAGACATGGCTATATGCAAATCAGTCTGACCCTGCGCCTCATGGGAACAGTCCAGCCCGAACTGCCAGAAACCGGTCCCCGGTAGCTTGTTTCCTTCCCAGTATAAGAATTGGCTTGGTAGTTTGGTCTGCCCTGTTCCCATGATGCACTGGGCCAGGGTCAGACTAATTTGCATATATGGATCAAGCCCTGATCTTTGGACTGGGTAAGAGTGGTCTGCTTAATTCAGACACTCTGTTCATCACCACCCCCTTTTCTGAATCATTTTTGTCCACCATAAGCGTGGAAGGGTATACTCAGACGTGAGTCCCTAGCTCATTGCACCATCAGGATTCAAGCAAGCCGGGCCGAAGACGGCTGAAATGCCAGAAACCGGTCCCCGGTAGCTTGTTTCCTTCCCAGTATAGGAATTGGCTTGGTAGTTTGGTCTGCCCTGTTCCCATGATGCACTGGGCCAGGGTCAGACTAATTTGCATATAGCCAAGTTCTGAGCTGGGATGGTGCAGTGAGCTAAAAAACGGTGATGGATCAAGCCCTGATCTTTGGACTGGGTAAGAGTGGTCTGCTTAATTCAGACACTCTGTTCATCACCACCCCCTTTTCTGAATCATTTTTGTCCACCATAAGCGTGGAAGGGTATACTCAGACGTGAGTCCCTAGCTCATTGCACCATCAGGATTCAAGCAAGCCGGGCCGAAGACGGCTGAAATGCCAGAAACCGGTCCCCGGTAGCTTGTTTCCTTCCCAGTATAAGAATTGGCTTGGTAGTTTGGTCTGCCCTGTTCCCATGATGCACTGGGCCAGGGTCAGACTAATTTGCATATAGCCAAGTTCTGAGCTGGGATGGTGCAGTGAGCTAAAAAACGGTGATGGATCAAGCCCTGATCTTTGGACTGGGTAAGAGTGGTCTGCTTAATTCAGACACTCTGTTCATCACCACCCCCTTTTCTGAATCATTTTTGTCCACCATAAGCGTGGAAGGGTATACTCAGACGTGAGTCCCTAGCTCATTGCACCATCAGAATTCAAGCAAGCCGGGCCGAAGACGGCTGAAATGCCAGAAACCGGTCACCTGTAGCTTGTTTCCTTCCCAGTATAAGAATTGGCTTGGTAGTTTGGTCTGCCCTGTTCCCATGAAGCACTGGGCCAGGGTCAGACTAATTTGCATATAGCCAAGTTCTGAGCTGGGATGGTGCAGTGAGCTAAAAAACGGTGATGGATCAAGCCCTGATCTTTGGACTGGGTAAGAGTGGTCTGCTTAATTCAGACACTCTGTTCATCACCACCCCCTTTTCTGAATCATTTTTGTCCACCATAAGCGTGGAAGGGTATACTCAGACGTGAGTCCCTAGCTCATTGCACCATCAGGATTCAAGCAAGCCGGGCCGAAAACGGCTGAAATGCCAGAAACCGGTCCCCGGTAGCCTGTTTCCTTCCCAGTATAAGAATTGGCTTGGTAGTTTGGTCTGCCCTGTTCCCATGATGCACTGGGCCAGGGTCAGACTAATTTGCATATAGCCAAGTTCTGAGCTGGGATGGTGCAGTGAGCTAAAAAACGGTGATGGATCAAGCCCTGATCTTTGGACTGGGCAAGAGTGGTCTGCTTAATTCAGACACTCTGTTCATCACCACCCCCTTTTCTGAATCATTTTTGTCCACCATAAGCGTGGAAGGGTATACTCAGACGTGAGTCCCTAGCTCATTGCACCATCAGGATTCAAGCAAGCCGGGCCGAAGACGGCTGAAATGCCAGAAACCGGTCCCCGGTAGCTTGTTTCCTTCCCAGTATAAGAATTGGCTTGGTAGTTTGGTCTGCCCTGTTCCCATGATGCACTGGGCCAGGGTCAGACTAATTTGCATATAGCCAAGTTCTGAGCTGGGATGGTGCAGTGAGCTAATAAACGGTGATGGATCAAGCCCTGATCTTTGGACTAGGTAAGAGTGGTCTGCTTAATTCAGACACTCTGTTCATCACCACCCCCTTTTCTGAATCATTTTTGTCCACCATAAGCGTGGAAGGGTATACTCAGACGTGAGTCCCTAGCTCATTGCACCATCAGGATTCAAGCAAGCCGGGCCGAAGACGGCTGAAATGCCAGAAACCGGTCCCCGGTAGCTTGTGTCCTTCCCAGTATAAGAATTGGCTTGGTAGTTTGGTCTGCCCTGTTCCCATGATGCACTGGGCCAGGGTCAGACTAATTTGCATATAGCCAAGTTCTGAGCTGGGATGGTGCAGTGAGCTAAAAAACGGTGATGGATCAAGCCCTGATCTTTGGACTGGGTAAGAGTGGTCTGCTCAATTCAGACACTCTGTTCATCACCACTCCCTTTTCTGAATCATTTTTGTCCACCATAAGCGTGGAAGGGTATACTTAGACGTGAGTCCCTAGCTCATTGCACCATCAGAATTCAAGCAAGCCGGGCCGAAGTCGGCTGAAATGCCAGAAACCGGTCACCGGTAGCTTGTTTCCTTACCAGTATAAGAATTGGCTTGGTAGTTTGGTCTGCCCTGTTCCCATGATGCACTGGGCCAGGGTCAGACTAATTTGCATATAGCCAAGTTCTGAGCTGGGATGGTGCAGTGAGCTAAAAAACGGTGATGGATCAAGCCCTGATCTTTGGACTGGGTAAGAGTGGTCTGCTTAATTCAGACACTCTGTTCATCACCACCCCCTTTTCTGAATCATTTTTGTCCACCATAAGCGTGGAAGGGTATACTCAGACGTGAGTCCCTAGCTCATTGCACCATCAGGATTCAAGCAAGCCGGGCCGAAGACGGCTGAAATGCCAGAAACCGGTCCCCGGTAGCTTGTTTCCTTCCCAGTATAAGAATTGGCTTGGTAGTTTGGTCTGCCCTGTTCCCATGATGCACTGGGCCAGGGTCAGACTAATTTGCATATAGCCAAGTTCTGAGCTGGGATGGTGCAGTGAGCTAAAAAACGGTGATGGATCAAGCCCTGAACTTTGGACTGGGTAAGAGTGGTCTGCTTAATTCAGACACTCTGTTCATCACCACCCCCTTTTCTGAATCATTTTTGTCCACCATAAGCGTGGAAGGGTATATTCAGACGTGAGTCCCTAGCTCATTGCACCATCAGGATTCAAGCAAGCCGGGCCGAAGACGGCTGAAATGCCAGAAACCGGTCCCCGGTAGCTTGTTTCCTTCCCAGTATAAGAATTGGCTTGGTAGTTTGGTCTGCCCTGTTCCCATGATGCACTGGGCCAGGGTCAGACTAATTTGCATATAGCCAAGTTCTGATCTGGGATGGTGCAGTGAGCTAAAAAACGGTGATGGATCAAGCCCTGATCTTTGGACTAGGTAAGAGTGGTCTGCTTAATTCAGACACTCTGTTCATCACCACCCCCTTTTCTGAATCATTTTTGTCCACCATAAGCGTGGAAGGGTATACTCAGACGTGAGTCCCTAGCTCATTGCACCATCAGGATTCAAGCAAGCCGGGCCGAAGACGGCTGAAATGCCAGAAACCGGTCCCCGGTAGCTTGTGTCCTTCCCAGTATAAGAATTGGCTTGGTAGTTTGGTCTGCCCTGTTCCCATGATGCACTGGGCCAGGGTCAGACTAATTTGCATATAGCCAAGTTCTGAGCTGGGATGGTGCAGTGAGCTAAAAAACGGTGATGGATCAAGCCCTGATCTTTGGACTGGGTAAGAGTGGTCTGCTTAATTTAGACACTCTGTTCATCACCACCCCCTTTTCTGAATCATTTTTGTCCACCATAAGCGTGGAAGGGTATACTCAGACGTGAGTCCCTAGCTCATTGCACCATCAGGATTCAAGCAAGCCGGGCCGAAGACGACTGAAATGCCAGAAACCGGTCCCCGGTAGCTTGTTTCATTCCCAGTATAAGAATTGGCTTGGTAGTTTGGTCTGCCCTGTTCCCATGATGCACTGGGCCAGGGTCAGACTAATTTGCATATAGCCAAGTTCTGAGCTGGGATGGTGCAGTGAGCTAAAAAACAGTGATGGATCAAGCCCTGATCTTTGGACTGGGTAAGAGTGGTCTGCTTAATTCAGACACTCTGTTCATCACCACCCCCTTTTCTGAATCATTTTTGTCCACCATAAGCGTGGAAGGGTATACTCAGACGTGAGTCCCTAGCTCATTGCAGCATCAGGATTCAAGCAAGCCGGGCCGAAGACGGCTGAAATGCCAGAAACCGGTCCCCGGTAGCTTGTTTCCTTCCCAGTATAAGAATTGGCTTGGTAGTTTGGTCTGCCCTGTTCCCATGATGCACTGGGCCAGGGTCAGACTAATTTGCATATAGCCAAGTTCTGAGCTGGGATGGTGCAGTGAGCTAAAAAACGGTGATGGATCAAGCCCTGATCTTTGGACTGGGTAAGAGTGGTCTGCTTAATTCAGACACTCTGTTCATCACCACCCCCTTTTCTGAATCATTAGGAACAAAAATTCTGCATGTGGGCCGGGTAGATAGAATGAAAATGCCACAAACCAGGTTACAAAAGGCAGGGTACAAGGAGGTTTTGAGAATCATGATCAAAATGTAGAAAACATCATGGGGGCAAGATGTCTGAGTTTATGAGGCTTATGGACGAACGATTGAGGGTATTTATCTCTCCAGTAATGGATAAACTAGAGCAAATAGACCATGATTTAAATATCATTGAAAAACATATTGCACTCCAAAATGTACCAATGCTTGGGTCCAATCTTCCTGAAGTGCATTCCTTGATTGCACTTACAACTACAGTTACTAACCTAGTGGACTCTATGATGATTCCAGTATCCCAAGTTGTTGCACCAAGCATTCCATCAATAGCCAAAGGAGCAGGATCTAACCATGGAGCAAATTCGGGTCCGAGGGGCCCTGTGGGGAAAATAAGTCCTCTAGCACAGGCTTGTTCTCTTGAAATATCGCTGCATCTCCCTCCGGAAACTTGTCCGTATTCGATCATTTTGGCAAATGTCCCGAAAACACAGGATGGTAGAGAGGAACACTGGACCACACTCAAAAACAAGGACCTTCACTTCTTGAGTGTTAAAACAGTGTTAGGTGAACATCTGTTTAATAATTTTAAAATGGTGAGAAGGGTACCATGGGTGGGAAAAACTAAGAAATTCCTGAAGGGTGATTGTGTTATTGTGAACTTTGGATGCCCCATACTGGTTGACCATATTTTGCAGCAGGCAGGATCAGCTAGGATTCACTACGACTATGTTAATGTACTCCCATTGGGGTTTTTCTATCCACCTCCTGATACTGGAGGTAATAGTGAGGGAGGGCACAGTACCCAGATAGGTCACTACACTAGTTCTGTTGCATTGAGAAACAGATATGAGGCTCTAAGCTCATTGGAAAACAATGACTGACTTTGCGGCGGGAAAAAACCAGAACAGGGAATAGCCAGTCCAGTTGACGATCGTAGAGCGCGCTCGCCTACTGAACTTGGCTCACTGGGTTCTGTTCTCTTTTTAGTGATAGATAGCGCCACCTCCATAGGTGTTAGAGCTTCTACTATTCCCCCAGAGAAGTAGATTTATTGGGAACCAGGGAGGTTGGGGAAATTGTGGTAGTGGAATCAGTTGATTCCCCAGAGAGAGCTGTAGACCATAGTTTAACATCATTGGTCTCATGGAATGTGGCAGGTTTCAAGAGTAAGGCGACTTCAACAGATTGGTTGGCTTTTCTTGATGGGAGTGATATAGTACTCCTTCAGGAAACCTGGTTGCGTGCTCCGGAGTACAGACCTGGATTCCTTAGCTTTAGTGTTCTGGCGACCCCAAGCCATCGAGGAAGAGCAAAAGGGGGCCTCCTAACGTGGGTCAGACAAGATAGTAGATACATAGTGACCCAATTAGACTCTAAAAGTAGTGACATACTGGTAATCCAAATCCATGGTTCGGATTGCAGTGATCTCTTTGTTTTTAATGTCTATTCAAGGGGCATGCAGGGGGGGAAACCGTCTAAAACTGTTGAATAACTGGAAACCCTTCTTGAGTTCTATTCCAATAGAGGTAACATTAAATTAGGGGGAGATTTTAATTGCTGCTTTGAGCCGCTGGATGGAAATGATGTGGACCTCACTCTGGAAGAAGATAGTATATGGAATATCCCTCAGTTAACACTTTCTCCATTTAAAAAATGGACGGAGGCCGCTTTACAGCTCAAGGTCCTCTGTGTTGGACAAAGGTTACGAGTAATTATGGTAGATCAGCTTCTGACAAAAATGGGGCCTTTACTTTTAATAATGATCTACGTAAAAGCCGCATTGACTATATACTTACCAACAAAGAGAACTGGTCCAATTTAAAGGACATGATCGTTATAGCAAGGGTCGAAAGTGATCACGATCCTCTCATCCTCACATTCAATTTATGGAAGTCCTCAAGAGAGGAAATCCCCCCTGATAGGGTTGACATCGTTCTAACAAACAATGCCAGGCGTATTAGGTGGGCTAACTGTTGTAAGAGTGAGGCCACATTAGCAGCAATGAGGGAATTGACCATCCAGGCGATGTGTGATCTTCAAAAATGTATAAATCAAGAGGGGGTTGCGGCAGATTTAAATCCGATTCACACAGATTTTTTTTTAAAACTTAAGGCTTTTTTTATTAAAAAGGGCCCTTTTAAGCCAAATAGGCCTGTTAAGAAGGAAGATCAGTGGTATGGGAAGTCATGCAGGACTGCTTATAAAGCTCTGGCTGTAGCAATAAAAACTAAAGATAGAGCCAGAATTAAAAGTGCCTGTGCTCTTTACAAGAAAACACAATATGATGCCAAACGTGCCTGGGACGAGGAATATTGGAGGGAGCTGTACTGCGCAAGTAGGGAACGCTCGATGTGTACCTTTTGGGACATGGTCAAGTGGGGTAGGGGGATTCAACGAGGCGAACCAATCAACCATGTTTCGCCCGATCTCTGGGTGTCTCATTATGCCACTTAGTTTGCATCCCAAGAATTGACTATGGAAGTTATTGAGGCCCCTGTGTTTTCCTCCTTGGGTATAGTTCCCTTACACTTCGAGAAAATAGAGTTGGGAAAGGTTTTGAATTCCATCCCAAAGGGCAGAGTACTTGGACGGGATTCTATCCCAGCCGACCTCTTTATGCATGACAAAGAGCTTTGGGTACCATATATTCAATCTTTAGCAAATGGTATCGCCAATGGTTCGCCTATACCAATTACCTGGAAGGGTGCGGAGATCATACCGATCTACAAAAAGGGGGAGCGCTCCGATCCAGGTAACTACAGGCCTATCAGCTTGATAGATTGTATCCAGAAGGTGGTTGCTAGGCTTGTTCTGCAAAGAATCCAAGGCTGGATTGAGGAAGAAGAAGTACTGTCTCCTCTCCAGGCAGGATTCCGCAGTCATACAAGTACTATAGATCAAGTTTTTAGATTTCTTTTAATTTATTGGCGGGTGGTAGTCCTTTGGGGTGGTATGCTATTCGCGGCATTCGTCGACCTTAAATCGGCGTTCAATCTGGTGCCTCGAGAAAAAATGTGGGCAGTTTTTGCAGAACAGGGCATGCCACCTAATATTTTGTCCTTCCTTAAGAAGTTACACGAGGACAATTTCACCCAAATCAGATGGAGCAAGCAAGGAAATGTTACAGATAAATTTCCAATAGCGAGGGGAGTAAGCCAAGGGTGCGTACTAGCCCCGACCCTTTTCTCATTATACATCAATAGAGTGATCAGCTATTTTGCGAACCAACCAACCGACGCTCCAAAATTGGACGGTAACCTGATCCTCCTGTTGATGTTCGCAGATGACACTCTCCTGATTTCTAAAACGCAGCAGGGCCTCCAACAGGCCATAGATGTGTTTGAGGTCTTCTGCAAGGACCACGGACTTGTAGTAAATGTTAGCAACACCAAGTTTATGGTACTTCACAAGTCCAAACATGTCAGAGGTAATGTGGCAATGAGTGGGTACAGATTAGATGAGACTCAGGTGTTTCCATACTTGGGAATTCCCCTCGCTTCCAAATTAGATTGGAAACCACACATTACTCAGCTGGTCACCAAGCACGCTCAACTAACAGGAGCTTTATCTAAAGAAGTATTTCTTTCCCATACAAGGCCAATACTGGCCGTTTTGAAAATATATGAAGCTAAAATAGCCACAGCAATTTTATATGGGGCGGAACTGTGGGGTTTCAGCAATCTTGCTCACCTGACCTGGGCCCAAAATAAGTTTCTTCGCGGGGTCACAGGTCTACCAGTATCGACCCAGTTGACTCCCCTTTTCTACGATCTGGGGTCCCAGCATCTGGAGGACAAGGCACACTACAGACCGGTGGCGTACTGGAGGAGATTGTGGGTTACTCCAGTACTCTCCCAGTATGCGCGGGCCTTTCTAGATGTTAGAAATGCTGATAAGGCCCACAAAATCCTTTGGTTGCGGGAGGTTAAATCCATCTATTCTGCCATGGGTTTGGTCAGTTTATGGGAGGATCCTACAGGTAACATCTTTCCCCCAGAAAAACCTTAAGAGGTCTCTATTGGAGCCTGGTCACAATGAAGAGATTTGGTTCCACCATTGGTCCGTCGTTGACTGTGGATTTCTTGGAACTTAAACAATCACTTGTGTATGAGGGCTATTGGGATTATATTACTGTCCCGAAGGCTAGAAAGAGATACCATCAATTCAGGGTGGGAACCCTACCAACTAACTCCTTCATCTCTAAATGGAGAGAAGGACTTGTCCCCACCTGCCCCTTCTGCCCCACCCAAAAGGAGAACATCTGGCACATTTTGTTTATCTGTCCCGAGTACAAAGTTTCAAGACGGATATGGTTGAAACCTATTTGTTTACAGCTTAGTCTCCAAACAGGCTGTGAGGCTTTAAGGATTCATAAAAATTATACTAATCAGCCAGTGGTTATTGCAGTTGCTAAGTTTTTACACTGGATATGGAGGATACGCATGAGGAAAACATGTCCAAGTTGATTATTTTAGCCTCCCACTGTATATATATATACTCTATCTGGAGTTCTTTTAAAAAAACATTTGTATATACATTTTAATGAGTACAAAGGAAGTCTGTATGTACAATACATTTTATCTAATTGAACTATTTTTTTATTTTTTTATTCTGTGTTAAGGATATTCGTCTTGCTTCAAATCCCTGGGATGTTTTATCTGAATTGGACTATGCATTAATTATCTTGTATGCTCTGTAATGGGTCTCTTTGAACTCTACTGAAATATTTGTTTTATATTTGTGTCTTTGATGATTGTTTATCGAAATAAAGACTTTTGAATTGAATTGACATGTGTTTGTGTCTAAGGGCCAAACCACCCACTCCTTCCAATTTGAGTCTGATCTATTGTACTTTAGTACGTCATCCACTGTTGCCCCTTCCTTTGATGAAGAATTTTGCCACCCCTGTGATGTTGTAGGAAACTTTGGAGTGTTCAGGTCCTTTATCATGGCTATTCCAAGACAGGACCATTTAAAAAGATCATCTGCTGTGGAATGAGGTATGCTCTAAGTAGTGCCTCTGTACCCTGGACTTACCAGTTCCTTAAACCCCAAATCGATTTTGAGTCAATTTCGTCTTTCCACAGGTTGAAACCCTGTTCAGACAATTAGGCCAAAAAAGGAAGCAGAGTAAATGTGTTTAGTGTTTGTCACATCATTTTCGGTGCTGATTTTGGTGCAACCCTATAATAAAATGAGGTGTTAAAGGTCTGTGGTGTTAAACCCTGAAAAGTATTCACATTTTTGTGCAAACATTTGTGAACTACTTTTTGGTGGTGTAGGCCAATGTTCCCACTGATGGTACTCAAATACACTCCTAGGTGAAATGGATTTGTGTAGGAAATGATAACCAAAATGTTGATAACAGTACAATTTGTCACAGTCGGATGAACCCTCTAACATTTCATTATTAGAAAAAGCAGCAGTTTTCTCTAAATCAGCCAACAATTTATTTACTGTTTCAGTGTCCCAATAATCAGAAAATGTACTGGAGGTAATTAAATCACTTAATGAATACATGATTCATGTTTAAAAGTTTGGTCGGTCCGAATATGTTGAAATCAACCTTGTCCCATACTATATCATTGGGTATAGGAACAGCTGTAATGTTAACTGATGACAAGTCTCTTTGTTCATGATGTGATGATGGATGTGGCTTCAGTAGGATGTTGACCTTTTGGGCTGTGGAACCTTGTTGAAGAAAGTGTCCATTGATAAGCATACTAAAAGTCAGTACTAAGCCTAACCAGAAAAGAAAAAACAATATCCCAGAAATTACCCAGAGTTCAATCCAAGGTGACACCAGGTATGTCTTTTGAAGAAAGTGAAGAAAGTTTTTTCATTCTTGCTTGAATGGTGTTTTGACTGGCGTTGTTTCTGGCTCGCTTGGATCCAGAAAAAACGTATTAAAGTTAATGAAATAGCCAGAAGCTGTTTGATCAATTGTAGGAATTGCATCGGGATTAGTTGAAATGTTATTTTCCTCTCGACTAGGCGTGTTGTGTTGATGTAGACGTCTGTACTTGGTCTAATTGAAACTTGTGAATTATTCAGATTTTCATTTTGAATTTGAATGTCTGGTTCAAGTGGAACAAGTTCCATAGCATTGTTGAGGGGAGAGGTGTAGCGCCGCGGCCAGGGTGACTGACTCCGGAATCTGGGGATCGCGGTTCGATCCCCGGGGCCGGCAGCAGATTAGCTCAGCACCATATGACTCTGTGCAATAGCTTGCTTAATCTTCCCGATGGTCCCCAGCGCCTAGAGACCCTAACGGGTGATGGTTAAGCTTTACAAATGTGAATTGGTTTGCTTAGTCATTCATTCCTTACAGGTGGCTCTTCAAACGTGATGAGTCTTTCTGTTTGAACTTCTTAGATTGTAGCTAGAGGAGGGCGTCTCCTACAGCGGAGTCCACTAGGCCTACTGTTCAGTATTGGCCACATAGTGTGGTTTGATTAAGTAAATTGAGACAAATCTTTTCTCCTACCTGTTCCCATAGCATTTTGTGCTTAATTGTGCCACCTTTTGCGTCTTTTAACCTGTTTTGTTCCCAATGCTGTAAGTATTAATTGTACGTCTGGTAAGTAAAAGGAATCACACACGATTAGAGTAGGGAATTCTCGATCTGTATTTACAAGTGCCAGTATAAGTGCTTTGAATTCTGCCAACTGAGCTGTGCAGTCTCCTAGAGATTGCGTTTTCGTGGAACTAGGATGGAACTTGCCATCACACATGCGACCTTTAATGATAGCATATGCCGAAAAATATTGCTGTTTACTTCCTATAGCCGGTTTCACAGATCCATAAGCATGAATAATATATTAATATTGATCTAGAGGCAAGATTTCATTTGGTAGAGGATATTCTTGTTCATATTGCAGGATGCTTGTGTTTTTAAACTTGGATAAATCTGTATTCAACGTCTGCTGTAGTAAGAGAATTAGCCCGTTGTATCCATCTTGGATGTAACGCTTTCGCTTTTGGGATGCTGGCTTTTGTAGCAGCTTCTAAAGCCGGTACCGGAGTTATGACAAGAATGTGTTTCCCCTGAACCAGTGCTCTTTCTCTTGGTGCAGCAGTCTGAACTGCTGTCAGGATTTTTTCTGTTGAAGTGAAACGCATTTCTGCATTTATGTACAGGTATGATTTGTAAGCGATTGGTACAGTTTCTCCTTCATTAAAAGTTAAATAAGTGTACCCGCATTGACCCGCGATTATTCGGATCACTAAGTGGCGTACGTTTACACTTGTTTGTAAGTGTTTGGAAGCAATCATGTCTTCCTGGAGGAAACAAAGAAAATTAGTATGTTCTTGTGTCCAATCTCTGGCTGAAAAGTCAGGTTTTATTAAGTCATAGAAAGGTTTTCCCCTTTGTGCGTATGTTAAAATGTATGTCCTGCCGAAGTTCAGGAATCCTAGTATTGATTGTACATTTTTTAAAGATTTTGGAGGCTGGAGCAGCACACATTTTTCTAAAAGGTTAGCTGCCAGACGTTTGCTTTCACTTGACAGCTCATATCCCAAAAATAGGACATTGAGGTTGGTTATTTTTGATTTTTTTAAAGTTGAATTCGTAGCCCTCTGCGACAAATTCCATAGTGATGGTGCTTACCCTGGTCAAGTGCCTCTCTAAGTCGTTGTCTGTCAGATAAAAATCATCCACATAGGACAACACTTCTTCATCAAATTTTTGAAGTAACTCTGTTACTCTTGCTGAAAATACACCTGGGCAGTTTTTATACCCTTGTGGGAGACAACAGAATTGTTGTTGAGACCATAAGGCACTGATTGCGGTCAGATACCTGCTGTCAGGCGCTATAATTTGGCAGAAAAACCCATTTGAGATATCAAGTGTGGTTTTGTATTTTTTGCGCACAATGTTATTCATTAATGCGGCACTATGTGTATTTTGGACAGCAAATGTCTTTGTGTATGAGTTTAAATGTCAGTAATCTAAAACTAGATGATATGTATGGTCGGGTTTAGCAACAGGAAACAAATGATTGTTCATTGGAGAGGTACATTTTTCAATAACCCCCTGGTATTCAAGTTGATCTAAGATCTCCCTGACCTGTTTTTTTAGCTTCTTGCTTAATTGGATATTGCCTCTGAGCACTAGGTGAAACATTTAACAGGATCACGTGGTAGGTAAATTGGCCTGATGCCTGATATGTACTGTGTGTGTTGCAGGGCTGCTGACGCTGACTTTCTACACCTAGCTTGGTCCTGTCCTGCAATTGGCACCTGTTGTCAGCCATACTAGACTATGGTGATTAAGTAATAGCAGACTTCGTACCTCATACTCCACTCGTTGGCGTTGCCCTACTGGGGTTTGTCAAACATGTCCCAGCAGGTATCCGCCAACTGACTGTAATGCTGTTCCTCCTCACCGAGATAAGAGTCATGGTTCACTGGGGTTAGTCGGGCAGCCCAAAGCTCTCTGATTGGCTTACTGATGCTGCTTATTGCCAAGTCCCCACGAAACTACTGAGCGGTAATGCCCGTCAGATCTCACCTTAAGGACTTTGGAGCCTTTTTTTAATATACCTGGCTGTCAGACGGCTTCTGATGTCTCTTCTCAAAGCCTGCTATCCCCAGTGACTATGCCTATTGCACCGCTCTTATCGCCTCTGACCCCTTTTTTGTTGTTCTAATCATTGCTTGCATGTCACTGCTTTGCTTATTTCATATGCGTTTCTCCTAACTTCATTTGTAGTACTGGAAAGTTCACTGTATTTGTGGTTTGGTTTTGCCTTTCTTGCTTTGTTTGTTATGTGTATTATTTTGCCTCTAACAAACTCAATAAATACAATTTAAAAAACCAACTTGCATGACTTTAACCCCTTCCATGCTCATGACGAGCTGAACTCGTCATGAGGCACAGTGGAGCTGTGCTGATGACGAGCTGAGCTCGTCATGAACAATGGGGAATCTCAAGTAACAGCACAGGAGCAAAAAATGCACAGCAGCGATGTGGTTAAAGACCAAACATTGACTAGCACAGAAGTTGAGAAGCAGGAAATATCCCAAAGGAATTGTAACAAAGGCAATGAACAGTGCTATAAACAATATTAAAGCCCTGCTGCTTTGTTAAAGTGCCTCGCCTTCGGCTCGGGCCTGTAACGCTGCAGCGGGCCTTTAATAGTCGGTATAGCCCACTACGGCGGGCTATAAGGCTATAATAGGGAAGCCCCCCTGGAGGAGATGTTAAGAACAAAAACAGATAATAGATTAATATGTGTGCACAGATACAATATAGCCTCTACTAACATTAAGAAAATAATAAATAAAAACTGGAGAATACTAAATACAGGACACTTTAATTTAGAAAAACGTATGCTATCCCACAAAAGAGGCAGACGTATAAAAGACATTTTGGTCCACAAAAGACCTAGTGAGACTGAACAAATATTGAGAACAGCGGCCGATTTATGGGGCCTCCTGAGGATGGTGGACCACTTCCCTTGTGGCAATTGCAGTGTTTGAACACTCACAGATAAAACAAAAAATTTGTACCAAGGCCTAAAAAACCATGGACCTTATGCAAACACACGAATTGAAACTCGTCACAAGTGTGGGAGCCAAAAACCGGTATACAAATTTAGTACATGTTGCACTCCACTTTCTACTATTCAGAGTGGTGTAGTCCAGATATGGACTTTGGTGCTCCCCAACACTTTAATTTGAAGGGCCCATATAACAATACTCTAACATTCTCATAAGAATGACAGACAAACGATCTCTTTTGAATGCTTTATGTAAGTATTAATTATCAAAATGCAGATAAAATGCTATATGCAATTTAGCAGCAAAGCATATAAATCATAAGTATAAAGAACTCAGTACAGTTACAAATGAAATCTGGCATTGATTCACCTTCTAAGATAGAGTAAAGGGGTTCTCCATGTTAGCAAAATCCACAATCTTTTATAGGGCTTTATACAAAAGGATTCATACTTATTGTGGGAATATATGATTAATGGAGTTTAAACTAATAGGAAACATTAGATGATTTTCTCTCCATTAGTACATTAGGGTTAAACCATTCTCACAGTCTTGCCTGAACAATTAAGCTGATACAAGGTTTACCATAACTGGCGACAGTAAGATCCATCCTTGATTCAGTACATTCGGGAAACTTTTTCTGAGAACACTTTCTGCTGACTCAAATGAAACTGAAGAAGTCTTATTTAGAAACGGAATCAACAACAGTCCTCACATGGTACTCCGTGACCTTTCAGCAAGATGGTGGACAGTGTAAATACAGCCCAGAGTTAACATAAGCTCAAAATATAGGCCTCTTTTATTACCAAAGAAATCAACATTCACTCAAGTTATATACATGATAACCTGTCCCTGTGGGCTGAGATACATCAGAATGACTTGCAGAAAAGAAAAAACATGCATAGGTGAGCATAGTAGTAATGTGAGATGCGGGAAGACCACAACCCAATTGTCAAATCATTACATCACAAAGGGACATAGTGTGAATGACTTTCGCTGAGTTGTTCTGGAGAAGATAGACAATCTGACCAAAAATGCATAACACATTCTGTAAGAGATAGAACAGCAGTGGGTTTACACACTAGCAACAGATACTTCTGGGTTGAATGATCATTTCCCTTGGGGCCATTTCTACAATTACCAATGAAAGGATTTTTATGGTACACACCACTTTTTTGTGCTTATTCGGACAGAAAAATAGATCAGATTATTTTTTTCTTAACACGTTTTACTGGCCTTATCTTTTACTCTTACTTAAAAAATATACAAGGAATTTGTATTCAGATAGAAACATAGGCAGATCAGATTAAGTTTTTTCTTAACACTTTTCTACTGGCATTAATATCCAATTTAAATACAAACAAGATTTTATGCTAGAACCCACGATTCTTTCTTAAAAATACTTTACCTTTAAAAACTGGCCCGAATGGATCACAAAAAGGTACAGTTGGTGCCAAATATGACATCACACCATGGACGTGGTCATGTGATGTGGAAGCACCCAACCACCAGATAAGACGCGGTTTCTCTGTAGTATGCTTACCATTCAGGTGCTGGAGATGGGAACTAGGTAGTTTCAAGGGCACGATCCTTTAGTGATATGAGTAGCTATACGATAAACTATACCTAACCTGACAGCTTTTTTCTCAGTTTGACCTGTAACGCACCTATGAAACTTGCTGGTGTTTCTGTCTTTGATTATTTTACTGTGTGGGACTACAATATGCCATCCCCCTCCAGCAACCTAAGGGGTTGACAAACAATACCGATCATGTCGCAATACTAAGCCTAACTATAATCTGTGTCTTGGTATTTGTCTGCGACCTGATTGATCTACTGGTAAGTATGCGCCAAGTACGCACTTCTCTTCCTCCCCCCTCAGGCACCGTCATTGCTCATCTTCAGATGAACAACTGCAAAAGAAATTGTGAAGTTATGGAATTTATCTTACCACTTTCTCCTGGAAATCCGTCGTCCACACTGTACTTTGCTCTGTTCACAAATGTTGGCATAGGGGCAGGTGGTAACAGACTCTGTTGATTTATACCCTGTTGCAGTTGACTCATTATCACCTAATTCTGCATCTGTAAATTTAAATTTTGATTTGGGCCATTATTATTTTGAATATTTTTACACTTGTTTTTCCAATGTCCCAATTTTCCGCACCCATGACAAGGAAATTTCTTCTTTGCTACCTCTCTGCTCATTTTTCCTTTAGGTTTTCGCCCACTATTCTCATTCTGTCCAGGTCCTCTAGTGATCATTATTCTGATTATTTAGCTTAAGCTTTTACTGTTCTGTAAATTTTACTTGTGCCCACATTACCTTTTCTTCTAATTTTTTGCGTCTATTTTTAATCTCATCTCAGCAGTATTTCGCATATTTTAACACTTCATCTATTGGTTTTCCTTGCCAACACAACATATGATTTTGAATCAACTGCTAAATCTCAGGTCTCAGTCCCGATACAAATCAATACACAAAATGTCCCAAACCTTTATCTCCACTATCCTCAAATCCACTATACTGCTTGAGCAGCTGTAATAGTCGTTCATAATAAGCATGCACAGTCATTTATTTCTTGTGTTGTTCTATCCATTTTTATTCAATCTGTTTCTTTTGGGGGAATTTTGCCTTCCAAGAAATTGATCACCGGGTGATATTTCTTCATTACCTCTTGCCAATCAACTGTGATGTTACATTCAGTCCATAAATCTGCAGGCACTACTATGTCAAATAGACCATCCAAATCCTTTAACAAAACTTTAGAAACTTTAACAAACCTTTCAACCTGTCTATATCACTCGACTCGCTTCTCTCGTAATTTAGGATAATCATTAGTAAATGATTAAATATCTTGTCGGGTCCATGGAACATGTACATATCCTCCTCCTCGTACCTCTCTCATTGGATATAATCTTTCTGTCTTTTTAGATTCTCTTATTAAATATTCTGATGTGGTCCTATTTGCCTGTGCTTCCTCCTTTTTCTTTGTCCACCTTGTTTTCCACCTGTCTAAATCTCCCCATTTCTGTAATATTGTCATCAATTCCTTAATTTGTAGTTTTCTTCCAGACTTATTCATATTTTCTAAATCCTTATCAGAGAAATCTGCCCTGTAAGGTTTCTGTAATGCTTTTGATTTCCCTATTTCAATTCCCATTTCAGAGGCAAGCTCCGTTAATTTTTCATGAAACAATTTTGCGTTTCCAGCTAATTCTTCTGATGATACTATTGTGGCACTTTTAGTTCCTGTGGAGGTTTCTAATTGTATTTCTTTTGAACAACTAGGTGTAGTTCTTCTTGGTGTTTCATTTATCTGTTCTCTTATTGGTTCTATCATAGGAGTGGCCATGACTGGTGTACACTCAGTTGGGTTATTGTCTGTATTAATTCTTCTCTATTTTTGTATATTGCTTCTCTTTCCTTTTCCTTAAGTATCCTTTCCTTTAATGAGTCCTTCAATCCCTGAGGAACTAATGGTGTTTCTAAGTCACGGCAACTTGGAGTAAATCTACTAGGTCCTTCCTGATATGGTGGAGGATTCTTTGTTAAAATATCTTCAATAAATTCATCTTCTGATTCCCCACAACCTGTCATATGTTTTGTTTTTCTTGTACACTTGCCTCCTGACTGTTCCTCTAACATTAATACAGGATAAAGTCCTTCTGTGACCATTGCCTGTCTCCATTGTTTCATTTGATCTTCTCATGATTCATGCATTCTCTTAGGATAAAATCCTCTATAACTCCTAGTACTTCTAGATCTGCCTCGATCAAATGCCTCCATTTCCCATTATTCTAAAGCTTCATACTGTGTTAGCCTGGGTCTGAGTTTTAGTTCATTCATTCTTGTCCTTAAGTTCTGAAGAATTCTGCCATTAAACGTACCATTTTCTGGGAAAGCTAATATTCCGTCACCTTTAGTATATTCTATGCAATTTTCTAGCCACACAGGTGTGATAGCCTCTTTCCATCATCAGAAATGAGGCAGGAGTTTTAGGTGGTGGAATAAAAATTCCTTCTCTAGTCTTAATGGGTTTATCTTCCTTAAAATATTTCTTGATTCTCAGCATAAGTGACATTTTTCTTTTCTCTCAGTACATATTTTGAGCAGGTCCTCTTATATATTCTTGTCTTGCAAAACCTAAATATCTTCTATCTGGGCGATTCCCTATTAGTGTTGGATCGTATTTCCACATACAAACTCCACTGTTTATTACTATTACGGCTTCTATTTTGACAACCAATTAGTCTTTTTGTTTACAATAAGGTTTCTCCAATCCTGTTGCAGCTTTAATACTTTTGATCCAATCAAGCTCAATTTCACAAATTCATTTAGCCAATACTAGCGCAGCTCTATTGTGACGTCAGTATCACTCCTGACTACTGACACCTCCATTCTAATTCTCCGTAAATAACACACCTACTGTCTCAAAACGCCCCAGCGCGGCACTCTGTGACATCAGCGTAACTACAGCAGCTGGCCCTCCCTTCACAAGGTAATACGTAAACTTAATTTTCTTTAACCTTTTACCAAAATCTTCATTAATAACAACATAAAAACATTCGCTACTTTGTTCGTTTCATTTAAACAAAAAAATGATCGATTCCTTTTACTACAAGTACGACCTTCCGCTTTCTCTTCATACACTGCGAGTAAAACCTTTCCGCTTACTCTTCACTCAAGCTTTGATGAACCTGCTACTCCTCTTATGTTACTCTTTGTAGATGATAGAACACCAAAGTTTCACCAGTGAACTTCTTGCTAAGAATCACTCTCACTTATTCACAATACTTCATTTTGTAACCAAACGAGTAACCTCACTGCAGTGAGGCTTCCATTTACCACCCGCCATACCTTTCCCGGGAATTTCCAGACAAAATAAAACAATATACAAAACTGATTTGATAATACATAAATCAATAACTAATATTCACCAAACTAATCAATAAAAACCATCCCTCTGCTATCAGAAAACTGATCCAGCGGGCTACCAACCTGCGAACATCCATCACTCACTCATCTAAACACACTCACACAATATTGTCTGGTAAACACCGCTGGGCATCAATTTTATAGGGCTAAAATGGTATACACTCAAAATATTGAGTTTTTAATATCGATTTGCATTAATATCGATTACAAAATATAGAATGGACACAATATCCACTGGACGGCATATAGACTACAAAAATATTGAATAGGATTGCGTTAATATCGAATCAAAAATATAAAATGGGCATAATATTGAATGGACAGAATATAGACAACAAAAATATAGAATGGACAGGATATAGACTACAAAAATATAGAATGGACAGAATATAGACTACAAAAAATAGAATGGACAGAATATAGACTACAAAAATATCGAGTTTGAGGTAAGTAAGTTAATATCAATTTTGAAAGTGTTTTTTATGTTAGTATATGTTTGAAAAGTGTATATTAATTTTATTATTTATATTAATTAATTATTTTTATGGTATTTAATTTTTGCGTAATATAATTCTGTAGCGGGTTGTGGGTTTATAGGGGAATAGGTGTGGAGAAGTGTGGCTCACTGGTTAGAGGAGGCAGACCTGGAAGCAGAGGTCAGCCCGGGACCAGGGTTCAATTCCCAGCTCGGCGGGGTCTTGAGTCCTAAAATGTCAATAGACTCGACAATTCTCGCTCTGGTGCCTACTCGATTCACGGGTTCACACTCTGCGGCTATGGGCAATAGCTTGCTTAATCTCCACAACGGCCCCTCGCGGCGGGATGCCTGGCTTTCACCTTGCGGATACCATGCCGGGTTATCTCACAGGGGAAAACCAGGACGGGTTCCCTAAGCAAGCGCTTAGAAACCGCTCGGTGATTTGCGCTATATAAAATTCCTGTACATTTACATTTACAAGTAATTTAATTATAATTCATTAAATATGTTAATTTATTGGTATTTATTTTGAATTAATTGTTAATTAATTATCAAGTGTTAATTAATTAAAATATAATTGGTAATACATTGTAATTAATTGATTAATTGATAATTATGTTAATTTTAGTAATTTAATTTCTGTAGGGGGTTGTGGGTTTATAGGGGAATAGGGTGGGAAGTAATTTAATTATAATTAATTAAATATGTTAATTTATTTATTGGTATTTATTTTGAATTACTTGTTAATTAATTATTAATTGGTAATTAATTAAAATATAATTGGTAATTAATTTTAATTAATTGATAAATATGTTAATTTTAGTCATTTATTTTCTGTAGCGGGTTGTGGGTTTATAGGGGAATAGGGTGGGAAGTAATTTCATTATGATTAATTAAATATGTTAATTTATTTATTGGTATTTATTTTGAATTAATTGTTAATAATTATTAATTGTTAATTAATTAAAATATAATTGGTGATTACATTTAATTAATTGATTAATTGATAAACATGTTAATTTTAGTAATGTTTTTTGTAGCGGGTTGTGGGTTTATAGGGGAATAGGGTGGGAAGCTATTTAATTATAAATCATTAAATATGTTAATTTATTTATTTGTATATAATTTGAATTAATTGTTAATTAATTATTAATTGGTAATTAATTAAAACATAATGGGTAATTAATATTAATTAATTTATTAAGTGATAATTATGTTAATTTTGATAATGTAATTTCTGTAGTGGGTTGTGGGTTTATAGGGGAATAGGGTGGGAAGTAATTTAATTGCAAGTAATTCAATTTTTAAATTCTTATTTTTGTTTTTAATCTAATTTTTAATTATTTTTTAATTACTAATTAATTTATTGTTAATCGGTAAATATTTTGTATTAGTAGGTAATTATTTTTAATAATTAATTTCTTTTGTATTTTTAATTGATTCATTAATATATTATATAAAAGTGTTAATTATTTTAATTATTTGTAAGTGGTATTAATATTTATTTTATTTTTATTTATATATGAAGTATTTACTTTCCCTACTGTTGCACTCACTGGAGTGGGAATAGTAATTTTTACCCTCCTGCTTTCAACGCCTTCCCTACAGTTGCACTCACTGGAGTGGGAATAGTAATTTTTACCCCTACGCTATCAAACACTTTCCCTACTGTTGCACTCTTTGGAGTGGGCATAATAATTTTGACCCCTATGCTATCCAACACTTTCCCTACTGTTGAACTCACTGGAGTGGGAATAGTAAATGGTATGCCTACGCTATCCAACGCTTCCCCTACTGTTGCACTCTCTGGATTGGGAATAGTAATTTTTACCCCTACACTATCCTAGGCTTTCCCTACTGTTGCACTCTCTGGAGTTGGAATAGTAATTTTTACCCTCCCGCTATCCAACGTTTTCCCCACTGTTGCAATCATTGGAGTGGGAATAGTAATTTTTACCTTCCCTTTATCCAATGTTTTCCCTACTGTTGCACTCACTGGAGTGGGAATAGTACATTTTATGCCTACGCAATCCAACGTTTTCCCTACTGTTGCACTCACTGGAGTGGGAATAGTAATTTTTACCCCTACACTATCCAACGCTTTCCCTACTGTTGCACTCTCTGGAGTGGGAATAGTCATTTTTACCTTCCCTTTATCCAATGTTTTCCCTACTGTTGCACTCACTGGAGTGGGAATAGTAATTTTTACCCCTACGCTATCCAACGCTTTCCTTACTGTTGCACTCATTGGAGTGGGAATAGTAATTTTTACCCCTACACTATCCAACGCTTTCCCTACTGTTGCACTCTCTGGAGTGGGAATAGTAATTTTTACCCTCCCGCTATCCAATGCTTTCCCTACTGTTGCACTCACTGGAGTGGGAATAGTAATTTTTACCCCTACACTATCCAACACTTTCCCTACTGTTGCACTCACTGGAGTGGGAATAGTAATTTTTACCCCTACGCTATCCAATGCTTTCCTTACTGTTGCCATCTCTGGAGTGGAACTAGTAATTTTTACCCCTACGCTATCCAACGCTTTCCCTACTGTTGCACTCTCTGGAGTGGGAATAGTAATTTTTCCTTCTACGCTATCCAACGCTTTCCCTACTGTTGCACTCTTTGGAGTGGGAATAGTACGTTTTTACCTTCCCGGTATCCAATGCTTTCCCTACTGTTGCACTAACTGGAGTGGGAATAGTAAATTTTATGCCTACGCTATCTAACGTTTTCCCTACTGTTGCACTCACTGGAGTTGGAATAGTAATTTTTACCCCTACGCTATCCAATGCTTTCCCTACTGTTGAACTTTCTGGAGTGGGAATAGTAATTTTTACCCTCCCTCTATCCAATGCTTTCCCTACTGTTGCACTCACTGGAGTGGGAATAGTATTTTTTACCCCTACGCTATCAAACGCTTTCCCTACTGTTGCACTCACTGGAGTGGGAATAGTAATTTTTACCCCTACGATATCCAGCGCTTTCCCTACTGTTGCACTCTCTGGAGTGGGAATAGTAATTTTTACCCCTATGCTATCCAACGCTTTCCTTACTGTTGCACTCACTGGAGTGGGAATAGTAATTTTTACCCCTACGCTATCCAACGCTTTCCTTACTGTTGCACTCTCTGGAGTGGGAATAGTAATTTTTACCCTCCCGCTATCCAACGCTTTCCCTACTGTTGCACTCACTGGAGTGGGAATAGTAATTTTTACTGCTACGCTATCCAATGTTTTTTTACTGTTGCGCTCACTGGAGTGGTAATAGTAAATGTAACCCTCTCGCTATCCTATGGTAAATATATTGTATATTTTTTAATAATACTATGTTTATATATATATATACTGGCGGTCGCCAGTAGATAGTTATAGTTAGGATTTATTTCAATGCAAAATCTCAAAATTCTATTGTGAATAACTTTGGCGCCGGTTGACGAATCTGCCTGAAAAGTTCCTCAAATTTGCCTCGCGGAGCTCCTGCCCTTCCTTGAAAGTTTGGGGGGATTCGTCAACCGGGGGCTGAGATAAAAGGGGGGTCCCAAAATGTGTTTTCCCCATGTTAATTTCCATAGGGCGGTCGACCTCACTTTTAGCCCGAACGGCTGAATGGATTTCCACCAAACTTGGCAAAATTGTAGGGACTGGTAGCCCGATGTGCCTTTGCTAGGTCTCAAGAAATGTGCTCCAGAGGATTTGGAGTAATTTAGGTTCAAAAAAATATATGTATCTGTACGCGCGCCCCGGTACGCGCACCGGGGAGCGTACCAGCGCGCAACGTGAGTTCGCGCGCGGAAAGCTGATTGGCTCTCGGGTGTCTGTAAACATTCCAAACAGTCCGGAGCGGCCACCATCTTGTGTCTCGGTAGGATCGAGACACAAGAGGTGGCAAAAACAAAGGGGGAAATGACCAAAAGGGTAGACCCCCCCTGACCCCCTAGGATTGATGTTGGGGCCATAAAAGGGCCCCGCGGGGCAAAAAAAAAATTACTTTTTTTTTCGATTTGCGCGGGGAGCGCCCGGTACGCACAACAGGGAGCGTACCGGGGAGCGTACCATGGGGAAAAAAGAATGACAGATTTTTTAAAAAATGTAGTCTTTTTTTAAAAATTGGAGCTAGTTCTAAAAAGAACTGTTTTTTTCCTTCTTTTTGTTGTTTTATATTTTTTATTGTTTTTTTGAATTTTTTTTAACTTTTTTTGGGTTTTCTGAACAGTTTTATATTTTTTTGTAGTTTTTTATGGGGAGAAACAAAAAACAGGGAATTGTAAATGGCTCAACTGGAGCAAAAAAAACCCAGAAAAAATTAGGGATTTTTCGGGCACTTATGGTTATCCCCAGCACAGATGATAAGTTTTATACTTTGCTCACCATAGCAAATTAACTTTCCACAATATTTGCACATGATTTTAAAATCGTTAAATTTTGGTTGTATGATGGGCATTGTCTCTGTTGCCTCTGAACCTGATGGAGTTGGTTCTTTCGATGTTGAGGGTCTAGTTGTTGATGGGGGTAGCTTACTGCAGAGGTCCCTTACCTCTGCAGCAGAATAGTTGATTGGGTGCCAACGGATCATGTGCCGAATCATGGTATGATTCCCGAAGGAATATTTTTTGTT
This sequence comes from Lissotriton vulgaris, assembly GCF_964263255.1. Lineage (NCBI taxonomy): Eukaryota > Metazoa > Chordata > Amphibia > Caudata > Salamandridae > Lissotriton > Lissotriton vulgaris. Next base: position 179,318,525 of record NC_141698.1, read on the forward strand.
AGGGTTCCCCCTGGACAGCTCAGCATCACAAATCAGACAAGTTACCTTCGCAGCGTTGACTTTTTTGAAACCCCTTGGGATTTTGTAGAACTGCCATACGAAGTGCTCTTTTGGTTTGTAGGGCTGATTAACTTCAGGCAGGAAATGCCTTGTCTGACCCTCCTCTTCATCATCCTCCTCCTCTTCTTCTTGACCACCAATGTGATCTTCTGGTGGTCTTTTTGATGGTGGTGGTGGTGGTGGTGGGGCAGATGCTCCAGCTGCTTCTGCTACTGTAGCCATTTTGAAGTAGAAAAGATTAGAGACAGATCTCCAAACAGGTCTTCCTCAGTCAAAGGACCAAGTCAGAATAAGGAAAAAAGGTGGGGGCTTTCATCATTTGGAAAACAAAACTGTTCTGGACCAATGAAAAGTGTTATTTTCAAGTCACATGAGCAGGGCTTTCATCATTTGGAAACCAAAAGTGTTGTGAACCAATGAAAAGTGTTATTTTCAGGTCACATGACCCGACGCGCTTACGTTACGCTAAGTCATACTGATACTAAAAACAACATCTAATAACCCATATACACACACATGTAGGTACTCACAAACCCATGCAGCCACTTATACACAAAGTGAAACACTAATACATATATTTAAACATTTAAACATTACTCTCTAATATATGTATTCACTAACAAACACTCAATAAACCAGTTAACCAATCAATTGTTTTTTTTAAAAAGCATCCATGTAAACACTTATTTAAAAATGTATTCTTCCATCAACTTTTACATATACATATATAACACATATTTATTTTTTTGAAAGACACACATTCACTGGATGTGTCATCAGTAATGTCATGGGTGATGTCACTGACCATGTCATGAGTGATGTAATATGTGACGTCATCAGCAGTGCATTGCACGCGCAAGTTATAGTGAGTCCAACTAACTATTACGTGGGAATTTCAATGGTTTTATGCGAGTAAAATTTCCAGCTAACTATAACTGGTGTGAAACCTACATTTTTTTGTGTGAATTTAATAGGTTTTTTAAATGCTAATTCCTAACTATAACTGGTGTGAAACCTATGGTTTTTAAGTGAATTATTAAGTGAATGACTGTCTCACTAGTGTCTTTATGAGTAACTACATATGTTTTAATCTAGTATATGTGAATATTGATGTATATAAGTGAGTATATGTGAGAGTAAGAGATTGTAAGAGTTCCTGTTTAAATAAGTATGTGTTTCATTAAGTGATTGTTTAAGAAAGTAAGTATGTGTAAGTTTCCTTAGAAGTAAGGTGGTAGTGTGTGTATAGCTGTATATGCAAATAAATGGATGTTCAAAAGTTTATTTGCATATGTGAGTATGTGTGTGAGTAACTTTTGGATGACTGTCGGTGTGTAACAGGATGTATAGGTGTTTCACTACATATGATGAGTGAATATATGTATGAGTGACTATATAGAACTGTTCGTGAATGAGTGGATGTATATATAGATGGTGGTATTACTGAATTGGTTGTTGTAACTGGTATGGGTATCTCCATTTTTTTGAAAATGTTAGTTTCTATTTTTGAATATGTGTTTCAAGGGTTACATTACACTGAAAGGAGGTCTGTCACTCTGTCACAAGGATGGTGTCATCAGTGATGTCATGAGTGATGTCACTGACCATGTCATGAGTGATGTAATATGTGACATCATCAGCAGTGCATTGCATGCGCGCAAGTTATAGTGAGTCCAACTAACTATAACGTGGGAATTTCAATGGTTTTATGTCAGTAAAATTTCTAGCTAACTATAACTGGTGTGAAACCTATGGTATTTTCAGTGAATTTAATGGGTTTTTTGAATGCTAATTCCTAACTATAACTGGTGTGAAACCTGTGGTTTTTTCAGTGAATATATATATATATATATATATATATATATATATATATATATACATGTATAAAAAAATGTTTAATTTATATTAATTATTTATTACTTTTAATGTTATTTAAGTATGTTTAAGTTAGTTTTATTTATTATTTCTTTTAACTATTTAACAAATTCAATATTCAATATTCTGACTATCTATATTTTTTACGTCAATATTTTTGATTCAATATTTTTGTACTTACCTGTTTGGAGATAGGAAGTCGATATTTTGGTATTCTATATTTTTTACTCGATATTTTTGTAGTTCTATATTTTTGCCATCAATATTGTTTCAGTGACCTGGCTAAAATAGATTGTAGATTTATTTGCTTATCAATTCTCTACTCTATTACTGATCCGAAGCCCTTTTTTTTATAACGAATGGATGTATTTTAGTTGAATAGGATTTGATGATTATGACATAGGTTCATTCACCCTTTATCTTATTAAATGATCACAGACTCTGGAAGATTTTTAATGTTTTATCTAGTTATATCATGTGAACAAAACACATAACACTGTTAACTCTGTCTTTCCAAAGAAGCAAGATCAATTGACCTAATTTTAGTATTCTATTTAAATGACCTCAGGAAAAAAGAGGCTAGAGAGAAAAGCGCATTGACATGACACACAGAAATATATGTACCTAGGATGGTGTGGAAATCAGACCCATCTGGCCAAGAGTTAATGGGTTCCTTCGGAAAAGTTGAGGTGACAAAGGAATTCAGGACAGGTTTGGGTCAGGATAGATGACCTCTTCTGGATTCGGTACAAAAGGGGGTGGTAATGGACGTAGCATCTGAACCAATCAAACACTCACACCCAGTCAAAAGATCTGGGTTTAATCCATCACCGTTCTTTAGCCCACTCTGCCACCCCAGTTCAGACATGGCTATATGCAAATCAGTCTGACCCCGTGCCTCATGGGAACAGTCCAGCCCGAACTGCCAAGCCATGCCGTCCCTGGACTGGAAACAAGCTTCTGAGGACCGGTTTCTGGCATTCCAGCCATCTTCAGCCCGGCTTGCTTGAATCCAGTGGCAACGTGAGCAAGGGACTCACGTCTGAGCATACCCTGCCACACTTATGTCGGCCAAAAGCGGAGCAAAAGGGGGTGGTAATGGATGTCCATCACCACCCCCTTTTGTACCGCTCTTCTAGATTCGACGCCTGTGTCTCACCCCTCTCTGATACTAACTTCCTCCTCGAGTCTTCTGCGATCTTCTTCTAATACTATTACCTCCTCGATTCTTCTGCGATCTTCTTCTAATTCTAGCACATCTTTGAGTCTTCCGTAATCATCTTCTAATTTATTCAGCTTTAAAATTCTAAGTCTGCTTCTCTGGTATTTCAATCAGCATTCAGACAGCATCTTGGTCTCTCAGCGTTCTTTCTGCAACAGCACTAACTAATCTAACTAACTACCCCAGTTATACTTTCCTAAGGGCATGTACCACCCCTAAATGTTTCAACTTTATGAAACTCCTAATTCTGATTGGACAAGCTGAGGGGATGATCATCACACCATGCTAAGTTTTAATACTTTTCTTAAGTTCATTGTCTTAAGTTCCCGCCCAATAATTTTATTTCTCCCAAGCTTTATTTCCCACCCATATTCATAAATGTATCAACAACAATGTATACAATTTCACAGTCTTCCATTGAGTCTTCAGGATGTTCAGCTGGTTCCCAGGTCATACACAGAGAACGTCCTTGGACGGAGTTCAAGACTTGAGGTCACTGTTTCGGAATTGTCTCTTCTGCGCATGCGGCCAAACCCATATGGGTGGCAGACTTTAGCATCATTCAGAGGCCAAAATACGAACTAATAGAGAGGTCAACAGAACAAATATTCATTTCAAAATAAAATGATTACACTGTATACCACCTATCTCTACTCTAATCCCATTTACTTATAAAGACTATTTTTGTGTTAACATTTAGTATTTAACTCTTTTTAGTTTCATTAAGGCAGATGCTTAGCACATGAGCTTTCAAGTGGCCATAGTACATGCTATTGCGCAGAAGAAGAATTTTCCCCTCCAAGCATTAAGACATCATGCAGCTGACGCATGTGCACTACAATTTACCGCTTTAGCAGCCATCTTTAATCACACTCGGGTTACTTGTTAGTAAAACACATAGGCAAGCTTTCTCTATCTAGAAATATATGGACTGTTGTGTATGTTAATATTATGAAACATTATTAATACTTCGTTATGGGTTTATATGAGAGGATTACATCAGAGCAGGTCTGTTTTATACGAGTCCTTGCTCCATCAGGTGATACATATAGCATGCCTCAGGAAACGCATTTGGTAGATGAGAAGGGTTGTAAATTAAAGAAGAAATGGAGGGAACAGCTGTACTCATCGACATTTATCTTAAGCCTGTGGGGTGTCCTTGTGGGTGGTTCCTATAGTGTTGTTTAAAGTACAGTACTCTGAGGCTGATCCTGGTGGTAGATATGTCCTGGTCCAGGGAATGCTTGATGGCATGGCACTCGGTCTGCATTCTTAGGGGTGTACACATTTTGCAGACTAAGATTTCTAGCTTAATATACAAGCATTTTTTATTAATATCCCTCCCACCAGGGTCCTACAGGTTAGGGACTTCAACTGTGTGCTGGGTGTGGACCTGGATAGGCTGCCCCCAGAGTCCTCCAGGAAGCTGGCCATAGTAGAGTAATTAGGACAAGTGATGCAGAATGTAGAGTGTGTGGAAATCTGGGGGTAAATCTGCCCAACTGCATGGGAATATCTGTGCCACTGTCTGACACATGGCACTTACAGTATACTGGCAGTTTACTGGGGACTGCTGCTACGGCTTCCGTAATACCAGAGAAATATATGGGTCGATATTTATCGGATCACTCTCCCTTGCTCCATGACTTAGAGGGGCGTGGGTCAATGTGTGGCCTTGTCCACTGGAGGCTGCCCCCGATGCCTTACAGGAACAGTTGTGTAGGGAGTCACAGGGGGAAAGGCTGACAGAGTATTTTAGTGGGAAGTGCGGTTCCACGACTAGTCAGAAAAATGAGTGGGAACGAAAGAAAGCAGTGATGCAGGGGGAGTGCTTGAGTAAAGTTTACGGTATTAGGCGACAGCTGATAAAAGAGGTCGGGGCATTGGAAGTGGAGCTGGCAGAACTGCAGAGCTGTGTGACACTGGATCCTGCGGTGGGAGTTGAGATGATGAACATTAAGAGTGCACAAGGGTTATATTTATCTCTGAAGGTATTTTGACTATGGCAATTAGGTTTCTTTCGCACTGGTTTACTCATAGGTATATAAAGGTCTTTTTCTAGTTGGTTTTCTTTACTAACACGACACAGGGTGTTTTCCTTGACTCACTTATAAATATATTTAGAAAGGTTTCTAAGGAAGTATTGAACAGTGTGCACATACGTTTCATAATAAAGACACTCAGGGTGGTTTTTCAGTCTGACCACTTCTAGTTATTGAACAACTGGATTTGTATAATTGTATATATGTAAATTTTGAATGTAGACCTCTGATTGTTTGAACATATTTATTTAAGATTGGAAGTAGAGTCATACATGATTTTTTTGATCCTTTAGACCGAATTATTCATTAGCCCTAGTCCTGATGAGGCCTGAATTATGATGGCTGAAACGCGTCGACACTTTGTTTGAAGAAGACCCCAGCCAAATTACTTGAATTTGTGGAAATCATTATTCACAAAGAATAAAAAGATTGAAGACAGCCTAAAAAGATATGGACTATTCATACTCTTTGTGTTAGGTCTGGTGGAGCTTACTTTGAGAGAAATGCAGAGTCTGTACATATAGCGAGCATCCTTTTTTGAAAGAAAATTGGGCTGCAATATTTGAATAAGGATACATCTTTTTGATTAAGTTATATATGTGTTTGTATACGTTTATGTAAAAAGTGATGTGTAAATATATATGTGTTTTTGTTTCTTTGTTTTTTAAGTGGGTCTACAAATTACACAAGCCCCAATCTAATCTCTAATTCTTTTTCAATTAAAGTGAAAAACTAATAGGGAAATTAATATTTGGTGTTCTCTCTGTGGAGGTGGGAAATTTTATTTAAACAAATACAAAAATTGATGTTTTTCCAGACAATATATTTGTCGTAGGGGGAGATAATTTAACTATCTCACCTATTACTATAGATTCTGTTACTAGTGTCCTAGGCATCATTTTGCTTTATGTATGACTTTATTTACCCAGATGCCTGTGGCTTACCGGGTTCACCCTGAATTTGAAAGACAAGGGTAACGTGGCACCAGCTGGACCGGTTTACAAGTAAGGAATGTGCCAGAGCCTGCATAGACAGGGCGACAGGCCAAGCAGGCTGTTAGCGAGGTTGTTAGAGCAAGAGAATAATAGACTCCCCATTTTGGCTCTGAGGAGGCAGGGTGGGACTTTGGCGTTGACCCAGGTGAGCGTTAAGTGTGGGTGCACCTGGAGCGGCTGTATAAGGAGGGACAACACATGGGGGTAGTGGTGGAGACCGATTACCTGGTACGGGTGGTTCTTAAGTGGTCCCCCAGGATCACATCCAGATGCTAGAGGTGGACCTGACATTGGAGGAATTGCTAGGGTATTTGGGAAACATGGCGGGGGGAGTCGTCGGGTGGAGATGGTTTCCCAGTGTAATTTTACCAGACTTTTGTAGCGCAGTTGGCGGATCCCCTGCTGGAGGTTTAAAGGGAGCAAAAGACACACAAAGGACATGGCTTGGCAGTTCAGGCTTGACTGTTCCCATGAGGCACAGGGTCAAGACTAATTGCATATGGCCAGGTCTAAGCTGGGGTGGCATGGTGAGCCAAAGAATTATGGATTTAACCCAGATCTCTTGACTAGGGATGAATGTTTTGATTTGTTCTGCATTCTGTCCATCAATTGTCTGTCTTTTGCTTTCTCACCCTAAGTGCAGCGGGTATGCCCAGACGTGGGTCCTGGGCTCACTGTGCCACTGGATTTAAGGTATCCTGACTGATGAGGAGTGAAACCCAGAAACCGGTCCTAGGATGCTTGTCTCCGGTCCAGGGAGGACCTGGTTTGGCAGTTCAAGCTGAAATGTTCCCATGAGGCGCGGGGTCGAGACTAATTTGCATATGGCCAGGTCTAAACTGGGGTGGCATGGTGATCAAAAGAAGGATGGATTTAACCCAGATCTCTTGACTAGGGGTGAATGTTTTGATTTGTTCTGCATTCAGTCCATCAGTTGTGTGTCTTTTGCTTTCTCACCCTAAGTGCGCCGGGCATGCCCAGACGTGGGTCCTGGGCTCACTGTGCCACTGAATTCAATCTATCCTGGCTGTTGAGGGTTGAAACCTTGAAACCGGTCCTAGGATTCTTGTTTCCAGTCAAGGGAGGACCTGGCTTGGCAGTTTGAACTGGACTGTTCCCATGAAGCACAGGGTCAAGACTGATTTGAACCTGTGCCCTCACCAGGACCCAACAGATCAACCCCGTCACCTCCACCTGCTTTAACACCCTCTGCAACCTCTGCAAGACCTTCAAGTGGATCCCCCCTGAGGCTAGAAAGACCATCACCCACGCACTCATAACAAGCAGGCTGGACTACGGAAAAGCCCTCTACACTGGAATCAACAAATCCCTGCTACACAAACTATAGACCATCCAGAACACCGCAGCCAGACCTGTCCTTGGTATCCCATGACATGACCACATCACCCAACACCTGCGAGACCTCCACTGACTCCCCGTCGAGAAGAGAGTAACAGTCAAGCTACTCACCCACGCCTACAAATCCCTCCCCAACATTGGACCCAAATACCTCAACGAAAGAGTCTCCTTCCACGTACCCAAAAGGAACCTCTGCTCCGCCAACCTCGCCCTGACAGAAACTCCGCGCATCTGTAGAACCAGAGCGGGAGGAAGAGCCTTCTCCTACCTCGCGGCCCAAGCCTGGAACGAGCTCCCAATCAACATCAGACGCTCCCCTACTCTGCACGCCTTCAGGAAGAGCCTGAAGACCTGGCTCTACAGCTGAACCGGAGCTGCACCCCTCCCCCCCAGCACCTTGAGACCCTCACATGTGAGTAGAGCGCTTTAAACCCTCTGATTGATTGATTGATTGATTGATTTCCATATGGCCAGGTCTAAACTGGGGTGGCATGGTGAGCAAACGAATGTTGGATTTAACCCAGATCTCTTGACTGGGGTGAATGTTTTGATTTGTCCTGCATTCTGTCCATCAATTGTGTGTCTTTTGCTTTCTCTCCCTGAGGGTTGAAGGGAGGCATTGATGGAGGCAGAGTTGCCTCTGTCACTAAGAGAGGGAGTGGTTTGTATGGTACCCAAATCAAAAAGGGATGCTACTGATCTGGCTGTGTATAGGCCCCTGACAATTTTGAACTTATTCATAAAGGTGCTGTGTAAAAGGCTTATGGATTGCTGCAAGGGGTGCTGGGGATGCAGGTGCATGATAATCAGTGTGGCCTCATCCCAGGATGGAGCATGGCCATGAACTTGCAGAGGCAGGATCGTGTGTTGCATTCGGTTGAGGATAGCAGTGGGGAATTGGTGCTGGTATCAGGGACATTGCGAAAGTGCTTGGTTGGGATAATCTGCTGCAGGTGTTAGGACGCATGGGGTTTGCTCTGGGTTTTTGTGGGATGGTGCAGCTCCTCTACAGTGCCTCGGCGGTGGAGAAGGGTATGCGCCAGGGATGTCCCCTTTCCCCACTGCTATTTGCGCTTATGATGGAACCATTGACGGTGGGGCTCTGTAGTGACCTGCAAGAATATGGTATAAAGATAGGTGAAAGCGTGCATCTGATATCATTATACACAGGTGATGAATTATGATGAATTATTTTATTTACAGAGGCCGAGGGACTCAGAGCCACTTTTTCGAAACCACTTAGATGAATTAGGAGCTGTAGCTGTGCTCAAGGCTAATAGGAATAAGAGACTCCTGTTCCAGCTGGGGGCGTTATTCAATAGACCGGGACCTGAAGTTCCTTTGTTGGGGTTAAAATGGAAGACGAAGACCTTCTAATACCTGGGTATTATGGTGACACATGTTGTGGAAGAACAGAGGTGACACAACATGGACAGGATGCTAGGGGGACTGACAAAGTCAGTCGCCCTTTGGAACACATTGCCGTTATCGGTGGTGGGTCGAATTGCTGTCACAAAAAGGGTATTTTGCCCTTGGTGCCTGCATATTGTGCAGAACTCTCTTCATACCATTGCCTATTTTTTGTTCAATTACTAGATAATTTGTTGATCTCGCTAGTGTGGGTGGGTAAGAGGAGCAGGGTGGCACTGACGATAGTTAACCTGAACCAGGCATGGGCCTACACAGACCTAAACGTGTATTAATATGCGTACCAGCTGCAGCACGCTGCGCTCTGGGTGACAGAGGTGAACAATTGGGAGAAACGCTGCTGAGGGGAACTGCGCCCCAGCTGGAGTTGTTGATGGGGACGAGAGTGTCACAGGATTTCCACACTTGGGGGCTCATTACGATAGCAGTCAGACTTCTGACCATGCACCATCATTGCGGGGCTTGGGCAGGCGGCGGTCCCGCACATTAGATTACGATGCGACCGTCACTGTGGCGGTCACATCATATATCTCTAATATTGTAGTGGGTGCTGCTGGCTTCAGCACCCACCGCAATGTTCGAAATACACTGTTTGCATTTCCCTGCACTACATGGCCGGCACCACGTGGTGCATGCCACCTGGTGCAGGGAAATTTAAATGGGTACCATAGGTGCCCTTCCAGTGCAAAACAAAAGTCCCCGGCAAAAGGGGGCCCGCAACGGGCCTCCAAAGTCAATCCACACCAACCTTTGAATGGCGGAGGAACCGCCATTCAAAGGCTTGCGGAATGCAGCATTGTAATTTGGCGGTGTAGGAGAGTAGGATCTGCTTCCTATAGTTACCCCCACTTTTTGCTGATGTTTCAGTTTTTCGACTTTAGTCTGGCTTTGGCCCTGCTATCCACGACCCCAGCCTAGCTGCTTCCGCTCTAAAATGATTGCATGTACTTTAGGTACACCACAGATTGGATTCTGGGGTACCCTTATAAGTCCCTAGAATATGGTTCCTATATACCCAGGGCACACCAGAGGCATCTCAGGGGCTGCAGCATGTATAATGCCACCCCTGAGAGACCATACAAAATGACACAAAAGGACTGCTACAGCAGCCTGTGTAAGGTGGTGTATGCACCCCTTACTCAGATATAGGTTCCCTATATCTACCTTGTCACTACACATATAAACCTATTAGTCACCCCTATGGCAGGCCTTATCAATCCTGAAGGCAGTGTGCTGGGTTTTGTGTGAGAGGGTGCCCATGCATGAGCAGAGCCCCTCTGCAGCCTTCGGAATCAATCCTCCGGGGTTGTTAGTGATGCAGCCTAGACCATATACTTCTAAGTAAATTACTTTCTCTCCTGCTATTTTTAAAAACATTGGTTTATTGCTTTTCACTTGCCCTTTGTGTCCTCTCCCCCCTGCACCAGCGCGCAGATTTAGCGCGACGCTGTGGTGTTTCTGCCGATTTTCGGGCAGAAACATTATTTTAACGCACTGACCTTTTTAAATTGACTGGTTGCACTCCTCCTGCAGAGCGCTGCCTCCCCCAGACGGTACAGCCGATTTCAGGGCTGTTTGACCTGCTGGCAAGGGTAGAACTATTGCGGCGGCCATCTTAGGTAGGGCGAGCCTTCCTTAGGGGCGAGAGTCACCGCTATAAAAATAGACAGCCATGACTTTGCGCAGCGGACGCGATCAGCGGACGCGCCGTACTCGCGCTGGAGTCAAGCCAGAGTCCAGCCCGTCTGCGCCCGTCCGCGCACAGGCCGGGCATAGGGCTAAGGACTCTGCTGGGATCATTAAAGAAATTTACAGCAGGCAACAACTATTAGCCTTACAACCAGTCCATGATTGTGAGCGCCACAACTTAGACCCTTCGGACTGGATAGGTCCGGTGAGCTGCCACAAATGCCATATCGCATTATCATGGTCTCAGGTATCCGCCCTTACAACACTCACCGCCCCCACCCATACCTTAAAAGCGGGCTTAATAAACGCTAGATCTTTATCAAAACATGCCCAGCACATATATGACCTCCTCATAGACGACAACCTAGATTGTCTCTTTATTACAGAGACTTGGCTCAAACCCTGGTGCACTCCGGATCTGGTACATGCCCTACCTTTAGGGTATGGTATCCAGAGGGTTGACAGAGGCAATGAGCAACGAGGAGGGGGAGTGGCCATTATACACAGAGATATCTTTGGGTGTGTCATGACAGAACTCCATGATTTAAAGGATGCGGAAGGGATGGCCTTTAGTATTAAAATTCATGACAACTTCTCTTTCTCTGGGGCATTAATTTACCGCCCTCCCGGTACTAGCACTGACTTTTTAGGAAGTGTGGGAGAAGCGCTAAGCCCATTGATACTCAGATATTCAAACTTTACCTTGTTGGGGGATGTGAATATTCATCTTGAGTCTATAACTGAGGCATCTACTGCCTCCTTCAGAGAAACCATGGAAGTACTGGGTCTTAAAATACGTGATATTCCAGCCACCCACGAGGCGGGACACACGATTGATTGTATTGCTACCAACTTAGACACTTTAACAATAGACCAGCTGAAACCCCAAATATGGACTGACCATGTACTAATGCCTTTCTCGATTACACCAGAGACTAATGCCAATAAAAAGAATACTTGCAAAAGTAACCAGGCCAGACAAGAGGACTGGAAGGCCACCATGAAGCACCCCGAATTAATACCAATAGCTAGAGAGTGTAGACCAAAGTTAACTGGATCCCCAAACCTAAACACCTTTAGGGAATGGATGACAGAACTAAAAAATATGACCGGACAGGGAAGACGCAAGCTCAAACCCGGGAATAAGAAGAGATCTGCCCCTTGGTTTGACCTAGAGCTCAAAAATAAACAGGGGGAACTAAGACGGGCTGAACGTAGTTGGCGGAAAAACTACCTCAGCACAGAACGCAGCAAATATAAAAAGACCAAGAAAGCGTACCACGCCTTAATCAAACAGGCTATAACAAAGTATTTCACGTCAGCCATAGCAACAGCCAATTGTAAACAGAAAGGGATTTTTAATATTGTAAAAGACTTTAGTAAACCCAAATGTCTAATGCAGGACATCCCTCCCTCTCAAATGCTTTGCAACTCCATCGCAGATTTTTTTGAGGAAAAGGTTAGGGGTCTGACGAAAGACTTTGAGGCTCCCAGCTTCGATCAAATATATGAGGACGCAACTACTAGGCAGGAAGTCACCCAGCTTACAGCTTTCCGTACAATCAGCCTGGAGGAGACAAAAAGGCCCATTCTGGCAACCAAATCAGGATCACCATTTGATCCATGTCCTATAGGACTCTTACATCTCATTGCGGATATTGTCAACCCGGACATAAATGTTATCGTTAACAACTCTCTGTCCACCGCCTATGTCCCCCCTGAGTGGAAACTGGCAGCTGTAAAACCCTTACAAAAAAAACAACTTCCCGACCCCTCCACACTCTCCAATCTACGTCCGATTTCATTACTTCCAGCTTTGTGTAAAATCACTGAGTCTACAGTGAATAAACAGCTGACACTCTTCTTGGAAGATAATGAAGTATGGCACCCTAATCAGGCTAGCTTTAGGACTCAGAATTCCACCGAATCGGCTCTCCTGTTCACTACTGAAACCATCCGCTCAGCTCTAGACCAAGGCAAGAAGGCCGTCCTGATACTATTAGACCTGTCGGCGGCCTTCGACACGGTCTCACATGCCATCTTAATAGACCGGCTAATAACATCTGGCATTAAAGGTATTGCCTTAGAGTGGATAAAAAACTTTCTTAGTGACAGGAGACAAGTGGTGACTCTGGGGGAATTCCGTTCCAGTGAGAAGCCACTGTCAACGGGATTACCTCAGGGCTCCAGTCTGAGTCCGACATTGTTCAATGTTTACACCGCACCCCTGATACAGCTGATATCTTCCTACGGCATAGATGTAATAGCATATGCCGACGATACCCAACTGATCCTGGTCATGGACAAAGACAACCAGGCCTGGGAGGAAAAGCTTAAGTGCTGCTTAACGGCCACCTTTGAGTGGATGCGGAAAAACCACTTAAAATGTAACACAGGAAAGACCGAGATCATGCCCATAGGCCCAAATAATGATTTAATTCCCAGACTGTGGTGGCCCGAGAAGGCGGAAATACCACCCCATACTACCTCCTCGGCTCGCAACCTTGGGGTACAGTTTGACGCCGATCTATCCTTTAAACATCAGGCGTCAAAAGTGGCAGGCACTTGCTTCGGGGTAATAAAAATGCTCAGAAAGTTCTTTGACTTGCTGCCCCTCGAAGCAAGGAAAACTGTTACGATTGCATTAGTTACTTCCCGCATTGACTATTGCAATAGCCTGTATGCTGGTACCAATAAGATGGTTACCCATTAACTCCAGATGGTGCAGCATGCAGCTGCAAGGCTGGTTCTGAAATGGCCAAGAAGATCCTCAGCAACCAAAGCCCTCAATGCATTACACTGGCTGCCTATAACTAAAAGGGTCCTCCACAAAGTTTTAACAATCACCTTTCGCGCTGTGCATAATTCAGGCCCCACTTACCTAAGGAAAAAATTTGTAAAATACTGTCCAAATCGCGCACTAAGATCCTCCAATGCCAATCTTTTGACCATTCCTAGTTTCAGACTCAAAACCCGCGGGGGTAAATCCCTAGCGGTACTGGGTGCCAAAGGATGGAATGCCCTACCCCCTCTATTAAGAGCACTGGACAAGGAGTCTGAGTTCCGCAAGCAATTGAAAACCTGGATTTACAATCTTCCAGACCCAATGGCCAGAGCGCTAGTGTGATTCCGGTTATGGTCTCCTTAAGCAGTAAGGCAACCTTTTCATCTGGTTGTCCTTATATTGGCGCCGAGATGCTCCTTGGAGCGATTGCTAGCGCGTTATAAATGGATTTTACATTTACATTTACATAGCTTGGCTGTAAATGCTAACCTTAATATGGCTGCACAGAACCATGTCGTGTTTGGTGTCAAACACCTTTGAATCATACCTCCACACCAGTAACTGGTGTGCGAGGTACGATTCCTCTATGGTAGAACCACTAGTGTGGGGCACCGGGCTTCCCAGTACCAGCTTTCCTCGACCCTGGCATCACAAAATGGATGCTGCAGCCACAGACACGAGTCTGCCCTCCTTCTGCTGGACAAAACTGCAGTAGGGGAAGGCTTGATAATAGGTTTCCTGTCACAGGGTGGTGTGACCACCTCCCAGACAGGCTTTAGTGTATTGGGGCTGGGTGGGTGCACTCCAAGAGTGCTTTGATGTCTGCACTGGGGGCACATTTGGTGTCCCTGTGCATAGTCCAGCTCAAACCGTTTGCAGGGGCACTCGGCCCCTGCTCTGGCATGAAACTGGACACAGGATATGGGTGTAATTACCCCTCTGTCCTGACGCTCCCATAGGTGGGTACCCAGACTTTGTCCCACCCCTTCCTTGGGTATAAAGTAGGAACCCCTGACTACAGGACTTAAGATTTACCTGGACAAAACTCTGCTACAAAATCCCAGAACTTCAACTATCTACACTTGGTTGGATGACCGAAGAATCTCTCTTGGAGTAAATAAGTTACTCCCCTGCAAGGCAGGTACCAAAGAAGCATCTGTCCAGTTGGCAACTACGCAGCTCCTGAAGGACTCCGAAGACTTTGAAACACAGGAGGTGGGTTGCCAAGCTTCCCTAAGAACAATAGGTGCTCTCAGCAAACCTGAGATCCAAATCCCTCGTGGGGACCCTGCAACCCGAACCCCTGGACACCGTGCACATTTGCAGCAGCATATGCTTCTTGGCAATCCCTGAGGCTATGCTTTGGTCTACTTGTAGTCCAGAACCGAGCAGTGATTCCACTGATGTTTACTGGCCTACACTCCACGAGTGACCCGTGGGCTGGTATTTAGTGATTCCTCTCAAGGTCCCTTCGCAATCCCTTGTCCGTCGACTTGTGGGTCCCTGAGAAGGGTACTGTAACTTTGAATTGGCGTACCTGGTTGCTCCAGACGTGCCCTGACTCTCCATTGCTTGGGAAGTCACCAGGACCTTACTGGTCCGTCCCGTAGCCTTTTTACTCTCACCAAGTGGGTTGCTGTTGCCAAGGCTTGTTGGTCTCTGATCCGGACACCGACCCCCCAGCACTCAACTTCCTTTGTGGGAAAGCTCACCTGTGGACTCTGGTCATTGTTGACATCTCCTGGTCCCCGTTGCAGCGGAGTCAAGCTTCACCTCTTCGCACCTTAAACACCCGACATTGGTGGGTATTGGTCTACCGTGCCCCTGGTCACCGTGAAGTGACTCAGACTCTGTCCCCTCTGCTTTCAGGTTCTTCATAGCTCTGATCCAGGCTTGGATCACACCGGACACTTTTCCTTTCCACGGCAACAGCACTTTGCAGCAACTCGCCATTGAAAACAGTGACGATTCCCGACACCATTTGGCACCTATGCATCCGCCTTCCCAAGTCCTCCGGTGCTCACGTGGGTGCTGACCTTAGAGCCTTCTAAGTCTAAAAGGGTTTGCTCCAAGTCCTCTCTGAAGTGTTCTTAATCTTTAGTATTCCAACCGCGACTTTCCGATAGGATTGTATGGAGCTCGCGGCTGTGTTCTCACACTGCACGCGTCCCCCGTGGGTCCCCTGTGTCACTACCATGGGTGGTTTCTTGGGGTCCTAGCGATTCTACGTGTTCTAGTCACTGTGTCTAGTCAAGTGGTGGTTCTTATACCACTTTCTTAATATATGGTTTGGTCTCCCCCTGGGGCCATTGTATACATAAAGAGGTTAGTAGAGAGTGTTTAGTAATAAATACATATATTTTATATATACCTTGTGTGGTTCTCCTTTCATTTAGACATTCAAGAGGTGATAATCTGGTAAACCAAGCTGCTTTACACTCCTTCAAGACGTAGCCTGAAGGCTGCTCTCCATAGCTACCACTAGGATAGCTTTCAATAAAGCTTGTCTTCAACCTATCATCAAAATGGGTTGTTTGGACTGGTGCAAGGTTCCCACTACAACTAGTGGACAGCATATACCAGGCCAACTTCTCACAGGCGGACATTGCCTGCTAGGCAAGTCACCATTTTAGAGATGCTTGGTCGGTACGCCAAGCAATCGGAATGATTGCCTGTGGCGGACCCGTGGTGGACGGAATTTGCGCCCGCCAGCACACCGCTTGCCAACGTAATATGGTGGGCGGATAAGTGCTTCGAGATGGCGTTTTCACCGCCATCGTAATGACCCCCTTGGTGCGGTGAACTGCAGCAATATGGGAGAGAGTAATTGACAGGGTCCTGAAGAGGCCACCGTTTGTGACGGAGTTAAGTGTATGGTCATTGACGCCCTTTAAATGTATTAGTGAGAATAGGTCCATAGCTCGCTTTCGAGAAGAGGTCTGTGAGATGCTGGGTGACTTATATACGGATTTGCTGTTTGTTAAGTTTGAAGCTGTGCAAGCTGAGCTTGCGATAGTAGCGCCGCACTTTTGACAACATGCTAAAATTGCCATTATTACCGGGGAGATCTGGGCGGGTTTTCCGGAGGACCTCCGCCAATCAGAAATGCTGCAACTGTTGCTGACAGTGGGAGATGCAAGGTGGCAGTCGTTTGTGGCATGCTTAAGAGAGGTAGGGCTAAGGGGATTTGCAAGGCTAATCACTTTTGGGTGGATGACTTGGAGGAACCTGTTACGGACACAGTGTGGGCTGAGACATGTTCGCTTGTGCGTCGGGTGTCATGTAAATTGATCCATTTCAATTATGTACACTGCACCTATCTGACACCAATTAAACTGAGCAGAATGTATGCTAATAGGTCAGCGGACTGTCCAAGAAGCGAGACGGCTGGTGCCTCCTTCTTGCACATTACCTGGATGTGTCCCACAATGGTCTGCATACTAGGCACTGGTAACAGCAAGAATGAGCAGGGTGACTGCGATCCTGTTGGAGGAGGCTCCTGGGCAGTGTCTTCCGGGTATGATTAAGGTACCTCATGGGGGGTGCAATACAATCGACATTTTTGCAGCAGGCACCGGTCATTGCTAGGTCGCGTGTGGCAATGGGATGGTTGACGCGTCCCCGTGTGGCAAGGGTGTTGTAGAATTGGCCCTGGCGTAGAAGACTCATATTTGGATGGGCAACAGATTGGAAAAGGATTTGCAGGTCTTGGTGGCGTAACTGGAAAGAGTTCAGGAAGCAGAAGAGGGCACCCTGGTACTGACCGGGAGGGGACAGATGAGGGAGGTGAACAAGCTGGATGCGCATGGAGAGGGGGTGTGGGGGGAGTGAAACAGAGAGGTCAGGTGCACTGAAGGGGTGATACGGTGTAGCGACCGGATTTTCGGGCCAGATAGAATCAGCTCACCAAGCCACCACCAACCCAGCCGAAACGTAACCACCTCCCTCCTTAGGACCTACTTACCAAGGCACCTGGGTACCTACATGAGGATGGGGAATTAGCAATATACAAGCTCATATCATCAAAAACACCACTAAATCTATAGGATTACTAGAAATACTCACTATTTGCTAAGGAATTCCATATTCCACACCACACTCATGCCTTATAATCTCGCGGCAGCTAAGGCCCAGACTAGGCTACCCTCCTACTCATAATGAAGGGGGCAGTTCCAATTACTAACCATTACACACTGACCACAATCAGTGCTCACTCAAGCCACTATCCTGTGGGTATTTACTCAGGCCACAATCCTGTGGGTATACACATTGATCACAATCAATGCTCTCACTCTCTCACTCAAGCCACAATCCTGTGGGTATACACATTGATCACAATCAATGCTCTCACTCTCTCACACAAGCCACAATCCTGAGGGTATACACATTGACCAAAATCAATGCTCTCACTAATGCCACTCTCTCTAGCAGCAATCTCTGTCCTATGAATACCTTCAGCTCTCTCTCTCTCTGTTGGGAAGTTTCTCTATATATCTAATATCTACTGGAGATGTAATATTATAGGTTATGTGATAGATAGACGGTTCAAACCTCTCACACAAAAATGGCCAAATTACAATATGCAAAGGTCATTCTCTGATTCAAGCGCTCCCTGCTCCCTTGCTCAGTTACCACTTATCCGGACGGGAAACGCATCTGTCCACATAACAGCATCTGACTAGAAGAAAGGTTAACTTTATTATAAGAAAACAACAGTTACACAATGGTTCTCTAAGAACTGGGGTCCCTTTATTACACAATAGCAAATTATAACATCACAATAACTAGCAATCTAGACATAGCCTGAAAAGTAAAGGGGAATAGACACATACACAGATCTGCGGGGTCTCTTTATTATAATGGAAAACAAGAAAGCTTTATTACTAACACATCCACATATAGCTGAACTGTAAATAACTAAAAAGGGAAATGGATTATAACAGACTGCACACCGCTGAAAGAAAAGGGATTCATCAGTGTAACAATACAGTAGGGAATCTAGCCTAGGAAATAAAGGACAAGATTCATGTATATATATATATATATATATATATATATATATATATATATATATATATATATATATATATATATTTATATATATATATATATATATATATATATATATATATATATATATATATGGGCACTAATATAACAGGACAGATATCACCTGATTATTATGAAGTCTTGTTCTAGCTGTCATCTGGGTTCCTCTCTCGTCTGTGCTTAGGCTCATCTCAGATTCTCCACTGCACTCTTAGACACACATCTGCGCTGATCACTCTGCACTGGATTCCTCTCTCCCACGAACTGTCTTCACCTTCCAACTTCAGTCTAATGATATAGTTTCTGCCGCTCTGATAACCATTCGCTCCACTAGCTTCTTCACTCTGTCTGATTGTTCCAGCTCCAATGTCCAACTCACTCCAGCTGCTCCCACAGACTAATCCACAATATAACTTCAGTCTCTTCCAAAAGGCATCACTCCAAACTCCAGCTGTTAACTGCCTGCTCCAACTGATCACAACTCCTTCTGACAAGTAACTGCTTCTGACTGCTTTCTTCAGCTCCAAAAATCATCTGACTTCTCTCTTCAGCTCCAAACACCATCTGACTTCTCTCTTCAGCTCCAAACACCATCTGAACTCTACCATTCCAAAAACCAACTGAACACAACTGCTTCTGACAACTCCAAAAACCAACTGACCCCTCTGCCTCTCTGCACTTCACTAATATGGAATGCTCTCTCCTCATGGAAATTTCCAACAGAAACTACCTCCCACCGAATTCCTGTGCCAGCTCCGAGGCTCTCCGCGCAACTGCAGTGGCCATCTGCATGTTACGTCTGGGCCCAAGAGACAAACACATTCTTTCGATAAGATCCAGTCTCTGCTGGTTTTCCCCTAGCACACAACAGGCTTAACTATAAACATCACCTTTACCCTGCAAGCTCCTCAGTCAGCAGAGGCAGAAAGCAAAATGGAGTCTCTCTGGTTCTGGGCATTGTAGGCCCGAAAAGGATGAAATAGACACTTAGCTCTATACACAAACCCTACTAATAGGTAATATACAGTCAGAACTACAGGATCCACCCTCTACGATAGGTAGAATGATGAAAGGACACATAATTATGTCAAAGCCAATAGGCAATAGATGGATTAGAGTCATTAATAAGGGATCTATCATCATATAAAGCGGCTATCCTCTAGCTTAACGATTCAGAAAAGGGGGTGGTGATGAACAGAGTGTCTGAATTAAGCAGACCACTCTTACCCAGTCCAAAGATCATGGCTTGATCCATCACCGTTATTTAGCTCACTGCACCATCCCAGCTCAGAACCTGGCTATATGCAAATCAGTCTGTCCCTGGCCCAGTGCATCATGGGAACAGGGCAGACTAAACTACCAAGCCAATTCTTCACCAGAAAGGAGACAAGCTACCGGGGACCAGTTTCTGGCATTTCAGCCATCGTCGGCCCGGCTTGCTTGAATCCTGATGGTGCAGTGAGCAAGGGACTCATGTCTGAGTATACCCTGCCACACCTATAGTGGCCAAAAACGATTCAGAAAAGGGGGTGGTGATGAACAGAGTGTCTGAATTAAGCAGACCACTCTTACCCAGTCCAAAGATCAGGGCTTGATCCATCACCGTTATTTAGATCACTGCACCATCCCAGCTCAGAACCTGGCTATATGCAAATCAGTATGTCCCTGGCCCAGTGCATCATGGGAACAGGGCAGACTAAACTACCAAGCCAATTCTTCACCAGAAAGGAGACAAGCTACCGGGGACCGGTTTCTGGCATTTCAGCCGTCGTCGGCCCGGCTTGCTTGAATCCTGATGGTGCAGTGAGCAAGGGACTCATGTCTGAGTATACCCTGCCACACCTATAGTGGCCAAAAACCATTCAGAAAAGGGGGTGGTGATGAACAGAGTTTCTGAATTAAGCAGACCACTCTTACCCAGTCCAAATATCAGGGCTTGATCCATCACCGTTATTTAGCTCACTGCACCATCCCAGCTCAGAACCTGGCTATATGCAAATCAGTCTGTCCCTGGCCCAGTGCATCATGGGAACAGGGCAGACTAAACTACCAAGCCAATTCTTACCAGAAAGGAGACAAGCTACCGGGGACCGGTTTCTGGCATTTCAGCCGTCGTCGACCCGGTTTGCTTGAATCCTGAGCCGGGCCGACGACGGCTGAAATGCCAGAAACCGGTCCCCGGAAGCTTGTTTCCTTCCCAGTGTAAGAATTGGCTTGGTAGTTTGGTTTGCCCTGTTCCCATCATGCACTGTGACAGGAACAGACTAATTTGCATATAGCCAGGTTCTGAGCTGGGATGGTGCAGTGAGCTAAAAAACGGTGTTGGATCTAGCCCTGATCTCTTGACTGGGTGAGAGTATTCTGCTTAATTCAGAAACTGTCCATCACCACCCCTTGTTGTTAAATATTTTATCCACCCTAAGCGTGGAAGGGTATAATCAGATATGAGTCCCTTGCTCATTGCACCATCAGGATTCAAGAAAGCCGGGCCGACGACGGCTGAAATGCCAGAAACCGGTCCCCGGAAGCTTGTTTCCTTCCCAGTGTAAGAATTGGCTTGGTAGTTTGGTTTGCCCTGTTCCCAACATGCACTGGGACAGGAACAGACTAATTTGCATATAGCCAGGTTCTGAGCTGGGATGGTGCAGTGAGCTAAAAAACGGTGTTGGATCAAGCCCTGATCTCTTGACTGGGTGAGAGTATTCTGCTTAATTCAGAAACTCTGTCCATCACCACCCCTTGTTGTTAAATATCCTTTAGTTTATGCTTCTGGGTCTGAAAAGAGGCCTGAAAAGGACCAGAACAAGCTAAGAATAGGGATCTAGGATGGTAGCAAGCTTAAAGTCACCATCACTCAGAAATAGAACCAAAAACCTGGTCACTACATTGCACCCTTGACTTTAAATTGCTAACATCCGTAAACAACAACAAACAAATAAACAAACATCAACATAATCTATCAACAAAATCAAAAATAAAAAGAATCCCTAAAGTGAATGACAACTAAGGAAATACCACCTAATAGTTGATTTAGGGAATGTAAATCTGACAACCAATTGAAAACTATCAAAGCACCCTTGATCTGAATGTTGAAATATAACTAAGATTGATCAGATAACAACAGAAACTAACTAAAGCACCCTTGAACTAAATGTGCCTCAACTTCTAGTGATAACTCATGAAATCTATTGATGTGGGGAAATGTCTGTCAAATAAAAACAACAAAGGGCCTAAATGAGGCCTAACTACTTCGGCCAACTTAAGAAAGGATTTGGTAAAATCTGGCAAATAAACATAACAAAGGGTCCTCAAAGTCTGGGCAACCATTACTAATAAATCTAGGACATAACCTGACTAAAAGACACACCTCCCAGGATAACTTAAAGTCTAAGGTGACCACCCTTGGAACTAATCCCACTGTTCTAATTAAGAGTTCATGGATCAAAGTGGAAGTGTAATAATAGGGAAACAAGAACAACCCCATTTCTACAAAATAGCTGGTTTAGCACTATGCATATCAAGCAGGAAAATCAAAGAAAGTTATCTAAATGTGGTGCATATATTCTTCTAAAAGATAACCCAGACATAAATCGTCTGTCCAGAAATCCCTACAACCAAAATAGCTAAATCATAAACTTAAACTTGGAAAACTGAGTGATAGGAGACCATGCCAAAGGCAATAGTCAAAGGTCATAAGTCATCTAACTCAGGAAACAGTTTGCACCTAAACCCTCTGTATCAATCTGTGGAACACATGTGTGCACCATCCTTCAGAACACTGCTTTCCCTTCATTGGCAAAACTGCTTTACAGAAAACAGTAAAACTATAAAATAGGTGAGAGATAGACAAGTGCGAAGTCAATCTGTAATAGCATAGCATACTAAAATCAAAATATCATGTATCACAGGGCATCAGATTATTAAAGCAGCTCACTAATTATATACTGCACCCTGTGACTTTCAAACAGTATCATTTGCATATATCAAAAGGAATCATTGAACCAAAGGCCTAATCATTAATGTGGCACTGCATCTTTTAAACTGGAAAATCAAAACCATGAACAGGACTGGAAATCAAAATTAGCATTGGGGCCTGTATGTGGTAACTGCAAAAGTGGCATAATGTCCATCTGAAATAGAAACTTAGGAAAAATGAAAGACTCAAGAATGCAGGCCAAGAAATTACATTGCAGACTCCTTTTGTGGGAAACATTATCATAACCAAATAAAAATGGGTTCTTTTAGAATAATTTAAAAAAAAAAATAGAACTATTGGCTTTGTCATTTTTTTTTTTTTTAGGAAATCCAGATATGTTATATAGTTTTAACCTGACTGCTGAGGCGGCCAACTGTAGATTGTAATACTAATAATAAAAGTTCAGTCAATATATTTAAGTGAAAAGTTATCTTCTATAGGAATCCATTGTTGGTTTCTTCTTAGAAAAACAGTTCATTCGTGTAGGCCACGACCCTCCATCTTCATCTGTATCCTTTGCCAAGGAAGAATCCCATCCGATCTGGGGCGCTAGAGGGCGCGCTTGCGGAATGGCTGCCTAGACCTGCAGCTCCTGCTCCTTGGTAATTAATCCTTCCTAGATCCTGCGCCACGGGGTGCCGTATCACCCCCAGAAGACCGGACTCCGCATCCAAGTGGTGTTCTCTGCACTCGTTCCGAGTTTGGAGCTGCTGCGGGCACTGGAGCCGGAGTTACGGGCTGCTGAAATCTGCCCGGATCTCGCTCCGGAGCTGCGTGCGACGGACGCTCGGCTGCTGCAGACACGCGATCCCGGGGACTGCCACGAGGATCCCAGGCCGCATCGGGACTTCGCATCCATGATCCTTCTGGGACGGAGTGTGGGGGCGGCTGTGCAGGTAGGCGGCTGCTGAGGAATTCGCCTTGGGTCCCCCCCCCTCCCCCAGCCATCGCTGACTCACCTCGCTGGTGCTGAGGGGGAGACGCTCCTGATACGGTGGCTGCAGCTACGGCACCTCCGGACTGTCGTGCCCGTCGCCCACAGTGCCGCAGACCCTGGCTTGTGCGGCGCGGACCGCTGGACCTACTGACCGGGGGTTGGGGCTGGCCCCCCTGCACGGAGTGCCCCTGTCGCGTCCCGCCTCACCCGCCTGAAGCTTGCTGCACCATATCGAGCGCTGGGTGCGCTGCCGGCTGTGCACGTGTCGCATGGCTGCTCTCCTGTGTGGCGCCGACCGGTGAGTCGTGATACCCTGCCGCTTACTGTCGCAGCCTGTTCTTTTGATCTGACCCTGCTGCCCGCCATTACTGTCGGTGCTCTGGCCTTTCTTGTACCCGGCACTGTGCAGCGAGTACCTATTGCTGGGACCACGTGCCTATGGTTGGACATTCAGCCACTACCTCTGAGCGCTTAGAGACTACATAGTGCTTCTCTTGGTAACGCCTCTACTGCTGTGTATTGAGGCACACCGAGCTCGAGATCCTTCTGCCTGCTGCTGGCTGCTTCTTACCTGCGGGATCTAACCTTGCGCTGAAGTGCTCTGCCATCCCTCATCTTGACCCATCACTTGCCTCCGGACACTGCCATGGGGCGACCCGAGACTCGCCAACCCAAGCTGAGTTTCGACAGCGCTCGTAAAAGCGCCACATCGACACAGATGAACCCGGGGCCTAGCGTGCCGCCTCCGCAACCCACCCCGCCTCCTGCCCCTGCTGCGGACCTTACCAACCTGATACAGGAGATGCGTCAGGGCTTCGCCGCCGTTGTGGAGAAGGTGGATGGTGTCACGGCTCGACTGGACGCCCTGGTCCACAAGGTAGATCGCCATGAAGAACGT
This sequence comes from Lissotriton vulgaris, assembly GCF_964263255.1. Lineage (NCBI taxonomy): Eukaryota > Metazoa > Chordata > Amphibia > Caudata > Salamandridae > Lissotriton > Lissotriton vulgaris. The sequence continues at coordinate 179,342,840 of NC_141698.1, forward strand.
CTCACGACTGCGGAACAGAGAATCTCCGACAACACTGATGCCACCATGGCCCACACGACGCAGCTGGCAAGAATGGACAATCTCCTTCGCGTCATAGCGGCAAAGAATGAGGACTTAGAAGCACGCAGCCGCCGGAACAACATTCGCATTACAAATGTGCCGGAGTCCACTGCTACGGGCAGGATGGAGTTATACGTGGAGAAATTGCTTAAGGGCTCAATCGGAGAGGAGGCTTTCTCGCCTCAGTTCATTGTGGAGAGGGCCCACCGCTCCCTGGCGCCTGTGCCCCAACCTGGTCTGCCACCGAGACCTATAATTGCTCGTCTCCTGAATTATCGCGACCGTGATACGGCCCTCAGAGCTGCTCGGACTCAAAGATCACTGCGGTACGACGGCATCACCTTCTCCATCTACCCCGATTTTACGCCGATGGTTCAGGATGAGCGGCGCAAGTTCCTTCCAGTGAAAAAAAAACTGCGGGAGGCCCAAATAGACTATGCCCTCTTATATCCTGCAAAGCTCAGAGTTACCCACCAGGGCAAGCAACGCTTTTTCACCAACCCGCAAAAAGCTGAGGACTTCCTGAAGACGATCCGTAGAGCGCGCAGGGACGAACATGTATCTGCGGACGAACAGGAGAATGCTCACCTACCTCCAGCGCACCACGATGATTGATTGACCCTACATACTTTGAGTTGTATATACATCATGCCGGCCTGCTTGCTGGCAGCGGCTCACAATTTGAGAGCTGGGGTGATACGAGAGCGACGGAACTGTCTGGACCCTGCACCCCAGTGGTAACGTATACCAAGGACCACTCTCTCGGCCCTAGTCTCCACCGAGGGCGGTATAGTTCTGGAGCTATGGGCCGGATAGTGGCAGTGCGCACTTTCTGATGTACCCCTGTCGGGTGTTCCCCATTGACTTGTTGTGTTTTTGGCTGTTTGCGTTACTACAGTTGGGGGGGAGGGGGAGGGGGAGGGCTGCGTGGGGGGGTTCCATGGCTACTGGCATGTTTGGGATGCTGGGGTGGGTGGGGGGTGGTTGGATTTCATGAGGTTGACATTGCTTAGACTGTGTGTATATTTGCTAACCTGGTGTATGACTTGGTACTGCAGGGGCGGTTGTGGGTTCATGATGTGGCCCCCTCGGGCGTTCTCGCTTCTACTGTTGCTGTGTCCATGGCTGCTGTAAATGCAACTGCGCGACTGACATGTCTAGCATGGAATATCCGAGGGTTGAACGATGCTAAAAAGTGCAGGAATGTTATTGCCTACCTGAATAGACATCATGTACAGGTTGCCATGCTGCAGGAGACACATCTGCCTATACGAAGGGATACATCTTTTGCATCGAAATGGGTTGGTACCCACGTCTTTTCCTCCTATTCGTCTTATGCAAGAGGTGTGGCGATTCTCATTGCCCGTGGAGTACCTTTCCACCGCTTTGGGGAGGAGGTGGACGGGGAGGGACGGTATGCTTTGTTGTGGGGTAGGGTGGGCCATGACGTCTATTTATTTGTCTCAATGTATGCACCGAATATTGACTCTCCTGCCTTTTTTTCCTCATTGTGGGGTAAGATTGTGTCCATTGGGGCGCGACACGTCATCTGGGGTGGTGATTTCAACCTGGCGCTGGCGCCCCCCCTTGACAGAGCGGATGGTGTTAGTTCCTACAAGCCCCGTGCCAGGGAAGCTTTGGAGGGGGTGGTGGAGGAGGGTGGACTGTTGGATGCCTGGAGACACCTACATCCCCTTGGGCGGGAGGGCACACACTTCACATCTCACACCGGGACATGGGCGCGCTTAGACTACTTTCTGGTTAACCGAGACATTGCTATGGGGCTGTTGGGGGTGGACCATTTGCCCAGAACCTATTCAGATCACAGCCCTGTGAGGTTGCAGTTCCGAACTCCTGGGTGGGACAGTCCGGGGCCACAGTGGAGACTAGGTCCCGATGTGCTTCTCGACACTCTCTTTCGCACAGAACTGGGTGAAGATATTGGGGATTTTTTTCCTAGGAACAAGGGCTCAGTGGAGTCAGTTGAACATATATGGGAGGCTTTCAAGGTCACTATCAGGGGGTTCTGCATCTCCAAAAGCCACGGGGTTTTGCGAGATATCCTGCGCACCATCACCACACTGGAGGGGGACCTGCGGGATCTGGAGCTCCGCATGGCGTCGGATACTGACCCACGCCTACATGTGACCTTTAGAGAGACACTGTCCAAATATGAGGAGGAGGCAGCCAGGGAAGCGAAGTATCGGGGTAAACACTGGGTAGCCCGGAAATACTGTGAGGGGGATAGGCCTGGAAAAGTACTCGCTGCGCTCACACGTCCATCACGGGTGCACAACACTATACTAGAGCTTACCGATGAGGCCGGTGCCACCATTAGAGATTCGGATGCGATACTCACTGCCTTCACGACACACTACTCGTCACTATATACATCCACAGCAGAGGCGGACGCGCCATACGCTGAATACCTAAATGAAGTGGCGTTGTGCTGGCTTAGCGATGGTGACAGGGAGTTTCTTGCAGCGCCTTTCGAACTAGACGAGGTTCGCGAGGCCATCATGTCCCTCAAAAATGGTAAGGCTCTGGGGCTTGATGGCATCCCAGCCGAGTTCTACAAAGCCTATATCGATATTATGGCGCCCGTGCTTCGAGAGGTCTTTACCGAATCCCTGGCTGATGGGATACTACCCTGTTCTATGCGCGAGGTAGTTATCACCTCCCTTCTGAACCGGATAAGGATCCCTCCTCCTGTGACTCTTACCGTCCACTTTCCCTCCTAAACTGTGACGTCAAGATCCTCGCCAAGATTCTGGCCACACGGCTCTCGTTGCTAATGACCAGAATTGTCCTGCCTGACCAATCTGGCTTCGTTGCGGGCAGATCCACATCCCATAATCTTCGCACCCTCTTCTCCCTGCTCCGCACGGTCCACCCTGACGTCCCAGTGGCGGCTGTGTTCCTGGACGCCACTAAGGCGTTCGACTCTGTCGAATGGCCCTACCTCTTCTCGGTCCTGGCCAGCATGGGTTTCCCTAAAATGTTCCTAGCCTGGGTGCGCCTCCTATACACGGATCCTACGGCGAAAGTACTGATAAATGGAAGACTATCGCAACCTATCACACTCACGAGAGGCACCCGACAGGGATGCCCGCTCTCGCCTCTGTTATTTGCTATCGCGGTCGAACCTCTTGCCTGTCGCCTATGTCAATTACACCGAGCGGGAGCGGTACAATGCCTGCAGCAGCAAATTGATGTGTCCCTCTATGCGGATGACATCACGCTATATGTCAAATATCCGGACCTACACCTCAATCCCCTGCTTCGGGAATTCGTCCTTTTCGGAGGGGTGTCAGGTGTTCACATCAATTGGTCTAAGTCGCAATTTTTTCCTCTTACGGATGCGGTGCGCACCTTCCCACTTGATTACCCGTTGATATGGTGCCGTGATGATCTTCGCTATTTGGGGATCCGTATCTCTCGTGATAAGGACGAGACACTCCGATCCAATTATGGAGTGGCCATAACCAAGCTGACTGCCTCCGTCGATAGATGGATCACGTTACCACTCTCCATGGCTGGGAGGGCTTCACTCATAAGAATGGTGATATTGCCCCGCTTTCTGTACCTTTTTCTTAATATTCCCTACTACCCTGGCGCCTTTTTTTTCAAGACACTCCGCACGGAGCTGCGCAGACTTTTCTGGGGTGGCAACTTTCCCCGATTAAAGTGGTCGACGCTGACCCTTCCCTATGACCAGGGGGGATTTGATGTCCCCGATTTTGAAACATACTATCTGTGCGCTCAGGCGCATTTTGCCTACCACTGGATGGCTCCTACTCCCTTCATGTCGCATATAGCGGTGGAGGACTGGATAGTGCACCCACTCCCGCTAAACGGCCTGCTACACTGCCCCGAGACGTCCATCACCACATCGAATACCTCGGTTTCCTGCACATTGGATGCGTGGCGCCGTATCGCTCGTCGATTGTTATGCCCACTACCCTACTCCCCCAGACTACCGCTCACCTATCACCCGCAGCTTTCCTTGTTATTGGAGCTGGGGTTTCAGCAACTCTGTAGTAAACTTCTTGTCACCTGCTGGGGGGATCTGTTTCACGACAGTCAATTCAAATCTGCTGACCTGTTTTTTAACACGCATGAGCATACGCCCCTTGAACTCTTTTACTATATTCGGCTACGTGCTGGGATGCGTAACATCCTACCTGACTACCCCGATGAGCCTGCGATCCTGCCACCACTGCACTTCCTTTTGGGATCGCCGGATGGGACCCATTTGGTCTCTGGGCTCTACCGCCAGATCCGCGGTGCTGCTCCATTACAAATCTCTGCTGCCCGGCTACACTGGTCCGCGGAGCTTGCCACAGATATCTCGGACGACCAATGGAAGCACTGCTGTGCATTGACTTCCCGCATCTCTGCCAGCTGCAGATTGAAAATTATTCATTACAAATTCCTTCAGAGGATATATTACACGCCTGTCCGGAAGTATAGATTTGGATTGGCTGATAATGATCGTTGTGAGCGCTGTCGTGCCGACCATGCTGATTTTCTCCACCTGGCGTGGTCTTGCCCCCAGATTGCTCACTATTGGCGACAGGTGATTGAGGCCGTTGCGGAGATGGTGGGTGAGGAGATTCCTGCGGACCCTCTGGTAGCCGTCCTCGGTTATACAATGCAGTTGCCTAGAGATTGCAGAAAATTCGTTGACACAGCGTTGCTCTTGGCCAAGCGGCGTGTTGCTTGCCGCTGGAGCAGGGGTAGAGCGCCCAAGTTCAAGGACTGGCTAACTGACTTGACATATTGCCAGGATCAGCATACCACCTTTGCTGAGCTACTGCCTCTCTCATGCCGACCCAGGGACATATGGGATCCTCTGGTGCACTACCTGCTTAGGCGCTCAAACGAAGATATGCAGTCGGTGACGGGCCTGTCACTCCACAGCACCAAGGACTCTCTCCCAGAACTTGACCTGTAGCTCCGGATATGGCTTGTTGCTTTCCCTCTTCATGTATGCCCCTCTGCCCCCACGGACTCCCTGATGGTGTGGGTTGCCCTGCCTAGACCGTGCTGCCCCCTCTCCCCTCTCTATGCTTATACACCCTCCCTCGCCATCGCGACACGATTTCACCCCTCTGGCGAGCGATGTCCTGAACACCCTGCGATTTCTACAGCTGACACTCTGCAGACTCCAACAACACTGGGAAGTAAGATCTGGACATGTTTCTCCCCACGCGCCACCACCTGCTAGAACTACCACAGTACACCACTATCACACGTCACTGCTACACGGTCATTCACTGCCTCTTAGTTGTTACCTGGTTGGGGTGTTTTTGGTTCTTGTTTTACAAACTACAAAACAGTAGTGAGACTCTTCTCTCGCTCAAAAAATACCTGTTCGACTGCTGCTCATCCTCACTTGTCCTACATCACCGGATGCGGATCCAGCGCCATGTAAGTCTATAATGTGCCGCCGGGCCCCCGGGATGCCGGCTTCCAGGCTGTGTATTGTTAATCCTCTCCTGCTGCCGGCCTCCGGGTTGTAGGCGACCCAAGCTGTGTACCATACTCTGTTTCTCTCAATAAAGCAGATTTGAACCCCAAAAAAAAAAAAAAAGAATCCCATCCGATCTCGTCATCCATGGAACATCAGCACCCGTCTGCCATCAGCAGTTTGCATTGGCTCCAGGCTTGGGGGTTTTTGGGGAAGGGGCACTCACTCCGAAAATAAGAAAAACACATCACTCAAAGATAAGAAAATACATCACTCATACAGGGCCCCCACATATCAGTCATCTGAAACGAAAAACAAGCATCATCAATCTTGCAAAAACAAATTTTCCATTCAAAAGCACCCCATTTGCTTTTTATCTCTGTAAGAAATCTTATAGTTCATAAAAACACTCTTCTAAATTCAAGGAATGATTTAAACATTCTACCTACACCATATTCTCTAAATTTATTTGCATAAAATCTAATATTTTCCTAGCATAACTAACAGGGTTGGGACGGCTAACTTCCATCTCACTCCTTTGAGAAGCAGCCCCCTCCAGAAAGATGTCCGCGGCTCAGAGTTTTGAATCAGCTCCAACCATAACAAGACAGGAGACGAACTACACTGCACCTCCCTTCGATGAGGTCACTTTCAAAAAGCGAAGCTGTGGCCAAGTTTTCTCTCTGCACTGCCTTCCCCTCAAGGGAGGGGACATGATCGTGATGTCACCCACAGGAAGGGAGCACCCTTACAAGCTTCCATCATTCCAATTAAAGGACGCTTCACGCCTGAAGAGCAGCTTACAGGTGGGGCACCTCCACCCTTACAAAACTCTGTGCCCGGAGAGCTCCTGAATATTTGCCAAAAATAACAAGATAATGCCAGGTCTGCCTCAGACGCTCCAAAAAGGGCCCTCCCTTACAAAACGCTCCTGAGAACCTGGCTGAGCTATCATGTCAGCCAAGGTCAAAAAGCAAATTCCTTCTAACTACAGACATAACCGTTCTCAAGCTTCAGAGAAACCCTGCATTTAATTTGAAACACTGCACAGTTATTTCTAACTAATTTAAGCAAATTAGACATGGTGAAAAGCACCTTGAAAACATGAATTAATAAAGACATTTTTGCAACCTAGACACATGCTAGCATTCTCAAGTAAGAAGCAAAATATTTCTGCAGCCTCATGAAAAACGAATCTAAGACAAACTATATACCATAATTCATGGTTACTGGCTGAAAAGCAAAAACATTAAGCAGCATTAAAAACAAATGCATTGGTAACGACATGCAGCAACATAAAAAATCACATGACACATTTTAAAATAACATTTGGGACACCATCAAGTCAAACAAAGGGAAAAAAAAGTTATACATGTAAATTTGCACAGCATAACCAGGAATTCATAAATGTGTGCAAGCTTTTTTTTTTGTTCTAATGATTAAAAGAGTCAGATTTATTTTTGCAGATAGCCTTTTTTTCCTATCTGAGTGGGAACATGTTATCACATTTTTCTCTCTCACGCTGTTCTGCCTCATATCAGCGCAAAATACAGAATCATTTGCATTTGAACATTAAACAAAAGGGGCAGTTTGCTGTAGGGAAATAATCAGTTATATTTTCTATATTAGCAAAATACACTAAAGAGCATTTTTTTTTTAAAAGCACACGGTTGCATTTCACTTTTTTCAAGCACATTCTACTTGGGTCTGTTTTATTTCCACAACCGGTGATAACTAATCTAAAACGCTGGTTTGCTTATCTCTCTGCACCGTCCAGTCTCAGCTGACAACTCTCTCCTAATGCCCATTTCTTTTTTAAAAACGTGTATACCTCGCAGCCTGACTGGTTGATTTATAACACTCTGACCTCTGAATCAGACACATTTAATTATGTTTTCAAAGGCAAACCCACACAGACTCGTGGACGCATATCAAACAGTATGTTTAATGAACACTGCTTTTTCCCGTGCAAGATGTTACCCTTCCGTCAGCTACCTGTCAAAGTACATAGGTGAACCCTGCAACTAATTGCAAAGTAAACTAATATAAGGAAGCACATAGCACTACACTAAGATGGTAGTGTTTCATAGTCACCACTAATCAAAATAGAACAATTTATACTATCACCAATGTCCACCCTAGACTATGAACACTAACATCAAAAGGAAAAAACTTAAACAAGACGTACTAAGGGCTAGAAAAAACTCCACCTAACACTTAAAATAAAAAAATAGAAATGTGGCAACTAATTAAAAAGTCAAATCAAACCATCTTTAATCCAGTCACTGACTTTTAGTGTCCGCTCATGTAACCATGCATGTTAAACAGCATATTGAAATAAACACTGCCATCTCAATTCAAGATATTAACCCTTTGGCAGCTCAAACACAATCGTTCCCGGATGGCTGCAGACACATGGGGAATCCAAGAACTTATCTCTCCATGTTTTCACAGAACACATGTGCACATTTTCTAAACATTTTCTCTAATCACTGGAAAGAGATCCAGCTCTCTCCTGCCTAACGTAATGATAACATGGTATTTACAAGCCATAATTACAAGGGGCTATTCACAAGGAACTCAATGATAACATGCTATTTACAAGCCATATTTACAAGGGGCTATTCACAAGGAACTCAACAAGTCATATTACACTGAATACATTTCACATTTCACAGCACAAGCAAATGCAGCAAGCCATTTAATAGGCAGTTTACAAGCCTTTTTCATACACATATTTACAACTGCATCATCACCAAGATGTAAGTGGCTCCATCACGTACTGTTACCCTTCAAGCCTGTCAGTTCAAACACCAAGATGAAAAGCATTTCTTCTACACTGCATAAGTCAGATGCCATGATGTACTGCAATCTCCTTACACTACAACTGTTCAAGCCTATAGGTCAGGGACCACACCTCACCATGCAATTCACAGACTGTTCCCAGACGTCAAATTTTAAAGGGTTTTAAGTCCATATACATTTCAGGGGCCACTCCCCATGCACATTATTCGAAACTGATTTATGACGCCAGATGAAACTGGTTATCAGGGCACTCCCCCGCAACCGATTTGACCTGTTCGACTACGCCAAATGTAACTGGCTATCAGGGCACTCCCCCGCAACTTATGCGACCTGTCCGACTACGCCAAATGTAACGACCGGATTTTCGGAGCAGATAGAATCAGCTCACCAAGACACCACCAACCCAGCCGAAACGACCTCCCTCCTCAGGATTACTCGAAATACTCACTATTTACTAAGGAATTCCATATTCCACACCACACTCATGCCTTAGAGTCTCGCGGCAACTCAGGCCCAGACTAGGCTACCCTCCTACTCATAATGAAGGGGGCAGTTCCGATTACTTACCATTACACACTGACCACAATCAGTGCTCACTCAAGCCACTATCCTGTGGGTATTTACTCAGGCCACAATCCTGTGGGTATACACATTGATCACAATCAATGCTCTCACTCTCTCACACAAGCCACAATCCTGTGGGTATACACATTGATCACAATCAATGCTCTCACTCTCTCACACAAGCCACAATCCCGTGGGTATACACATTGACCAAAATCAATGCTCTCACTAATGCCACTCTCTCTAGCGTCAATCTCTGTCCTATGAATACCTTCATATCTCTCTCTCTCTGTTGGGAAGTTTCTCTATATATCTAATATCTACTGGGGATGTAATATTATAGGTTATGTGATAGATAGACGGTTCAATCCTCTCACACAAAAATGGTCAAATTACAATATGCAAAGGTCATTCTCTGATTCAAGTGCTCCCTGCTCCCTTGCTCAGTTACCACTTATCTGGACGGGAAACGCATCTGTCCACATAACAGCATCTGACTAGAAGAAAGGTTAACTTTATTATAAGAAAACAACAGTTACACAATGGTTCACTAAGAACTGGGGTCCCTTTATTACACAATAGCAAATTATAACATCACAATAACTAGCAATCTAGACATAGCCTGAAAAGTAAAGGGGAATAGACACATACACAGATCTGCGGGTTCTCTTTATTATAATGGAAAACAAGAAAGCTTTATTACTAACACATCCACATATAGCTGAACTGTAAATAGCTAAAAAGGGAAATGGATTATAACAGACTGCACACCGCTGAAAGAAAAGGGATTCATCGGTGTAACAATACAGCAGGGAATCTAGCCTAGGAAATAAAGGACAAGATTAATATATATATATATATGGGCACTAATATAACAGGACAGATATCACCTGATTATTATGAAGTCTTGTTCTAGCTGTCATCTGGGCTCCTCTCTCGTCTGTGCCTTGGCTCATCTCAGGTTCTCCCCTGCATCTGTGCTGATCACTCTGCACTGGATTCTTCTCTCCCACGAACTGTCTTCACCTTCCAACTTCAGTCTAATGATATAGTTTCTGCCGCTCTGATAACCGTTCGCTCCACTAGCTTCTTCACTCTGTCTGATTGTTCCAGCTCCAATGTCCAACTCACTCCAGCTGCTCCCACAGACTAATCCACAATATAACTTCAGTCTCTTCCAAAAGGCATCACTCCAAACTCCAGCTGTTAACTGCCTTCTCCAACTGATCACAACTCCTTCTGACAAGTAACTGCTTCTGACTGCTTTCTTCAGCTCCAAAAATCATCTGACTTCTCTCTTCAGCTCCAAACACCATCTGACTTCTCTCTTCAGCTCCAAACACCATCTGAACTCTACCATTCCAAAAACCAACTGAACAAAACTGTTTCTGACAACTCCAAAAACCAACTGACCCCTCTGCCTCTCTGCACTTCGCTAATATGGAATGCTCTCTCCTCATGGAAATTTCCAACAGAAACTACCTCCCACCGTTTTCCTGTGCCAGCTCCGAGGCTCTCCGCACAACTGGAGTGGCCATCTGCATGTTACGTCTGGGCCCAAGAGACAAACACATTCTTTCGATAAGATCCAGTCTCCGCTAGTTTTCCCCTAGCACACAACAGGCTTAACTATAAACATCTCCTTTACCCTGAAAGCTCCTCAGTCAGCAGAGGCAGAAAGCAAAATGGAGTCTCTCTGGTTCCGGGCCTTTGTTGCCCGAAAAGGATGAAATAGACACTTAGCTCTATACACAAACCCTACCAATAGGTAATATAAAGTCAGAACTACAGGATCCACCCTCTACTATAGGTAGAATGATGAAAGGACACATAATTATGTCAAAGCCAATAGGCAATAGATGGATTAGAGTCAGGAATAAGGGATCTATCATCATATAAAGCGGTTATCCTCTAGTTTATGCTTCTAGGTCTGAAAAGAGACCTGAAAAGGACCAAAACAAGCTAAGAATAGTGATCTAGGATGGTAGCAAGCTTAAAGTCACCATCACTCAGAAATAGAACCAAAAACCCGGTCACTACATACGGTCAGTGATGATGTGAGATGAGATTCTGAGGAGCCCCCTGCTGAAACCAAGTACCATGGCCATGACTTTCATGTATTTAATCATTGCTTTGAGGGGCGTGGGGAGGGTGAAGACATGGCTCCCCAGTCAAGTGTTGTCACTGTGATCCATTATCGTTGTATTGCTCTTGGTCGCAATGCTACAGTCTTGCTTTTTATATGAGTTAAAGCAATAAAAACACGTTAAAAAAAAAAGATGACACTGGTTAATGGTTGCGAGTCCAGGCTCCTCCCCCTCCTTGACAATGGTAACAAATAGCACATACTTGCTCCACATACCTGCATAAATACACACACAGACATGCACAACAGTAGTAGTGTAGTTCAGAAGTTTGTAATCATGTTTCTTTTGGAGCAACTTGAAAATGTGGGTAGCAGTTTAAGCAAAAAACGTAGGGCCTCATTTACGAGAAATGACGCATCGCTGCGTGAAAGCAGCGATGCGTCACTTCTCAGTGCGCACTCCTTGCGACATGATTGATGCGTCATATTTATAACATGACGCATCATGTCGCAAGGAGTTACAGAAACGGCAGTATTTCTGACGTTTCTGTAGACGCAAAAGGGACGCATTGCTGGAGTGTGTCACAAAAGTGATGCAACCACAGCAATGTGTACTTTCACATGGGCAAGTCACCAAATTTACAAAATGACGCATCTAGGTAGATGCGTCACTTTGTAAACCCCTGCGCTACATTATACCTGCGCCAGGTATAATGTATGCAGGGGGGCATTCTGACGCAAGAAAAGGTCATAGAAGTGACGCAGTGAAATCTATAGGATTTCACTGCGCCACTTCTAGGACGCAAATGAGTCAATTTCTTACGCCTGCTGTCCTGACGCAGGCCCTTTTACATGGGGCTTGCCCCATGTGAAAGGACACATTGCTAGAGTTGCGTCACTTTTGTGACACACTTCAGCAATGCGTCACTTTTGCGCCATGCAGATACGTCAGAAATACTGCATCATTGCGCAAGGAGTTACAGATACGTCAGTATTTCTTATAGATTTCACTGCGTCACTTCTATGACCTTTTCTTGCGTCAGAATGCCCCCCTGCATACATTATACCTGGCGCAGGTATAATGTAGTGCAGGGGTTTACAAAGTGACGCATCTACCTAGATGCGTCACTTTGTAAATTTGGTGCAACAAGGCACATTTTTTACGCTGCTGGTGCGTCACAAAAAGTGACGCACCAGCGGCGTAAAAGTGACGCACTGCCTCATTAATGAGGCCCAATGTGGCGCAAGGGTTTACAAAGTGACGCATCTAGGTAGATGCGTCACTTTGTAAATATGGCGCAACAAGGCGAATTTTTTACGCCACTGGTGCGTCACAAAAAGTGACGCACCGGCGGTGTAAAAGTGACGCACAGCCTCATAAATGAGGCCCTAGCCTCTAAATAAGCATTGTATAGACAAGCTTTAAACTTTTCCCTTCTTATGGTCCCTCTAGTCTGAACTGTGTCTATTAGAATTGAGTCAGACTTCCAAACATACGCCTTTGCCTTTACCGTACCCGAGAGACATACATGAACTGATGTGCTCACCTGTCTTGTGTTTCTCCGCAGGTTAGCTATGGCGCAATGGACACCTTGTTCAACAACCGCGTGTTGTTCCCTGCATTTTACCGGACTGTCCCAAGTGAGCTCCTGCAACAAGAAGTGATCATCAAGCTACTGAAGCACTTTGGCTGGACCTGGGTTGGGATGATTGTAACTGATGATGAGATCAGTCAGGGAGCGAGTGAGCAGCTGAGGACCAAGATGACAAGCAATGGCATATGTGTTGCCTTCTCAATAAGATTGATTCACAAAATGGACTTAGCAACGCCAATGCAAATTGTGAGGAACTCCACTGCAAATGTCATTATCACCTACTCCAACACCGAGTTATTCTATTACATACTTATTGCCTTGGATATGACTTCTATAACTGGCAAAGTTCTCATCTTACCTGCTTCACTAGCCTTTACTGCAGAAAGCCTACCTGAACCATACCTAAAGCATTTAAATGGCTCGCTGATTGTATCTGTACCAAAAAGGGAGATACCCGGTTTAAAGGAATACCTTTCTAATGCCAGTCCCGTAAATACACCGAACAATCCTTTTCTTAATCTCCTCTGGTATTTAACATTTTCATGCTACCCAAATGGCACAAAAAAGAACATTCGTAACATTTGTGACGAGGACATAAGCCTGAGGACGGTGGGGCCCGCAATCTATGACGTGGACAACTTCCGGCTTACGTTCAGCGTGTATGCCGCGGTGCATGCTGTGGCGCAAGCTTTGCACAATCTCTACTTCTCTGACTTGGAACCAGGAAAATCTCCAAACAATCTCAAGAAAACATTTTCACCGTGGCAGGTAAAATTCGAGAATGTTTTACCATCCAGAATCAACTTTGAAGTGGAATGTTCTTTTCTCTCGCACATTGCTTAGACCACCGCCACTTTTGTGAGAGTTGCCTTTCATCTGCACACACGTTGATAAGCTCTGGCCTCCAGTACAAATATTTGGCCTCATTTATGAGAAGTGAAGCATCGCTTCGTGAAAGCAGCGATGCGTCACTTCTCAGTGCGCACTCCTTGCGACATACCTGATGCGTCACATTTACTGTATGACGCATCATGTCGCAAGGCGCAAAAGTGACGCATTGCTAGAGTGTGTCACAAAAGTGACGCAACTCCAGCAATGTGTCCTTTCACATGGTGGGGCAAGCCCCATGTGAAGGGGCTTGCGTCAGTCTTACGCCTGCTGTGAGGCAGGCGTAAGATTTTGACGCATTTGAGTCCTAGAAGTGGCGCAGTGAAATCTCATAGATTTCACTGTCACTTCCATGACCCTTTCTTGCGTCAATACGCCCCCTTGCATACATTATACCTGGCACAGGTATGATGTGGCGCAGACGTTTACAAAGTGACGCATCTACCTAGATGTGTCACTTTGTAAATATGGCGCAACAAGGCGTATTATTTACACCACTGGTGCCTCACATAAAGTGACGCACCGGCGGCGTAAAAGTGACGCACAGCCTCATAAATGAGGCCCCTAGTTTTTAGGTCTCGCTGAGCCAGCGCATGCCCTGGACGGAGAGACATTTAGTAGGTGAGTTTTCAAAGTGCTACCGGCTGGCCTAGCGTTTGGGTTCAGGTGAGCGTGCACGCGCACAGCCGCCATCTGTCTCCTCCATCACGGGTCATTAAGTTGCTTGTTTTTATTTCCTGTGCTTTCCCTTCTGCCTCTGTCCGATCACTTTCACTTTCGTGGCTTTTTTTTCCTTTTTTTTTCAGCACTCAGACTCTCTCCCTTGTGTGCTGCGTCCCCTTCGCATCCCTTTCCCTTGCTCTCTGTAATGCCCCAGGTTCATTTACTCCAGCTCCCACCCTTACCTGTCCTGCCCTGCTTTTTTTAAGCCCCCCGTGGCTCCTCCCTTTCTCTCTTGTCTCTCACTGCTCCCTATCAGCAACATTCAGTTGATCTTCCACCAGGTCTCCTCCGTTTCTCATCTGCCCCAAGAAGTCGACGCTGTCTCACTGCACTGCGCGATTCCCCCGACACAGCCCTCCTGAGGAGAAGGCGATCCACCCACGCACACTGCCCCCATCTCCATCTCGATTGTCCTCCCACCAGCCTCTTTGTGGCTTGTTGTAGGAAGGTGGCTACCTGACTATGGTTACCCCAGATTTTTTGCCTTGTGTTTAGCTGGTTTTCGACTTAGTTGGCCTGGTTCCCTGCTAATCAGGGCCCCAGGCTATCTGCTCTCTCTGTAAAATGGATTCCATGTACCCTAGGTGCATAACTAGATTGGCTTGGGTCACCTTATCAGCCCCTTTACAGAGCACTATAGGTGCCCAGGGCATAGGTGCATCCAAGGCCTACCAGGGGCTGCAGCATATCTTTTGCCACCCCTGGCTGGTTCTTAAATTGACACAACTGGCTGATCACTCAGCTGGGGCAAGTGGGTGTAATCACCCCTTGCTTAGATATAGTATACCTATATCTAAACCTATATCTGGACACTTATAAACCTGTGAGCCACTCCTATGGAAGGCCTTATCAATCCGGGAGGCAGAGTGCGTGGTTTAATGTGAGATGGTGCTCTGGCATGAGCTGAGCCTGTCTGCAGCTGTCGGGAACAACTCCCTAAGCTGATCCGGGATAATGCCATACCATATACTATTAAGTGCCTTATAATCCTCGCGGTTATATAGCAACTTTGGTTTGGCTTTATCAAAACATGTCATGTAAGGTGTCATACGATTTGGAATACTATCCCCTCGACAGTTCTGTCGACGGGGATAGCATTCCACCCCTCTAGAGGGAGAAGACATGTTACTTTACTAAAACGCGGTTGATATTTAAAAGAGCCTCAGATCCACAAAATGGATGCTTCTGCCACAGACACAAGTCTTACCTCCTGCTGCCGACCGAAACTCAGCAGAGGAGGTC
The DNA here is from genome assembly GCF_964263255.1 of Lissotriton vulgaris. NCBI lineage: Eukaryota > Metazoa > Chordata > Amphibia > Caudata > Salamandridae > Lissotriton > Lissotriton vulgaris. Next base: position 179,358,276 of record NC_141698.1, read on the forward strand.
TGGACAAAGGCTTTCCTGTCGCAGGGAGGTGTTACACCACCCCAGACAGGAGATAGTGGATTGTAGCAGGGAGGTTTGAAAGAAACCAGACACTGCCTGGGGAGCACAAGGCTGCCCCTTGCATAATCCGGCCAAACCGGTTCTGGGGCACACCAGCCCCAGTCCCAGCGCTGCCTGGATCAAAGGAAAGGGGTGTATCCACCCCCTTCCTGGGTCCCACCCATAGGAGGGGACCTAGCAGGTAATCCAGCCCCCTAGATTGGTATAAGAATGGGAGTAGTGCCAACGCACTCAGATTATCCTGATGAAACATTTGAAACAAAACTCTGGACCCTTCGACATCCTACTCAACGTAGAAGACAGAAGAATTTCCCTTGTGGTCAAGGAGTGACCACCCTGTGCAAACAGGCACCATCCAGCACCTTGACGTCTGCTTTGTTGCAGTTCCCGCCAGAACTCGAGCAACAGAGATCGACGAGATGAAGCTTGCCTGCCTTCTTACAGCCTGATCCACAGTGCCTGCAGAGCTGAGACCCGTGGAGGCGACCGGAAGCGTGGGGCACGCCATCTTGAAAAGACCACGAGACGCTGACTGTGCAGGCCACGAGTGACCCTCGAAGCTGTACACCGGGGTTTTAGAAGCCCCAACCCTGAGCCACTTTTGCGCCGAAGCTCACCCCTCTACACTCGACGAGTGCTGCATGGGGCCCTTCTGCTTTCTTTGGCTCGACGCGTTGGCCCGGTCACTTGCCAGCTGGCTTGTGGCCCGTGTGCCGGCGAAAACCTAAAACCGACTTGCGATTCTGGTTGCTCCAGACTTGCACCAGCTCCTCTGAAAAGGAGCACCCACTCTGACCCTCCTGGTCTGAGTGAGAAGCAATCTTCCAATCCCGCGTGGATTGCTCTTGCCAAGTGTTGTTTGCTCCGATCTTGAAGCCGACAGCGCCGACGGTGAGAACATGCGTGGGACAGCTCATGACCCGCTCCTGGACATCGCAGATGCCCCAGAGCCCACGTGGCAGCGGAGAGAAGCTCCTCAACAACCACCTGTTTGCGCCCGACTTTGCCTGGTTCCATCCTGGTTCCACCCTGGTCACTGCTGAGTGACCCAGACTCTGTCCCCTCTGCTTTCAGGTACTTTTATGCTCTGATACACCCTTGGATCACACCGGACACTTCTCCTTCACATCGCCTGCAGCACCTTCAGCTTCAAGCACCAACAACCTGCGTGACGAAACCCGACGCCACTTCGACCCTATGCACCCGCTTCCTGTGGGTGAGGTAACTCAGCAACGCCGGTGTTCCCACACTGGTAGACACCTCTAGGGTCTGTGTCTAAAGTTTTGTCCATCTAGGTTCAGCGGAAGTATCCTTAAACTCTATTTGTGTAACTTTTACGCACCGTTGACTTTGCATTGGTGCATGCGTGTACTTTAAGCACTGTACCCGAATCCTGCTGGCTTTTCCCGACTTCAGCATTGCTTGTCCCGACTGCTCCCAGCAATTCCCTAGGCCCTAGGCCTTACCACTGTTCGATTGGTATCTCTTATACCACTTTCCTAATATATGGTTTGAGTGGCCACCCGCCCTCATCCATAATTGTGCATTTTTCATATGTTATACTGTGCTTTTGATTTAACGATTGTGCCCCTTTGCTCATAAAGAGTACTGGGGATTATTTTAGTAATAAACACATATATTTTTATAATATATACTTGTGTGGTGTCCTTTCATTTGATATTACAGGATTGTGATTGGTAAAACAGCTTGCTTAACATGACCTCTTGAGTTTAGCCTTTAAGGCTGCTTAGTCTATGCTACCATTAAGATAGCTTGTCTATAAGGTTGACTTACAACCAGACACCATAAGGGATTGTTTGGGCTGATACAAGGTGGTTCCAGAATTGGAAACATCATATATCAGGCCAACTTCTCACACTTGTCTAACCGTGAAATCAAAACCATGTCACTACTGCAGAGAGAAATACGCTGGTCTGAGCGAAATATCTGCGACTGAGACAATCTGTCTGCTTCCCTCCCCAGAACGCCCACACCCACACCCTCGACCCATGGCCCCCACCCCTTCACTCATAGGGCACCTTACAGGTGCAGTGTTATGCGTAAATCCTCAATCTTGCACACAAACATGCAAGCAAAGCTCACGGTGAAGGGCGAAGACCGACTATACACAAATTGACAAGAACATATCAGACCCCCCAGGATATAGCGGCATGGATTAGCAAATTTAGCGGCACAAAAATGGAAATTTAGCGGCACAAATATGGAAATTTAGCGGCAATTTTGCGGCATTTTATTTGGCCATTCTTCCTACAACAAACACAGATATCTTCGTTTTTTTAGTTATTTAACCCCTTCCATGCTCATGACGAGCTCAGCTCGTCATGAGGTATACCTCTCGTGTGCTCATGACGAGCTGAGCTCGTCATGACCACACCGAAGGGAGGTTACTTCCAATGAGAAACTGTTTGCTCTTATCCTAACCCTGCCGAGGCTATCCACCTCTGGGTTTTTCTCCTGTAAGTATCATACCAATCTGCATCTTTCCTCCCCTCTTATTTTCCCCCTTTCATCGCTGCACCTATTACCTGTCCTCATCCTCCAGACTGGTTGTTTTTTCTCTTCCTTTTCTTTCATCTATGCTTTCACATACTCTTTCACTACCATCTCCCCTTCAACACAGCCTCCTCTCTACCCTCTGTTCCCTTTAACAATTTTTCAGGTTCGCTTCTTGTTCACAGTCTCCTTAACTTCTGTCTGCCCCTTCTTTTTCTTCCTCCCTTCTCTTCCTCTTTGCACAGTCTTTCCCTTCCAGATTGTCTTTGATTTCCCCACTCACTTCTTTCCACGTCTGCACGTTATTCCACCCATTCAAACCACCAATCGCCTGCAATTTCTGAGATAAATCGCGCCGCGTGTTCAGAATTAGAGATGCGGCCAGAAGCGGTCTTCCTTACATTCCTCTCCCTCCCTCGCACCTTCCCGCTCAAGCCCTCCATTCTGCTACAGCTCGCGCGCATGCCCAGTCTTCAATAGACTGAACACTGCCACAGACCTGTTGATATTGTTTTTATTACACGGCACATTTTTCTGCAGCTGCGCCCGACGATCATTTAAGAGCAAAGATGGGCTCGAAGGGGAAGAACAATGTATGTTCAAGATCACGCCATTGCCTTGATGAGAAAAGTACAAATGTAGATAAAAATACATTAATTTTGCTTCCACGTAATTTAAGCTCCTTCTTTTAAATGTTTATTCACTGCCAGAGAGGAACGCGCCTCAGAAAAAGTCCTTAAGTGATGAAAAGAACACACATCAGACGGAGGGCACGCAGCGAAGGGTGTGCAAGACACTTCAGCTGATGTGTTTGAACAGTGCAAGGTCAGACTTGCTCCTAAGGCTTAGTAAAGGTACGGGAGGGAGCAGTGGCTTGCATACTACAGAAGTGTAGAATTATTAACCCGCAGCAGGAACCAATATATTGTAGAGGATTGAGGCAGAGCAAAACTCTGATGTAGATTTCAATCCTTCACGCAGTGGCGTGCAGCGTGAAAAATTGTAGCGCTGCATTGGTCAGAGCCCCCAGGATATAGCGGCGTTTCTAAAACTGCAGCGATTTCTACAAAAATGCAGATTTCGCGGGCACATTGGTAAAAATCGCGGCATTTTCACAAAAGTGCCGATTTCACGGCAAACCGCAAAATCGCAAAATCGCAAAATCCTGGAGGGTCTGATAAGTAAGTACAATATTTGCATATATAAAATTAGACGAAAAGGTATTGGCTAAATTCAAACTTAAATCAGCCTTTTGACTTTGGCATTTAGCTTTTTATGTCATGATTTGAAAAAAAACTTTAGCATTAGGAGACCTGCCAGGCCATCACCAATAAAAAAAATACGTTGGCCGAAGGCACAAATATATTGGAGTATTAAAAAACTCTTATTGCCGTACTAGTCCCTGCACTGAAAGGAATTACTTTGTGTGCATATGTGCTCTTTGTATACAGTCACTCACAGTGAATTTAGCTAGTGACTGCAGTGGCCGACCTACCGTCCCATGCTGTATGGTGTAATAGGCAGAAGGGCATGTGAATGACACAACAGATGATGCATAAAAGAGTGCTGGCTGAAAGCCCATATAAGCCTGTGTATCGGATGCATAATTTTAGTAAAATCAAAAGACCTTAGCTACGCCAGGCATACATCGGTTTTGGGAGCCTTACAGAACAAGCATTGGCATAGCCAATAGGTCTCGCCTTTGGGAGCTTATAATTGATTAGCCATGCAACAGTTGATGTTGTTGCACCAAGGATATTGTGCTACATAACTAAACACTTATAAGGTCCCAAAAGCGTGACCTGTTGGCTATGCCAATGCTTGTTTTTTAATATATCGAGTTTCATGCAAACACATTGTTTTCAGCGGATGATATTTTTTTGGGTTCACAAGCGAATTTGCTAGAACAAATTAACCTCATATTTATCATGCCTCTTCCAGTGTCTGGCAACTGACCTTCTCAGATTGGTATTTTACATTGTTAAGCAATTTTATTTGTATTTGTTAATTTTAGCCTGTAAAGTGTTTACACTGATCCATTTGTAAAGCACTAGATAATCTATGATGGTCTGGTTCTCAACAGGCATAATGTTTTTCACCAGTACCAAGCATACCTAGCACCGAAGTAAAATTTGATATTGTTCGATGTTATTGGTAAGTGTTCGTGATGACAATTTCCATGTCCATTGAATTAACTAATTCTAGTTCTCATTTGATTTATTTTGTGACTTTCCTGAAACAAACGAAGTGATCATTTTCATAGGTAAATGTACTATTTTGTTGGCTAAAATAATCCACATTAAAAAATACCACTTTTTTGTTGAGTGTGTGCATTTTTCTTTAGCTGAACAAATACATGCAAACCGTTCGCTTCAACTCTACTGGCGGAGATGACATTTACTTTGATGAAACCGGCAGCCTTCCAAGCCATTTTGATATTTTGAACTTTGTTGGAGCAGAACTGGAAATATTTAGTTATAATAAAGTTGGATATTCTTTCTTGGCCAATGGGTTTCAAGATATCTTCCTGAACGAAAGCGAAATCTCCTGGAACTCTCACTTCACGCAGGTACCTTTAGAGACTTCAAGAATATGATTGCAAAGTGATTTTATTTGTCCAGTGTAACTGTCAAACTATAATTCTTCGCTCAAATTATATTTTTTACATTTCTGAAATTTCTGAATTATTTTTGCACATTTCCGCCTACTGACCGCATCAAAAGCATATATTAACAAACATTTGCAATGCAATAGGTCTCGCATTTGCGAGAGTTTGAGCTATTGGCATTGTAAATGACAATGTCTTTTATGTATGTCTTTATTTTTAAAACCAATAAGTAAAAGACATTGTCATTTAAAATGCCAATAGCTTAAACTCTTGCAAAAGCGAGAGCTATTGCACTGCAAATGCTTGTTGTGTAGTGCAACAAGTAGTGAGCCCTGCCATGACTGTCAAACTAAAATTCTTCGCCCAAATTATATTTTTAACATTTCTGAAATTTTTGAATTATTTTGGCACATTTCTGCCTACTGACCGCATCAAAAGCATATAATAACAAGCATTTGCAATGCAATAGGTCTCGCATTTGCGAGAGTTTGAGCTATTGGCATTGTAAATGACAATGTCTTTTATGTATGTCTTTATTTTTAAAACCAAAAAATAAAAGACATTGTCATTTAAAATAGCAATAGCTTAAACTCTCGCAAAACCGAGAGCTATTGCATTGCAAATGCTTGTTGTGTAGTGCAACCAGTAGTGAGCCCTGCTATGACTCTGGGACAGCTGACCCCAGATATCCTATCCTGCTCAGATGGGCAGACACTTGCAGTAACTACTCCAGTGTGTCTCGCTCTCAGAGCTAACCAAAACACTGGCACAACAACCTTCACACTTGCAAAATTGGCTAGCTTTTGTATGTATGACACAGTAGTGAGCAAAAAATCAATATGACAATGATAGGCTTCACCAGCAGCAAGAGGTCCAAGGATTACAGGCCTATATCTTATTATGCAATTTTTATAGAGGCGAGGGAACAATACTCGAGGCTCTGGATCCTATGAGCTTCAAAGTTTCACGTTTTAGGATAGGTTTGAGTATATGTTCCATTTTGAGTATATCAGTTCAAGGCTGAATCCTTATCTCTTGGTTGCAGAGACCATTCAATTGTAAGAAATTAATTCCAGTTTCCATAAAGTTTTTCAAAAAGTTCCTTTATTGATTCAACATTAGATACAGACCTGTCTGTATCTAATGTTGAATCAATAAAGGAACTTTTTGAAAAACTTTATGGAAACTGGAATTAATTCCTTACAATTGAATGGTCTCTGCAACCAAGCGATAAGGATTCAGCCTTGAACTGATATACTCAAAAAGGAACATATACTCGAACCTATGACAATGATAGGCCACTGTTCGCATTTTGCTTTGACATGAAGCTCTAGTTTGACATACAACTGACGCGTACGTGGACTGAAAATTTGTAATAAACTCCTTTTGGAAGCAGGGATCCATAAGTGATCCTGATTTGGGCATCAGAACACGATTACTGAATTTGAAGGGGTGAACGATCACTGAATTTGAAGGGGTGAAGGGGTAGACTGAAATTACGTGTCAGCAGTAGAAAACTGCAATGGAGAAGCTGGAAAGGAAAGATGGTGAACAAATGAAGGCACCTTCGCAGTCAAATGGGCAAACATTTGGGCAGAAAGTCACAGAATACGTGAGGACACATAACACTGGTGCAGACAACGTTTCTTAATTGAGAGTGTAGTGTAGTTCCTATATTCCCAATAGGCTCTGCGCATTAGAATAACATAAACGATAGTTTTAGACGTAGGACTGAATTCGACTAGGTCTCTATTCAATATGTTAGACTTAATTGAGAATGCCAGCTAGCTCAGAGGTCACTAGAAACTTTCTCGAATACACAAGAAGGGATTAGCTTCTGACAACTATATAACATGACAACTTTGTTCCCCAAGAATAAGAAATATATCTTCAGAGTCGCGGAAACAATAGATGGCTATTTCACTCAGTCAATCGTGCATGCTTCGTTTCACCAGGGTTTTTGCAGAGAAATAGAGAGTCGGGTGTTTTCAACAAAAAGGTTTTGTATTGAGCAGTCTTCTTTCTCATGCAAGAGAAGTTAATTGCAACAATTGTAATACTTGCTATGAAGTAAAGTGCGTACAGTAAAAGGAGTATTATGAAATAATACTGTAAAAGCATTTGTATGGTTTCTAAGCCATAAGATACTTAAAATAGATCAAATACATACAATTATAAATATAGACTAAAAGTACTCAACTGGTGCATCTAAAATACGCCTACCCCGGTGTACCTAACCTAAGTCTAGTACAAGGGAATAAGTAAGTGATTTCTAGCTTGAGTTAAATAGTTTCTGCCAAGAATCTATCCAAGAATTTTCTAAGGGTCTAATCAGCTCCGTACCTTGGTTATAGAATGAAGGAGGTCTTGTATCTCTCTCTCAGGACTCGATCTCCCAGTAACCCGCAAGGGTAGCAGGGAAACACTGAAGCTGGATTTCTTGGCAGGAAAAAAGACAGCACCTCTCAGTTCGTCAGTGGGAGGGTCGGCTTCCTTCGGCACTCCCATACAGCAGGGCGTCGGGCAAGTAGTTAGTCGATCTGCTCCCAAACCACTGTGTGTTTGCTAGGGCAGATGCTGGTATATTTATACCTGGAAGGTGCCGAGTTTGACATAAGGGTGGACATAATAACGTCACTAAGAACTCGAAGTTCTTTAGACGCTCCAGGAGTTCTGGGACAAATCAATACTGAAGCAGGAGGAAGTCCCGTACTGCTGAAGGCTGGTTGTCTTCAAGAACTCGTTGTACTCTAGGAGCTTAGTGGAAGTAGCCATGCCGTATTTGGACTGCATTGGCTGTGCCTAAATATGGTTATGATTCTTATGCCTATATAAGGATACGATGTTATACCTATATAAGGGCATGAATCGGGAAAATTACACTAGAGCCCTAGATACGTTACAACACCCACTCCACATAGAATGTCCATCTTTACTAAATACTAAGCAGTTATAACATTTCTAAGCATGTGTTTACAATCCCACCCCAAAAATACAAAAAATGCATTTGAAATGGTTTGTGCACGAAAAATGAGTATTGTACTGGACGTTTTCTAAGCATTGGTATCATTCAAATAATGCATATAGTTTTACATTTGAAATGCTGGCTGAATGATTCACGAAATTACATTTTATGAATTGGCTCTTAATACAGAAGAGAAGGTCGAGACCATTTCATCACAGATTTATATAATACTGTACATGTGTTAGAGGCTAATTTCAAAATATTGTCTCTAGGTATCAAAAATTAGAAATCTTGTTCTCTAAGAATAGTTCTACATTAAGTAGATTACTCTGTGCCAAAAAAAAGTAAATATTTTGGTATTGAGAAAAAATAATTTTGTTGTAGTAAAAAAATAGTTCCAAATTTTAGAAGTTCTGTTTATCAAAACTGAAGGCCGAAATCAAAGTTCAGGGAACGCTGTGTGCTTGTTTCTCAAGAGTTATTCTCGTTGTTAGGAGAAAATATTAACTCAGATAGGCTGGCAAAGAATGTGTCTACCACAGTAGGTGAAAGTTGTGCCATTTCCGAAAAAGTGGAAATAGTGCATATGTGAGATGCATTACCGTCAGCGTTATCTGGATAAGCAATGTTAACAGAAGGTTGTACCTGTGTGCCGCTTTCATCTCGTACCTCACCGCCACCTAGTCATAATGGTAAGGTCTCAACGAATGCAGTCATCAGAATTGGTAGCCGCTGGGGACAACAAATTGCATGAGCCGTTACCGAACCAAGCAAAGTATTGACATCCATAGGTACTGCTGATGGGAGTGAGAGACAGATGTCTAACACGCATTCTTCTCCACAGAGCAGGCATCGTAGAACAGGTAAGATGCAATCTTGCCAGATTGGTCTTAATGGTAGAAACCATGTGGTATTCAGATCTCTTAGACGAGCCAAGCCGAGAACCTGTGTTATCCTATTTCGATACCTCAGTGCCTGGATCGCTTGTTCCATGGTAACCTGGGTATCCCTGGTGACTGAACTTGCCATATCGGAGCAGAAGGAACAAAAATAGAATTCCTGCTACAAGTCCAAAAATGAGAGGCAGGCCGCCGAACACAGAGTGCACGAAATTTCGAAAAATGCTCAGGACTGCTTCAAAGGGTGCTAACAGTCCCGAAAAAAGTGTCTTATATACATGTGCGATGCCACTGGTATCTGACATGTTTAAAATTTGACCTAACATTTCTACGAAATGTACGGGGCAGTTTGTTGATAATAATGTATGTATCTCTGCTGAGGACCATGCAACTTGCAGATTATACGTTTCTCTAGACAAGGTCAAAGGCACAGTTTTTTGTAAAAGAATGGCTTTCATTCTGCTTAATGTATCAATTTGAATAGAAGAGATATTCAATGAAGGCCAAATTGTTGCCTCCTTGTCTGGTTTGCTGTTTGGATACAATACTTGCATACAACAAGTGACCCTGGATGTAACACTGACAAGATAGGGCGTTCCTGGCAACATGCCACAGCAGCTGTGGTCACTCAACATAACGTAGCTACCGTTGGAAAGCTGCCTGAAAGCAGGTTCTATTTGTGTTGCTGGAGTGCCGTGCAAGTGGCTAGAAAGATCATTAGATGAACCCTCACAGGCTCCATGTAAATTAATTTCTTGACATAGAAGTGTACCACTTAGTGATTTTTTCCAAACATTTTCCACTAAGAAATATCTCTTTGTTACCCCCACTCCAACATCTATGTGTGTAAGGTAAATTCCAGGTCGACTTAATGTATCCTTTACCCAACCTTTCATACAGGCCCGCTGGTATATGCTGTAGGCAGTATTGAAACTGGAATCTCGTTATTGGTATTGTTATGGTACCATGTATTATCCATTCAATGACAGGTTTCTCGGAAACTGTTAATGGTAATCTTTCTAGTTTTTTAATGCTCAGCACCGTATAGTCTGCTCCTTTTTGTGCCAAAGAGATTTGTTTATTTGTAAGTTTAAAGATAGAAAATAATGATGTTGTGTTGATTAGATGCCAAGGCACATAGCCTGAACGCAGATTTTGTAACGTCCAGCCTAACTGTACAATAGAACGTAATTGGGACTGACCATGTTGTAACATTAGCATATCCTGTTCTATTATATCAATAGCAGATGATACAATGCGGTCCAAAGAATACATTCTGTAGGACAGAGTCGTTAACCCATTGTCCACTACAGACAGTGATTATTCCAAATTAATACGATCAATTTCTCGTATTTTTTCAGCAGTTTCAATTTGCGTTATTTTCCAAGCTTCGTTGTAAGCAGCATATATACCGGCATATATGAAACATTTTTGAGGCTGTTTGCGGGGTCCCAATAAGAAATCCCGCAAGTCAGCACCTTCTTTAAGTAAAGTCAAGTGTTGCTTAATTTCAGGTAGTGTGGATTTCTGTAGCCATTCGAGGCATAGTTTTCCTACACTGTATGTTGTTATTATCCCTGGATGTTGTCTCTTGGAATATCTTGGGTCTGGCCTGTTCTGTTTGAACCCCTGTGTTTTGTCCAGGAATCTATCTTGACAGTTATTATTGTCTGTGGGCCAGATCAACCATTTTTTCCAATCAGGATTAGTTCTGTTTTGGTGTAAAATATGGGACACGTCTAACCCCTCATCTGTAATGTTATTTCTATCAGACATAGGCTTTGTTATAGACGGGTTGTTTAAATCTTTTATCTTGGCTAGGCCAAGACAGGTTGTTTGTCGTATGTTGTCATTCAGGAACATTATTTGTTCTGGGATCATGCAGGCTCTGAATAATGATTCTAATCCCTGTACTTGCCAATCTTTTGAACCCCAGATTGTTTTTGTTTCAATGTTATCTTTCCAGAATTCAAAACCAAATGTAGACAATTGTTCATAACATTTTGCAGAATATATCTGTTTTGTATTGGTCAACATATTTTTCATTCCTGTCTTATTCACATTTTTTAAATAAAACGTTTCTGGATCTGTGACATTAAACCCTGAGAAGTATGGAAATTTCTCATAAAATGTTTTCGAGCTGCCTTTTGGCGGTATTGGACAATGTTCCCATTGATTATAAGTAAAAAATATTTCTAGGTTTTGCAGATTTATGCAAATAGTGGTGCCCAAAATGATTAAAGCAATACATTTCTTCATAATCAGATGAACCTTCTAAATAATTATGATTTGTAAATTTTGCTGACATTTCTAAATCAGACATCATATTATTAATAGTCTCCAAGTCCCAATCATCAGAGAAACTTCTCGGTGAGACAAAGTCACTTAATGAAACCTTGAACTGATGTTGATACTTCAAGAGTTCAACCAGGCCATAGATGTCATAATCAGTAGCGTCCTATGCTACACCACCAGGTATAGGAATGGCTGTGATGTTTACTGATGACAGGTGTCTTTTTTAAACATGAGATGACTTGTGAGGTTTCAGGACCAAGTTGATATTCTGACTTGCTGTGTCCATTGTACTGTATTTTTGATCAATAATTTTTTCCAAGCTTAAAACTAAAATGAGCCAGAGCAGGAGGAAAAGTACACCTAACACAATCCACAATTCAATCCATGGTGAAATCAGATATATTTCTCCAAGCTGATGAAAGAGTTCTGTTATTTTTTCTTTGAGTGTCTTGTTTGCTGTCTTTTCTTCATGTACACTAGGATCTTCAGAAAAGTCATCAAAATTGATGAAATAGCCAGAGGCAGTTCTGTCAATTATTGGAATCGCATCACGATTGTTATTAATCTTTGTAGTTGCTTCTTCCTTTTTCATATTAGTATAGTCCGAGGCTACATCATTGTAGACAGGTGTTTCTTGACGAACTGTTGCAATTTGGGTTTCAAGAGGCACAAGTTCCATGGCTTTGTTGCATAGTCCTTTTTTATTCACTGCAGGTTTATCAAATGTGATTACTCTTTCAGTTTGAACCTCTTGAATCATAGTAAGGTTTGGTCTTCTGCCACATTTTGGGAGTCCACTGGGCCTACTACTTATTATTGACCACATGGTTGTGGTTTTACCAGGTCGATTGATACAACTCTGTTCTCCTTTTTACCAGCAAGGGGCGGTAGTACTACTGATCTTGTTCCGTTGATTGCTAAGACAGGTACTGCTTTTCTGTAAGAAGGCCCAATTTCCTTCTTTACCGCGATCTTTTCTCTGACCAGATCCCCAATCTTTGGAATCCAGACAGGTCTTGCTGGGACAGGTGGTTTTTCTTCAGTGGCCGTTGGCTTTAGCTTTGTGTTACTCAGACTTCTTCTTGTTTCATTTAAGTCCTGTAAAACAGCCAAACGATCTTTGATATCAAAGGTGTTTTGTTCCACCACTGAAGTCTGACTATCGAGGTCTACGATTATCATTCTAGTACCAAACAAAAGTTCATACGGAGTGATTCCACCCAGAGCATTTCTTGGCAGATTATTAAGACTACGTTGGACACTTATTAGATGTTTGGCCCACCCATCACCCAAACCTAATACCCTCGCTGTTATAGACTGCTTTATGTCACGTTTTTTTCTTTCCACTACCGTATTACCCTCAGGATGGAAGGGACTAGAGTACCGCAATGCAACGCCCAAGCTGGCCATGGCCTCCTTGTAAGCCAGAGAGCTAAACGCAGGACCCTGGTCAGAATGTAGAGTGCCGATTGCGTATGTGCCGATAAAGACTCGCAAATCTTTTATAACAGTTCTGGCATAAGCCGAGCGCTGAGGTCACATCCAAATGAATCTTGTCTTAGTAGTTGTGGGGCCGCATCCGTCCGTAGGGACGTCTGCCTGTAGACAGTCTAATGCTATCTAACAGAGGTGTCTGGGCTGGACTGACTGTCCTATTGTCAGTTGCCTGGTCTGGTTCATGACTGCGATCTCTGTTGCAGTTCTCACAATCCATTGCAAAGGTATTTATTTGCACGCTCATTCCCGGCCACCAGTACTTTAGTTGTAATTCTATTAGGGAAGTTAAAATCCCTTGGTGCCTCAGACCTTCTCCCATGTGTGATTCTTGAACTAAGTAAGCCTTCCGTTTCGTGTTTGGAATTACTCTGTCCCCCACTCCAGGGATTTGAGAAAAAGGAACGGAGTTTGCATCAATTATGTTTGTATTTCCGAATAGATAATTTAGAGGTAACGCCGCATAATTGCCTTCCATTGAGGGTTTTACTGCTAGTAGCGTTTCACCGTCTATTCTTTTTTTAGAACGCTTAATTGTAGCTATGGAAGCTGTGTGGACGGCTGTCTTTGCGGCTTCATCAGCCAATGAATTCCCTGCAACGTGAACGCCATCACGTTGATGACTCAGTGTATGGATCATGTGAGTCTTTTGTAGTTCTTTCATTAAAAGAACTACTTGTTCCTAAAGCATTTTATGCTTTATTGTGCCACCTTTCGCATCTTTGAAACCGTTTTGAACCCAGTTCTGCAAATATTCATTGCAAGACTGGACGCAGTAATACGAATCGCACACTATGAGTGTGGGGAATTCGTGATTGGTGTTCTCAAGCGCCATCTTGAAAGCATGTAGTTCAGCTCACTGAGCTGTACAGTCTCCGAGTGATTGAGTTTTTGTGACCATAGGTCGGAATTTACCTTCGCGCCAGCGACCTTTTACAATCGAGCACGCAGCACTTTAGGCATGTTTACCCCCAAATGCGGGCTGTGCTGATCCGTCTGTATATATTATACAGCCGTAATGTTCAAGAGGCAGAATTTCGGTCGGCAGAGGACATTCGTACTCGTATTGGAGAAATTCTTGAGTTTTTAAGCTAGGGTCAAAAACGTATTCAACGTCTGTTGCAGCAAGAGAATTAACCCATTGTATCCATCTTGGATGTAAAGCTTTAGCATTTGGAATGCTCGCTCTTGTCACTGCCTCTAGGGCAGGTACAGGTGTAACGACCAATATGCCTTTTCCCTGTGCCAGGGCTCTTTCTTTTACTAAAGCAGTTTGAACCGCTGTCTGAATTTTCTCAGTTGAAGTGAATTTTATTTCAGCTTGTGTGTACAAGTATGATTTGTAAGCTATTGGAACCGTTTCACCTTCATTATAGGTCAGGTACGTGAATCCGCATCTTCCTGGGATGACTCGGATTACAAGGTTGCGTACGTTTACGCGTGTTTGCAGCTTTGTTTTAGCTAACATGTTCGTTTGTATTGAACATAAAATTTCTGTGGGTTTCTGAGTCCAATTAGTTTGTTTGAAATCAGGTTTTATTAATTCGTAGAGAGGTTTAACCCTCTCTGCGTAATTCAGAACGTGAGTTCTTCCAAAATTCAGGAAACCTAGAATTGATTGTAAGTTTTTCAGCGTTTTTGGTGCTTGGAGCAGCGCACATTTCTCTAAGAAATTGGCTGCTAGGCTTTTCCCTTCACTTGATAACTCATATCCTAGAAATAGGACAGTGTGGTGGGCAATACGTGATTTTTTAAAGTTGAATTCGTACCCTTCAGATGCGAACCCAAGTATAATGGTGTTCACTCTTTTCAAGTGCCTGTCCAAATCATCGTCTGTTAGATAAATATCATCGACATAAGATAATGCCTCATCATCATACATTTGTAGTAACTCTGTTACTCTGGCTGAAAATAATCCTGGGCTATTCTTGAATCCCTGGGGAGACGGCAAAATTGCCTCTGGACCCTATACTTGAGAAAGCGGTCAAATACCTGCTTTCTGGTGCTATGTTTTGACAGAAGAAACCATTTGAAATATCTAATGTCGTTTTAGATTTTTTGCACACAATGTTATTCCTCAGTGCTGCACTGTGTGAATTTTGTACTGCAAATGTTTTGCAACAAGAGTTTAAGTGTCTGTAGTCCAATACTAGACCATATGAATTGTCTGGTTTGGAGACAGGAAACAAAGGATTGTTCATTTGTGAGGTGCATGTTTCAATCACCCCCTGGTACTCAAGTTGATCTAAGATCTCCCTGACTTGTTTTTTAGCTTCTTGCTTAACAGGATACTGCCTTTGTGCAGTAGGTTGATTTTTTAACTGGATTTTATGGTGAGGGAATTCCTCATCCCATCCTACATGATTTCTATATAATGCAGGGGCTTGGGCCGCTGCCCATTTTCTTGCATATGTGTATTTTTTATGAATTGGAATATGATTTGAGAAGGCAGGCATAATCATTTCTTCGCCATGTGGGCATTCCCTAGCAAATTCTGGTGGACAGTCTTTCTTAGCTAGAAGAATATCATAGCCTTTAAATAGTTTCTCCCAAAAGAGAGTTCTTATTTTCCTAGTTATGTCCCCTTCTATACGCAATGTTATTTCATATAATTTATGGGGTACACTAACTCTGGTGTCTGCAGTTTCCACTTGAATCTACTCATCCGTGTCCACTGTCTCCAGAAGATTCATCAGGATCTTGTGAGCTATGGTCACTTCTGCTGCGCTGTCTAGCATTGTTTCGGCCCACTCCCCGTTCTTGAGTTGTGTCGTCAGGATCCTCGGCATGTTTTATCTTTATGCTTGCTACCTTCTTTTTGAGAAATTGAGGGGCATATTAACAAGCTGAAGTATCGCCGCTTTCTCTGCACAATTCGCCGAGAAAGCGGCGATACTTCCAGCGCCCTATTAACAAGGGCATTGCAACGCCTGCCTCAAGCCCACTTTGCATGTCAGTGAGAAACATCGCTAATGACATGCAAAGTGGGCGTTTCCACGTCCAACCACATGTAAAATGTGGTTGGAGGTGGGAACACCCTATCACCAAGGCAGGTGTTGGGAGGAAAAGACCTGCGATAAACTTGTTTATCGCAGGTCTCCCAACGCCTGCTCTGACCAGGCGTTAGGCATTGATAACATGGGGGTGTGGATCATAAAGCTGAATCCACCCCCCCCATATTATCAAGGCACACATTAGCGCGTGAAAACAACGCTTGTTTTCACGCGCTAATGTTCACTATCACCATCTTTCGCAGGATTTACTTTTGCCTAAGTGTTGCGCGTTGATAATAACGCGCTAACACGGCGAAAAAATCCGGCGATAGTCGGCGATAGTGAAATGTGCGATGTGCGTTTTTTAACGCACATCTTGTTAATATGCCCCTGAGATTTTTTACTTTGGTGAGCGGGTTCCTTGTGTTTGGACTTGACGCGTTCTTCTTTATGTTCTGACCGTCCTCTTCTTTCCGATTTCTGTGAGGAAGTCTGAAAAGATCGAGAGGGACGTGTATCATTATCTTGATATCTGTCAGGTTTTTTCAAATTATCCCTATTTCTGAGGTTATATCTTTTCTCAGAGGGCTCCTGTTATGGAGACCTACCCCCCTGTTCTGGAGATCTATCTCTCCGTTGGGGAGACCTTCCTCTGGACTGAAACTGTTTCTCTTTAGGAAGAGTCTGTCTGATAGTTTCCCATTTCTTTTTAGGAGTAATTAAACTATTTTTATTGAAAGTTTTTTCAGGATTTTCTGTTAGTTGTGGTTTTAGTGGTTTCCCACTCAAACTAACTCTACCTAATTCTCCATAGGATTTTTCAATTATTCTGGCAAGTTCAAAAGGTTGTTCTGTCATATCTTTTTCTTTTAATTTTTGGCGGATCGCCACTGATGCTGCTTCTCCTTTTATATTGGCTAATAGTATAGCCGAGACTTGTTTAAAATCTTTCAGTAATTTCATACCTAGATTTAAAGCAGGCTCTGGACCGTATTCATTTTGAATCTGTCTTAGTACGTCTGGTATAACCGTCATAGACGGAACACCATGCATTTTTGTGTAGATTGAAGCAAAGACTGTTCCCCAAGTGTCACAGTCCTCCACATGTGGTGCAATCCCCATTGGTAAACAGATTGTCAGAATTCTGTGTTTTCCATGAGGTGTAATATCAGGGAATACTGCCTCTATTTGAGTAATCTTTTGAGCTAACCAGAACGGAATTTGTTCCCGTTTTGCGGGTAATTTACCAATGACTGATTGTATAGTCTGTGGTGTAATTTTATTTGGTCTTCCCCTGGTGAGGGGTGTGCTGTGGAATTTTTATAGCAGGTTGGACTGTTAAAGTCCGCATGACATATTGGACCAACTGTCTATGTATTTTAATTAATTGTTTTAGTTGGACTAAAAGTTCCCTGTCTGACATTTCTTCAATGTCAGGATGTGGTGTATAGCTGTATAGAATTGGCCATGTAGCTCCTGGTATACCTAGTGGACCGAGCCTGGTAATGTGATTTTGATGTTTTTAGGGCGCCTTTAAACCAGAGCTGATGCTCCTGGTAAGTTAGTGGAATTTCGACATCCTCAAAAGGAACGTATTCCGCAGAGTTTCCTCTGCTTTGTAGCAGTGGAACTCGTGTGTTACAGCATTTGCTGCTGGAAATGTTATCCATGAGTAGAATACCTCTGTCTGCCGATATTCATGTGCCTCTACCACAAATATTACTGTACCACCTCTCGATGGTACACCACTTTTTATTAGTTTGTAAGTTACACTCTTTCTTACATTTATCGGGATGATTATTGCATCCGGGTTGTTTTGCTGAAGACTTGTGTCCTGTGCTAATAGTTCAGTTGCTATTCTAGCTCTCTCTTTTTCGTCATCACTCTCCGTCATTTTGCTGACAGAAAGTTTGCAGAGCAAGTTTCAAGGAAACAAATATTAGGTGCACAATATTTTGGAACACTGCATCATTCAACGTTGAATAAGCCAAAAAACTAATACATAGGATTCTCGTCCTACTTAGTTCTGGCGGATACTAACCTTTTACCCACTCCAGACGTCTATTGGAGTATTTACAGAAAAAGGGGTCTGTGTGAAAAGCACGACTGAGTTACTCTAGTATCTAGCGTTAAATTATCGCCTTACCATACGTTGGGCGCCATGTAGTGTAGTAGTTCCTATATTCCCAATAGGCTCTGTGCAGTGGAATAACATAAACGATAGTTTTAAACGTAGGACTGAAGTCGACTAGGTCTCTATTGAATATGTTAGACTTAATTGTGAAGGCCAGCTAGCTCAGAGGTCACTAGAAACGTTCTCGAAATACACAAGAAGGGATTAATTTCTGACAACCATATAACATGACAACTTTGTTCCCCAAGAATAAGAAATATATCTTCAGAGTCGTGGAAACAATAGATGGCTATTTCACTCAGTCAATCGTGCATGCTTCGTTTCACATGGGTTTCTGCAGAGAAATAGAGAGACGGGGTTTTCAATAAAAAGGTTATTTATTGAGCAGTCTTCTTTCTCATGCAAGAGAAGTTAATTGCAACAATCGTAATACCTGCTATGAAGTAAAGTGCGTACAGTAAAAGGAGTATTATGAAATAATACTGTAAAAGCATTTGTATGGTTTCTAAGCCATAAGATACTTAAAATAGATAAAATACATACAATGATAAATAATGACTAAAAGTACTCAACTGATGCATCTAAAATACGCCTACCCCGGTGTACCTAACCTAAGTCTAGTACAAGGGAAGAAGTAAGTGAGGTGTAGCTTGAGTTAAATAGTTTCTGCCAAGAATCTATCCAAGAATTCTCTAAGGGTCTAATCAGCTCCGTACCTTGGTTATAGAACGAAGGAGGTCTTGTATCTCTCTCTCAGGACTTGATCTTCCAGTAACCTGCAAGGGTAGCAGGGAAACACTGGAGCTGGATTTCTCGGCAGGAGAAAAGAAAGCGTCTCTCTCAGTGCGTCAGCGGGAGGGTCGGCTTCCTTCGACACTCGCATACAGCAAGGCGTCGGGCAAGTAGTTAGTCGATCTGCTCCAAAACCACTGTGTGTTTGCTGGGGCAGATGCTGGTATATTTATACCTGGAAGGTGCCGAGTTTGACGTAAGGGTGGACATAATAACGTCACTAAGAACTCGAAGTTCTTTACACGCTCCAGGAGTTCTGGGACAAATCAATACTGAAGCAGGAGGAAGTCCCGTACGGCTGAAGGCTGGTTGTCTTCAAGAACTCGTTGTACTCTAGGAACTTAGTGGAAGTAACCATGCCGTATTTGGACTGCATTGGCTGTGCCTAAATATGGTTATGATTCTTTTTTTTTAAAAGAATTTTTGGAAAACCTTTATTGACAGAAGGAGTGAACACAGCTATTTAGCCGAACATCCCGGAGGCACAGCAGCAGACTAGAAACTCAAAACAGGTATGGCACCCACAGGATAATAACACCGGATAAGAGAGGTTTAATTTTTAAAAATAATACAGGATAATTACCGTAACGAATCAGTGAATTTCAGTATAATAAAAGGAGAAGGGAGGAAATAGAAACAGAAAACGGTAGGGAACCAACGACAGGGACTAAATCACGTTTGACCAATGGGCGGGCAAGGTAGCAATACCATCCTCAGAAATGACAACAATTAACAAGCAATCAGTTGTGGGGGCCTTCTGGCACGAAATACACCCAGCTAACGCCCGCCCAAGGCTTCCAGTGACAGGATAGGCTTAACAGCATGAGTCGTAGCACAACATTGAAATTCCAAACAATAACCTGTCGCCCAGAACCCAGAATGAGAGAAAGGAAAGATAGTCCATTTTAAACTAAAAGAAGAGAAAAGGGCCATAGTAACAGAAAAACGGAAAAACAATAATACCCCACCCCCCAACCCCCACCCTGCACCCCTGCAGATGGCTACAGCCTACCCCCCTAGCAGCCTGCCCATCGCCCAGCTTCCAAAACCCGAAATATAGAAGAAAAGGGAATAATAAGAAGAAGGAAAGAATAAAGAAGAAGAAAAAAGTGGAGGAGGAGGAGAAACACACATGCTCTCGGCCCCACTACCCCCCGCCTGCAACGTACAGCCCCAGACATTGATCCAGCCAAAACACAAACAATTCTAAATACGACAGTGCCCAGGGAGGACGCCTGACTCCGCCTCACCACCCGATAACAAAAAAATTGCAGATCCCCAGTCCTTCACACGCCCCAGAAGTCCAAAACAATCCACAGCCTCACCCTTGACCCCTGCGAACGTGCACACAAAGTTCTGTAACCTGCACCAGCACATCTCCCGGACAGTGCAAAGTCCCATCCAACCCACGAATCCGTGTAGCGAGTCTGGCCAGACCCCTCAGTCCTCCACAACCAGCAGCCGCCATGACACTCGCCACCGTCAAACAAAGGTTTGAACTTTCCAAGTTCCCCAACAAGCCACAGCTCACACGATCGAAAAGTACTGGGCAAAACCGTCGGGTCTTGAAATCAATAGTTCCAGTTGAGGACAGGACTGCGAACACAACCATCGACGGACACTTCAAAGATGGCGGGCGATGCTCCAAAACAATAAGGCCGGCCTCACCCAGCGATCCGGGTGATGGCATCGAGGCTACGACACAAGATGGGTCTAGATCGCTTAGTTCCGGGAGTAGCTCAGGATAAGCAGCCAATTCAGGGGGACCAGACAGGCCAGGGTCCGCACACGTTCGGTCCGTTACGATGGTATCCGCGATCGTCTCGTGGAACAGAGAAACCATACAGGAGTGCAGGTCCCTAATGGCGGCCATCACGGTTCTCAAAGACAGCTCGTCTCCATCCCGCACCACCTCCATTTGGGCAGCTCCAAACATCTGCGTGTCCTTCGCGGAACCCGATGCACTCGGGGACCGAAGTTCGAGTAGGGCGGGCGGGGACAGGAGGTGCAACGTAGAGCAACGATGGGGCCACTCGAGCGGGGGCTCCGACCCGGCGGGTCGGGCAGTCGCCGGGAAGGGGGCCCCCCACCTCGCAGCCGCTTTCAGGATTAATGCACCTCCGTAGTACGTTTAGAACCGCGGGCAATTCACCAATTCAGGGACAGGTTACTCTCCACATCAATCGTCCGGACCGCGTCTGGGTCCCCCAGCCGCTGTTGTTACGCTGTAGCCCAGCAGGGCCAGCAATCGAGGTCCCGGCTCACTGATGGTGTCAGGCCAGGAACTTCCGCACGACGCAGCTCCGCCAATCCGGGTAGGAAAGTTTCCAGGGACACACCGCCGGTATCAGCAACAGTTAAGCCGCCCGGGGATGGGGTGTGAAAACAGGATTTTAGACAGGATATTTAAGCAACAGGCGGAGGTCGACGGAGCCGAGAGCCTATGTGGCCATCTTCGTTCGTCGCTAGGCTCCTCCCCATGGTTATGATTCTTATGCCTATATACGAATATGATAAGTTATACCTATATAAGGGCATGAATCGGGAAAATTACACTAGAGCCCTAGATACGTTACAACAAGAGCGGATAACAAAGAGTTCCTTGGTGGGGACAGAGTCACAAGAAAGGCAGATGGAACAATAACTCTACTTGACTTTCAGGGTTGTTGCCCTGTGAATCCTCAAGTGTGGTTGGTAGATGGGCTAAGCTGCCTGTACCATTACTTTACTTACACACATGCTTGGTTTATAGCATTGAGAGTTGCAATCTCTTTCAATAAATATTTTCCAGATCCTGTATTGCTAAGAGAGGGAAAAGCTGTTGTACTTACTGTATCTTCAAGTCACAAATCAGAGGCTGAAACAGCAATATTTTATCTGGTGATACTGTACAGCAGGGAAAAGATGGGCAGAGGGGTCTTATCAGGACTCTAATAGGGTATGTTTGGTCAAGGCTGAGGTAGCAATGAAGGCGAATAACTAGTGAAGACTTTAAAATATCTATTATCATGTAATCTGTAAACAATGTCATGTTGCTGAATGGTTTGAACCAACAACGCCCAAATAATATAAATAGGATGTAATCAAATGATATAAGGCCTGTTAAAGAAGAAGCCCATAAGGACAGTCTGGCAGACTGCTAAGCAAAGGTTTGTAGTGGAATTGCAAGTTTCAGCAAAGGAGAGCTAAAAGCCAGGAGAGCAGAATTTGAGTAGATGGAGTGAGTTGCTCTAGGCAAGGAGGTAGTCAATCATTAGTGAGGAAAGACTTAAAGGGGTTTTTGCGCACCTTGATTTCACTTCCAGCTCTTATTTAGTCGGAAGAAATACTTTCTGAGAACAGGGCACAGATATATTCCAATCATGCCTCAGTGAAGAACAACCAATCAGCAGGGCACAAGTCGTGAAAAAAAAGTGGGGGGGACGCAGTCACCCGAAGTAACGTTATGACCGGAAGTGACGTCACAAAAGGTGCCGAGCTCCTCGTCCCAGAGAGGCCAAAGAGAGAAGTCCAGCTGTTTGGCAGGGGGGATGGCGTCCTCCCGGTAAAATAAGAGGGGGGACGTCGTCCACCCGCGTGGTACCCCGACTCGAGCCCTGCCAATCAGACTGCTTTTTAGTGAGCGGTAAACGGATGAGTGTTTGGACAGGATTTTTACATGAAAAGGAATGCTTTCCAGGGATTGCTGAAAGAAAACAAGGAGATAGGTTACAGGTAGATGCATGCAGGGTATGTTAGGAAGGACTGCTCCCAAAAGGAGGAGCAGGAATCGGACCATTTTGAGCAAAAAGGTCTGAAAAGGGGGCCCAATGTGAGGCTTGACGTTCAAGGGCACCCCTCTTGGTTTCTGGTAGAGTGATGGAAGGCAACAGGGCTTACCAAGGAGGGTGTGGGAAATACAGAGGGAGATGGTGTTATGGAGGGTGAAGAAGAGGGCGGAGGTTAGCATGGAAGAGAAGTAAATGCATGGGAATAACTAAAGGTGAGCTGAAGGTGCAGAAAGTAGGTTTGGAGAGGATGCTGAAATCGGCCGATAGAACTTCACATTGTCACACTCATCACGGCCAAGACAAGAGGACTGCTCGGTGTAAAAATGCAGATCGAACAGAGGTGAACCACTTTGTTGATGCCGTCAAAGCTCGAGTACTGTGCAGCAGACTGAAAAGCATTGAAATAAAGTACGTTTTGTAACAAGATGTTGCAGTTAGTGTCGCTTCCATATTAGGTCTTCAGCAACATTTAAATTTCCTCTAAGCGTACAGCCAAATATGAACCCTGGAAGTTAATAAAAATAACGTTCCTCCAGAAAAAAGGAGACCGTTCAAAATTAAAGTAGAATACAGGTCGAGAACAAAACAGCACTCAATATCAAATTAAGTGCATATTGCATCTTTGAACTGGTAATGAAAGCACTTTGTGGAGCACTCAGTGCCCTTTATGCCAAATAGTATACGTTAGTCACCCAGTAAAAGCAATGCTAAGCCATCCAACTCGATATCTCTAAGCTGGTAGTGTGTGCACACACAAACTGCCGAGTCAAGAGTGCTAAGAATAACTGGGAAGCGCCACTACCCCTGCTGCATAAGAAACTGAAGTGTATGCTTACATTTTGATGTTTCAGCAGGTAAGTGACACCAACATTTTAAAGAATCAGGCACAGAAAAACAGTTGCATAAACAACACAACTCCCTCACAAACACACAACAATGGCAGCCCGGCAGTGACAGACTCGCTGCCATAAATCAGGGACAGTGGGAAACCGCGTGCTGACTAGTGGCGAGAGAAGGTAAATGCCTAAAGAAAACAGCAACAAAATGACTGCACAGGATAAAACACACACGCAGCCTTACATCACACCATTCCTCTACCCTGGGCAGCCCCAGGTGCCCAGCCGCGCTCCCCGGTGGAATATTAACAGGATGCAAGGCAGATCTGAGCCAGGATTCGGAAGGATGAAGGGGATAAACATGGGGGCGAACTACAGAAGTGGTGGCGCAGATACAATATGAAGTAGAAGAAAGTGGAAGTACGCGAAAGTGAAAGCGTGCCATGCGCGCGCTGAGCATGCGTGCTGGTAACCTTGCCTGGGACATGGGCGGGGCATGGAGCTCACGGCAGTGTCCGGGGCTCCTGTGAGCTGATGGAGCCCCGCGTGTTGCAGCCCATGTGAAGAAGCCCACCCTGCAGAGAGAAATCCGTCGGGAGCCCACCCCGCCTTTGTGAATGCTACTTCAGGATTTCAGGTGGGGCTCCTGTGAGCATGACGGAGCCCTGCGTGTGGAAAACAAAAGTTAAGGAGGGTCAAGGGGACTATATTTATAGACCTACCAAACTCAATACCCCTAATCAAACTGCAATGAACAAAAAGAGTTGGGAGGTCTATTGAACGATGTAGCTGAGTCTATGTGGTCCTACTAAAGTGACCCTTTTGGATTGCACTGTGCCAGTCCCAATGGTCACATGACACGAATATATGTTAGATATCCTATCAGCCCACCCTTCTGGCGGAGCCTCGTCATGTAGGACATCCAACCAGGGTGGTGAGTCCAAGCCCTGATGTATTGGCCAGACAACACACACTACTGGTTCATCTTATGAAGGTGTCCGTGCCACTGAATGGTGCTGAAAAAGTGCAGTGCAAAACAGGGAGTGAAGACTAGGTGATCTTAAAATGACGGTCAAGGCAAAGAAAAAAATGTTTTTATTAAAGATATTCACCAAGACGCCAGGTTAAAAAGAAGTGTAAACAGTGTGAAAAAATCACTGTGATGCTTTGCTGTATTCTGAATTAGGCCAACATGTTTCTGCCGAAGGTGAAACTACACCGGCATTCTTCAGGGCCAGATACAAAAGGATATTGCTACTGCAAAGGTACACTCAGACAACTCGTACAAAGTGAAACAGAAAAAGAGAAGAGGACAAAACAATTTGTCCAAACCAAGGTGTGGTCTGGTAGACCATCCTACCATATCCTCCAGACCAGAAGTTGAGGAGGAAGAATTCCCAGCAATATGTGGGAGTCGAGCCTCACCTCACCCGGCAACGGCTCGGAGAAAGAGGCCCCGCTCTCTCCGTCGGTACCTCGAGGCTGACACCTAAGCCCTGCGTGTTTCTGCGTCAGTGACCGGGTGAAGAGGCCCCCCTGCCACGAGGAGACCAGCTGGGGCATGCTGTACGTGTGGAGCGCGCGTGAGCATTAAAAAAAATGCAATTGCAGGAGGCTGACTTGCCTCGGAAGCGGGACAGGAGATGTGCACACCGCGTGGCTGTACGTGCGCGTCCACAGACTCCAATCGCCCTGTGTGGGCCCATCTCCTGTCCCACTTCCGAGGCAAGTCAGCAACAATTGATCTCGCTGGCGATAGCGCTTTAGCGCTGCGTTCGCCAGGCTCGACCTAAAAACAAGGAAGCTAGGAGTTCTTGGTTTACTGTGAAAAACATGCATGCAGAAATTATTAATCCATGGAATAGCCTTTAAAGCCATTGGTTTTGGTCATGATTGCTAGTGGTACTGATGGTGTGGTATCGGTGGCCCTGAGTTTGATGCACGTATTGCATTAGTGGTTGTGCTTATGGTAGAAAGCTAAACAAAAGGGGATGATGGACGGAGCGTTTGAGCAAATCAAACACTCACCCCCAGTCAACAGATCTGGGTTTAATCCATCACCATTCTTTAGCTCACTCAGCCACCCTAGTTCAGACATGGCCATATGAAAATCAGTCTGACCCTGTGCCTCATGGGAACAGTCCAGCCCGAACTGCCAAGCCAGGTCTTCCCTGGACCGGAAACAAGCATCCTGGGACCGGTTTTGGATTCATAATCCTCATCAGCCAGGCTATCTTGAATCAGTGGCCAAGTTTATTTATTTTGGGAATTTGTAGAGCGCGACTGATACCTTGCAGGCTTCCTGGCGCTGTAGAATACTCTGTTAGCGGATAACCGGGGGGACAATCAAACGGACAGTTATTGAGGGAAAAGCCAGGTCTTGATACGTCTCCTAAACGGAAGAAGCTGGGACATCTGACGTATGTCAGTGGGCAAGCTGTTCCACAGCTTGGACGCTGCAACCCTAAAGGATCTTCCCCCTGTTCTGGCTTTATTAAATCTGGGTACCTTTACCAAACAAGCCGAGGACGAGCGTAGATCTCTGGCAGGAGTGTACCACAAAAACAGGGCTTGCAAAGGTTTAGGTCCAAGTCCATGCAGAGCCTTAAAGACAATGCAGAGGGACTTGAAGGCCACTCGTTGTTTTAGAGGTAGCCAGTGTAGCTCAGAGAGAGCTGCTGTGGCCGAAGCCCTCCTCGTCCAGCCAAGAGGCAGCTTGGCGGCGGCAGATTGAATTCGCTGTAGACGATCCATCAGCGTGACTGGAGACTCCAGGAGCAGGGCGTTACAATAGTCAAGGCGACTGAGTATCGTACACCTGACTATCGACGCCCTGGCTTGTGCCGGGAGGAGAGGCATGATTTTCCGCAGTGAGCGAAGCAGGGCTGTGCAGATCCCCACAGTTTTCGTCACCTGAGTTTCCATACTTTATTTGTTGTCAAGCATGGCTCCCAGGTTGCGAACCGAGGGAACTGGCAGAGGTTTGTCACTAAACTCTGGGGGCCAGAAATCAGTCGGAAACTGATGGGGTATCTTGGTGCCTGAACAGAACAGGACCTCCATTTTTGCGGAGTTAAACTGGAGGGAGTTTATGTGAAGCCATCCAGCCGTCGCTCTTAAACAGTCGTGGAAGGTCGAGAAAGGAGTGGCATCTTCACCCTCCCAAGAGAGGATGAGCTGTGTATCATCCGCGTAGTTTATTGTTTTGATCCCAAAGGATTGGATTAGTTTGATTAGCGGGATGAGATACACATTAAAAAGGATGGGGCTGATGGAGGAGCCCTGAGGGACTCCCTGGGGTACTGGTGCAAAGGTGGATTGGAATGGGGGGAGAGAGACAGCCTGTCTTCTGTCACGAAGGTAGGAGTGGAACCAGAGCAATGCAGTGCCCTCCACTCCCACCTCACCAAGTCTCTGCAGCAGCATACCATGATTGACCGTATCGAATGCGGCAGACAGGTCCAGTAGTATCAGCGCCACTGGCTGACCCCTGTCTGCACGCATGCGAAGATCCTCCATGGCTGTCAGGACTGCTGTTTCGGTGCCGTGGGCAGGACGGAACCCGAACTGGTGATCATCAAGAAGGTTGTTTTGTTCTAAGTGGGCGGACAGGCACGAGCTGACCCATCGTTCGGCGATCTTCGCTGGGAAAGGCAGCAGGGAGATGGGTCGGTAATTTGACAGACAGTCCGAGCTCAGGGAAGGTTTCTTCAAGAGAGGGGTAATCAGTGCCTGTTTCCAGGGAGTTGGAACAAAGCCACTGTGCAGAGACTGATTACATATAAGGCGCATGGTGTCAAAGAGCTCATTTCCAAAATTTTTCCAGACTTTTGGTGGTAGGGGGTCGAGTGGAGAACCCGAGGTGATACCAAGCGCCAGCGCCAGAGCAAGGGACTCACATCTGAGCATACCCTGCCAACTTAGGGCGAACAAAGCGAAACAAAAGGGGATGATGGACGGAGCGTTTGAGAAAATCAAACACTCACCCCAGTCAACTGATCTGGGTTTAATCCATCACCATTCTTTAGCTCAATCAGCCACCCCAGTTCAGACATGGCCATATGCAAATCAGTCTGACTTTGTGCCTCACGGGAACAGTCCAGCCTGAACTGCCAAGCCAGGTCTTCCCTGGACCAGAAACAAGCTTCCTAGGACCGGTTTCTGGCATTCCAGCAGTCTTCAGCCAGGCTATCTTAAATCCAGTGGCCAAGTGAGCAAGGGACTCACGTCTGAGCATACCCTGCCAACTTAGGGCAAACAAAGCGAAACAAAAGGGGATGATGGACAGAGCGTTTGAGCAAATCAAACACTCACCCCCAGTCAACTGATCTGGGTTTAATCCATCACCGTTCTTTAGCCCACTCTGCCACCCCAGTTCATACATGGCCATATGCAAATCAGTCTGACCCTGTGCCTCATGGGAACAGTCCAGCCCGATCTGCCAAGCCATGCCTTCCCTGGACCAGAAACAAGCTTCCTAGGACCGGTTTCTGGCATTCCAGCTGTCTTCAGCCAGGCTTGTTTGAATCCAGTGGCAAAGTGAGCAAGGGACTCATGTCTGAGCATACCCTGCCAAATTATGGTGAACAAAGCGGTACAAAAGGGGGTGGTGATGGACAAAGCATCTGAACCAATCAAACACTCACACCCTGTCAACAGATCTGGGTTTAATCCATCACCGTTCTTTAGCTCACTCTACCACACCAGTTCAGACATGGCCATATGCAAATCAGTCTGACCCTGTGCCTCATGGGAACAGTCCAGCCTGAACTGCAAAGCCATGCCTTCCCTGGACCGGAAACAAGCTTCCTAGAACCGGTTTCTGGCATTCCAGCCATTTTCAGCCAGGCTTGCTTGAATCCAGTGGCAAAGTGAGCAAGGGACTCACGTCTGAGCATACCCTGCCAATTTATGGCAAGCAAAGAGGTACAGAGGTATACGGACAGAGATTGCATACTGCGGCTAGCACGAAAGGTCGGACGCTCCAGCCTGGATGATACCTCTATCTTCATCTTCCAGGACTACACAATAGCAGCACAAAGTCAAAGAGTTTATTTCACAACAGTGAAGAGGGAGCTACAAGCTGTTGGTCTTCGTTATATGTTGCTCTTGCCTGCGTGGCTCAAGGTCCAGGTGGGCGACGGATCCCTGTTTTTAGCGATCCTTCTGATACCTGGGACTGGCTTGAGAAATACAAGGCGGAAACAGATAGCAGGAGGAGAAATGGCCCCTGTGGCCAAAACAAAGTCAGAAACTGTGGCAAGTGGACACCAAGTACAAACGCATGGCCAGAGACCAATCTGAACATGAACAACCTGTCACGATTGATGGGCGGCCTCACTGCAAACCTTGCGTGGACTAACAAGTGCATCTTTGGAGAGCATTGACTTGATGAAACCCCAGAGGGTCTCCTGTGAGGACCCAATGTCACAGGTTAGCAGATGAGTAATGGCCTTGCGGCCTCTGTGTAGGACTCCACTGGACCATGCATGTCAATAGGGCATGCCTCCCATTCATTTTGCTGGAATTGGGCACCTGGTCTGCTTATTTGCGAGCTGGCTACCTGGCTGCCACTGTCGGAATCCTTTGTTGATATGATCGGACACAGTCGGAGGTGGGATGGGCCTCTTGAACAGATGTCACAATTGGACAGCCCCTCACAGAGCCCCTGTCCCGCCACGATGATATCAGGGGTTTGGTATACGCAATTCCTGTTTGTTTCTTGTTTTTGGCTAGAGCATATTATATCTCTGACCGGGGGAGAGCGAGTTGGGGAATTTTGCTTTGATCATACCCAGTCTTGGTTCAGACACATCATATTAAGTATCAAACATTTGGGTGCTTGTTGGGAGGGCGGGATGAGGGATCACTGGCTGTCGGGCAGGGGGGGGGGGGTGATAAAGTTGGAAGAATGTGTTACCTGTGTGGAATGCTGGGACTAGCGACACCATGTACATTTATTTCCTGGAATGTCAAAAGGATGGGATCCATGCTAAAAGATGAAGAGTACTGTCCTTCTTCCAATGCAGAGGGGTGGATGTGGTGCTTCTCCAGGAGATACTTCGAACTGGAACTAAGATACCTAAACTGCAAAAGCGATGGAGATGGGGTAGCTATGGCACCGGATATTCAGCATTTTTCTGGGGGGTGCTACTCTGGGTGTGAGCTGGGTCTCCCTTGAGGTCAAGAGGACACACATCAATCAGAAAGCCCATTACGCCCTCCTGCTTGGAAGACTCATTGTTACCGGATCATGCTAGGTAATGTCTACGCCCTAAGTGTGGACAGGACCCATACTTTGCTGCTCTCACCCATGACCTTTCTTATGACCAGTGGTGTGCCACTGCCAATGGGAAATGACTACAATTGTGTAGTGGACATCAACATGTACATATCCTTCCCTCTGCTTCGAGACTGGCCGACGATGTGGGCTGCACAGACTTTTAGGGATTGGATGGAACGCTGGCACTTACTCAACTTGTGGAGGTCGCAGAATGAGGGGTGTTAGAGTATTCCTTTTAAACTCCAAGGCATGACTTGTATGTGCGTTTGGACAAAATATTGTGCTCCTGGGATCTTCACACCCACAGAGTACTTATGCCGCATGACATCAGATTATAAACCCTATTTACCATGCTGTGAAGGAGGCGGTACGCATCTCTATCACACCTGGCGCCTCTACCTTGGTTACCTTCATGAGCCCACTTTCTACGACTGTTTTGGGGACCAAATCTCAGATTACTTTAGAATGAATACACACAGTGACTCCATGCTAATGTTGAGTGGGATGCTTTCAAAGCATCTGTCCACGGCTACTGTCTTAGTCGATCGGTGGTGGTGGAACGTGCGCTTCGGAATGAGCTGATTACTCTACAGGATGACATACACAGGCTTGAGAGAATGCTCCTGGACCACCCCGCTGTTAATTTGGCACTGCGGGAAGAAATAACAAGGCACACCGCAGTGATAGAGAAACTGGGGGACCTGATGTGGCACAAATACCGGACCACAGAGCATGCACAGGGTGGGCAGGTGGGTAGACTGCTGGTGTGTCTGGTCTGTCCTGAGGATAAAGGGCACCACATTACTCAGATTATGGGTCTAGAGGAAACCCAGTGTACAGGGAGGAAGAGATCCACACAGTGTTCACCGACCACTACATGCGCTCAACAAGATGTCGAAGCAGGTCCAGGAAACTGCCGTTGATGCGTTCCGAGCAGTGGCACAACTACCCCAACTGTCTGTGGAAAACGGTAAGACATTGGGGGACCACCATCATGGAACTCGAGATTAAGCTGCCATTATGTCCCTAGCCCGAGGAAAGATCCTTGTGACTGATGGCCTACTGGCCAAGTTTTATCAGACCTTTGCAGTGCAATTGCTCCTGTGGCAGGCAGAGATGTATGCAAGGGCATTGGAATGCTACCTGAGATCACTAAGGAAGCCCTAGTGTATCCATACCCAAGACTTCGGGAGAACCCACTGATGTGTCTGCTTACTGCCTACTCTCAATACTCAGGGGCAGATTTACAAGCCCCCTGCGCCACGAGTACATCACTTTTCGTGACGTACTGGTGGCGCAGGGGGCTCCTCCATATTTACAAGGACAGGAAAAGCCACCCTGCGTGACTTTTCCTCTCCTTGTAAATACGGCCCCTTTACACGTAGCACTTTGCGTGGAAGGGGCGTTTCATGGGTATTGCTGTGGGTGTCCCCACGCAACATCCATGGAACAAGACACATCTCCAGATTCATGAGAAATACGAAAATTTGGAGATGCATCTGAATGCTACGCCACCCTAGAGGTGGCGTAGCGAGACACAACGAGGAGAAATGTTTTCATTTCTCCTCATCTTTTCCTCTTTCAATGCGTGCTACATTCTACAGCAAGCATTGAAAGAGGAAAAAGCCTCAGTGATTGTTTTTGTGCAGGAAGGTGCCCCTTCCTGCACAAAAACAATCTCCCCATGGCGCGGGCATCCTTGGAACATGGTGCAAGGGTGCTTGTGCCGCGCTTAGCAGCTGTTTGTGCACCAGCGCAGGGGACAGCACAAGAATGTAACATATTCTTATAAATATGTCGCATTTCTGTGCTCTGAAAGTACCGCAGCGTGGCGCAGCCAAAGGGCTTGCGATGCCACGCTGAGGCACTTTCTTGTAAATCTGCCCCTCAGTCTTGACTACAAGATTCTAAGTAAATTGATGTCCAACCACCTCCTGCCCCATCTTCCTGCATTAGTCCTTGAGGACCAAAACGGCTTCATACCTAATTGAAGCATCTCATATAATCTCTGCCGCTTTTACCGCATACTGTCTGAGACCCACAGCCTTTAGGGTCGAGGCGATGGTTCTCTCCGTAGACATCCAAAAGGACTTTGGCACACTATGCTGGTACCACATGCACACTAAACCAAGATTTACAAACAAGAGAACACGCAACCTTAGAAACATGCTAGTGCATACTAGACCCGCATAAAAAAGATGTGAAGAGGAAATCCCACGACTGTGGAATAACCCTCATATCACAGACCACTACCCATGTGGTTTATGTTCTGTATGTAATTTAACCAAAGCGACCAAGGACATACAACTACTACCTGATTTCAAGTGGACCAATCGAACGCACACGAATTGCAACACTACACATGTCATTTATATGATCACCTGTCCATGCAACATGCGCTACATAGGGATGACAAGTCGGAAAGTAAAACAGAGGATATGTGAGCATAGGAGCAACGTGAAATGCAAGAGGAACACCACGAAGATGAGTAACCACTACATAGAGTCAAAACACACAGTGGAAGATTTAAAGTGGATAATTCTGGGAACTCTCACAACAAGAACCCCAACACAGAGAAAATCCTCTTCGAGAAAGAACAGAGGTGGGTTCACAGATTGAAAACAGACACGTGGGCTGAATGATCAGATCCTGTGGCTTAGCCTCAATAACTGAATGAGACTATAAATCCCACTGGGTACTAGTGCATCCCCACAACATAAGCTAAAAAGTGATTAGCTGGCAAGACAATTGCGTGATGGACACAGGACAGGTGACCAATCACTCTGCCAGTTGATGATCGCAACATAAGACGAGTTAGTACAATAGCCTTAACCAGCCAATGATTTTTTTGACATTGTTTCCCTTAAAATTTTCCTTTCCTTAAATTCGTTTTTTGTAAAAAAAAAGTTCCTTTCCTTAATTTCATTTTTTGTAATTCTGCTGGTATGTCCAAGCGCTAATATTACGACATTAGATTTGCCCATCAAATCACATTTCTAAAAAGAACAGACTACACCTTTAACATTAAGTTTAGATACTGTAGTCTTTTTTCACTTTCCTCTCCAAACCCAACATACATACACCAACCCGGAAACAGAACAAACAATCCGGGCCCAGGAAAGCAGAGTCAGTACAAGTCGTGTTGAAGGTATGCCGAAGAAGGCATAACCAGACTCGCTGGCAGCCCGTAGAAGCAGATTCCCAAACTTCAGAAGGTACCGTTGGATCCTGCTTAAATGAGATTAATACATCTCATTTTCACTTCTCCTTGGTAACACAATATTACCGAGGTGCACACACTAAGAGACACCCACAGTCTAAGATCACCATCTTCACCCTGGTCCTGAAGAAAGCCCACTGACCTACACAGGCAAATCAAGGGCTGAAACATGTCGACCATTTTATATAACGTCTATTAGTGCGAGAGATTCTTAACTCTATCTCAGCATGCACAAACTTTATTTTTACCAATATCTCGAAACCAGACTTATTAAATCCCTTCCTGGTTGTACGAGTATTTTTAAACTACACTTGACCCCTAAGAATCACTGATCACTACTGCACTAACTAGGGGTTAACCTCCGGGTGGAGGCAGCATGAGCACTAACCCTATGATGATGCTACCACATGACTAAGAGGCGGAGAATCAAGATATACCACCATCACCATCTTTTATATGTGGTTGAGGGTTTTTTATTGGGACAGAACACGAGGAACCGCTAACCTAAGTTATGCAGGACAAGTGATCCATTCCCCCCTGATTTTTTGATTCAGACCACATGCACACTGTCATGATCATAATGCCCCTGGGAGAGCGCTGGGGGAAATGGGTTATAGTGTTATATGAGGATGCACAGGGCCATATCGGGCGCTGCATCTTGGACCCTTTAGGGGTGTTCTGGGACACTAGACAGGGCTGCCCGCTCTCACCCCTGTTATTTGCTTTAGCCATTGAACCTTTTGTGAGCTTACTGCACATTGATAGAGGAGTGGCATTGTCTGACAGAGAGCCTGTGATTTTGCTGTACGCAGATATGCTCCTCTATCTGTGGGATGTTCAGATCTGTGTACCATGGTGCATGGATCAGTTAGAGGTTTTTGGGAGGGTCTCTGGGCTTTGCACTAACTTGTTGAAGACCTTCGCTTTTCTGATATCCCCTGACTACGGTGACCACCTTTCCCACTATGATTGCTGGGGATCCAATGGGCGCCCAGGGTCTTTAAATACCCTGCCATTAAAATATACCATGCGGACAGGGACATCATTCAGGGCAACCAATGTGTGGCAATACCCGGATTGAAAGGCAGTGAGGCATTTTGGCGCCCGCTCTGGTTCCCTATTATGGCCAGGATAGCTATGACCAAAATGGTCATGCTGCCTAGAGTACTGTACTATTTTGCAAACATACCAACCTGGCTCCCGAAGTGGTCGTTTCGGATGTTGAATGCACTGCTGAGAGACCTAATCTGGGACGGGCAGTGCTGTGGGGTGTTGCTTCGCACACTTCAGAAAGCAACTGATATATTGGGCTAGGTGTTCTCCGCTTCGAAATATACTACTATGCTGCACGGCTACAGTGGCTGACTCTGTGGCTAGTGGGAATAGGCCTGGAAGAGGTGGGGGAGTTTTATGGAGTGAGTAGGGAGGGCACACTAATACCACTGTTTTTGGGAGTGAAACAGGCACCGGCCCAAGGGCCAGACTTCTTCGCCTGGCACCCCGCTGCTGGAGAGGAGCACTTGACAGCATAGGTCCACCCCCGTATACCCCAGCAGAGCCAACCACGCATGACCTCCTGCAGATGCTGGTAATGTTTGGGCAGGGTAGCCATTTGATCTGGTGGCCCTACAGAATGACACGGGGAATGCAGGCTCTACTCACCCTTCGTGGCTGATGGGAGACTTATAGAGGAAGGAAATTAGTGGGGAAAGACTGGGCTTAAATTCTAGCAAGTGCATACACATCAGCCCACAATACAAGTTTGAAATACACACAGTTCAACTACTTGCACTGCACCTATCTTATACCTCAGAAGACGAACAAGACGCTACACAATATGAATGCTTGTAGCCCCGTTGCTCTCTGGCGGATCCTGACTTCAGCCACATGGTGTGGGATTGACCAGCAATCCTGCACTGGACCAAGATGATGAATGACATAGAGCACACCCTAGGTAGACAAGTCTAGGGTGACCAACCATCCGTAAATTTCACGGACGGCCCGTTGTTTGGGCATCTTGTCCGTTGTCCATAAGGAGTTCTTTCACAGATGCCTTTTGTCAATAATATTGGGGATGACAGCACGCTGTGCTGT
Organism: Lissotriton vulgaris; assembly: GCF_964263255.1. NCBI lineage: Eukaryota > Metazoa > Chordata > Amphibia > Caudata > Salamandridae > Lissotriton > Lissotriton vulgaris. The sequence goes on from NC_141698.1 coordinate 179,393,233, forward strand.
TCCCCTGCCACAATCACAGGCAGCTCGCACTTCTCTTTGAACTTTAGAGGCTGGAGCAGCCTCTCCCTGACCTCACTTAGTCTGCGGACAGGCCCATTGTCATTCGGAGTGTGGACGATTATCACATAAAGAATTACAATGGGCCAAAGGCGTGGTGAAGCACCCGCTATATCTGCTTAAGTGGGGCTGTCATGGGGTCAGATAAAAGGGTGTCTTGGCCCTTTCTGACTTTGATCTGTGGCTCTCAGCTCAGCATAAGACAGAATAACAAATAAACACAGCAGAATAATCACTGTGATGCAGCTGTGGGGAGGGGGCTAAAGGGTGCCAAAGTAGCCAAAAGCAGTGACAGAAAGTGAATTGCATGATTGTCTCAACCTAATATAAACATATTTTGACGTCTACTTATTTTGTTGTCTGTATAACGTTCCTTTTGTCCCAAACTTTTGTTCTGAATTTTGATCATCTGTTTTGAATGTTTCCCCTGAATTTGTACACTCACTGTCCTGAATTTGCACCTTTGCCAATTAATGTGAGAAGCTGGCCTGCCATATGATGTCGACTATTCTAGTGGGCACCTTGCACCAGTCCAAACGAACCTTATTGATGGTCGGTTTAAGACAACCTTTATAGAAAGCTATCCTAGTGGTAGTTGTGGAGAGCAGCCTTCAGGCTAAGTCTTGGAGGAATGTAAAGCAGCTTGTTTCACCAGTCTATAATCTCGTGAATGACCAAATGAAAGGACAACCACACCAGGTATATATATAAAATATATGTATTTATTCTAAACACATCCCTCTGGTCTCTTTATGAGGCTAGAGGCAAAAGTAAATTCAATAAACTTGACACAGTTAATTAGCACAATATACGTTGAGCCCTAGGGGCATACCAAACCATATATTAAGAAAGTGGTATAAGAACCATGACTGACATAGAGATCAGGCCTAGAGCCTGTAGAACCGCTGGGGCCACCAGGAACCACCCAAGGTAGTGACACAGGGGACCACGGGGGACGCGTGCAGTGTCTAACCACAGCCGCAAATCACCATTGACTTCTATGGAGACAGTTGCAATTAGAATTTTAAAGATTAAGCACACTTAGAAGAGGACTTGGATCAAACCCCTTTAGAACTAGGAGGTTCTAGAGTCAATAACCACGGGAGCACCAGAGTACTCGAGTTACCCCAGGGAAGCCGGGTGCATAGGTGTCTTTTTGTATCTGATTTCGTTGTCGATTTCTATGGTGAGATGCTGCAAAATGCTGCTGGCAACCAAGTGCAAAGTGTTTGGGTGGATCCAAGGGTGGATCAGAGATGTGAAGAACCTGAAAGCAGAGTGGACAGAGTCTGGGTCACTTGCCAGTGACCAGGGGCACGATAGTCGAATGTCCACCGATGCCGGGTGCTTGCAGGTGAAGAAGGTGAAGCTTGACTCTTCAGTCACGAGGACCAGGCGGTCTCAACAACAACCAGGCGCAGGATTCGTGCTGTCCCACGAAGGATGTCGAGTGCTGCGGCGTCGGTTTCCGGATTGGACCCAACAAGCTTTGGGAACAGCAACCCACGCAGAAACAGAGATTGGCTTCGGTGCAGACCAGCAAGGTCTGATGGACTCACCTCTTCGTAGGGAGTCAGGGCACTTCTGGAGCAATCAGGGAAGCCCAAGAAAATGAAGAGTTACCTTCGTGGGGACCCACCAGTCGACAGACCAGGGATCGCGAAGGGGCCTCAAGCTGAAATGCTAGAAGCAAGCTCACGGAACACTTGTGGAGTATAGGCCCACAATCTTTAGTGCAGATGGTGCTTGGGGCTTGGGCTACAAGTAATCCAATGCACAACTTCGGGAAAGCTCTGGAAGTTGATGTACTAGCAAATGGACACTGTGTCCAGATGTTCCGGTCCCACGTCACTCGTGAGGGCTGCAGGTCTCAGCTTTGCTAGGATCTCGTGTGGGCCTCTGAGAAGTCTGGAAGTCCATGACCTGAGTCACAAATACTTCAGATTCCGGCGGGAGCTTCAAAAATGCAAACCGGCAAGATGCTTCTTTGGTGCCTATTTGAACAGGGGAGTCACTCCTTGACCCCATGGGAGATTATTCTGTCTTCTAGTCACATAGAATGTCGAGGTTCCAGGATATATGTTGCAGAGTTTCGTCCAGGTGTAATCTAAAGTCCTGTTGCCAGGGATTCCATACTTATACTAGTAAAAGGGGTTGGACATGCTCTGGGGACCCACCTATGAGAGGGTCAGGGAAGAGGTGTGGTTACACCCCTTTCCCTTTGTCCAGTTAAGTGCCAGAGCAGGGGCTGAGCGCCTCTGCAACCAGTTTGAACTGGGGTATGTGCAGGGACACCAAGTGTGCTCCCAGCACTGTCTGAAAAGCATTCTCTGAGTGCCCCCACCCAGCCCCAATACACTAAAGCCTGTCTGGGAGGTGGTTACACCTCCCTGTGATAGGAAACCTATTGTGCAGGTCTCCCCTGCTGGAGTTTCGTCCAGCAGCAGGAGGTCAGACCCACGTCTGTGGCTGCAGCATCCATTTTGTGATGCTAGGGTTCTTTTAGACTATTACCGGTTAGGTCAGTGTGTACATGTCTCTCCCTCTAGAAGGGTGGAATTCTACCCCGCCCCCAGGACTGGCGGGGGGTAGGATTCCAAAGTTTTTGACACCAAACACGACATGTTTCCATGCAGCCATTCCAAAGTTAGCATTTACCTCGAGGTTATAATGCACTTAAGAGTATATGGTCTGGCTGCATCACAGAACAGCCTCAGAGAATAGCCTCCGAAAGCTGCAGAGGGGCCCAGCTCATGCTTGGGCACCCTCTCACAGAAAACCAAGCACTCTGCCTTCAGGATTGATAAGGCCTGCCATAGGAGTGACTTATAGGTTTATAGGTGTCAGTGATTTAAGGTAGATATAGGTAACCTATATCTTAGTAAGGGGTGCCTGCACCTCCTTACCCAGGCTGCAGTAGCAGACCTGTGGTGCCATTTTGGAAGACTTCCCAGGGGTGGCATAATACATGCTTCAGCCCCTGGTCAGCCTCTGGGGTACCTATGCCCTTAGTACCTAAGGTACCATATACTAGGGACTCACAAGGGTAACCAAGTAACCAATCTGGAGTGTACCTAATGTACATGCAATCAATTTACAGAGGAAGCAGCTAGGCTGGGGTCCTGGTTAGCAGGGCCCCAGCCAGATTAAAATTGAGAAACAGTGAAACACCAGCAAAAAGTGCGGGACAAGCACCTAGGGCAGAGACATGCCTCCTGGGCCTGTACGACAGGCAGTCGGAGAAGAAGGCAGGAAATAGGTTCCTGGACCTCGCCCTAGGCGTTGCTCACAGAGACATTGCACGCCACTGGAAGTCCCCGACTGGCCCGCCCCATAGTAGGTGAAGGACTGTGATTGAGACCTGGGCGAGAGTAGAAGGAGTGGCCCTTTGGGATGAGGAGTGGAGGAGGGTTCTTAAGCCTTCACTAGCTAAACAATGGGTGGAAGTGCTGTCCAGTATTGTAGAAGTAGTGGACAAGTAAGCAGATGCCACCCTGACTTTCACACAGACTCTGACAAGTAACACCAAGACACTTCCTGGTACCCCTCGGATCTCCCCGGGGCATTAGCTGGGCATCGTCTTGCCCTTCAACCAGACCCAGTGCTTAATTTGAGCCGGTCGTTACCGGTGCTCGGCACCCGCACTTAATTGTCAGCACCAGCACATAATTGTCAGCAGTGGTGCTTATGACAGTCTGCCACATGGTGGCACTGTCTTTCTAATTTAGGTATTAGCACAACAACATCTGTTTATTAATTCAATATACATTAACAATGACTGCCACCTGTCACCCAAGGCATTGTTATAGCTTTGGGTGCCTGGAATATTATGAATTGTCACACTTGTAAGAATGTGATGGTTAGTTGCTGTGTTGGTACTGCCACTGGCAGAGCTGGCAGGGGCAATGGATGGTGCAAGCTGCAGTGTCCTCCTGACTAGGGCCCTGGCACGTATTCTTTTACAAACCAAGCACTGAACCAGACAGTGAAGCTGACTGAGTATATCGCACAGTAAGTAAGTGCCTGACTTAGACTAGAACGTTTACGAGTTTTAGTTGCACCCAGTCTATTGTACACCTTCTTTATCACATGCAATAAAACATGCTCTAAGGAGCAGATCTAAATGGAAGGTGATTGGCCCCTCGGAGACACTGAGATGAGATGCACCCCTGTTGGGGTGGGAAGCCCGAACATCATGAGAAGACCAATTGCCGAGCATGAACTTTACCGACCTACTGCCCGCAGCCCTCCTCCCTAGAATTATTGGATGAAGCACAAGCATTGCATATTGGTATGTAATGTAAGAGAAGGTATTGTTATTGCAAAATGAAAATCAATAAAATCAATGAATAGATGTTTTACTTAAATCTGTTACTCAGAACTTTAAGTGGGCCGGGTCTCACCGGTGCTGAGCACCTGCAGTTTTTTAAAGGGGACTCGAACCGGGTCTCTATCGGGCTCTGTTTGGATGTGCGCTGCTCACACTGCTCACTTGTCACTAGTGGAGAGTTACGGCTTACGGCTGTCGTTTGCCTTGCCAATGCAAACGACAGATAGAGAGTTTTAAATAATTGCACTTTTTGGGTGCAGCTCTGATGGTCAAGACTAATTATGGATCAATTTCTGACGTCTGTCTAATCTTTTACAACCTTTTGGATTCAATAACGGTTGTTGATTATCTCGCAAAGAATAATTATTTGCGTACATAGAATTGTTATTGATTTCTCATACGAGGAGTTTGTTGATGAACGTTTGATTTATTTTTTATGTGATACTTGTTAGTACTTGTGAAATATGTCCTAATGTGTTGTATTTGTACATAGGTGTATGGAGTGTTCTTCTCGCCTACTGATTTGTTAAATCATTCCAAAAATAATGAACAAAAGGGTTAAATAAAATCCCCATACAAACAAAGAGACGTTGTTATTTGTTTGTTGTCTCTTAAAAAACTTATAGTGAGACTAAATAATGAGGTGGGCCAGCAATATTTCTTCTTTTTTCCACTTGTAAATTGGGTCCAGCTGCCCCCTGTCCCAGGACCAAACTCCGTTGTTGTACTAGTTACTTTAAAAGTAGCATAGACATAATGCAGCTACTAAGCCCATGGTAACTTTTTGGATGCAAATAAGAAAACATCTGCCAAGAATAGGAAGAAAGAGCAAGAGTCTGTAGTATGTACAGTCTACTATTAAAGATAAGTAGAAGTCAGGCATAGACAATATGGAAGATAGGGGACATAGAAACTAGGACGAGAACTAAGTTGTTCAGGAATAGGGGCAGGATGTCTGAGTTGTCCTAGCTTCAGGGATAGGGGCAGGATGTCTGAGTTGATAGGGTAGAACTGCACTATAAGTCTCACATATGTTCTGTGAAGGTGCCTGGCAACAGATCCCAGTTGTTTCTTCTGACTTTTTTTATGGCTAGTTCATCACTTGGCCATGCGTCTCCTTGTGTTTCCCCTATAGGTTCACATTGTTCGCCGGCACACCTGTCCTTTCTTCCCTTAGCTCTCTTGCCTCGCTTCTCAGTGGCGGATCATCAACAGGAGCATCAGGACACAGTCCTGCCACCTGACAGTCACCACATAATGCCCCTTGTCTGTGCTCACAGTGCTAATTATTACATTTAACATCGCTCATAAAAACACTACTTTTGTGCCTGCATGAACACTCTCAGTCCAAAAAGTCAGCCCTCTCAAGCTCTCCTGTCTCCTGATGATAGAAGGTAGAGGAAAAGGGGGTTGTGGGGCGGAGGCACAATACATCTGCAGAGTGATGCTTAAAACATGGCACTCTGAGGATGGATGCCTGGATTGTGCAAGACTAGGGAGTGCAACTGAACTACGGTAGCTTCACTCAAGCACAATCCATTTTATGTAGCAGGCATAATGCACATTCCTCAGGCAGCACAGCATATCTGCTAAATCTGACTGTCAGAGCAATCATCAGTGCATCCCTGAGGCCAATGAGGATTGAAGCAGAGCCGCAGTGGCAGGATCCTAAGCACTGTCCCAGCTCTCGGGGGCAGTACTTCCAGTCCTATCAAGAAACTGGTAGATGGTTTGTGGTGGGTCTCCACCTTAGTCCTGGTCCTGTTGCTCTTTCTGGCTCCTCGTTGAGAATCATGCCTTGCTGGTTCCAATGGCCAGTGCTGGATTCCTGCCCTTCTCCTGCTTTCATGGAGGAGTTGTCAGCAAAGGAAGAAAGGGAAGAAAAAGAAAAAGACTCCACTGTTGCTTCTGTAGGAATGTGGGAGTGAGTGTTTGCTTGTAAGTGTGTTTATGAGTGACAGTGTTAATGAGAGTGTAAGTGAGTGAAAATCAGTGTGAGTGTGTATGAATAAATGAGGGAGTGAGTGGTGGATCATGAGTTAGAATGAATAAGGTGGAGATTGTAAGAGAGATGCACAACTAGAAATGGTGTAGCAGATGTAGTTGCACCAGGGCCCAGAGGCTGGAGGGACCTATTGAACCACACTTATTGAAGCAGAGTACCTGCTCACCAAGAGCTGAAAGCATAATCCCCAGTATCCTAGAAGCTGTGAGTGATAGCCAATGAGTGTGGAAGTGTGTAATTGTGGTTGTGAGTGAAAGTGAAAATCAGTGAGTGTGAGTTTGTTTATGTGTACGTGGGAGTGAGTATGAGTGAGAGTGAGTATGTGTGAGTCAGAGATTGTGAGTTACAGTGAGGGGAGAGCCAGTGATTGAGAGGAGAGAGGGAATTAGATGAGTGAGAGAGTAAGAGTATGTTTGTTAGGATATTTTGTGCTTGAGAGTCTGCTGCTGACCTTGGCATACTCAAGATAATTCTTGCCTTATGGGGACACCCAAGGTAACATGCTGTTGCTGGCATATTGCAGGTAATTCTTGGCAACGATTGCATTTTGTGATGGGGTAGGTTTGTGGGAAACAAACCATGGGAAAATGATGGCTCTGAAATAGTTGAAGTAATTTCTTACATGCGGGGTCATCCATGGTGTAAGGGCAGTATCAATGGCAACATTATGGTACTGGAATATTGTATTTAACTCCTCGCATAAGGGGGTACCCATGATAAAATGCTAGCATTGGCACACTGGAGGCAATGTTTAACATATTGCGGCGCTCAAGGCAACTTTTGAGAAAAATGGAGAGAGTCCATGGTAAGCATCCTCTACCTGTCATCAGGATCCTAGAAAGCCTGCACACAGTCAGTGTAGATGGAAGCACACATGTTATGTTTTAATGAACACTGGAAAATGAAATAAAAAGCAGTGGGTAATCGTTTGGGGGAATTAGGTGATGGCTCACAAGTGACAAGGTGTTGACCATATACCCCTGGCGACAAGGCACCAATGCTAAGTGCCCTTTTAGAGCAAATGGCTTTTTAGCAAATTTATGTTAAAATTATGGTTTAAAATGTACTATTTGTCCCGCTTTTTTAAAACAAAATATCATTTAGGAAGAGCCCCCTGTAATCCTCGTGGATAAAGCCAGGCTTGTTTGGTTTGCTCGCATACTAGAATTACTGGTAAGTATAACGCTTCGACTTTCAGAGACCACACTTGCCACCACTGTTGCTCAGTGCCTTATCAGATGTATTTACCCATATCTGCATCCCACATTGCTCTCAAGGAACTGTTGTCAGCATGCTGCCTTTTCCATCTTAGCAATACACATTCTTAACCTGAGTCTTCGGCTCTGAGCCAGTAACCTGGCAGGACCAGAGCTAGCCCTATCACCTTCCAACCAGGTGAGATGTAAGCTTGTTATGCATGTTAATACTTGTTTCTTCGCAAGATTCTAATAATTATTTTTTGTTTCTGTGTTCTATCAAGGTTACCGAGTAGTGGTTCTGAGACGAGCACTACCTGTTGTTGGCATTATTCAGACCCACTGTCTTGTCCTCTTCTTTATTTTTCCTCAAGTTCCTAACAAAGTTATCATTATCCTGCACTTTTGTTGGAATAGGCGGTGAATTGGGAAAGTCGGATATATCATTTGGAGATCTCATCCGAGCCCGAATCATGAACAATGTCTTACTTTTCAGATTCAGAGACTTAGCTGTGGTAACATTTGAATGCACACCTACAGAAGTGTTAAAACTGGTCCTTTTATAGGAAAATGAGCTTGCCTTTTTGTTTATCTAGTAGTTCTACCTTGGCTGCCCATGGCCGTTTGTATGCCCATGATGTAGTTCTGTTTCACGTGTAAATTAAGGAAACATTTCCTGCAGTCTTTGTTACTAAATGTGACATTTGTGTTGTGCACAATTTACGATTTACTAACTAAAGGGTCAAATATGGCAATTTTGTATTTTTTGTAGAAGTTCGCATGCATTCGTAAGGTGCTTATTGTATTGTACAGCAATTGCATTTATATAGCGCTTACTTCCCTTGACGAGGCGTCAAAGCCCCTCTTCCGCGAGTAGCACGCTCCTCCGGAACCCATAAAGGATTAGTGGTGAATTAGTATAGTGAAATATTTAAGTGATTTGAGTGGGGAAATGTTAGTATGTTATTTGGAATGAGAAGGATAGTGGAGGTCTAGAAGAGGGAGAAGGTTTGCATTGATATAGCGCTTGCTACCACTGATGAGGTGTTGAAGAGCTTTTTGGCGAGTACCACTCTACTAATCATAAAGGATTAGTGCTGAATTAGTATAGTGAAACATGAAAGAAATTTGACCGGTGGATATGTTAGTCTGTTATTGGGATTGAGAAGGATAGTGGAGGGATAGAAGAGGGAAAAAGTTTGCATGTAGCGCTTGCTACCCCTGATGAGGTGTTGAAATGCTTTTTGTTGAGTAGGACCCTACTCTGGACCCCAATCAGGATTAGTGGGGAATTAGCATAGGGAAATATGAAATTAATGTGAGTGATGAACATGTTAGTCTGTTATTTGGATTGAAAAGGAAGAGTGAAGGGTCTTGACATTTTTTTTTTATTGGGAGTTCATAGCAGAGTCAGAAGGAAGGGTTTAGAAAGGCTTGTTTGATAGATATGATTAGTAAAAGAGGTATGAGATGATGCAAGAAGGGGTAGAGGAGGGAAGACTCTAGAAAGGGTTATTTTGGGGATCATAGTAGAGGTATGGGGTTTTGGTATAAATGAGATAGTGGAAGTAGATGATCTATTGATAGAGGTATAGCGTGAGAAATAGGCTAGTGCATTAGAAAAAGTACTAGAATGAGGTTTGACATGAGTCAGAGAGTTGAGTTAGAGGATATATTGAGAGCGATATATGGTGAGAAATAGGGCAGTGCATTAGATATGCTGAATTAGAAGCAAAGTAATAAATGCATAAATACATAAGTACATGGAAGGAATATATATATATATATATATATATGTGTGTATATATATATATATATATATATATAGATATATATATATGCATAAGGAAGGAAATATATGTAGAATAAAGTTACATTTAATAAACTCCGGCTTTCGAGTGTTATTGGACTTTAAATTAATTTATTTGTTTTTATGTTTTGCAATTTAATAGTGAAGCAATTGTAGATAAATAGTAATGATAAAAGATTTACTTATTTATGTAGACACTTATATATATTTTAAAGCATAGAATAATGTAACTATAAGTAATATATACATTTATTTAGGCATAACTAATGAATATCTATATTTTTAAAAACATAACTATTATTCACATTTATACAAAGCAATACACATATGTAGGTACATATCTATAGTTCAAATAAATGCTTATATATAGAGGGATGTGCTGTATATTTGTTTGCGCATGGTGGTTATGCAGGGAAGAGCCAATTCTTGAGCAGTCTTCTGAAGATAAGTTGGTTATCTGTGGATCTTATGTTTGGGAGTAAAGAGTTCCATAGTTTGCCTGTGTGAACATAGAAGGATGTGCCACCCATGGTTTTTTTGCTTGTACGGTGAGATTTTGAGGCGAGGTGCCACTCTAGAGCAGAGTTTTCTTAGTTAAATGTATTTGCTGATTTTATTCCTGATGAAGAGCGGTCCTGTTCCATGTATCGCTTTGTGTGTGATACAAAGCAGCTTGAGTGTGGATCTTCTGGCAACTGGTAACCAATGTTTTTTGTCTTATACGGTGGGATTTTGAGGAAAGGTGCCACTCTAGAGCGGAGTTTTTTTAATTGAATGCATTTGATGATTGTATTCCTGATGAAGAGCAGTTCTGTTCCATGTATCTGTCTGTGTGTGATACAAAGCAGCTTGAGAGTGGATCTTCTGGCAACTGGTAACCGATGCAAGTCTTTCAAGGCAGGGGAGATGTGGGCTTGTGGCTTTATACGTTAGAGTAATCTGGCAGCAGAGTTCGGAATCCGTTGTAGAGTTTTCATAGTTGTTAAAGGTTATCCGTGGTAAGGGCTATTGGCGGAATCCAGTTTGGACAGAACAAGAGAGATGGTAGCCTGCACCTTGTGTGGATGTCCCAGATGGGGGAAGATGCGTTGCAGAGTTTTTATAGTAACAAAGCTTGAAAATTCTAGTTTGTCCACATGAGCAGTCATTGATAGCTTGAAGTCCAAGGTAATTCAGAGGTTTCTTAGTTCCTTTGATACTTTGGGCGCTGTTCCCAGATCATCAGACGGTGAATGGGTCATAATTTTTCCAATATCCACACGTGAGTATTTCCGTTTTGGAATCATTCAATTTGAGATGGCTCCATGTCATCCATTGGTCCACGGCTCTGAGACAACAGAAAATTGGTGAGCTTCCAATGTCTTTGGGGTATTCCAGTTGAAGGAGTATGACATGCTAGTTTATAGCATGTGAGGTGAAATTGATTGACCAGTGCTGGGAATGACTTCATGTAGATTTAAAAAAAGCATTGGTGAGATGATAGAAGCTTGAGGGACCCCTGTTTTTGGGAAGTTCGGTTTGGAAGAGAAAGGGGGGTATGGATGACATTTGTTCTGTTGTGAAAGTAGGATGTGATCTAGACTAGAGCAGGCCCTAACTTACCAGAGATTTAAATACTAATTATTCACACTCCACAAAACAGAAAATATGAAGAACTTGGCGAAAAATTGATTACCTGCTTAGGGATTCATGGGTGTGAAGAAGACAAGAGAGCCCCTCTACATTTGTTAGCATCTTTTGGAGTTCTGAAACTGTTCACGGAGGATGTTTTTGTCAGTATTATCCTTGTCTCTTGTAGTCCTCATTAACTCTTTAACAAAGCAGTTGTTTTTAATTATATCACTCATGATAAGGAACTACTACTAGATTAGAAGCTTTGAGTTGTGCAAGTTTTGACAGTTTGGGAGAGCATTAGTGTAGTGAAGCTGGGAAAGAAAGACTATATTAAATATCTTCTGTTCAACCCAGCAGATTGACATCTTATGTCTTTGGAGGATTTTTTTTACACAAGTCCAAAGATAGTGTGACAATATTTGGGAGGACTTTTCAGAACTATGTTCTCCAAACGAACTGTCATTTTAAGTACAATATGCTTTTTGGTTTGTTTATTTCATCTCATTCTTTTTTGTTTTTCTATTCCATTTTATTGGCTGTCATACATCAATGAGATGGTTACTCCTTTGCTTGACATTGATATCGTTTTAGTTTCTCATGATGAATGTATTTTACCTGACTTGGTGTGTACCTCTTTTATTTGCGTGTGTTTGCAATTTTTCAATAAAGTAAATAAAGAAAGAAATCAGACTGTTTTTTACTCTGTGAAAATATGAGACACTAGGACGTGTTATGAAACCACCTTAATTTTGACTTTTCTTTAAATGTTTCTTCACACTTCACTCCACAGACTCCTATCTCAGTTTGCAATCCAAGCTGCTTGCCCGGATACAGAAAAGTCCCTGAAAGAGAGAAACAAGTATGCTGTTACTCATGCATCCCATGTCCAGAAGGGGAAATTTCAAACCAAACAGGTATGCACATGTTCACACAGACAGAGGGGCATATTTACTAATCTGTCACACAACCCAGGGCAGCAAGCAAAGTTGCCACACTGTGTTGCATGAAAATGTGAGAGCATAAATACACCATATTTACAAAGATATGAAGCATTTTCGCTTTTCGACGCATTTTCAGATTTACCAGCTTTAGTAAATCTGAGACTGTGCAATAAATAATCAATGGATCGATGCATGGGAACGCCCTCATTTCACCCATGGTACGCCGACAAAGTGAAAGTGTAACATAACTCAGCGCAAACGGCTGCATTGTGTTACATTCCTTTACAAAGCCACACAAGGCTACATAAATCAGGCCTTGCATGAATTTGTAAATTCCAAACAAGCCTTTGTGTTGCCCTGCGTCATTCAAGCAAGGCAAAGCCTTAGTAAATCTAGGCCTAAGAGAGCAATCTATATACTTAGAAAATGATTTAGCAGTAATAACACTCACTGCACCTGATCTACATGAGTGTTAATTGGTGTGTTAGTGAGTTCTGAGTTTCCAACCTACATCATCTCCCTGAAGGAGCCTTGGACTGCCGTGCCCTCACTACCTTGAGAGTCAAGTGCTGAAGGGGTATGTTGGTTTTCCATTGGGTGCCATTTGTCTAAGGCCTCCCAAAAAAAACAAGGCATCACCTTTTCCAAAACGTAAGGTATTTAGAGGTGGTGGGCAAGACAAAAGACAACATACACAATGACAATATGTAGTGACTGAACAGTTACAGGAAGTTAAATATATGCGTACATGTGACATGACTGCATATATGATAATGAGAGGACAGTGATCAAGATTAAGTCTGACTGTGACTTTAAGATGAAAGAGGCTCGCATTGAAAACAGCAGGGTGGGCCTAGTCTTGTGATGTTAATGGAGAGGCAGTATACAGGGATAAACATGTGACTGACTGAGACTGGGCACATGGAAGTCTGGGCTGTGCATTGAAGGGATAATGCCTGAATTGCCTTAGGGAATTGCAACATTACCTATCCGGTATTATAGAATTAACCAAAATCAGTAGAATGCGCTCCCAGTTATTGCGCATTTCTCCCATTACAGCTGCCCTCTAACGGAAGAGTAGAGTATAGTGTGAAAGAACATGATCCTAGTATTTATAAGAACACAGACTTGCAAAGTCAACTCCTGCAGAATCACTTCCTCCAGTAGTAGAAGAGAGCTGCATACAAATTAAAAACCACACCCAGAGCTGACCAGTGTGACTGGTACCAGGCACTGAGAGGACAAATAGTCCATACATTGCAAGGAACAAAGAACAATGCAGCCCATTCCATCCTAGAATTACAACAAACAGACACATCACACATCACACAAACCTTGGAACCCAGAAACGGATGCCTGGTGAAAGATAGGGTACAGACCAAGACACTATGCATCATCAAACAAGCATTGGCATAGCCAATAGGTCTCGCTTTTGGGACCTTATAAGTATTTAGTTATGCAGCACAATATCCTTTGTGCAACAACATCAACTGTTGCACGGCTAAACACTTATAAGATCCCAAAAGCGAGACCTATTGGCTATGCCAATGCTTGTTTTTCTTTTGTTCTTGCAATGCTGCAACTTGTATTTGCCTATTCCAATGGTTGTTTGTTAAAAAAAATGTGAGGGGGCATAAACAATTGGAGGTTGAAGGTTGTGAACTAGTAACTGTACTATAACACTATCAGCGGCCAGACGCTAGGGGAGAATCAACAGATGGCAGATTCCGAGAGCAAGCTGAGGTGGTGTTGAGTGATGTTGAGGTGTTAGTGGTGGTGGTGACTGGTGACTGGTGCTGAGATGATGCTGAGGTGATGCTGAATGAAACTTAGGTCTTGCTGAATGATGATGATGTGGTGGTGTACTATTACAAAGGCGATGCTGAGTGATACTGATGTGGTGTTGAGTTATGTTGTGGTGGTGCTGAGTGATTGGCGCTGAGTGATGCTGTGGTGGCGCTAAGTGATATTGTTGTGGCCTTGAGTGATGCTGTGGTGGTGCTGAGTGATGCTGTGGTAGCCTTGAGTAATGCTGTGGTGGTTCTGAGTGATGCTGTGGTGGTGCTGACTGATGCTGTGGTGGCGCTGAGTGATATTGTTGTGGCCCTGAGTGATGCTGTGGTGGTGCTGAGTGATGCTGTGGTGGTGCTGAATGATGCTGTGGTGGTCTTGAGTGATGCTGTGTTGGCCCTGAGTGATGCTGTTGTGGTGCTTTCCTGGCTGTCTGTACAACGTACTTGTTCTCAGGTCCCGTTACTACCACCAATATGCTATCAATGTATTTCCATGCAATGACACATAACTAGGACGTGACGCGCGTGTCACGTGATGTTTACATCGTTGCTGAGGGTCATTCATCTAATGAGAACTAGTCTCTACCTTCTTGGGGGTTTCTGTTGTGTTGGGTCCGGGTGCAGTGACTACTCCAACATTGATGAGTACTGCGGAGATCATCACACTTAGGAGAAGTGGGGGGTGCAAGGAGGTTGGGGACATTTTGCCTTGTAATTGCAGCAGCCGCGTGAGGTGTTCAATGTGTCTTGGCACGTACTCTCTACACCTTGCCAATGCTGACGGCACATTGTGTTCATTCATTTTCAGCGCGGGGTATATTTTACCTCAGTAATCAGCGTACAAACAGCTGCTGCGCAGCGTGAAGTGCATTGATTACCTTGCTTTATGTACACCAGACCACAAAATATAATTAACAGCTACATCCTTAGTTGCCAAATGTCCTCTATGTTATATGTGACACCTTTAACCAAGTTTGATTTTTAAGGCAACGACCACTTGCATATTGCGGCATTTAAGACACTATAATGGTGAAAAGTAAACCAACAACAACAAGCAGTTCACAAGTGAAAAAAAGGCAAATGCAAACGAAGCCCCGCCCCCACCCCGCCGAGCTGTTTATCGCTGTTTACAGGGGCCACCGCGCTTCTTTTTTAGTTGCCAATTAAGACAGGTTATTCGGTGCGGAGTGATCCTCCGTTGGCAGGCATGGCCTTTTAAGGTGCAACAGCATAAAAACGCCTCACAAAAAGTAAAGAATCAAAAAGTCATTTGATGCATAATTGATCCCCTGTGTGTATGCATATGCGTGTGTGACTTGAGGCGCACCAAGGAGCCTCTAGTCTCTCTCTAATAAGGCAATTCAAAATAACACAGGACTTTTTGGCCCGGGAGGTTGGATAACGGCGCCTCTGTGGCAAATCTACACCAAAGAAGAAATAAGGGAAAGCAAAATATTTCAAGCGCCAAATGATTTTAATGAGCTATTGTGATGAGGGCCTGCCGTTGTTCGGCAAGTGTTCAGAACAAAACAATAAATTAGAAAACAATAAGGCAAAACAAGATCGAGAATCAGCTGACAGTGCAAGAAGAAGGGGGAAGATTTGCTTTCTCGTCTCCCTCCGCAGCCTAATCTCAGAGCAGTTTGCATCTTAATATTAAAAAGTGTAGTAGGTGGGGAACCAACTGCGTGATGTGAATCCAGCTGCGCGCGAGTGGTGCTTGCGTGCGCGCGCGCGCGTGCCTTGCGTAAAAGGGCCACGCAGCCGGGAAAGTGAAAGTAATCGTGAGCGATGGCTTAAGCCATAAAAGAAAGAGAGATGGCGCCTGATCGGGCGCTAAAAGCTACTGGCTGCGCGCGTGCTCGCACGCCTAACCGCAAGCGCTAGGCCAGCAAAAGCGTGTGGCAGCAATTTTAAAAGCCTCTTACTAAGTGTCTCGCAGACAGAGCATGCGCTGGCTCAGGCGCAACCTAAAAAGCACTGCATGTCTGCGGTATTCATTATATCAGGAAATGGTGCATACTCTTTAAACTGACTAGACATCTTAGTTTAGTGTTCCACAACTGACTTGGTTTTACCCCAGTGATTTTATTTGTATTTATTTATGGTTCTACTATAGTGCTGCACTACCCGTATCGGGTGCAAAAGCGCACAGTGTAGGTGAAATTTTGATTTAACTAACAGGTGTACAGTTTAACACATTTGATAAGTATCCTTTCCTATAAAGAGTATTATACTTTCCTAAACATTAGTTTGTAAGTATGTATATGGCATTTCTATAGCTCAAACCTAGTCAAAAGGCAGAGGAGCGCTGTATTGGGTCATGGATAGGTATAAAGTCCACAAATGATAGTAGAGGCAGTTGGTCAGACTATTAATGCAATGTGACGTAATGTTCTTTTAAGAGTCAGTCTTTAAATCTTTCCTAAATTGGAGCTCCATTCGCCAGTCCTGATGGATTTGGGGAGCATATGTGGAAAAAACACGCTACACTGTGCTTTTTTTCTTTTTTACTCTTTTTACTCTGCAGTCTGAAGGCGTCCTGGCTGCGGGTATGCCAAGAACCTCCAAAGATGGTGAGCTTATCTGCAAGATAAGAAGGTGTGGATGGTTTTAAATTATCCCTTATTTAAAAACATTAGCTGGGTCTGGTGGCTCAGTGGACTAATTTGTGTACTGCAGGGGCCTGTGTTCGACCTCATGGCCACAGGTTCAAATCCCGGCGGGTCCACTCAGCCTTTCATCCATCTGAGGTCGATAAAATTAGTACCATTGAGTCAGGTAACAACAAACATCTGTTATTCAGCGCCAAGATACCCGTAGTGGTGAATGTGGGCTTTACAAATACACATGTTATGTTATAAGAAGGTGTGGGGGGTTTTAAATGATCCCCTATTTATAAAAGCTAGTTAAAAAAAAGAATCAAGAGTAATGGGTAAATATGTCAGAACAGGGAGGGAAATTAGAGCAGGGCGGACGGAGGAAACAAGTTAAGATCACAACAACGGTCAGGTAATCGAGCTACATATTTAAATATTGTTTAAAGAGAAATGCTTTAAAAAAAAATTCTGAAGGGCTCAACTCTTACCACATCCTTAGTCATCCTGTAAAGAGTTCCACAGTGTGTGAGCCACGCCTGCGAATGAATTGTGTAACACATGGTGCATTTAGATATACAAAATGGCGATGAGGTCCAAGGGAACAAAGAGGCTGGAAACCCTGGGGCGCAGCCTTAAATGTCCGACCAGGTTCCTACTGCGCACCCCAATGACGTCACCTAACCCCTCAGTTCAACCCCCTTCTTGGCCCAGGAGGAGGCTCAGGCCTGTGGCGCTACTAAGGGCGCCCCTCCCTTTAGGCGTGGGTGGGGAAGGGGGGTGCCTGTTCAGGCTTATCTCTGGAATCTCTTGAGCAATACCAATTTACATATAACTTTCTGAATTTATTTTTGGTCTGAAATGTGGGTATGTGGTGCAGAAGGAGTGAAAGAGCAAATGGAAAAAGTGGGATTCAAAGGCTGACTGAAGAGTGCCGTTAAAGAGGTCGTTTGTGGTGGTAAAGGGGGGTACAGCCAAGTCATGGTGGATCTGATCCAGGGTGGACATGTGAGTTAGAGCTTGACCAGGAGCAGAAAGTGGGAAGGGAGCAAACAAATACTTAGACCTAACGTGATTCTTTTTGCAATACGTTTTTTGTTTCAGCATAAAACTTTTGATTTTGGAAAATATGGTTTGAAGAGAGCCATATCAATATTAAGCCCCCAGGTGTTGTTCAGCTTTCTCTGTTTTTTGTGGACTGTGCATAACTTTCTCTTTTTCATTCTTTTTCTTTTCCTCCTAGACATGGAAAACTGCATAAGGTGCCCCAAAGAACAGTGGCCCAATGAGAGGAAGGACTCCTGTATTCCAAGGACCCTGGAGCTTTTATCCTATGAGGATCCACTGGGTGTCACATTAGCCTGCTCCTCATTCCTGCTTTCAGTAGTAGGAGCTGGTGTTCTATGGATCTTTATAAAAAACCATCACACAGCTCTTGTAAGAGCCAACAACCGAGACCTGAGCTACATCCTCCTTATTTCTCTAATACTTTCTTTCCTCTGTTGTTTAATATTCCTTGGCCAACCGGTGAAAGTAACATGCCTACTGCGACAAACAAGCTTTTCCATTGTTTTTACCATCGCCGTTTCTTCGGTTCTAGCAAAAACCATCACAGTGGTGATGGCCTTCAATGCCACAAAGCCTGGCAGCCAGCTTAGGAAGTGGGTTGGACCAAGACTTGGAAACTCTTTAGTCATCTTCTTATCTTTGGGAGAAGTTATCATATGTTTCGCGTGGATCATCCTCGCCCCACCTTTCCCAGATGTGGACACCTCTCAAATGGGGAAGATGATCCTGCAATGCAACGATGGCTCTGCTATTGCACTATACCTTGTTATTGGCTACATTGGAGTTTTGGCTCTCTTAAGTTTTCTTTTGGCGTTCTTCGCCAGGAGGTTGCCGGACTCCTTTAACGAGGCTCAGCTCATTACCTTCAGTATGATGGTTTTCTGCAGTGTGTGGGTAGCCTTCATCCCAGCCTACCTGAGCACCAAGGGCAAATACATGGTGGCCGTGGAGGTCTTTGCCATCCTGGCCTCCACTGCAGGACTGTTGGGTTGTATATTTATTCCCAAGTGCTACATTATTTTACTAAGATCGGATCTCAACAAGAAAGAGTTTCTTGTTGGTAAAAAGTGAATAGTTTCTCACTCAATAAAATCTAACTAAAAAGTTGGTTCTTACATATAAGGTAATAAGCATTCTCTTCCATAGTATATAATTGTGAACAGTCTGATAAATAAACTTAACTCTGACAAATTAAAACTGTATCTATTAATTGACCTGAACTCCTAACTGTCCATTAAAGATGGCTTCATTGTATATCTATACTAATATAATAAAGAGAGAGCCCAAACCTTTGAGGCGGGTAATCTCAGGAACCACAGCACCAATCACAACACCCAATACAGCGTTGGAAAGGACAGTTGCAGCACAAGGACATAGGCTATGCAGGCGCCCACCATATAGATTTAAAAGGTAAAAGAACCATGCCAGCAAAGTATTCCTGTGTGGGCGTGTCTGCCTTGTGCTGGGGGCGTGACAAATGCTGGGGGCGTGTGGTACGTTCCGCCCTTCATGCCATGTGTTATATTGTGTGCTGTGGGCGTGTGCTGGGGGCGTGGGCGTGTGCGGGGCGTGGGATTACGGAAAAAAAGCGAGTGTTGTGCCCAATATTTCATTGTTTTTTCTTCCCAGGTTCTGTACATTCCAGCTCCGGGTGTCCACCCTGCTCCCTTTAAATAGCCCTGCACCCCATAATCATAACCCACCCTTACTCCTCAAAATACCCCAACACCCTTAAACACTAACCCATCTTAACCCTATAAATATACCCTGTACCCCAAAACCCAAACCTATCCCTAAACCCTAAAAATACCCCTGTACCCCAAAACCCAAACTTAGCCCTGAACCCCATAAATACCTGTGTACCTCAAAACCCAAACCTAGCCCTGAACCCTAGAAATACCCCTGTACCCCAAAACCTAAACCTAGCCCTGAACCCTAAAAATACCCCTGTACCCCAAAATCCAAACCTACCCCTAAACCCTAAAATACCCCTGTACCCCAAAACCCAAACCTAGCCCTGAACTCTTAAAATACCCCTGTACCCCAAAACCCAAACCTACCACTGAACCCTAACAATACCCCTGTACCCCAAAACCCAAACCTAGCCCTGAACCATAAAATAACTCTGTACCCCAAAACCCAAACTTACCCCTGAACCCTAAAATGCCCCTGTACCCCTAAACCCAAACCTAGCCCTGAACCCTAAAAATACCCCTGTACCCCAAAACCCAAACCTAGCCCTGAACCCTTAAAATACCCCTGTACACCAAAACCCAAACCTACCCCTGAACCCTAAAAATACCCCTATACCCCAAAACCCAAACCTAGCCCTGAACCCTAAAAATACCCCTGTACCCCAAAACCCATACCTATCCCTAAACCCTACAACTACCCTGTACCCCATAACCCAAAACTATATCTGAGCCCTTAAAATACCCAAACACCTCAAAACATATACCTCAGTACCCCAAAACATATACCCCTATACCCATACTTAACTTATCCAAACATTTTAAAAAAACATGATTTTACCATTCATGCATTTACAACGAATGTCGTTGTAAATGTATGCGTGGTAAAAGCATATAAAATGTAATGCCATGCGTTATAATGGCATTGCGGAGTCATGGTACTTTCGTAATGAAAGTATGTGCAGTGATGGTATGCGGAAAGAAAGTTGCGAATAATGGGTGTTTACCCTCCCCCGGTAAGTACATTGGTGGCACAGCGGCCCACATCTCCAGCAACATAGTCATATTTTTTCACCGATTTGAAAAATGCACAGGTCTCTCTCATTGATGGCTAGCACCGACATACACTTTTAGACACACCTCCCTTCTAGAATTGCGAACTTTAGAGCTGGGGAGCTACGTGCGAATCTCGGCATCAGCTCAACATCCTGTGATTCCAGGCAAATCGCTTGGTCTCCCCGTGCCTACCACAAATGAATGTGTTCTTCTGTAATGTAAATTGTGCTCATGCCATGTTGTCGAGTTTGCGCTATATAATATTGCAAGGAAAAATAAAGTAGGGAAACTCGAGTTCACACACTACTGAACGCGCACTCTTAAGTGCATCTGCAGTGCACTGTGAATCGGAGCATTTCACTGGCCTGTCACAGATAAGATATGCCATCAAAACGAAATCCTACAAAACAATATACTACTGGCCGGCAGCAATTCATACCCGGACAACGTCGGGATGGGCTGCTAGTGTTATATAAAACAACAAAAGAGTGTCGTGGAGGAAAAGTATATGAGCACTAGACACAGAGAAAGAAGAATCACCCTGAATAAGTCACATTGGAAATCAGTGGGGATTTTTCAGGAAGCCCTCACTCACCACGCTGGGTGGTGACATGCTTCATCATCGGGCCCACCAGGAGAAGCCTAATGCCTCCCTGGTGTGCTGCAACGCCAGATTACTGCGGAGCTGGTTCTTCGTGGCAAGGGTGTCAAAAAGAAATGTGAATTAAAAATGTCAAAAACTGTACCATACAAAAAGTTTATTCAATGGTCAGTTTGACATGGATAAAATATGTGTGGGAAATCTACCAGTTAATGACTTGGTTGTTTCCACTTAAAGTGGGGTCAACATGTTTCTGCCCATCTATGTGTCATTTACTGGGCTTTCATCAGGACCGTAAGATTGTGTACCTCGGCGGTATGGGCACGCTAAGGCCCACCCTTACCTGAGGACGTGAAAGTTAAAAGCAGGTGTGGAAAAATATTAAAGGTGCAAAAAACAAACCATAAGTAGTGGGATACCCTCAATTTAGAGGTACCTGTATAGTCTGAAAGAGAAGAGACGTACATACAAAAAATACAAACAACACATAATTAGTGCGATCCATCTCAAAGGTTTTCTGCAACAAGAAATCCCTGTGTGGACGTGCTAAGGACTAGTAAAAAAGTGATAATTGTGCCATAAATGGTATTTTAGTGCAGGAAAACGCCGTTCTCTGAGTCAGACCAGCGTAGAGACATGCACTATGTCAGGTAGAAATGGCCGTTTGACAGATCGGCTGATAATACATCACTCGTGGTTAAGCGATCAAAATGCCCTAATATGAGGCAAATAGTGATGTCAGAAAAGATTGTAACTGACGAATACTGGGTAGGTTTCTCACTTGTAATTTACAAGATCCACACCCCATGGGTCTCTGGAGGGGGTGGAGGCGACAATGGCACACCCTGTAGAGGGATATTAAAAAATGGCTAAATCGGGGTTAGGCACAAAACAAAGAAAGAGACTCGTGGATTACTTATCTGGTTAATGGTGAAGATAATAGGAAGGTCTTACGCCCGCAACGCCTGTCACCCGTTCAGCACCTAGCGTCTCCTGCTACCGGACCCCGTGGATATGGGGCCAGGGTCGGAGAATGCTGAAGTGTGGAGCTGACGGGGGCGGGGTTTGCCGGAGCTGGCGTGTTGGCCAATCCGAGCTGGGGCTTGAAAACGAGGCTTGGAGAGGCAGCCAATAGGGTGAAGGCTTGAAAGAGAGGCTTGAAGTGGGAGCACGTGGGTAGTTTAAACTAATCAATGAGTCCGGCCAAGAGGAGGCTTGGAACACAAGTAGAGGGGGATCTCATCGTGGTTATAAACTTTATTTATTGATATTATTTCAAAAATGCATTGAAAATGCATATTAGAATGCTGTCAGAGCAGTGAAAAGAACGAGATGTATAAACGCCCCGTTCAAAATTGAAACAGCATTTAAAAGCATTTAAAAGGAGCTTTATAAAGAGGTGAAGGGATCGGATTCAAATACATTAGCGATGTTCACCGGAAGGTACTAGGTCCAGGTTGGGTGCTGAACGGGTGACAGGCGTTGCGGGCGTAAGACCTTCCTATTATCTTCACCATTAACCAGATAAGTAATCCACGAGTCTCTTTCTTTGTTCTGTGCCTAACCCCTCTACAGGGTGTGCTGCACGTTTTCCTGCACTAAAATACCATTTATGGCACAATGATCACTTTTTTACTAGTCCTTAGCACGTCCACACAGAGATTTCTCGTTGCAGAAAACCTTTGAGATGGATCGCACTAATTATGTGTTGTTTGTCTTTTTTGTATGTACGTCTCTTCTCTTTCAGACTATACAGGTACCTCTAATTTGAGGGTATCCCACTACTTATGGTTTGTTTTTTGCACCTTTAATATTTTTCCACACCTGCTTTTAACTTTCACGTCCTCAGGTAAGGGTGGGCTTTAGCGTGCCCATACCGCTGAGGTACACAATCTTACGGTCCTGATGAAAGCCCAGTAAATGACACATAGATGGGCAGAAACATGTTGACCCCACTTTAAGTGGAAACAACCAAGTCATTAACTGGTAGATTTCCCACACATATTTTATCCATGTCAAACTGACCATTGAATAAACTTTTTGTATGGTACAGTTTTTGACATTTTTAATTCACATTTCTTTTTGACACCCTTGCCACGAAGAACCAGCTCCGCAGTAATCTGGCGTTGCAGCACACCAGGGAGGCATTCGGCTTCTCCTGGTGGGCCCGATGATGAAGCATGTCACCACCCAGCGTGGTGAGTGAGGGCTTCCTGAAAAATCCCCACTGATTTCCAATGTGACTTATTCAGGGTGATTCTTCTTTCTCTGTGTCTAGTGGTCATATACTTTTCCTCCACGACACTCTTTTGTTGTTTTATATGATTGACTAGGGGGACCAAGAGTGCCCTTTACCCTCTCTCTCAATTTGTTGTAACCAACCATTCATTGTATATGTGCCCAAATGACCTTGCCATCTCTTCTTATCACTGAAACTCCAATGAAACCCAAAAACATACACACACTGAGATCCTCATCTTCATAACTGACCTTTCATGATCTGAGACAATCACTTTGCTTCAGGAAGGTGCAGTGCTTACATGAAGTTAATATGAACACGCTTGCATCGGAATCCTTTAGCAGATCTGATGGTAGTGTGTGTTAGCCTGAACAGAGCTCAGAGTGATGCTTGTCTGTTTTTTTTCTGAGTGTGAGCCCATTTCACCAGTTTATGTGCTTGTTATATCTGTATGATGTATAGGTGAGTTTTCTGTTCTGCTCCACCGCCAGCAGAGCTGAAGCCTCCTGCCCTGTAGAGCTGTGCAGAACTAAGGGAGAAAGCTTTGTCAGTCTGGAGTTAGGAGTTGGAGAGAGAAGGAGTGAAAGCCTGGAGCTGAGTTTGTTTAGATGGTGACCTTGAGGACGCCCCCGTAGAGGTCGAGCTGGGCCGCTCTTAGGTAGAGCACTACCCAGGACCTGTCTCAGGTTTCCCCTTAGAAACGCACCTGAGATGAGACCATAAACAGTGTTTCAGAAGCAACAACAACAACAATCCACATTTGTAAAGCTCACAATCACCCGTAAGGGTCTCTAGGCACTAGGGGCCGTCGGGAAGATTAAGCAAGCTATTGCCCAGAGTCACATGATGCTGGGCTAATCTGCCACCGGGGATTGAACCGTGAACCCCAGATTCCGGAGTCAGTCGCCCTAGCCGTGGCGCCTGCCCTCTCTTCCGTAGTTTCGGCCCTGCAGTTTGAGGAGTGGACTTACTCAGGATCCATTTAATGGCAGAACAAAGGCAAATGAGTTTCCCGTTTTGTTTGCTTGATGTGGCTGATGAATCAGAGAGGAAATGAAATGAAATTTATAACGCGCAACTAAGCCCGTGGGCATCAAGGCGCCTAACAAAGAAAATCAAAAAGGCAGAACCAAAGCTAAGGATAGGCTATGGCAAATAGCCAGGTCTTAAGGGCCTTTCTAAAGGCTTGCTTTGAGGGAAGGGTTTTAATATCAGACGGCAGAGAGTTCCACAATCTTGGGGCCAAAGTTGAGAAGGCTCTGCCACCCCACCTAGCTCTACGGACACGGGGGATTGATAGCAAAACTTTATTGGCCGAGCGCAGGGATCTGGAGGGGGTGTATGGATTTAACAGATCCCTTAGGCCTCCTGACTTATTCGTGGCCAGGGCCCCATAGATCAGACAGAGGGACTTAAATGAAATCCTGGCCTCAATTGGAAGCCAATGCAATGCTTTCCTGGCAGCCGTAGCAGAGGCCCGCCTAGGAAGATCTAACACAAACTTCGCGGCAGCGTTCTGCACCATTTGGAGTCGCATTATAAGACTCTTGTTAATGCCAAGGTATAAGGCATTGCAATAATCTAGTCTTGAGCCTATTAATGCTACTACTATCTGCTTTCTGGCTTGAGGGGACAGGTAATGTTTTATTTTCCTCAGGATGTTTATTATGCCCCAGCAGGTGGAAATAGTCCTACTCACTTGCTGGCCCAGCCCCAAATAAGGGTCAATCATGACTCCTAGGTTCCTAGCCAAAGCAGTGGGTGTAGGGCACACTCCCAGAGATGAAGGCCACCATTCCGCCAACCAGATTTCCTCCTTGCCTCCGAACACCAGAATTTCTGTCTTCTCGCCGTTGAGCTTCAATGAATTGCAAATCATCCATTGAGCCACTGCCTCCATACAGTGTCTAAAATTGGAGGCAGCCGAGATGACAGGTTGGGCGAGAGACATCAATATCTGCGTGTCGTCGGCATAGGAGACTACCTCCATCCCGTAAGATCTAATAAGCCTGGCAAGTGGGGTCACATAGATGTTGAAAAAGGTCGGACTTAATGCCGACCCCTGAGGGACCCCACACTGCACAGGAAGGGATGGAGATAGGAACTCCCCCAGCTTAACTCTCTGTTCCCTCTGGCCAAGGAAGGAGGATAGCAAACTAAGTGCAGGCCCCTCAACCCCTATCTCCCTCAGGCGAGATGTTAACACTGAGGGAGACAGGGTATCAAACGCAGCCGTAAGGTCTAACAGGATAAGGAGAGTGGTCTGGCCCTTATCCACTCTGGTACGGATGTTATCAAGCACCGTGGTAAGGGCCGACTCCGTACTATGCTCTCTCCGAAATCCATGCTGCGAGTGATCTAAAAGGCCAGAGGTTTCCAAGAAGGCAGCAAGATGCTGGTTGAGATGAGTTTCCAACATCTTTGCTGGGGCTGGGAGCAGCGAAATGGGGCGGAAGTTTTTGAGAACGCCCGGGTCCAAAGTAGGCTTTTTTAACAGTGGTTTAACCACCGCTCTTTTCCATTGTAGCGGGAAGGTCCCATCTCTCATTGCCCTGTTCATGATCTCTAATAGCAGGGGCAAAGAGAGTCTCCTTGCATTGTTTAAGAAGTTTCAAAGGGCAAGGGTCTAAAGGAGACCCCGACCTGGTCTTCAAATGGAGAACTTCAAGTTCCTGCAAGGAGAGGGGTGGGAAGCTGGAAAAACACCCTGACGGTACCTCCTCCGAGGATGTTAGTGGAGGGACAGGAAAGCTCGGAGAGGAGGATAGTGCCGACCTCTGAGATTCTAAGGCCGAATAAATGTCCACAATTTTAGATTGGAAAAATTGTGCAACATCGTCACAGAGCAGCTGTGAACTAACCACAGGGTCCGGCACCTTCAATGAGGTGAGCGTGTCTACGATCTTAAACAGCTCTTTCGGCGAGGAGAGTGAGGAGGTCAGCGAGGTGAAATACTCTTGTTTAATCCTCATCTCCTCCGTTTTGTACTCCTTTAGGAGGGATTTGTGACTATCCCTCTCTCGCAGATCCCAGCTGGTCCTCCAGAGGCGTTCCTGTCTTCGAACTCCCTGTCTGAGGAGTCTTAATGATTCCGAAAACCACGGTGCGGATGGGCTTTTCCTCGCGGAATAACGTAGTGAGGCAGGGGCCAGGTCATCAATGGCAGTTATAATAGCAGTATCAAATCTGTCTACTGCATTCCCTACGTCCTCCTCAGAGGTGATCAGCCGAGTGAGCAGTCTAGGGGCAAGCATATCATTGGTAATGCTTTTGAGGTTACGCCTCAATTCCATTTTACTTGGCTCATTCCCCTTACTCTTGACAGTCGGGATTGTTAATTCTAAAGGGATTGCAAAATGATCCGACCAAGAGAGAGGGATGGGAGTCCCGATGGTTAGCCGGGGATCGTTAGAAAAGACCCCATCTAGCAAATGGCCTGCTTGATGGGTGGGATCATTAACTAGCTGTTTCATCCCACAACCGGAAAAAATATCCAATAGGGAAAGAGTATCCTTTGACTCCAGATTTTTCAAATGGAAATTCATGTCCCCCAGGACAGTAAAATGCTCACAGCCAAAGTGTGGCTCTAAAATAGTGAGCATATGATGACCAAAGTCTGTCCTGGTCCCCGGTGGCCTATAGATGAGAAGGCCCGTGAACAGAACTGCATAGGGTCCGTTGATAGAAAACTGGAGGGCCTGAAAGGAATTTTGCGGTGTAGAGAGTGGGATAGTGTGGCAGGAAAAGCAGTCTCTAAAAAGGATGCCCAGCCCTCCCCCAACACGTCCCACTCTGTCCTCTCTCACCAGCAAATAACCACCCGGTACTGCCTCAACCAAGGACAGAGAAAGAGAAGAGTAACTGAATGAGTGGGAGGGTGGTGGAGCAGACAGATGTGTATTCGCTATCACAGAGAGCAGTAAAAGTGCACAGTATGCACAGAAAATGTACTGCCATGTAGGATGTCCAGTCCAAAGAGAGTATTCACTGCAACTCAGAATGAATTTGACATAATAAAATATTGGAACGAGAATGTCACCATGATTTATTAAATAAAATACTGTACTTAACAACAGGATTTTTACAGTGCACTACAAGGGAATTGCATTCAGAGAAGTTGTCCTTTTTTAAATATACCCAACCTTTTTTTTTTACCTGGAGCTGCATAACTTTCAATGATTCATAAACCCCCAATAGTGCTAAACATGATTCATTACACTTATAGGAAGATAAAAAACATGAGGTTAGGCAGTAGCTCTCTTTCTAAATTGTGCAGTCACCTGTTTATAAGTTAAATAAAAAATAATGCTTCACACCCACTACAGGGGTGGGCAGTGTTTTATTAAAGTGCAGCATGATACTCCGAATGTATGTGCAATTTGCCATTTTTATATGAATAAAAGGTTTTAGGTATAGTCAACGTGGAGGCGCTATTATATAAAATAAAGGTTCACTATGGAAATGTATATTCCCTGCTTTCCTCTATTGGTTAACATATGGGTTCCAAGAGTTTAGGTCAACTTGATCTGAGGCTACAGACAATACCCATCTCCTGTTTCATGTGATTTGGTAAAAATAGGAATGATCTTCACGTCATTTGCTGACTGTAGACCATAAGGGGTTCCATACTTGATATTGCAGAGTGACAATTTGTCAGAGTGAAGGCGGGGTGCTTGGATATATTCCTTAACGAATTCTTCAATCACGTTGGTACGGATGTATATCACAAGAGGCGGAAGCAGGAAAAGGGGCGAAGGAGGGCGAGCAGCTTCTAAATGGGCATCATAGTTACGGATGACTGTTGAGCATTTAATGTGGTGGGACATAAGTGGCTGTTCATGAAACTGGAAAATTGTGTGGTGTAAATACTGCCCTGAATTACATTAAGCAGGGGCGGCTCTAGGCTCATGGTGGCCCTGGGCAGGGAGCGTAGGTAGGGGCCCTGAAAGAGGGGGTCCGGGCGGGGCGGAGCGCGGAGGCCAGTGAAGAGGGGGGGTCAGGGTGTTTGGAAGTGGAACAGAGCCAGAGGCCACCAAATCCCTGCCAGGGGCCGCCACACAAATATGTATCCATCCTCAGAGGATTATTATATTAAGGATATATATTGATGTGGTGGCTCCTGGGATTTGGTGGCCCTGTGCCGGTGCACAGCTTGCACATGCCTAAGGCCACCCCTGCATTAAGCAAGACAACAAGCTAGAGTTCCTGTAAAGGCGGTTTGTGGCCGCTCTTCTTTAACCCCTTAGATGCTTGTGACGGAACCATTCCATCATCAGTCACGGTTGGGCTGCGCTGATGACGGAATGGTTCCGTCACGGCCACACCCATTTACATAGGGGCCCAGCACAGCAGGATAATCTCTTTAGCAGCCAAGGTGTTAAGAAAGCTTAATAAAAATGAGGCAAATTTGTGTATTTACAAGCCTTCTTTAGAACTAAATTGGCTCCAATGCCATAGGTTTTGAAGTGGCACTCATGAAATGCTGCAATCCTTTAATGGTGTGCCGAAGATGTCTCTCCCTCCCAGGTTTGCTTTAGGTCTCCCTTCTCCAACACAACTTCAAAAAAACATATTTGCATAAAGTGGAAAATTGTTTCCCTAATTTGGGGGTGCATTTCCACATGGCGTAATATTTTGAAAAGGTATGTAGCATCTTTCTTTTTTCTACAGATCATTTTACTTTCATCTATTCAGTTTACTGCTGCCAAGTAGTAGAATTTAAGTCTGGAGTTTATACAAAAGACTCTATTTGGAAGAGCCATGGTGGAAAATTAAACAATTACACATAATTCATAATCTGAGGCCATAGACAGCAAAGTAAGGCAGAGTTTAAATGTTCATTCTACAGAGGTACTCAGCGGTGGCTCCTCCGCTAATGTGGAGGAGCATCACCCCACTGCTCTCCGGGCAGTTTAAAAAGGACAAATAAAATGATAAAGCAATATTATTATCATTTTATTTTTTCGTAGTGCAGTAGCTCAGTGTGTTTGTTTCATGCGGGGCGGGTGGGGCTGGGTTGGCCAGAGCAGGGGGAGGAGTGGTGGGCACTCTCTAAGTGCGCATGACATTTTGGGTACCCATCTTGAGCCAGCCAAACATTCATGCACACTTAGCATGTTCTCCACCAGGCTGTATTGTACCGCCTGAGTGGAGAACATGCACAGGCTCCCAGTCCCTGTCTGAGCGCCACGCTAGGGTGCTCAGACCAATCACGACACTGCTGTCATGCTGGTGACCGCAGCGTCGTGATTTGCTAGGGGAGTCTGGGTGCCAGGGTGGTTCCTGCTGCCGGGAGCCAGAAAATAAAAAAGGACGGAGGAGAGGCAGTGGCCAGCCATACCCAGGTACGTGCTTTTTTTTCTTTTTCATTCCTCCACTCTACCCCCGCCCCACCACTCCCATACGGCAACACCCACCACTGGATATACCACTCAGTTTACAGTGACCTTACAGTTTAGATGATAGAATATACTAATACTAGCAGCCCGCCCCAGCGTTGCCTGGGGCAGAAGGGGGCTGGGGGCAGCATTTCAGGCTTGCCTGCACTCATGTCTCCCGCCCGTCCCTCCGCCCGTCCCTCTGTGCGCACCCGCGGCTCTTGGCTGCTTCACTTACCTCACCCGCCGGCATTGCCCATGGCAGAAGGGGGCTGGGGGCAGCATTTTGGGCTTGTGTGCACTCATGGCTCCCTCCCATCCCTGGGTGCGCACCCGCGGCTTTTAGCTGCTTTACTTACCTCACCCGCCGCTCCTCCCCGCGCTGCTGATTTCACCGCTCCACTGCTCCTCCGCTTCTTGCTGCTCCTCACCGATTGACCACCGCTCGCCGCTCCTCGCCGCACTCATGTCCTTCGCTCTTCCTGTTGCTCCTGAACGCCCCTCCTCCCCGTGCTCCCGATGTCATCACGTAGACGTCGCGGCCGGCGCTACTTGCAAGGCACTAATTTATTTTTATTTCTAAATTTTTTAAACAACTTATATTTTTTATTTTTATATAGCCTATATCCTTCTGCTTGTCCTGAGGTTTTCAAATATGTCTTGGGTGTTTAGATTGGTGGTGTACTTTTCGAGTTTTCCTGGCTCAAAGGACATAGTTCTCTCTTTATAATAGTACTATAGATATATATATAAATATATACACACATACACGTATGTATATATATATTCCCAAAACAAAGTGGTGATAGCGGCGCGGCCACTATTTGCTGGTGCAGGCGTTGAGATATAACCAGTAGCCTAGAGTATTTTCAAACAAAAAGAAGGATGCTGCACTCCCAGAAGCTCATATTATCATGTTCTTTAATGAGCAAACAGCATTGCACAAACCTCACCCATGCCTTTTAGCCATTGCGGCCTTGTTCACGGTAGTCTGTTCAATTAGAAGTGTGTGGTACTGTCTTTTATACCCTCAGGGGCATTTTGGGTCTCGTGTTTTTTATAATATATTGTTATTTCACTGTGTTGCAATTACTAATATGAAAAGAAGTATTTCACTTTATTTGCTTTTCTTTTTCCTTTCTTGAGACAACAGAACTGTTGCATTTGTAATTCTTAAATAAAGCGAGTGCACACGTAAATCCAACTTGCCAACTGCTATTATTTTGAATAGTTCAATGTGTATGCACCTCTTTCACATCTAGTTATTTTCCCACCCATCATTTTGTTTGTTGTATCCTTGATTGGAAAATTAGTAATTGCATGTGCTGTGAAAATTATGGCGTTTCAAAACGCTACCAGTCACTTCCTTTTAGCACTTCGGAGTGCACTGTTATTGAAGTCCCACATAGAGTTTCCAGACCCTGCTCTCTGATTTTTCATTCAGTTTCAGGGTTGCATCGGTATGAGAGGCATATTTTTCAAATGACACACACACACATCTCCATGAGTCTGTCCATGTTCAGGAGAGTTTCACATGGCACCATAGAAGTCCAAGGCCAATCCAGGCTGCAATAGTCTTTAAATGTATCGTACATCAGGTGCAGGGAATTTGTATTCCCATTCCACTCTCTAGCTGTTTTCGATCTTCACATTTTTCCTCTCATGCGGGGCGCTGCCACTTAAGTTTAATTCCAAAGCAAAGTGGTCATAGCGGCGCGCACTATCTGCGTTTGAAGACCTCTGACATAACCAATAGCAGTAACTGAAGAATCATAACACTAGGGCCGGTGGCTGGCACGATGACGAAGGTGGCGCTGCGTTGTACAAAGAGGAGGGAAATCCCGAGAGAAAGTGTCTCTCTTCAAAGGATTTCCTTCCCTCTACAACGCTCATCTAACGCCATACCTGGAGTGCAAAGAGAGCATGCACGCGCACACACGCTGAACCAAAACACCAATGAACAATGAAAAACCGGGACATTTCTATGTTTCGCCCGGACACTTTTTAAAAACCCGGACATTACCTTAACTTGGAAAAAAGTGTCGGGACACTTCTCTACAAACGGGGACCGTCCGGGGAAAACCGGGACGTCGATGGTGCACTCTGCAGCCTGTTCTTCATCCAGGCTCTGTTGGCACTATCGTCCCGGCGGTCCAGCAGCTGGCGGAAATTTAGACATGCTGGCAGGGGCACGTACCTGCCGCTTCTGGAACCCCAACTGCAGGTCACTCACCTTCCTGGACGCCGCTCTCCCCACGCTCCTGACGTCAACACGCAGGTCACGGCCGGCTCTACTTCCAAGGGACTACTTTTTTTTAATGTTAACTTTTTAAATAACGAATATTTTTATACTTTATATAGCCTATGTCCTTCTGCTTGCCCTGAGGTTTTCTAAGATGTCTTGGGTGTTCAGATTGGTGGTGTAGTTTTCGAGTTTACCTTGCCAAAAGGTGCAAGTTCTCTCTTTATAATAGTAGTATAGATTACACGCTCATACCTCAGACGGAAGTACTCATAATGTCATAACATTTTCATGAATATAGTTGTTGACAAAATACCCATACACAAGTTATAAAATTAGAAGATAGAGCAGGAAATGGTCTCTAGCATCAATGATTCTAGGTAATCAATCAATCAATCATGGAATTGTAAGCGCGCTACTCACCCGTGAGGGTCTCAAGGAGCTTGGGGGAGAGGGTCCGCAGATCTGTTTAGCCAAAGAGCCAGGTCTTCATGGTCTTCCTGAAAGTGTTCAGGGAGGGGGCGCGTCTGATTTCTGCCGGTAGCTCGTTCCAGGTCTTGGCTGCAATGTGAGAGAAGGATCTTCCGCCAGCTCTGGCTCTGTGGATGTGCGGGGTTTCGGGACAGTGTGAGGTTGGAAGAACGGAGGTTTCTTTTGGGTACATGGAAGTTGATTCTGTTGTTAAGGTATTTGGGTCCGTTGTTGTGTAGGCATTTGTAGGCGTGAGTGAGTATTTTGAAAGTGACTCTCCACGGCGAGCCAGTGGAGACTTCGTAGGTTTTGGCTGATGTGTTTGTGTCGGGGGATGCCGAGGATGCGTCTGGCGGCTGTGTTCTGTATTGTCTGGAGTTTGCGGAGTAGGGATTTGTTGATGCTGGGGTAGAGTGTGTTTCCATAGTCCAGTCTGCTGGTGATGAGTGCGTGTGTGACTGTCTTTCTTGACACAGGGGGGGATCCACTTGAAGGTCTTGCAGAGGATGTGGAGGGTGTTGAAGCAGCTGGAGGTGACAGGCTTGACCTGTCGGTTCATGGTGAGTGATGAGTCGAGTACAATACTGAGGTTCTTGGCGTGGTCTGAGGGGGTAGGTGGGCTTCCGAGGGCATCAGCCACCAGGTGCTGTCCCATGCAGAAGGGTTGGTACCGAGGACGAGGACTTCTGTCTTTTCGGCATTGAGCTTCAGCAGCTGTTGGTCATCCAGACTGCAACCTCTTGCATTCCTTTCTGGAAGTTGAGTTTGGCAGTGGTGGGGTCTTTGGTGAGGGAGAGGATGAGCTGGGTGTCGTCGGCATAGGATACGATGTTGAGGCCGTGTTGTCGTACGATGGCTGCGAGGGGGGCCATGTAGATGTTGAAGAGGGTGGGGTTCAGGGATGAACCCTGTGGGACTCCGCAGATGATTTTCGTGGGGTCGGAGAGGAAGGGTGGGAGTCTGATCCTTTGGCTTCTTCCGGTGAGGAATGATCAGATCCAGTTCAGTGCTGTTCCTTGTATGCCTGCGTCATGTAGTCTGCAGTGGGAGACGGTGTAGAAGGGCTCTGATAGGTCGAGTAGGATGAGGGCTGCGGAGTGGCCTTGGTCCAGGAGGGTGCGGATGTCGTCTGTGGCAGCAAACAGGACGGTCTCTGTGCTGTGGTTGCTTCAGAATCCGGATTGGGACGGGTCGAGGACTGCGTTCTCTTCAATGAATCATGTTAGTTTCCTGCTGATTGTTTTCTCTGCAACTTTGGCTGCAAAGGGGAGGAGCGAGATGGGCTGATAGTTCTTGAGTTTGGTGGGGTCAGCTGTAGGCTTCTTGAGCAGGGGTCTGACTTCTGCTCGCTTCCAGTTGTCTGGGAAGATGCCTGTTTTGAAGGTGGTGTTGATGGTGCATTGTAGTTCGGGTGCGATGGCGGCAGCGGCTCTGTGGTAGATGTGAGGGGGGCAGGGGTCGGTGGGGGACCCTGAGTGGATGCTTTTTAAGGTTAAGGCAGTGTCTTCGGCTGTGATTGGTGTCCAGTTGGAGATGGTGGGCCGGCTGGTGTTTCTGGGGGGCGGGGGCCATCTGTGGCGCCTGGTGGATGGTCGATGAAATTGTCGTACAGGTTTTTGATCTTGAGGTGGAAATCAGTTCCAAGCTTATCACAGAGGTCTTGGGATGGGGTGATGTCTGTTGCTTCACTGCGTGGGTTGGTGAATTCTTGAATGACACTTAAAAGTTCCTTGGAGTTGGCCAGGATTTTGTTGTTGATGAAGTTCCACTTGGTGGCTCTGACCTGGTTGTGGTAGTCGGTCATGGCGTCCTAGTAGGTGGTGTGGTTTTCGGTTGTCAAGGTGTTTCTCCAGTTCTTCTCCAGGCTTCTGCAGGTGCATCTGGCTTTTTGGAGAGCGGTGGTGAACCAGGCGGCTTTCCTGGAGTGTTGTCTGTTGGGTTGCTTAGCGGGGCAAGCTCGTCTGCACAGTTGAAGATCCAGGTGTGGAGTGCTATGGCTGCGTCGTTTGCGTAACTTGCATCGGGTGCCCAAGAGTGGTTGTATTCGGTGAGGGTGGAGTTAAGTTGCTCGTCTGTTACCTTGCTCCAGTTCCTTCGTGGTGGGCATGGGGCTTGTTTGGGTGCCTTGGGTTTGTTGATGGCGAAGTGTATGCAGTGGTGGTCAGTAATGAACATTCCAAACTCACTGCCAGTTTTATCAAAGTTTTGGGTCACTCTTGCACCATGTAAGGGCGATGCAAAACCTAGATGAGATTTACTAAGCCCTGCAAGGTCACCTAGCCTGGCCCGGCATGGTTGGTAAATCTGAAATAATGCAAGGCGACACAAGTTGCTGCCTTGTGTTACGCTACATGGTGGGGGTGAAGCATGAGTGTTCCCATGCATCCACCCATGTATTCTGAGGCATTCCCAGATTTACCAACACTGGTAGACGGGAATGCATTAGAACTGTACGCTTTCCCACATGAGGCGCAACAAGGTGAAATATCTTTATTTCTCCTTGTTGCTTACTCTCTAAGTGTGTTGGATTCTGGAGTCTGATAGTTTGTACCACAATGGCAAAATTTGGAACAAATGTGGAGCAATACTATGCCAGACCCAAGAATGGCCTATCCTGATCTTTGTCAGTTGGGGAAGGTGCTTCAATGATGGAGACCACCAAATCTACCTTGGGACTTATTCCATCACCTGATATTGTATGCCCTAAATTTGAAACTGAGCCTACCCCAAGCTTGCATTTTTCCTTTTTGAGCGAAAGACCTTTGTCTCTAAGTCTGGTCAAAACTTGACTCAGTGCAGCATCATGACTCTGCCTGTCCTTCCCTTACACTAAGGTGTCCTCCTGAAAAATCATCAGTGAATCAATCCTCTTCAACACATCCTTCATAAGTCTCTGGAAACAAGCAATTGCCAAAGTCAAGCTAAATGGCAACCTCATAAATCTAAAAGCACCCAGGTGCATGACAAACTGTCTGAGAGCACTTGACTATTCACGTAACCACACTTGTTTGGAAGAAGCTAAAAGATCCTTCACACTGAAAACACAAGTGTCTTTAAGCATAGCCAAAGCCTCTGTCGTATTGTGTAAAGGCTGACGATCAACCCAAATGCACTGGTTTAGGTCCCCGAGATCAATACACATTCTCAGCTTTTGTACCATTGTCCTTAGAAGCCAAAACTAAAGTAGCCAATCACTCGGAGTATTCAATCCCCTCAATAACTCCTATCTGTAGCAAATTATCTAATTCTGTCTGCAACATAAGATTGAGTACCCTCCTCACTATATGAACTATAAGCTTCAGGGTCTTCTGTATAATAATTCTGTATTTGAAGTCCTTCAGAAGGCCTAGTCTTTCTCCAAATAGATCATGACATTCTTTGACTATGTCAACATCTTCACCAATGTTTGCAGTTAAAACGACTTGGTAGCGGAAATTGTGATTCAGGATATTCCCTAATTCTCTCCGGTAACGCCATTCAAGAAGATTATCACCACGTTTGGCAGCATAAATCTTTTTCACAATCTCTCTCCCCCTGAAGTTAATGTTCATTACTCCAGGTTTATGTCCGGCAGTAACAATGTAATATTTTCACTCCCATACATCTTTTCCCAATTCTTATCCCCCACCAGGGTAAATGGGGAACCAGAATCAGACAATACTATGAGAGTTTTCCCACCAATAACAATTTTAAATTCATGCATATTGATATATCCCCTAACAATCACTCCATCCACTTGTTTGACACTCAAAGACGAGGGTACACCTGTAAAAAAATGTTTTACTCAATTCAGGTATTTCAGTCAAACCCTGTATCTTTGTAGTGTAGTTCCTATTTTCCCAATAGGCTCTGCGCATTGGAATAACATAAACAGCAGTGTAGACGTAGGACTGAGGTCCTCTAGGTCTCTACTGACTATGGTAAACTTAATTTAGGTTTGCGCCAGCTAGCTCAGAGGTCACTGGAAACGTTCTTGAATGAATAGGGAGAGATAAACTTCCCTGGCTCAGACAAGAAGGGATTCAGTTTCCGACAACCGCATAAACATGACAACTTTGCTCCCTCAGAATAAGAGTGTATCTCTAGAGTCGTGTGAAAACAATAGACAGCTATTTCACTCAGTCAGCAGTGCATACTTAGTTTCACCAGAGTGCAGAGAAATAGAGAGACGGGCATTTTCAATAAAAGGTGTTATTTATTGAGCAGTCTTCTTTCTAATGCAAGAGAAATGAATTGCCACAATTGCAATACTTAAAGTAAAGTAAAGTGCGTACAGTAAAAGTAGTATTATGAAATAATACTGTAAAAGCAATGATATGGTTTCTTAGCCATAGGATACTTTAAAATCGATAAAATATATACATACATAAATACATTGACTAACGTACTCAACTGGTGCTTCTAACTAAGCCTACCCGGTGTACCTGACCTAAGCCTAATACATGGGAGGGAGTAAGTAAGTAGCAATTTAAGTTAAGTTGGTTAAGATAGTTTTGCCAAGAATCTGCATCAAGAATTCTCTTAAGGGTTTAGTCAGCTCCGTACCTTGGTAATAGAATGTGGGAGGTCTGGTATCTCTTTCCTCAGGACTCGATATCCCAGCCACCTGCAAGAGTAGGCTGGAAACACCGGAGCTGGATTTTCTCGGCTGGAGAAAAAGACAGCGTCTCTCTCAGTGCGTCAAACAGGAGGGGCGGCTTCCGTGGGCGCTTGCATCAGCTGGGCTCTCGGGCAAGTAGATGGCCGCTCTGCTTCAAACCACTGTGTGTTTGCTTAAGGCAACTGTTGGTATTTTATACCTGGAAGGTGCCGGGTTTGACGTAAGGTTGGACATAAGACGTCACTAAGAACTAACAGTTCTTTCTGGACTTCAGGAGTTCTTGTTCAAATCAAAACAAAAGCAGGGGGCATTTTCCCGGGCTGCTGGAGGCTTGGTTTGTTTAAAGAACGCGTTGTGCTTACTAGGAGTCGATGGGAGTAGCCGTGCTGTGCTTTGGACTGAATGGGCTATTACTGAATATGGATCTGATTCTTATGCCTTTATCAGGATATTATTGATTATAACCTCACAAGGGCATAAATTGGGAATATTGAATTAGGGTCCTAGATATAAACACGACATCTTGACATTCAGACACACGCAAGAAAATGCCCTCTTTTGCCAACACTACGACAGATAGAATAATGAGCATAACAATTTGAGGTGTTCAATAAATGAGAAGGACTGCGACCTTTAAAACATTTGAATTTAGAATCTTTCCCTGGATTTGGATTAACTTGAGCCACCCTATCACACTTAATTTTTGGACGAATCCCTTGTTGCCATCACTTATGTCCTTTTCCAAAGAAGGACTGGTAACTCTTTCTACAGAGTATGTCACATTGCCAAGCATTTCTCTGACCCACCTCAAAGTGTGTTCCATACATTCTACTATACCACTGCTTTCTTCAGAGTGGGATTTTAAGATAATAGTATTTCTTGTATTATTAGCGCCTCACACCAACTGGTTCAAGATGAGAGGATCAGTTAAATCCCCAAATTCGCAAATTCAGACCAGGCTTTTTGTAGAGGCTACATAGTTTTCAACTTTTCCCAACTTGTCTTAGGCTCTCGTGAAAAATGTATGTCTTTCCATAACAACATTTATGTGTGCACAAAAATGTTTGTCTAACATTAAAGCTGACATCCCATATGAACCTCTGGGCTCACCATCACTGTTGCCAATAGCAAATCTGTCCAAACTTTCATAAATATTTCTCCCCTCTATACCTAAATTGTGGAGCAACACTCCTTGTTTCCTTGTCAAGGAAAGGTTCTTACCACCAATTGCAATACAGTACAAATCGAGTAGGCGTGGGCGGAAAATCCGTTCCGCTCGCGGATTTTGCGGATTTTCGGGAAATCCGCAATCCGCGAGATTTGCGAATTTCCCGCAAAATCCGCAAATCCGCGAGCAGCGGATTTTGCTCGCACTGCTCGCACTGTTAGCGTGAGTTCGCGCCCCGCGAATAAGTGCAAAATTGCAGAAATACGATCTTGGCAAAACTGAAAGTAACTACTTACCAGGTTCAAAAGTTCAGGCACATCATTAGTAGCCATTTCCTGTAGTGCTTCCTGAGGGGCCCCTCCAGAGTTCAGTTGCCAGTTGAAACTATTATGTGACCCTGCTCTGAACCTCAGAATAGTTACACATATGCCACAAAGGTCCTGAATTACAGCTAAGGGAGACAAGCAGGAGCCAGGCTGGAAGTTAAAATCCATTAATCAGCCCCTAATTCATTATTGTCAGTTGGGGCAGGGCAGGTGTTGTAACTAATTTTGCAACAATGAAAGCACTTAGCAAGTGCAAAAGATCACTAATCAGGGCGCACTAAGGAAGCAGGTGCCAGCTAAAAAAATATTCTGTGACACATTAATCAGCCCCAAATTAATTCAGGTCACTTGAGGCAGGAAAGGTGTGCTTTGCTTTGCCGAAAATAATGTACACTGGACAACCAGAGGGTGTAGTGATGAAACAGAGGGTGGCATGGGTGGGCCAGAGGGTGGCATGAGTAGTCAGAGAGTGGCAGTGGTGACAGAGAGTGGCAGTGATGAAGAAGAGTGTCCCAAACAGGCTGGACACGTAGAAACAACAAGTTCGCAAAACTTGCGACCCGACAGGTAAGTTCGCAAATTGCGAAATTGTAAAAACCCTCGCGAACTGGCAGAAACACGGGCGAACACAAAAAAAAAAAAAAATCCGCAAATTCGCGGGAATTCGCGGATTTTGCGGATTGCGAATCCGCAAATCCGCAAAATTCGCGGATTGCCAATCCGCAAAATCCGCTCATGCTTAAAATCGAGGCGTTTCCACTTTTTCCAGGACTATAAGTGTTCACCTGATACAGACAAAAACTGTGGGGGTTTCGACATACTGGCAGCAGCTATTATTCTGTGTACTTGTAATAATAGATCTAAAATAACAGACTAAAGAAATTGAATGATAAAATGAGCTAAAATAAGAAACAAAATAAATAAGCCAGTAAAACAAATTAAAAAAACAACAGATTTGAAATATTGGCCTAAAATGTTGGTTGTCCTGTAATAATAACGAACTACCTGAAAGTTAGTGCTCAAATCAATGAAGCCATCCTCTGCCAGAGAAATTCTTAATGATGGTATCAAAATCATACGCAGAAACCTTGAAACAGGGCGAATGTAGGCAATCCTTATAACGCAGACAAACGCTGTTCTGGGTGGATTCTTATTTTTGATAGACAACGAAGCGCCACGTGGCAACTCTACGTCCAGCATTGCTATGTAGGGCTAGAGACAAAGGAGACCACACTACCCAGTTGTGGTCTATTTGCTGAGGAACAAAGTGGATCACATGACCACGAGACGTGGAGCGTGACCTCACAGACCACCATTATAACTTCTGTGCTGCCAGTACGCAATAGTCTAGTGGCTGGATCCTGCACACATGACATATTGGAGATCCTCCAGAACTATTCAATTGTGAGGCAGAATCCTTCACATGAGGATGATGGTGTGTATTTTGAATATAAACTGACAGCAGATGCATTCTATTTTTTTCAAAAACGCCTGTCGGGTCATTACAGATAGGCTGCGTTCTTGAGGGATGTTGGTGGATGACCTACCCTTCGACAGGTAGCTCGTCACCAATGTTGACTCCAGTCAAGTCAAAGAAGATGTGATTTCAAGCAAATGTATTCCACCAAAGGATTAAACACATCCTTTCTCAGCCAATGGTCACAGCAACATCCTCAGCGGTGAGCAATGTCCTTTCCATTCCATGGTCACAATGGTACGCACACAGAGATGGGTCATGGTTCAGATGGAACACAGATCAAAGCCAATCAGATGCAGGTTACGACAGATTCCAGTTTTTTTGTATATTTTTTATTGAGCAGTGCATGTCAATATATAAACAATAAATCAAAAAAGAGAATTAAACAATAAATCAAATTATGACCACACAATAAATTACTATAAATGTTAACTTCTCAGATTTCTATACACAAAAATCGTAATACAGATGCCACTAGGTACAATATCTGAGACAGCCATCAAATCTGGAAAATAAGCAACATGAAAGGTGGACAAAGGAGGAGATGGTGTAGATATTATACAATATGTATTAAAACATATATTATAGATAGTTAGAAAATAACATAGATAATATCATACAAATACAACATTTCAAGTGAAGATATTTCTGCTAACTCAATAATCTCAAATAGGTGAACAGTAAGTCCTAATTAAAATAACAGTGTTAATGGCAGATTCCAGGGTTTAAAAACAAATGGCTGCAGTCAACAGAACATAACCGCAAAATTAATAGAAGAATGTCAGTGTCTGGATTCTACTAGATGGGAAAATATGGGGCTCCTTATGGAATGTGTGAGTTTGGGCGATGTAGGCTCATTAAAGATGCCCTCCTGGAGAATGTATCTGCTGCTCCTCAATCTCTGCTGATGTCTGGTCATTCCTGGACTCTTTTGTCAGATGGACAGCATGGTCTTGTGGCTCCTGTGTGACGCACTATGCTGAGATGCCCTCCGCACACGGGCACAGCCAGCTAGGCCTTGGCTGGTTTTCATCTTGGCCAGTATGCCTGTTCCAGTCCAGGCAGCATAGCTTACTTCCTCATTTGGCATGAGGCAAAGCTTCTTCCCAGTCCAGGGCTTGTTCACAGATCTTAAGAAAGACTGTCAACAGGAAAGGATCTGTCCATGGTGACATTCTACTGATCAATGTTATAAAGGCTCTCCTTGAAGAATAAATCTGTGGCCCAGGGGCAGAGTATATATTCTTCTTTGGGAGAGGGGCAGGAGAAACTAGTGGAAAAGCAAAGCCAACCAAAGTACCAGCTTCTTTTCAGGGCCAGACAGGTGGTCTGTGCACCCTATTTTCCTACAGATTCCTCTATTGATTTCTAATCCAGATGTAAGCATAGTGAGTTATTCAGACTGGGGAGCTTATGTTATTTACATATTATCTAGACTTTGTTTTTGACACGGCCAAATGCAAATGAAATACAATTAAATTGCAATTTTCTTTGGTTTTAATTTAATATTGTATCCACAATATGGCCTATCCTTCAAAGATCATTACGAAGACGTTTCTTCACCTTATTACTTTTTCCATACATTACACCAGCAAACCTATATATTTTTTTTTTATAAAACACGCATCTTGAATATCAGTGTATCACACAACATATTTACAGAGAACGCTAAAACTAAGAACACTTAAACCTGAAAATTTAGACTGTACTGAAGTTTATTCACTCATACCAGGAAGGGTGGTCAGGAGAACATTTCAAATTATTTAATCTAAGGAATACGAAAAAAAAACAGCTTCTGTAAAAAAAATGTTTTAAAACAACGGTTGTGAGATTTCCACACAATAAGCTCCTGTCTTGTTTTGGTTTATATAAAAGTTCTTCTTCAGGGCAGACAGGTGTTCCAAATCATTATAGTAGTGACCCTCCGGGAGGCCAACATTTTTGGGGTCTACTTTCAAAGGTGGATTGGTCATGAAAGCCCCTGATGGAGCGAGGTGGTAAAACTAAATTTTGTACACCCCTCTCGAAATCAATGTTCCATAACATTAATATTTACTAATGGCATGTTATTATGAATTAATCAACCATAGTATAAGATGAATACATTTTTCATACACGGGAATACTAATCTTGCTTGCATGTTGCAATAAAAGTAACTAATATGTGTTGTAATTGTGATGTAAATTAATGCATAGCTTAAATATAAACAAACGCAGCTTAAATATGCTTATTGTACACGTTTTTGTGCCATAAAGTCGTCGGATATGTAAGTATGAAACGCATATATGTATCGATGGTATACCCGCGGATCTATTTCTGCAGGATAAGAATTCTTAGGGTTGCTATATATTCCTTTTGTCAAATGTGGTTGCCAGGGGAGCCCTCATTCCTCGTTCTTGGAATGGGGCTGAAATCATTCCTGTGTTTAAAAAAGGGGACAAGTCCCAGCAAGGAAATTACCGTCCAATCAGCCTGATTGACACCTCTCAAAAAATATTTGGAAGGCTGGTCTTAAATAAAATTCTTGACTGGGAACGGGACAATAAGATTCTATCCCATTTGCAGGCTGGGTTTAGAACCGCAATTAGCACGGTCGATCAGGTGCTGAATTTTGCTATGCTGTACTGGAAGACCGTGTTAATTGGACACAGTAGTTTATATGCAGCATTTATAGATTTAAGAGCGGCATTTGACCTGGTTCCACGTTCTACGCTATGGAATGTCCTCAATGACATGGGTTTTTCTGTGCCTCTCCTGACACTGGTAAAAAGACTTCACGAGCAAAACTATGCCCAGATCAGGTGGGGGAGTCCTGGTAGTGTCACCACGCAGTTCCCAGTGGAAACTGCAGTACGCCAGGGCTGCGTCCTGGTGCCAACTTTATTCTCTTTATACATCAATGATGTGGCCAAAATATTAATTGACTCTAATATTGATGCACCGATCCTTGCTGGAGCAATAGTTCCTATCTTATTGTTCGCCGACGACTGTCTTTTAGTAGCAAAAACTCCAAGCGGGCTTCAAAAGGGTTTGCGGCTCTTTGAAGAATTCTGTACTGCACGGGGTTTAGAAGTAAACGTGCAGAAATCTAAGTTTATGACTTTTAATCCTTCTAAATCTTTTAAGGGTGCTATGATCATGAACAAGCGTCCACTGAAAAGGGTCCAAGCTTTTACATATTTGGGTGTCTGTATCCAGCACAATTTGTCCTGGAAACAACAAATTGAGTTGGCCACTTTAAAACATAGGCAGCTTTCTGGGGCCCTGAGCCAGGAGCACTCTAAGTCCCTCACTAAACCAATATCCCCGGTATTGGCAGTTTACAAGGGTAAAGTGGTCAGTTCCACCTTGTACGGGTTTGAAATGTGGGGAACCGAAAATCTTAGGGGGATGTCAGTCTCTGAAAATTCTTTTCTCAGGAATCTAATAAAATTACCACAGAGTACCCCCCTGAATCCTCTATTCTACGATCTAGGGATGTTCCCAATAGCGCTTATTGCATCCTTGAGACCAGTTTTATACTGGAGGAGGATCTGGACCACCCCGGAATTAGAAATCTTTTCAAGGGGCTTGTTGGATATAATTAGAAGTGACACCTCTCATGAAATCAAGTGGCTAGGGCATATCCGGGGTCTCTTGATCGATTTGGGTTTACGGGACCTGTGGGAGGATCCCACAAAGGCTAGGTTCCCCCCTAAGAAGGTCCTTAAAGAATTGTATTGGCAGCTTGTGATCTCCAGGACCTTTAGGTCTATTGATCCTGGGTCCTTGACTGGATTGTTTATGGACATTACAGAAGCGCCAAAACTGGAAGCCTTTTGGGATGTTATCCTAAAACCCCTAGATCGTAAACTCTACTTTCAACTGAGAATTGGGAGCTTACCGGTTGGGGCATTCACTAGCAGGTGGTCCGCGGGAGCTAAGGCCGCTTGTCCATCGTGCTCATCGCCCTCGGAAACCATTGGCCGCCTGCTATTTGAATGCCCTGAGTATGTGGGGCCCCGGAGAATATGGCTTCGGCCAATGTGCAGGTTAATGGGCACTGACAGGGGGTCGGTGGCAGTCAGAATATTTCGTTCCTGTAAAGATATGACAGTTTATATAACTGTGGCAAAATTCCTGGGCTGGGCCTGGACCATTAGAACTAGAATGCTAACAGATTAATATGTATTCACGGTGCCAAATCTAAATCCGCTATCTAATGTACAATAATTCGAATTTAAATGTGTAATGGACTCGTGATTTTTAAATGTAAATATGTATAATTTTATCAAATTTCGTATTTATATATACAGTTCGCTTTTATGACAATCGTCGAATAAAGCTTGTTTGACTTGACTTGCATATATGTGGCTTATTTGCTAGATAACAACTAATGGGGAAACATTAGTATGGTGGGAGGTAAACAGAAGGGCTTTAGTTCCATAATTAACATGAATTTGTGTTTGTTTCTACGATAGTTCCAAAAGTGGCCTTGAAGGCCTACTAAGAAAATTGCTGTTCTGATGAACCGCGAGTGAATATTAGACTGCGCATGTGCATCCAAAGCCTGCAAGCGCAAGTGAGCTGACTGTGCTCGGATGGGAGGTTCAAGGACACCTTGCCCCGGAACCTAGGATGGGTGCCAAACATGGACGATGTAATGCTCTGATCATGGGAATATTTCCCTATGTTTCAAATGAAGAAAGCGCCTAGGCCACGGACTATCCTAAACAAAGACCGTTTATTTTTCTGCCGATTCATTGTGAAAAACATGCTGTAATGATGAGGAGACGCGAGGGCGGAGCTTGCCGGCAACGATTGCGGACGCTTGAAGTGAGAGCTCCGTGCCGTCGCTCCTAAATATCCTGCATTTATCCTGAAATAGCCGAGCCCCGTGGTCGGCTGCGCTGCCTACTGGACCCCGGAGGGTGCCCGACTGTAGCGGAGAAAGAGCGAGGAGATTCCGAGCCTCCACGGCCGAAAACGATCCTGGACCGGCGCCGCGGCGACCTAGGCCGCTAAGCCGGGCACTGGCCTAGACACCACACCGGAGTACATCACTCGACGTGCGGCCACTGCTGAGCCCTGAGTCGGGAGGGCCTGCGCCACTCGAACGGACCAGGAACGCACAACGGGACACGGCAACGGCTGCAGACCTTCCTTTCTCCCCCCCATCGGAGAGTGTGACGGGGGCGATTGTCAGCCCTGGCCTAATTGCACAGTCG
Organism: Lissotriton vulgaris; assembly: GCF_964263255.1. Taxonomy (NCBI): domain Eukaryota; kingdom Metazoa; phylum Chordata; class Amphibia; order Caudata; family Salamandridae; genus Lissotriton; species Lissotriton vulgaris. Next base: position 179,438,099 of record NC_141698.1, read on the forward strand.
AGTGGGGAGAGTCGACCGTTAACAGAGGAGCACCACTACGTTTGGGGAAACACTTGTACTGAAAGCATAGCCTACCAGCCGCGACTCAGAGGACGGAGACATAGTGACCTCCGCGCAGTCCGGCTGTGCGGTGTGTGGCCATCGTGGCACGACAGTGAGTGTGGGCCCACCTGGACCCTGTGTATGGCCCGGTCAAAGCAGGGAACGCGTGGATTGGCCCGACACGTGGCAGTAGGCCTGACGCTGAGTTGCGACCAGGAATTTATCCAGACAGTCAGAGGGCGAACCCACGACGTCGGGTAACCCTCCCGAGCTGCAACGAGCGACGGGACAGCCCACTGTGAAGACCCGCTCGGCGACTACTAGCGGGGGAAACATGGGCAAGGGGGAACAAAAGCAGTCCAAACTGGCGTTCGAACAACGCAGAACGCGGCCCCCAGACACGCAGGAATCATCGCCCGCGCAACAGAGTAATGGCCCGGAGAGCTCGTTTTACATGGACATCAAGGGCCTTGTCGTCACAATGGAGAAGAACCTTCAAGACAGCATGACTGCTATAGGTTCAAAACTTGATGCCCTCACCTATCGGATGGACCGGATGTCGGAGCGTGTAGACAAGCATGCGGAAAGACTGGATATGTCCGAGAGGCACCTAACTGAGGTGGAAGAGGCCCAAATGGACTTGGACAAAGATCGCAAGCAGATGGGGAAACTATTGCAGGTCATACAGGATAAGTCGGAGTATTTGGAGGCCCGCTCACGGCGATCGAACATCCGAATCACTGGTGTGGCGGAAACGACCCAGGTGGGGAAAATGGAATTGTTCGTCGAGCGGCTGCTCACCACGCTGTTAGGAACTGACGTATTTTCGTCCTCGTTCATCGTTAAAACAGCGCATCGATCGCTAGGCCCGCGGCCGCAACCAGGCACCTCACCGAGGCCAATTATTGCAAAATTACTGAACTACAGGGACAGAGACACGGCTCTACGAATAGCCAGAGAAAAGGGGAAGTTGCAGTTCGAGGGATCATCTCTCTCCTTATGCCCGGACTTCACGGCGAGGATGCAGGAGGAACGTCGCCGCTTCGCCCCTTACAAGCAGCAGATCCGCGACCTTGGGTTGGACTACACCATGTTGTACCCAGCAAAACTCCGCATAAACCGGCAAGGGCATTCCCACTTTTTCACGGACCTTAAAGTACTGCACAAAGCGCTAAAGACCTGGTCCAAGGACAGACGTCATAATCCTGAAGACCAGAACAATGATCAGGAACACACCAGAGGCCTGGAGGATCAGGAATAGGCAACTGGGGGACCTCCAACTCTCCCTCATCGCCCCCTGCTTTCTTGCGGGGGTGACCTAGCAGCTTCAAGGACTTCGAGGACCCCCGGTGAGATCATTGCAATTTATACTGGGGTTGGCTCCTCTGTACTCTCACCTTGGGCAGCTTGAGCTTGGGACCACCTTGGATCTTTGGGCTATGGACAGCCACACTGAGGTTATCCAGCGAGGGGGGGGGGACCTGCATAAGTGCAGTTGGGGTTCCAATGGGGGGCGGGGGGGCGCGCGCGATATGGGGCGTGAAGGCTGCAACACTAAGGGAGCGGCAGGGCTCAGCAGCTCTTGAGGTCGAGACGTGCTGACTACATGCACCCTGCACTGATCTCGGCGACCTCTGCCCCAGGGCTGAGCGCACAACTGGACCCTACTTGGGACTCTTGGGGTCTTGGGGAAGGGAGGAGAGGGGATTGTTTTATCATGCTAGGCCAAGTTGGGGTTGGTCTGCTGTGGGAGGAGGGAGGGGGAGATATGAGACGTGGGGAAAGTTATGGTTGTTACGTTTTGTTCCGATGTGCCTTGCCTCGAAGTACACACAGTGCTTGCTGCAACTGATTGCTTGCCCGCCAGTTGATCTGCCCTACACGTCTGACTACGTTATTAGAACCCATGCAGCATCCTCATGCCTGATGTAAATGGTGAGCGGGCTGACGAGAGGCCCATATCGATACATGCCCTCACATGGAATGTCAGGGGGCTTAATGATCACCGGAAACTTAGGAAGGTGTTGTGCTATCTCAGGCGCCACAATATTGATATTGCACTCTTACAAGAAACGCACCTCCCACTCACGAGCAATATGCTGCACACTAGAAGTTTGGCGGGACACATGGCGGCAGCTGGGTTCACCACACACGCTCGGGGGGTCCTCACCTGGGTAAACCCAAAATCAGGCATTCAGATACAAACTTTGGGAGTCGACACGGAGGGACGGTATGTCATAGCGTCCCGTAAGGGGGGAGGGATGGACCTGTTGGTAGTCAACACATATGGCCCTAATTACGATTCCCCTGATTTCTTTGATACCCTAGCCAGTGAGATAGCCAGACACGACAATCCAAATATACTGTGGGGGGGGACTTTAATTTGACATTAAACCCAGACATTGACAGGTCATCAGGACCCCTCCGTCGGCCCTCCGCAGCTGCACAGTCGCTTACGGCGAAGTTAGTAATGCTAGATATGATTGATGTGTGGAGGAGCAGAAATGATGGGCGGACCGGTTTCACACACTACTCCGCATTTCACGACATACACACGAGAATAGACTACTGGTTTGTCACTGCGGGTATCAACCGATCAGTAAGGCAATGCAAGGTGCTCCCGCGCACTCTCTCAGATCATTCCCTCATTCTGTTAGCCTTGGATACCCCCGTGAAGGGATACGCACCGTTCACATGGCGCTTCCCGCCATACTCCCTGTTGGACCCGATCTTTCGCGGTGAGTTGGCGGAGGCGATTGATGTGTTCTTCGAGAAGAATGTGGGGTCGGTGGAGGGCTTCCAAACGATTTGGGAAGCGTTCAAAGTTTATATTAGAGGCATAGCGATGTCCAAGCACTCCAGTGTCCTGAAGGCTACCAGGGCCACCTTAGCGGAACTTGAGCTCCGATTGCAGGCGCTCGAGGCAAGGAGCCGATCTAACCCGGATGACACCATAGAGGGTGACATTAAGCGCCTACTGGTGGAATACCATAAGGCCGCGGACAGAGAGGTACAACACTTAGGCAAGTATGCCACAGCCCGCACATACGGCGAGGGAGAGAGACCAGGCTCAGTCTTGGCTAACGTCATCAAAGGCCGAAGGGGAAAGGTGCTAATCTCAGAATTAAGGAACTCGGCGGAGATAGAGTGACGGATGAGGCGGAAATCGCAGCAGTCTTCAGAGACTATTACTCGGTGCTGTATTCTTCCAAGGGTGGTGACATGTCGGCTGAAATCATGGATTATCTGGAGCACATACAACTCCTGTTTCTCCCAAATTCCGACAGAGAGTTCCTGATGTGCCCTATACAGATGGACGAAATCAGAGACGCACTAGCCTCCATGAGATCGGGCAGTGCGCCGGGCATTGACGGACTCTCAGTGGACTTCTATAAAGCATTTCAGGAACAGCTACTGCCACACATCCATGCCCTCCTGGAGGACATAAGCGTGCAATGCACCATTCCCAGCTCCATGAGAGAGGCGATGATAGTTACCATTTTGAAACCAGGTAAACCGCCCGACGACTGTAGCTCGCACTGCCCGATATCTCTGCTGAACGTCGACACCAAACTATACGCCAAGGTGCTAGCGAATAGACTTGCACTTCTGGCCCCTGATTTAGTGGCCCCAGAACAGGCGGGATTTATCCCATCCAGAAACCTTACATACAATATAAGAACAGTGTTGGGCACTATCCAACATGTGAGGCAGGATGTACCAGTGGTGGCGCTCTTCTTGGATATGGAGAAGGCGTTCGACTCTGTTGAGTGGCCATTCCTTCTTCAGGTGTTACGCCGTATGGGACTTGGCGAACCTTTTATCCAAATGATAGGTGCACTATATGACGGCCCCTCGGCTAGGGTTCGTGTGGGCAATGCGATCTCCCACCCTCTATTCATAGGCAGGGGCACCCATCAGGGACGCCCTTTATCCCCTTTATTGTATGCGCTTGCTGCAGAACCTCTCGCCTGTGCCCTACGAGAGTACCATAGCCACGAGGGAGTGCGGTTCCCCACGTACAAAATAGTTGTATCTATGTATGCAGACGTTACGTTGTTGTACGCCCATGACCCCGCTTCCACGCTTCCCCCACTCCTGAGAGAGGTGGTTCGGTTCGGTGCACTGTCGGGGCTCAAAGTTAACTGGGCAAAATCGGTGGTGCTGCCCCTCACTCCGGTGACCACCCGAGTGGAGACAGAGTACCCTGTCCAGTGGACGGAAGACCCGATTTGATACTTAGGGATCCAGATCCACACGGATCCGGAACTGCTTGTCAGCCAAAACTACAGGAGAGCGGTCAGTAAGCTGGAGGACGATATTGAGATCTGGTGCAAACTGCCCCTCACGCTGCTGGGCCGCATAGCCATAATGAAGATGGTAGTGCTACCGAGATTCTTGTTCCTTTTCAACGCCCTTCCAATTGTGCTCTCTAAGGCCTTCTTTCACCGCATAACCAGCCTGATGATTAAACTGGCGTGGGCAGGGAAACAGCCGCGAGTCAAATGGACAACGCTCACCCTCCCGTACAGCCTAGGAGGCTTGGCGGCGCCTGATCTTGAATTGTCATAACGCTACTTCTTTTCTACATACTGTGTTAAGTTAGCATGAGTTTATTAAATGTTTGCACGCCGTTTTTCATTCTTGCTTCACTTTTGCACACAACACATAATTGTTGTTTTAGCTTTAAACCCAGAAGAGCTTCGTGATTTACTAGAGAAATAATATGTTATTGCTCTGATATCAGTTTTGTTCTGCACTCTGTCTGCACACCGAGTGCTGAAGGCTACACGGATAACTTAACCCAGTGTTGTTGTAAGGTCTGATCTTCGCACCCTTATAGACATAATACACATGCTGCTGCCAAAATCTGGCGCTAGGCGAGTTTTATATTGTGATGCTGAACGCACAAAAACACACTTGATATGCTTCGCATGCAGAGAGCTGGTGGGAGGTGATGTGATCGTCCTGCCACTGAGATTTTAAGGTATGGGCCCGCCCTGCTAAAACCCAAATGAGACCTTCATAGATATAATATACTATGCTAAATAGGGAGAGTGTGAATTAGACATTGTTAATTTCTATTCATTTCAGCATATTAGTATGCTCTCACCATTCGCCTTTTATGGACTGATAACTATGCTGATAACTTTGTTGCTTATAATATGTTTGCTAGTATTATACAAGATACTGCGTTTGAGAACCTTGCATAAGTAAATATATATTTCAAACGTGCACATGTCCTCTTTTACTCCTCGTTCTGGTTTGTGATGATTATATAACGCAAGAGTGTTCATGTGTTCCACGATTCCTGAGGTACTCTAAGTTCATGTTCTGGTCTGTCTAAGCATTGGGAGTTTGTCATGACCAATGAGACACTGTAGCTAGCTCGGTAAGGGGATTTTGGATACTGAGGTGAGTTTTGGGCCATCCTAATTCACCGAGGTTCCAGGTCTCTATGCACAGTTCTGTAGGAGAACGGAATTCCCGCTACAGAATTATACTACAGGGTAGCCCAAGCGTCACACCTACATACTTGGGTGCATGGCGACAAGCTGATCCCACATGTCAGGATGGAGCGCTTATTCGCCCATCCACTGCCGCTCCCAGCAACGATCTGCCAACCGCAGGATCGTCGGACGGGAATACTCGACTCCATCTCCTCTACTAATCACGCCTGGCACTCACTCCTGGGATGATTTCAGGTCCTGGTGACGAAGTCGTACGATTGATGTATCAATCAACACAAAACGAAGTGGATGGTAGCCTGATCAGCTGGTACGAGAAGACAGGGCTGAATCAGGTGTCCAAAAAGAGGTGTCCACAATCGGTGCAGTGACCGAGTGTTAATACCCTGAAGAATCTGCCAAAAGCATTGGGGCAGTGAAACATGTCGGTATCAGGTAGTGGTATGCATTATTAAGCTACCAGCCATTTTAATTCACCAGTACACACTAACACGAATAATAAAGATATATAGTGAGTGTGTCTGATGATTTTATGTCACTCGTTTATGTTGGTCACACCAGTTGGCTATTGTCATAAGCTTTCTGTCTAGCACCTCTTTATACGCAGTTTTTGCTTTTGTGTTGTACATTTTTTGTGTTTTGTACACTCATTTCTTTTTGGATTGGAATGGCAACCGATGATGAGAAAGGGGCATAGAATTGGAAAAAACATCTGCCAAGTTCCCCGAGGGTTGTTCGCCCGTGAGGTGCCTTCCTCTCCACCACACATTTTTTTATTTCTTCACTTGTTTGAGTGTGGATTGATGGACTGTCTGATTGAGGGCAGGTATCATTGGACACCTTGAGTTGATTGCCACCCTGTAATTTTAAGTTTCTAAGATACAAACATTGCTTTGTGTATGGACAGCAAGACATTAGAGAAAACACACCTCACTGTGAAGAGAAAGGGGGTTGTTTCTGGCACATTGTAGTAATAGGTCCAGAACAAGTGTACTCTCATGTTGAGTAAATAGACTACACTGTCTGTCCTTGGTACAGGGATCTTTTTTGTGATTTGACTCACTCCTGTTTCGCCAGGGAGGGGCGCTGATTTATTCGCCGGAGATGCCGATAGAGTGGATGCGTTGGCTCCCGCCCATGGTAGACAAAGCGGTCACGCAGGAGCTACAGAAATTGGTCCTGAGCAAAGCGGGTGACCTGTTCCTAGACGGCACCGCCAAAACCTGGGACCAAACGCGGGGAGATGGAGATGAACCACCGTTACTCCAAAGATTCCACTTCCATAGAACTCGGAGTGCCCTCTTTGAACTTTTGGGTCCGGATATGGCGTAGCCTCCAGAAGTCCCAGAACTATCATATGTTATTGCACACAAAGAACCCAAGAAACTCTTGACAAACCTTTACAGCATAGCAAGATCATATGGGGAGCACCAGCTCATGAAAGCCCGGCTGGAGTGGCAGAGAGATCTAGGAGTCACGCTGGACGACACGACATGGCGCTACTGCTGTGAAAACACGAAACGTATTTCCCTAAATGGGAAACACCGGCTCATACATTTCAAATTCCTCCAAAGGGTGTATTACACTCCAGCGCGGCTTCACAGATATGGGCTGCGACCGGAGGCTCACTGCGAGCGCTGCCGGGCGGCGGACGCCGATTTCCTGCACCTGTCATGGGGGTGCCCGGGTGTACAGACGTTCTGGCGCGAAATCTTTGCCGAGATGAGCAAAATACTGGAGGTCGACTTGGACATCGATCCGGGAATAGCACTCATAGGCAACTCAAGGGGACTCCCGAGGGCGATACGCAGACTCACAGACATGGGGATGCTAATGGCCAGGAGAGTGGTGGCCCAGTGTTGGATGCGGGGCCCTCTGCCGACTAAGGCCAGATGGGCTCGAGACATGCTGTACTGTAGCACACAGACGGAGACGTACAGTGAGCTGTTACCCCCAAAAAGCCGCCCGAAAAACTTCTGGGCTCTATACCAGACCTATTTGCAGGGACAGCAGTCCGAAGATGCGGGTTCCACAGACAGTGTTTCGCAAGGGTTGGTGGCAGAACCCATGAACGACATAGCCTAGAACACTAGCGCCAACGTGGTGTGACGAGAGCGGGTCTAAGTGCGCAATCGGGGGTGGGAGCACTGAGGGTAGAGGGGGGAGGATTGAGTGAGATGTACACCAATGGGGTTCTCTAGGGGGAACACACACCACACGAGGGCACCTCTAGACACCGCACTACCACCTAGAAAGATGGACTGGACACCTTCAAGGCCCTTTTACCAACGGCCATACGGATACTATTGGATACGGGGTCGGGTGTGGGTCGGGCTAATACAGAAGCGGGTGACGCAAAATAAAGCAGGGAACTTTTATGAGGCTAAGGGGAAGGTAGGGGGGTAGTTTAATAGGGGAGTTACAGGGTTGTTTCAGAGGGAGAAAAGTCAAAAATACACATGAACATTTGACGCTGCCTGCACTTCAGATCTATACTAGACAATGAGAATACTAGATCCACTTCACGCCGCCGGACCCCCGGGTTGTCGGCCATCAGGCTGTGTACGGTATGATGTTGATTTGATTATACTACTTGTGATGCGGCCGGCCCGGAGGGGTTGTAGGCCAGAAGCTGTGTCAATTGAAATTCCCTTTTCTGTGCAATAAAATCAAAAACAAAAAAAAAAATGATGAGGAGACGCTCATCTACCCCAAATTTGTCCAATCAGAACTCGAATTGGTGATACTAGTTACTTTTTAGATAGATTAAGTTAGGAAATAAGTGTATAAAACCCCCTGATTTTGCTTAGAGGCATCGCTCTTTTCGATTTCCTCTGGAGATGCTATAGGACTGAAGATTGATTTCTGGATGTAAGACTTTGCTTACTGACTGTTTATTTTCCTTTGCAGGACTGTTAGGATAAGATGAGGGTGTTAGCTAGGGATGTTAGGAGAGAGTGAATTTGAAACTATCTGTTCTTTGCTAAACTTTACTGAACTTTAAATAAATGTTTATTTCTGAGTTGTTAAATAAATGATCATTTTGAAATAAAGTTAAAGATTCTTACTGAATAAAGAATTAATAAATGCCTAATTGTCGGACATACTAAAAGTTTGCTTTGAATAAAAATTAGATAAATGGAGAAGTAAAAGATGGTTTTTGAATTTTCCTACGCCTAGTTTTCGTTCTAGTAGATCCATTGCCATTATGGTGGTGTGTCGGAAATAAATGGTATTTAAATGAAACCATGGTAAATCGCTTTAAATTGCAAGTGTAAATAATAAATAGTTAAATAGGTTTAGACACTCCGCCAATGTTATAGTAGGACTCCTGGTTTGTTGGCCAAATCTTTGAAGACAAGTTTAAATGAACAGAGTAAGAGTGCAGTGTAATGGGCCCCACTGTTGAATGAATGTGTGTTCTGAGGATTCGGGGAAATGGCCACGTTGATTTAGAATTTATTTTTTGAGTCCCGCTGTAGCACCCCATATGTGCAGCCTTCTGCCATGCCCTGCACCCACCTGAGCTACCAGTCTGCCCTCCTGGCTCAAAGAACATGATTTTAGAAGTAGACTGTTTCTCCACACTGGAAAAACAAGTGAACTATAAAAGGGTATCACTGGTATCCAATGCACATGCAGGTCAAAGGTTGGACCAGAAGTGAAGTGGAAAGTCAGGGGGAAAGTCTCAACTCAACAAACCAGCTGGCTTGAAAATAGAAGGACTGTAGAGGAACTAAGAAGCTAACACCTAGGCCAATCATGAGTGGAGAGGCCTGGCAGCCACAAGGGTAGGCAGCCTCATCACTGCAGCCCTTGATAGCATTTGAAGACCAGGTCCCTGTGAGCAAAGGGGTGCCTAGAGGAAGAGAGCCAATGGTGTGTGGGAGAGGGGCTGGCTCAGCAGGTTGGCAATGGTGTTTGCATTGAAATGGAGCTTTGTCTAAGGGGGGCATTTGGTTTCTTGCAAGACAGTGATGCTACACATATGTACATGGTCTGGATCCTGGCATGTCAGAGCCCTTATACAAACCAGGTTGGTGTGGATATTTGTCATGAGTGATGCTTTAGGTACTCTCCAAACTGTGTGAATCCATATTTATAGAGTGCATATGAGTGCTTTGAAAATATGGTGCAAATCCTATCCTACCCAGAAATCGAAAGTAAAATGTACGATGAACCCGGGGGTATTTCATGTCACAGATTTTCCTCGACATGGTCTGCTTCAGTGATCCACCCTCCGTCGCTGCGAGCTGCAGGAGGCCTGGAGGCTGTCCAGAGGGAAAACAGGACGTGTTCTTGACCTATGGTGACCTTCTGTTAACCTCCAAGCTGCTCAAGCCCAATTTTCCTAGATGTTCCTTAGGACAGGGGAGCAGGCAGGCATCTTAACGTCTTCAGACAAAAATCCAACCAGCACTAGGAAGCTTTGGCCGGAAACTGATCACATAACCTCTCACTTTGCTAAGATGCATTCAAGAAGTGTGGTTTTTTTTAAAAATGCGCCTTGGAATGGCACTAATAGTACTGATTAAAAGACCGGGAGATTTACCAAATCTCCATGCAACACAAGATAGCCTCCCGTGAGGCTGCGCTGCATTGCGCGACTGGGACGGAGCAGGAGAGAGCCATATTTTCAAAGATATGGCTCTCTCCTCCCCTTTCCCTTGCGCCAGTGCTGATTACAGCTGCTGTGCTCCACGCACCACCTTAGCGCCATAGCTCTAGGTGTGTGTGAGTCTGAAGGTGAGGTCTTCCAGAGTATGCTGGTAAATATTCATCTTTATTTGACAGAGGTTGTTAAGATGCTCATAGGTAAAAAGCCTGGGTCTAACTGTCTCCACTGGAATCTGGGACATCCCGTGTTCCAGATTCCAGCTGTGACATCACCAAAATACCACACATCCCCCTTCGTAGCAATTTAACAATGTTAACCAAAATAAAAGAACAGTATAACTAAATATAAACTAATAGAGAACATGAAACGCATAGGAAAAGAAATTACACAACATCTATAATAAACAGACGGTGATCAATAATCCACATAATAATCCTTGTACCGTGCAGGACGTTGACGATATCTTTGCACAATTTGATCGGAAGAAGAACCATCACATGTATTGGTGAACTTTCTCCAATTCCTACTGTTATTGACAGATCTGGAGATCTTGTGAGAAACAGAATCATCAGACTTTACATCAGGCCATAACCATTGTGGAATTTTGACAATTTTGGACATATTCCACACATTACCATCAGATAATTCCACAAACTGACGCCCAACTTGAAGAACTTTCAAAGGATTAGAAAATTTAGGTTCACCAGATTTAACAAACCTACCTTTTTTTACTCTAACCCAGTCATTGACATTGATGAGAGAGTTTTTCACATTTCCACTAAGAACAACTCTATCCCTCTTATCCTTCTCTTCAAGAAACAGGGCTTTCATCCAAGATTGATACATGTTGGAAATACATTTCCTACCTCTCATTTTTTCAAAAGGAGTTAGATCATGCATACTTCTAGGAGTATTTCTGTAGCACCACAATATTTCACTCAAAGTCTGTTTACAATCCTTCCCATGAGACATTACCAATTGTAAACCTTCTTTAAAAACCCTAATCCACCTTTCGACAATACCATTACTTTGTGGGTAATAAACAGAAGCACGTTTGTGAATAATCCCATGACGTTGAAAAAACTCTTTCATTTCCAAAGAAACAAATTGTACCCCATTATCACTAGTGATAGATTCAGGAAAACCTTCTTTCTCAAAAATTTTGTTTAAAAATTGTATAACTACCTTAGAAGTCACGTTAGGTACAATTTTTACTTCAGGCCACTGAGACATCTGATCAACAAGAATGATGGCATAGACCGAGTTCTTGTTTAAACACAAAGGACCTGCAATATCCAATGAAATGGATTGCCATGCACGATAAGGCCTTGACACTGGTAGATGCTCACGAGTTATAGATTTCTGGGATTTATCACTCAGGCAACACTCCATGCAATCTCTAACTTTACGTTCTATTGCTTTATCCATGGCTGGCCACCAAAATTCGCTCCTGATTTTCCTTTTCATACTTGACATTCCTGGATGCCCTTCATGAGCCATTTCTAAAATGTCTTGTTGCAAATTACATGGTACTATTAATTGCAACCCCCTAACTAAAAGTTCATTCCTCAGAGATAACTCATGTGCAACCCGAAAGAAAGGAAGAATATCTTCAGTCAAATCAACCTTCCTAGGCCAAGATGATTTTACATATTCAGTCACTTTCTTCAAGATTAAATCATTATCACAAGACAATCTCCACTCTTTTTCCTGATTACAACCTTTAGACACCTCACATATTGAAATTACATTATCCAAATCCTTATCCTCTTCAACCACATTGTCATCAGGGACTGGTAATCTTGATAAACAATCTGCTAAAATATTTCTTATCCCCGGAAGATATTCAATTTTAAAATGAAAATCTTGCAATTTATATTGCCATCGTGCAATCCTAGATGTAGCTTTACCACACCCCTTTGTCGTGAATAGATCAACCAGAGGGCGATGGTCTGATCTTACCTTGAAAATGGTACCATAAACATATTTTCGGAAATATTCAATTCCCCACCCGCATGCAAGTGTTTCCTTCTCCAATGTGGAGTATTTAAATTCTGCTCCCCTTAATGGTCTGGATGCAAAACCAATGTTAACCAAATGACCTTTTTGATCTTGCATCAACACCGCCCCTATGCCTACATTACTAGCATCTGCTACAATTATAGAACTATACGCAGTGTTAAATGTTGCTAACGCAGGAGCAGCAGAAATACACTTTTTGAGTTCACCAAATTCTTTTATACAGTTATCATCCCACAAAAATGATGAGTTTTTTTCATGAGATTTCTCATATGTACAGTCTTGTCAGAAAACAAAGGTATAAATTTTGCATAATATTCTGCAAGTCCTAAAAAGGATCTAAGCTGATCCTTGTTCTCAGGATCAGGAGCAGATTCAATGGCCCTAATCAAATTTTGCTTTGGAGAAATGTCATTTTTGTCAATCGAATTGCCCAAATAATCAACAAATGAAACCCCAAATTTACATTTCTCCTTGGTAAGTGTTAAACCATTGTCTTGTAAAATACAAAGAACCTTGGGTAAAATATCTGTGTGCTCAGATGAATCAGCAGCAAAAACTAAGATATCATCTTGAAAATATAGCACATTTTTAACATCTTTGAATAAATTGTGCATGACTCTTTGGAAAACAGATGATGCAGATATTAAGCCGAAGGGCATTCTTTTATATCTAAAAGCACCTTCAGACGTAATAAAGGAAGTGAGATGTTTACTTTCTTGATGCAACGCAATCTGATGGTAGGCATTAGATAAGTCAAGGGTCGAAAAAATGGATGCACCTTTTAATTTAGTAAACATCTCATTAATGTTGGGTAATGGATGTCTATCAACCCACACACAGTTGTTCAGATCCCTTAAATCGACACATAACCTAACTTTGCCATTGGGCTTGTGAGCGACTACCACTGGAGATAGCCATTCTGAAGATTCTATCTCCTCTATGATATCTAAGTCACATAGTCTTTGAAGTTCAGATTTAACGGCTTCTCTAAGATGTAAAGGGACATTCCTCACTTTTTTGAACTTTGGGAATTACATTTTGCTTGAGAATGATTTTATGCACAAAATGTTTTAGTAAACCCAGTTTAGATGACGAAAATACACTAGGAAACCTTTTTTTCCCATTCTGCAGCTGGATCACTCTCTATATGTAGAATTAGATCAGAATACCTTAATACTTGGTCTGGATGATTAGGATCCAACTTAATCATTAACTCTCTTTGTTGAGGCCAACCTAAAAGCCATGAACCATCCTTCGCTACATAGACTTTAGAAGTAATTGTTTTGCCTTTAAAATTCAAAGTAGTAACAAAAAATCCTAAAACATCAATGTTTTTTTTTCCATAACCAAGTAATCTAATGTCGGGAGGCGATAAAGAAATGTTAGAGAACTCTTTTAACCACTCTTCCCCAATGAGAGTATGCCTAGCTCCAGAGTCAGCCATTATCTTTACATCAATGCCACCAATTTTCACGGTACAGTAGGGTGCATCTTTAGGATCAGTATTAATTTCATACACAGTCAAAAAATATTCATCATCATCAGAATTGACTTCTCTTATATTTTCATGGTTTCCACTTCTCTGATCAGAATTCGTGTTCTTAAATCTGTTCTTGTTTCTGCACATTCTGGTGTAATGTCCTTTCAATCTACAGTATCTACATACTTGCCCTATAGCAGGACACTTTTTGTCATTTGATAAATGACCTGGAATTCTACATTTGAAACATATATAATCTTTTGACTGAGAGAACTGACTTTTGTACTTTGCTTTACTCGCATTAGATTCATCAGCATTGCTTTTTTTATTGCATTAACTTCAGACACTTTTTGTTCAGCTAATTCTTTCAAACCCAACTTCATGTCTTCAAATTTATGAGCTATATCCAAAGCTTTGTCGAGGGTTAAATCCTCTGCATCTAATACCTTAGCTTGAAGTTTGACATCAGCCACTTTATGCACCATTTGATCTCGAAGCATTTGATCGTGAAAAGTAGAATAGTTACATTTTGATGCTAAAATTCTCAAATCATTCATGAATGAATCAATAGACTCGTTAACGAGTTGACCTCTACTGAGAAATTTGTGGCGTAACGCAACTTCATTTATTTTTTTTATATATCGTTTGTCCATTTGTTTGATAGCTTCTAGAAACACATCCACCTCATCATCAGTTTGATTACTAATTGGTGGAAGATGCTTCAAAATATCTCTTCCTTCTGCACCCAGACAATGTTTCAAAATAGCAAGTTTTCGTTTGTCTGTATAGTCATTACCACCGATAGCTTCCAGATAAGCAAAGAATTCTTCCTTCCAACGTTTCCATTCCAATATTGGTTCCCCAGGAGAAGATAGGAAAGCAGTAGGCGCAGTTAGACTCTCCATATTTGTGTTTGAAAACATACACAAATGTTTGATAACAGGTTTGAGCGGTGAGGCAAACAAGCAAATAACAATGAACTTGGCAAGAAAAATGTATAAGGTTCATAAAGATCGTTTAAAATCAATGCCCAATACCTTTTTTTTTTTTTAGTTGAATCAAAAATAAATAATTTTGTATGTTTTTGTAAAGATTTCACCATAAATATTGATATTTTTGAAAAAAGAAACAAATTGCCAAGGTTTTATCCATTTTTCTTCATAAATGCTGATAGTCGCGCTGATTCCCGTTTTTTATTAATCCAAAATGGCCGCGACGTTGCGTGACGCTTTTCCCAATTCAAAATGGCCGCCACATTTTAATTTAGAGAAATTCTTCCTTCCCAATTCAAAATGTCCGCCGCGTAATAGCGTGATGACGTCACGCGTCTTCGCGCTTGCGCATTGGGTATGGATAACGCCGATATTGTAAAAAAAAAAAGAAAATTGCCAAAGTTTCTCACCGCTTTATGCCTGAACGCGGGGGTTTTCACGAGGAGTGTTTAGGAGACAGCAGCCACACTCCGAATTACCCCTCAGCAGGAAAAGATGCTTCGGAAGAATGAATTCCATGATCTGCACTGTGCAGGACTCCAGGCTTAGACGCTCCGCTTTTCCGATCGTCGCCAGTGAAATAAGGTGAGGTCTTCCAGAGTATGCTGGTAAATATTAATCTTTATTTGACAGAGGCTGCTAAGATGCTCATAGGTAAAAAGCCTGGGTCTAACTGTCTCCACTGGAATCTGGGACATCCCGTGTTCCAGATTCCAGCTGTGACATCACCAAGATACCACAGAGTCTAGCATAGGTTTCGTACAGGAAGGGTACAAAATACTATGCATAGACACAGAGGAGCAACTAGAGCCAAATTTCGGGGAGGGGGGGGGCAAATTCTACCAGCAATAGGCAGGGTGGAGATGATTTGGGTGAAAAAACAACAAAGCCTCGTTAACACATAAATGGTCTTATAAAAACCTGTGAAGTACTCGGGTACGGCTGTGATGAGCTCAAAAACTGTCTGTGTGTGTGACCGGGAAGCTGTCTCAGCCCAGGCTGGCACACATGATGGGGGGCTGAACCCCTTTGAGCCCAAGACTGGAGGGAAAGCTTCTCTCACTTTGTATGTATGCTGCACAGTGCAGCACGCACGCAAAGTTGGAAAAGGAAGGAGAAATGAAAGCATTTCTCCTTCCTTGCGCCTAGTTTAAAAGGGCGCAGGTTTCTCACGCTAAACCCAATCTACTGTATTTAGGCAATTGGGTTTAGCGTGAGAAACCTTGGGTAGTTGCTCTGCCCTTGGTATGCCCATGGTGCAAAGTAATGCGAAGCAGCGCAGATTTTTACACTCACGCTTCCAGTGTCCAATTTCGCCGCAATTAAAACAAGGTTGCTTTTGTTTTAGCTCTTCAATGTTTATATTAAATTTTGGCTTATTTACAAAATTTCCTTTGAACTTTCCTGAATTCTGCTAAAAAAAATTATTTTCTAGGGTTGCTATCTGCTGTTCAGCTACCTTCACTTGTGCCCACATTGCCTTTTCCTTGAGTTTCTTTTGTTTTGAATCTATTTCATCACTGCAGTATTTTGCCTTTCTCAGTATATCATCGACTGAAAGTGACTGCCAGCCGACAATTCCGTTTCTAATCATTTCTCCAATTTCAGGTTTCAGGCCATAAACAAATCTATAAATGAAGTGGCTCATGTCACTCTCACTTAATTTTTCATAACCACTGTATTGTTTAAATACCAGGAGTAATCTTTCATAAAAAGAATGAACTGATTCTTTTGGCTCTTGGTTTGTCCTGTCTATTTTAACCCAATCTACTTCTTTGGCAGGAATCTTGTTTTTCAGCCAGACAATTACTTTGTCATAGAAATCCATGACAATGTCCGAAGGAGCACCTGTTACTTTATGTCGAGGCGGTTCTTCCTTAGGCCAACTAATAGAAATTTTACATTCTGTCCAAAGATCTGATGGGACAACAATGTCAAAGAAACCATCAAGATCAATCCACAGAACTTTTGAAACCTTTATGAATCTGTCAACCTGACGATACCATTCTACTAGCTTTTCTCTCAGCCGAGGAAAATCATTTGTAAAGAGGAGAATATCCTGTCTTGTCCAAGGAACATGAACATAACCTCCACCAGCTATTTCCCTCATAGGAAATTCACCAAAAACTTCTCCTCGATCTCTCTTTTCTTCTTCTCTTTTCTTTGTCCATTTAACTCTCCATTTGCTTAATTCACCTAATCTCTTTAGAAACACAATTAGTTATTTTACATGAGTTATCCTGCCTGTGGTATTTAGATTCTCAATATCCTTCTCAGAAAAATCCACTCTGTAATGTTTTTGCAATTGTTTTTGACGACTCAAATCTATTTCTAATTCAGCAGCCACTTCTTCAAATTGTTCGTATTTATTTTTAGTTTTCCACTGAATGCTTTTGCAAATAAACAACAGTTCATCATCCTGATATTGCTTCAAACAGTCAGTACCAATTGTGCCAATAATTAATTCTTCTAAATCTGCTTTTAATTTTGCAACATCAAGTTGTTTAGACTCAGGAACTTGTTGAGAAATCTGTGTTAAATCTGTTTTATTTGTGGTCTTTTCTAAAGAACCAGAATCAGAATCTGCGGCTGATTGTGTGACACCGTTTGACAAACTTTGATTTAAAGTTAAATTTGGCATTGTTTTATCCCTGTGCATTTCTGTTAACTCTGAATAAAACGTTTCAGCCACTTTTTGAATTTCTGCATTTAATGGATTCGTTACGAATGTCTATTTTCGCCATGGTCAAAAACTGGTACAACAGGACCAATTGTAACTGGTACTGTTACTGCTTCCATGCCTTTTGTTAACTGTTGAATTAATTCTCCCTTCGCCTTTATATAATCTGAAATGTTTGGTATATTTTCAGGAAGCTCTGCTTTTTTGTCATTTTTCGGGAAATTATTTCTCGTATTTGAACTTTCTCTTGGAGTATTTGATTTACTTCTTGATCTCGCCCTTTCAGGTAATCTCATAAATCTGGGTGAATTATCATCAATCTCTCTAGGAGGTGCACTAGGAGAAATTCCTGAAAGATTTCTTGTGGTAGACTGCGAACAACTTGGCTGATAAGGTGGTGGATTGACAAAATTTCTTCTAAAACTGAATCATCTCATTTTTCATCAAGATGACCTTTTTTCTGAGAATTCTTTTGACCTGCTGTTTCAACAACCATTTCTAAAACCGGATACAAACCCTCATACATGTCCCCTTTTCTCCAACGACGCACTTTATCTTGGTGGGTTTCCCTATTAATGCCTCTTGGTGTTCCCCAATTTTCTCTATCGAGCTCCATCATTTCAACTTCCAATTCAAGTAAAGCTTCAAATTGAGTGGGTCTGGGTCTTGGTGAAAGAGCCATCATTTTATCTCTTAAGTTTCTTAAAACTTTAACATTAAACGATCTATCTTCTGGCCAGGCTAAAATACCATCATCTTTGGTATATTGTATTCAATTTTCAAACCAGAGGACCGTATGATAACCATATTCTCCTTCCATATATGCTGCGGGTGTTTTATACTTATGAAGTAATTTTCCACCACGCAATTCAATTTTCTTGTCAGGATTGAATACATTTTTCATTTTCTGAAACCATGAAGGCTTCTTTTCTTCCTTATACCAATAACTCATGTTTTAAAACTATTCCGTTTAATTTAGAAAAGATCGTAAGTATTTCCTTGTTGTTCCGCTACTCTAGCCAATCCGTGCGCGAAACTCACCAACAAGCCAATCAGGTTAAGCCACATCACTACCTTGCTCAACCAATGAGAATCCTGTTTTCAGAAAGGACCAATCCGCTAACAGCTCGTTTCGGTCACGTGAACCAATCAGCGCGCTTGCTGTGACGTATGTTAACCAATTGCAGCGCGAACCCTGTGACGTATACTGCCGCTGCAGTGAAGCTGCGCGCGTGTCAGTGTCACTCCGTAAACTCACCCCTCCTTTACAAAATATTTTCACAGCGCCATTTTAAAACAATCCCTTTCAATGGATTTCAGTTAATTACTACAGAAAAACAAACCATTTGTCCGTTTCACTAAACAAAGTGATAGTTTTACCAGATATTCGAGATTTCACTCTTGTGAAATAGACGACGCTATTTTCACAAAAAACTGTTTTAAGCATTCATACTGGAAAACCTATTCATGTATACATGAAATCTTCGGTAGGTCTTTAACCAACCAATAGAAATCCACAAACGCCACTAAGAACAGACAACGCTACCTTACCCTTCAGACAAGCTCGGAAAAATCCTACTACTTTTTTCGCAACGAGTTTTAAAACGGGCCCTTTGTCCCTTTACTCAGAGCTACGATTTCATAGGCAAACCTCACTATACATACAACCTGGCATACCTAAAATCCCTAAAATTGTGTTGTACGTCCACAACACTTAGTGATATTTCAGTACCACTAATTTGAAACAGAACAAATGAACAAATGAACTGTGTAACTTCACCTGTCACACTACTCTGCCGGCACATAGGATTTTTCTCACTGCTGGAAAAAACCTTTCGACAACATATAACAACTAGACAAACTTAACATGTGTTAAACATGTATCCTATGTAATTACCATGTAACATGTCAGTTACTATAGTAACCGAACTCTGCTACCAGAGAATTGATCCAGCGGGCCAAAGGAAATTCAGTCTCATATGTACAACTCTACACCACAATACTCACCATTATTAATAATTTCTACACTAGGCCCATAAATGTCTGTGACATGAATTTGACCAACTGAATCATATGACCTAACTAATCAAACACCTTTAAAAACATTTAATTAAGTCAAAATCATAGGCAATGGATTAACTAATGGTAACTCAAAGAAACAAACAAGACCAGCTTGTCATTTCAAAATCTATTTTATTAACTTTATTTGTCAAGCAAAGAGCATTATAGAATTTTATTTCTTTAATAGCTTTTATTAAACAGCTTTATTTTATTAGAAAGGCGCATAAGTCTGTCCGTTCAAATCAAAAACAGCATGAGAAATGTTTAAGCATTTAAGAAATCATTCCCTAGTCCCTATTTTCCCTAACTTAGCTAATGAAACCTAAAGGGAAAAATCACAAGTTTGAAAGAATCTTATGTGAGTCAAAAAACCGACAGCATCTCTGGAGCACAGGAACGAACCAACAGTGCTCTTTCCAAGGGGGCAATTTTATTCCTTTTCTCTATCTAAAACTAACTAAAATAATACAAATATCCGACCAACACGAAGCATGATTGGTCCAGAAATGTCACTCGATGAAGTCATTTGCCTTTCACATTGAAAGAAACACGTTCTTTGAAAGCAACATTGTCCTTTGACTACATGTGTCACAGGCTCTTCCGAAGCTTGCAACATTTGATAAAAAATGTTCATTGCTTCCTCCGTCCAAGCTTTTCCGCCGCTACACATCCTGTCCTTGGCAATGAAAGTTTTAAACAATGATTATCTCAACGCTCTGCACAGCCTTACTTTCGCGTGTGTTTTTCAAAGAATTATGAAGAAAATGTTTTCTTTTCATTCACTGCTGTGCAAGGCCCAACTCGACCGGACTTCGGACTTCCATTTTAGAAATAGGCCACAGGCCTCTTTTAGCATGACTCTAGTATGCAAGGAAACACAAGACATCAATTAATTCAAGTAATGATAATCATTCTGTTACCCACCCCCTTGACTAATATTAACCCATTAATCTAAGTTACCTAGCGTTAAGCACAAAAGATAAACAAAACACTGTCACATGAAAGACACAACAGAAACAAAAGCACATTTAAGAAAATGCACATGTTATTATTAAAAACAGCCGCAATTAATGTGTGATAAGACAAAAGACAAAGTCAATATATTATTAAAACAAAGTGACAAATACAACAAGAGCATATAGGATCCGTACCCTCCAGATCTTCCCCCGCCGCCCAACCACCCTAGACATGCAAGATCCCCACATTTGAAATCACCAAGAGATTCTGGTGGGGTAAAAAAGGCCATGTTTATTCACAACATTGTATAAACATGACAAGCAATAACATGCATATCTTTATTTACAAGTTACATTCATAACTACTTTTATGAGCATACGATGCTCCAACACCTTCCCAACCCTAAGGGAGGAACACCATCTGGTTCGCATCTCGCAACTGGGTACCCTACGCCAAGTGCCGTGCACCTGCCCCTTAGAGTGGTGGGTCCTGCCCTTCGATCCTTGTCCGCCATTACCAGGGCCCACCTCTCGACCACCAGGCTGCCCAGGGTCGCCCGGGAGGCTCGAAATCTGTTGCCCTAGCCTCCCCAGCCGGTGGTCACTTCCTCCCAGTGGAGAGCTTGCCATATCCCCCCTCAGAGCTGGCCTATGGAGCCCGGCAGGCGGGCTCCCATCCATTTTTTTTAGCCACTAGTTACAGATCGCAGGTCTCTTCTCCGCAGAACGCCCCTCAAACCATTTATCTAAGGGACGGGTGGGTGGGAGTTTCGGAAAGCCGGCCAGGATCACGAGAATGGCCAGGTGCCGGCGTGAGCAGTCAGGTATCCAGGAGTGATAGCGGGAACAGAGACCCCAGTCACAGGGAGCTGACCCTAAATAGGCCCAGAGACTCCCCCCCCTGAGCCCCAGGTCACGCGATATCGCCGGACCGGAAATGGGTCGGCCGGACGCCGATTGGGCCGTCCGCCCGACCAACCACCAGAGACCAGGGGCGGGCGGGGTCCCGAGATGCCGGGTCCTAAGTGCGCGCGGCGTGATTCTCCGCGCTTGTCATAGGACCCGTACCCTCCAGATCTTCCCCCGCCTCCCAACCACCCTAGACATACAAGATCCCCACATTTGAAATCACCAAGAGATTCTGGTGGGGTAAAAAAGGCCATGTTTATTCACAACATTGTATAAACATGACAAGCAATAACATGCATATCTTTATTTACAAGTTACATTCATAACTACTTTTATGAGCATACCATGCTCCAACACCTTCCCAACCCTAAGGGAGGAACACCATCTGGTTCGCATCTCGCAACTGGGTACCCTACGCCAAGTGCCGTGCACCTGCCCCTTAGAGTGGTGGGTCCCGCCCTTCGATCCTTGTCCGCCATTACCGGGGCCCACCTCTTGACCACCAGGCTGCCCAGGGTCGCCCGGGAGGCTCGAAATCTGTCGCCCTAGCCTCCCCAGCCGGTGGTCACTTCCTCCTAGTGGAGAGCTTGCCATATCCCCCCTCAGAGCTGGCCTATGGAGCCTGGCAGGCGGGCTCCCATCCATTTTGTTTAAACACTAGTTAATGATCGCAGGTCTCTTCTCCGCCACAAGGGTGGCCAAGGCCCACAGGTCTGACACCCTCCCCACCTGCGTTCAGGATAAATGACCAAAGTTCTCGGATGAAAGTATCAGTTCCAAAGTCCGACAAATGTACCCCATCCTGGTGGTACATCATTTCTCCGGAAATCATCCGGTGCTGGAGGTAGCGCAAGCGGCCCTTCACTGAGCACAACCTTGCTAGTTCGCCGTCAATCGCCTCACCGAGACGTTCAAAGATCTAGGACGCACTCCTGGGCCCCATGCCCTGCGTGATATCATGCCAGACCAGACTATTTTCGTTGATGGGAACTCATGCCCCAGCCATGCAAACTCTGCTAGTAGGGCCTCCTTGACGGCCAAGCGCCCTCTGTCGACCATGTCGTTGCCTCCCAAATGCAAAATAATCCAATCCGGCAGTTTGTGCTCTCGTGCCCTGAGCTCCTCGACGATCCGCCTCAAATGTCGGATACGCATCCCTCCAACGCCATGCCATACGAATTCGGTCTCGCCCAATGCGGCCGGTTTCACCACCTCTCTTCGCTGCAAGCGCACCGCCGCTTGACGCACGAAAGAGTGCCCGAGTACCCATACCACGGAAGCGGGTATACTAATCAGAAAGGAGAGAGATGAAGCCGTTAGACACTGCACACATATGTTTTACAACAATTCAGGCCGTACATATCGCTTATAGCAGTCAGAGGTCCAGCGACCTACGCTTTTCACAATGTTGGGGGTGAGACCGGCCCCCGCCGCCAAAGTCGCGGCGCCAATCCTAAAGGAATGAGAAGAATAACCCGCTGCTCCCAGGCCCAGGTTCCCCAGAGCCAACCCAAATACTGCCTTAAACTGATATTGGGACAGGCAATCCCCATTCTCATGAACGAAAAGAGCCGACCCCCCCCCTGCTGGGCGTCGGGCCAGGTACGCCTGCATGCATGATACGGGGCAAGCAGCGATCCCCGGGGCTGGCA
The DNA here is from genome assembly GCF_964263255.1 of Lissotriton vulgaris. NCBI lineage: Eukaryota > Metazoa > Chordata > Amphibia > Caudata > Salamandridae > Lissotriton > Lissotriton vulgaris. The sequence continues at coordinate 179,460,979 of NC_141698.1, forward strand.
GCAAATGGATGGCGACCCCCTTTCCTGCTCGGTCTGTCTTGGACCGTCCCAACCGCACCACTATGCCCCCCGGGGAAATGTAGATATCCTTGAACTGCAAGCCTCCCCCATGGTCTACCCTGGAGGCCCCAACTATCTCACCCAGGCGAAAGGCCCCGTAGAAGGCCAGGCAGAAGGCCGCCCCCAGCATGGTTCCCTCGAATGGTGACTGGCAAATAACAGGCAGTACCCCCAAAATATCAATCAAGGTCGGGAGATCCAAAGGCCTACGACAGTCACGCCGTGGCCCGTCTAATCGGGCCTATCCTGCCACGGCCTTCCTGATCAAGAATGAAGCCCCGGGGTCCCGTTACCCCGCCAGTTTAGCAAAGAAGCCTATCGCTGCCAGGGAGGCCCTAGCATAAGACACTGTTTTGCCCTGATCCCGGAGAACCTGTAAAAAGGCATACATTGTTTCCGTAGAAAAAATCCTCGCATTACCCATCTGCCCCACAAATGATCTATACACATTAAACAGTGACTGATAGGCACGTTTGGTGCGATCACTCAGAGCGGCACCTACCAGCCCCACTAAAGCGGGGCTCCAATTTTCCACAGTGACGTAGGGAACGTCGTCATGCGCTCCTCCGCCTGCGGGTGGAACCTCCGGAAGTCATGCAACTTGGAACGAGACAAAGCGTCAGCAGCATGGTTATCAACACCAGGTATATGCGTAGCTTTAAAGGTCAAATTCAATTTCAAGCATGCCAACACCAACAGCTTCAGCAGCCTCAGCACATGCGGGCAAGTCGCCCCTTGCCGATTGATAACCTGAACCACCGCCATGTTATCCGACCAGAAGGTCACTGCCCTGTCCCTGAAGCGTTCCACCCAGACCGTAACTGCCACCCAAATGGGAAAAAGCTCTAAGAAAGCTAAATTCTTTGTCAAGCCTGCTAAGTGCCACTCTGCTGGCCAGACCGCCCCGCACCAGGAAGGGCCCAAGATCGCCCCAAAGCCAACGCTCCCGGCTGAGTCGGTGTATAGGCCTAGTTCAACGCTGGACACCGGCGGCGCGGGCCAAACTACTTGCCCCTTGAAATCTGTCAGGACGTCTCGCCACACCTTGAGGTCCTCCTTAACCCCTGCCTTTAATCGCACCCGATGGTGCTTCTGGGTAAGACCAACCATTGCTCTGGCTATAGACCTCGAGAAAGGGCGCCCCATGGGAATGATGCGCAAAGCAAAATTTAGCTGACCCACCAGAACTTGCAACTGATGCAACGTCACCTTCGGACACGCCAAGGCTACCTCAATGGCTAGGGAAAAGGCTCTTACTTTATCCATTGGCAATCTACATTCCCCCGCTACCGTCTCAATTTCAATGCCCAAGAAGGACATGCACGTGTCAGGGCCGACCGTCTTGCTCTGTGCCAGCGGCACTCCAAATTCCTTCAACATAGCCACCAGCTGACTCAGGGCCAACGCGCAGGCCTCTGAAGACGCGGGGCCCATCACCATGAAGTCGTCCAAGTAATGCACTACATCTGTACATCCTGATTTTTGCGAAAACACCCATTGCAGCATGGAGCTAAAGGTCTCAAAGTACTTGCCGGAGACCGCACAACCCATAGGCATACATCTGTCATAATAAAATTGCTGTTGGACCTGAAAGCCTAGCAAATGGTAATCCTCGGGGTGCACCGGCAACAAGCGGAATGCTGACTCAATATCAGTTTTTGCTAGCAACGCCCCCCGGCCAAGCTCCCTCACTTTCTGAACCGCGGCATCAAAGGACGAGTACGTCACTGAGCATACTGCCGGGTCGATGGCATCGTTCACCGATGCACCCCTCGGTGCAGATAGGTTATGAATCATCCTGAATTGTCCCGGCTCCTTCTTGGGCACTACTCCCAGAGGAGATCACACATAGTTCTCCCAGGGAGGAGCCGGGAAAGGGCCTGCTACTCGGCCTAAGGCCCGCTCTTTTTCCACCTTTGTGGCCACTACTGAGGAATGGATTCTCGCTGACACTTGATTCCTACACTGATTAATAGGGGGGACATGAGACGCTGGGATACGAAATCCCCTGGAAAAACCCTCGAACAACATCCTAGCAGCTGCCTTGTCCGGGTACCTGTTCAACCAAAAAACCATCTTCTCAATATCCACTGGAGTAGGCAATTTAGACTTGGGGAGGCTTGATATCCTTAGGGGCTGTACCCCCCGTTCTTTGGTTTTCTTGTTGCACTTGGGTTCGGGATGGGATGGGTGACCGTAGTAGGCGCATGCATGCTTAAACTTGCACTGCCCGGGGGGCCACGTGCACCCTTTGCCATTGAATACCCAGCATGTACCTTTCTTCTCGCCCGGCCCTCCCTGGAAAGTCCGAAAAGGCTGCCTAGCTGGGTGTTCCCTATTGCTCACGCTCTCTAACCAGGCATTGACCTCAACCTGATCCCAACAAATGGAGGGGTTTTCTTCCTTCGCCCAGCGAAACTCCCTATCATAAGTCAGCCAAGCTGACCCCCATGAGTGGAGTGAGCCTTCACGATTTTATTGGTATAAAACACCAGCGGAATCGCCAACTCTGGCCTCTTTTCTAACAACACTGTCACATACACGTGAAAGCCGAACAACCAATTTGTTATTGTTTCTTCAATCCTAGATCTCCGGTCTCGGAAGGAGTGCTCTTTCCCCTCCCTGTCCTTGTAACCCTCCTCTCTTCTCTTCGGCCTGATAAGGGAGAATATATCTACGTAGGCTCCCTTCCAAATCTTTTACTCGCATTTCCATACTCACATGCGTAGCTAACAACCCTGACTGAGACAACACGTTCCCCCGACTAGCCCCCACCTCGCTGCTCCTTGCTGTACCGTCACCAGGCTTACCTCCTGTAGATGTTACAGCTATCGCTGTCACGGGGGGTGGGCTCCAATAGCTACACTGGGCAACGCCTTGCGCGACTCGACTAAGTGCGCCAACTGCCTCTGAATGTCCTGCAATGCGCCCTGTTTTGTGGCCCGCGGGGGCACCCATGGTCCCGCCGCTCCAGCGCTCACTCTCTCTAATACTTTTTCCGGAGCTGATAATTGGCCCACCAATGTGGAAACTGACGCCAGCAAGCTATCTAATGGATCCCCCGCGGCTGCCACTGCGGCCACCGGCTGCGGTGGGAGTGGGGCCGGAGGGACCGTAACCATTGGTACCGCGCCTCCCGGGGCCAACGCCTTCAGCGCCTCCCTAATCTCAGATAAAACTGAACCCACTGGGTCTACTGGCGTGGTCACATTCGGGATGGGATCAGAAGGGTAAACCTGCTCTGCATCTAACGGAGGCGTGGGGACGGGACCTACTGATCCCTCGTCCTGCTTCCCCCTGGCAGGGCTAGGCCTACTCTTCTCCTGCCTGGCTCCCCCTTTCCTTTTAGGCTGATCCTTTGCTTTCTTCTTTAATGGCGGACAAGCGGCTTTCGAAGGTCCCCCCCTGCGCGGCCGCTCTACTACCTCGGGCTGCGCTCCTCCCCGGGAAGAATCGCTCTCACCCCCACTATCGGGAGCCTCCTTGCTCAACTTCTTCAGCAGTAATTTCATAGTCTGTGCCAATTCAGGCTCAGAATCTTTTCGCTTCTGTCCTCCCTTTTTTGGCGCCATCCTATCTATATCGCGCTTCGCACTGTCTTGCTATAGCACCTAACGCGCCCTGAGTTCCCTGCTCCCGCACCCCTAAGCATCGTTCACGCCGCCTGGCAGGAGCCCGTACCACAAGGATCCCCGCACACAGCCGTAAGCCCCGTAAGGCAGCGACACTCCTATCCCCCAGCACCCACCGTGACCCACGGCTGCCCACGAGGCCACCGAGGCACTCGACCCCATACCTGGCAACGCAAACGATGCTCGATCCTTCTGCTTCTAGAGTTTCGGAAAGCCGGCCAGGATCATGAGAATGGCCAGGTGCCGGCGTGAGCAGTCAGGTATCCAGGAGTGATAGCGGGAACAGAGACCCCAGTCACAGGGAGCTGACCCTAAATAGGCCCAGAGACTCCCCCCCCCCCTGACCCCCAGGTCACGCGATATTGCCGGACCGGAAATGGGTCGGCCGGACGCCGATTGGGCCGTCCGCCCGACCAACCACCAGAGACCAGGGGCGGGCGGGGTCCGGAGAGGCCGGGTCCTAAGTGTGCGCGGCGTGATTCTCCACGCTTGTCATAATATTAGTCCCACGTGTTTGTGAAGGTGCACATTATTCTAGGTTGAATTAGTACAAAAACATGCAACACTCATTAATGTATTATGAATTATGGGAGTTTAAATCTGCGGACAGATTGTTAACTTATCTCTGAAGTCCGCTTCATCAACTGCAACAGCTACAGCGACAGTTAGTGAATCAGCAGAGCCAATTGAATCAGCAGAGCCAAATTCCACAGCCACCCTTGCCAAATTGCACGAATACACAGAGATACAGTCCAGAGACGGGTTTCTGCGGAGCTGAACAGGTAAAAAGATCACAAGTGAATGTGTCAAATGTCTGAACAATTTTGGCTAAAAGAAAATGAGAGCAGTGACTCAGAGGATTACTCATGACGGTGCCTGAGAGAGGAAGAAGAGTGTGTACTTGGAGCCACTCTTGAGGTAGATCAGTCAGGTCCATTTGTTAATGGTAAAGTGAATGACAAAGATATCACTTTTCTTGTGGACACTGGTGCCACCAGTTCTACTATCAGATCAGTGGAAATTGAAATTCTTCCTCTCTCGTGTGAAACCATCCAGGTAGTTGGCGTAGCTAATCAGCAAATAAAGACAGATCTGACAAAACCAGTTGATGTTGAGATTGGAAATTACAAAGACAAACACAGATTTGTTGTCTGTAACAGCAGTCCTGTTAATCTATTAGGACGTGATTTGTTATGCAAGATGAATTGCAAAATATACTGCTAACCGGATGGTATTGAGCTTCAAACTTTAGAAGAAGATGGTCTGTATGAATTGACATTGCTAATGGTTGACGAAGAAAATAAAATGTTCCCTGCTTTTGATAAAAACAATTTACCTGAAGAATTGAAAGAGGCAGTTAATCCGAAAATTTGGGATTTAACTGGTGATGAAATGGGTTTAATCAAACATATGGACCCAGTAAAAATTACTGTGAGACAGGGAATAGATTTTCCAAACATTCCTCAGTACAAAATGAAACCTGAAACTATTGAAGGTGTAATTCATGTGATTGAAAAGTTCATTAAGCAAGGTGTTTTGAGAGAGATTGAAAGCAGCCCATGTAATTCACCGATTATGGGAATTAAAAAGCCAAACGGAACTTACAGGATAGTTCAGGACCTGAGAAAGGTTAATAGGATAGTTGCTCCTTGCTGTCCAGTTGTACCAAACCCAGCCGTAATTCTATATCAGATTCCGCATGATGCAGAATGGTATACGGTCATTGACCTATGTAATGCTTTCTTTACAGTTCCACTGCATCCAGATAGCCAACAAATTTTTGCGTTTAGATTCCAGGATCGCATATTAGCATGGTGTCGTATTCCTCAAGGGTATACTGAGAGTCCATCTATCTTTAATCAGTTGTTAAAGAAATCCCTGGAAGATTTAAAATTGCCTGGAGAGTCAACATTGGTTCAGTACATAGATGACCTCCTAATTGCAGGAAAAACAAGAGAAAATTGTGTTACTGACACCATTACACTTTTGAATCGATTGGCAGATGAGGGACATAAAGTGTCACCTGCTAAACTACAGTTTTGCAAAAAAGAGGTTAAATACCTTGGTCACAGAATTGCAAAAGGAATTAGACAAGTGACAATTGAGAGAATAAAAATGATTCGAGCAATACAACCACCAACAACACAAAGACAGATCAGGATGTTTCTTGGAATGGTTGGTTATTGTCGCCAATGGATTTGTGGGTTTTCAGTAATTGCGAAACCACTGCAAAGGCTGACAAAGGCAGACATAAAAGACCCGTTTGTTTTGACAAAAACAGAATTGGAGGCTTTTGAAAAGCTAAAGAAAAGTCTCTGTGAAGCACCAGCATTGGGGATGCCTGATTACGACAAAGAATTTGAGCTGTACTGCAGTGAAAGGGAAGGTTGTGCAATATCAGTTCTTATTCAGAAACATGGAAAGATGAGAAAACCAATAGCATACTTTTCAGCTGTTCTTGATCCTGTTGCAAAAGCATTGCCAGGTTGCTTAAAAGCAGTGGCTCCTGTTTAAGAACAGATGAAGGCATTCTGAGAGCAACATATTCAGTTTGCACAGTTTCTGAGATAATTGAAGGTTCAACTCTTGAAGGAATTCATTCAGCACAAGTGGCAGAATTAGTTGGTTTAATTCGTGCCTGTGAGAAAGCAGAAGGGAAAAAGGTTACCATAGTGACTGATAGTCAGTATGGATATGGAGTAGTTCACGACTATGGTAAACTCTGGTCTCAAAGAGGTTATTTGACCTCTGCGGGAACTCCAATCAGAAATGCAAAATTGATCAAAAGACTGATCGATGGCATTCAGTTGCCAGAAAAGATTGCTGTTGTCAAATGTGGAGCACACAAAAAGGGAAAAGTCTATATAACTAAAGGAAATGCTTTTGCTGATGAAACTGTACGTTACTGTGCGAAAAACAATCTTTCACTTAATCGGGAAAAGGATAATGATCATGTCATGAACTCTCTCATGCTAATATCTGTTGTAGAAACATGGCAGGGAGTAAAAGACTTACAGGATGAGGCAAATGATGAGGAGAAAAACACATGGCTCAAAGAAGGTTGCAGACAGCGTGAGGAAGATGACATTTGGGTTTACAAAGATGGCAGACCTGTTATGCCCAATTGCATGATTGCTGACATCGCACGGATGTACCATGGTCCAGGACATTTAGGAAGAGACACAATGATTAGATTGTTCAGGGAAACTCGGTATAATCCAAAATTTAGGATTATTGCAGAGTCACTTTGCCAGCGTTGTTTAATCTGTCAGCAAATCAATCCAAACAGAAAAACAGTTGTAAGTTTGGGAACCATAGGACCAGAGTGTGGTCCTTTTACCAGATTGCAAATGGATTTCATTGACATGCCACCCCATAACAAGTTGAGATATGTCCTTGTTATTGTTTGTCTGTTTTCAAGATGGGTGGAAGCGTTCCCAACTCGTCACAATGACTCAGTTACGGTGGCAAAATTGCTTTTGAGGGAGATCATACCTAGGTACGGATTTCCAGTGACCATTGAAAGTGATCGTGGCACACACTTTGAAAACAGACTGCTTACATTGATTTGTGAGGCTTTTGGCATAAGGCAAAAGTTACATTGTGCTTACAGACCAGAAGCATCAGGTGTTGTTGAACAGATCAATGGCACAATTAAAAACAGAATTTCAAAAATGTGCTTAGCCATAGGAGTGAAATGGACAGGTGCACTTCCACTTGTCTTAATGTCTTTGAGGAGCACACCAGATAAAAAGACAGGTCTTAGCCCTCATGATATACTCATGGGAAGAGTAATGAGACAAGCTTTTGTTCCAGTTGGAAAATTGTTAGCAATAAATGATAGTGCAATTTTAGATTACTGTAAGCAGCTATCTGTCATGGTAACTTCTGTATTCCATCAGGTGGGAACAGATGTGATTTCAAAAGAAAAGGAGCAGGCTCATGATCTTTTGCCAGGAGACTGGGTCAGGACAAAGGTTCATCGGAGGAGGAACTGTTTAGTACCCAGGTGGCAGAAAGCAAGACAGGTGATACTAGTCACAACAAATGCTGTCAAGTGTAATGGTCTGAAGAGGTGGGTGCATGCAAGTCACACCATTCGCGTACCACCTCCTGATAACCCTGATGAAGATAGTGACGACACTACAACTGATTCAGACTCAGAAAAAGAACCTGAAGATCCAAATTCTGAAGATTGACAGGAAAGTCGGCATCTGAGAAATTCTGATGTGGATCAAGCATCAAATGAAAAAGATCTAGAAATTGTCGTTGTTATTCAGAAAATGAAGATGTTCGAGGAAAAAGAACTGAAAAAGAAACTGTGTCAGAAGAGATTCAAGATCAGGAGAGTATTGAAAAGCAGATTGGAAGCTCTGAAAGCAGGAACGGAAATTCTGGAACTGGGAAGTTAGAAGTAATACGGAAAAGGAGGACGAATTGCCAAGTACCAGCTACAGAGACGTTGTTCCTAACGGAGTGAAGCTGCCGAGTAAAGAAGTTCCTAGATACAGTATTGAAATCTCTGAAACTGACTCTGATGAAAGTGATGAAGAGTCTGAAATAAGAAAATTCAGAAAAAGAGCTTGGAAAGCTGAATGTAATGAGATTGAGCCTGAAAAGAAACTCTTGAGAAAAGGTGATATCTGGCCCAAAGAAGACTTGAAGTTCAAGTTGGTGAAGAAATCAAAAGAGCAGATTAACGAGATATCCAGTCAAAAGAGTGAATCAGACAAAAAAGAACAAGTTGGAAAGAAAATTGAAGTAATTAGCAGAAAAAGCAAAAGACCATTGAGGCCAAATCAGAAGTACAAGTCTCCAGAGTAGGCCTACATAATAATCCCACCAGTAGTTGAAGTTAGCAGTAGCAGTCAGGAAGATTTGGAAGGAAATAGTGACAATGATTAGGTTTCATTTTCTTTAAGTTGAGGTTCATTTTTGGCACAAGGCTGAAGAAATTGTTTTAGGTGACACAAGGTCGAAGAAATTGTGTTAGCTGGAAACACTTTTTATGGACGCATGGTCGAAGAAAAGTTGTTAGAGGGTTACTATAAAAAAAAATAAAAAGGGAGGGTATTATTTCAATTAAATACTAATTTAAAATTTTTGTTTTAAGTAAAAAATGTAAATTGTAAATTGATACTTGTATAGCGCACTACTCACCCGCAAGGGTCTCAAGGCGCTTGTACGAATACTGCTGTGGTACCCATCCTGGCTTTCCCTGTGAGGCGTCCACTCCTGGGCACCCCCAAGGTGGAGGCCAGGCATCCTTAGCGTTGTGGGGGCCGTTGTGGAGATTAAGCAAGCTATTGCCCAGAGTTCTAATCATTCTAGTTTGGTTAATCTTAGCAGTCATCTTTCATCTTGGCATTGACAAAGAGGATTATAAAATAAACATGACAAGCAAAGCTGAAACTAAACAAGCTGCTCATGTTGTTGCAGGCAAAACTAACAGGATTATTGAGCATAAACCAGAGATTCATCAGGACAGATCTGTTAGTGACTTTTCTACTAATTCCTTTTCAAGACTCTTGACAGAGTATGTTAGAGTCATGGATGTCAAAGATTGTTATGTGTGTTAATCTTCCTACTTCGGTCTCTGAAGGGGTCAAGTATAATATGCTTCCTCTTACTTATGGAATAACATGCAGTGTTATATCAAGCTTGTTCTATCAGACAGGTCGTCTGGAGTATAATTACTCGGACTTTGATTAAATCTTCGCTAATCTGAAAATTGTACATAGTTTTAACAAAGTCAGACCTGCTAAACAGATGAGGGAATTCTTTCTGGTAACTAATGAACTTACCTACGAATACGCTTACAAAAATAATTTAACCTGCAAGATGAGAGATGAAGAAAGATCTTTTCTCAAGTTGGTTGAGGAAAGGAGGGCAATTTATAAAAGAAATGAGATGCTGAAACAGACTAAATCCAGGTTTTGGCAGCTTGAGGATGAGAAGCTTAATGGTGAAAATTGATTTTCTGCTATTCATATAGATGATCCAGTTAGTGGAAAATTCTGCATTAGAAGAGATAACACGCTTAATGACAATTATTTTGTCGGTGCAAGTCAATGTGAGGACACTTATCGTATTGTAGGGGGTTGGGGATTCAAAGGTGGTAGAGACCCAATTTTCCCTGGAATTTATTTTGTCTGTGGGAATAAGGCATATTTCATCTCCCGGACCATTGGTATGGCACATGTTACCTTGGTCTAGTCTTTCCTAAAAATTTTCATGTGGACAGAAATGGGGAAGGTTCATTTGAAATTGGCAAACACCTGAATAGATACAAAAGAGAAAGCTTCACTGAAATTATGGGACATATATTTGGTGCAATAATTCCTATGGTGGGAATAACTCTGAATGCAATCAAATCAGAAAGGTTTCTACAATTGTTGACAGATTGTCCACTGATACAGCAAGTGGTTTTCAAATGGTTAATACTGAGCTCATTGCCACCAGAAGCATGGTTATGCAAAACAGGCTTGCTTTAGATATTTTCCTAGCAAAAGAGGGAGGGGTCTGTGGGATTTTGCATGTCCAGCACTGCTGCACATATATCCCAGATAAAAGTCAGAACATAGAATTACTGATAAAGAATATCATAGGCATATTTCAGTCTACCGGACCATTGGTATGGCACATGTTACCTAGGTCTAGTCTTTCCTAAAATTTTTCATGTGGACAGAAATGGGGAAGGTTCATTTGAAATTGGCAAACACCTGAATAGATACAAAAGAGAAAGCTTCACTGAAAATATGGGAGATATATTTGGTTCAATAATTCCTATGGTGGGAATAACTCTGAATGCAATCAAATCAGAAAGGTTTCTACAATTGTTGACAGATTGTCCACTGATACAGCAAGTGGTTTTCAAATGGTTAGTACTGAGCTCATTGCCACCAGAAGCATGGCTATGCAAAACAGGCTTGCTTCAGATATTCTCCTAGCAAAAGAGGGAGGAGTCTGTGGGATTTTGCATGTCCAGCACTGCTGCACATATATCCCAGATAAAAGTCAGAACATAGAATTACTGATAAGGAATATCACTGAATTTCACTCAGAAATAGAACCCCTGGAAGGTGACAATTTCTCAGAACGTTTGGCTAAAAGGTTTGGGTCAATCAGGGAATGGTTTGCTGACATCGGTAGTTCAATCATTGGCAAAGTGCTTTATCCTGTAATAGTCATTGTTATAGTGACACTTTTGTTAAAAATCAGTTGCATGATTCACAAAAGAAAGAAGCATGTGAGGGAAAAGAAGAGGATTTATAAACTCAGAAAAGCTCAGGATAAGGAGATAGAAATGGAGGAATTTCGTAGGGCCCAATATGAGAGCTCTAGACAAACTGCTGAAACAGGAGTTTAGATTTACTAACACAGGGAGAGATCATTATATGATATTTCTAAAAGTAAAATTTTGGGTAAATTTTGGGTTATGTTTGGTGATTTAGAAATCACCAGATGAGGGAGTTGATGAAGTGGACTTCAGAGATAAGTTAACAATCTGTCCGCAGATTTAATCTCCCATAATTCATAATACATTAATGAGTGTTGCATGTTTTTGTACTAATTCAACCTAGAATAATGTGCACCTTCACAAACACGTGGGACTAATATTATGTGCTCTTGTTGTATTTGTCACTTTGTTTTAATAATATATTGACTTTGTATTTTGTCTTATCACACATTAATTGCGGCTGTTTTTAATAATAACATGTGCATTTTCTTAATTGTGCTTTTTTTATGTCGTGTCTTTCATGTGACAGTGTTTTGTTTATCTTTTGTGCTTAACGCTAGGTAAATTAGATTAATGGGTTAATATTAGTCAAGGGTGTGGGTAACAGAATAATTATCATTACTTGAATTAATTGATGTCTTGTGTTTCCTTGCATACTAGAGTCATGCTAAAAGAGGCCAGTGGCCTATTTCTAAAATGGAAGTCTGAAGTCCTGTCGAGTTGGGCCTTGCACAGCAGTGAATGAAAAGAAAACATTTTCTTCATAATTCTTTGAAAACACATGCGAAAGTAAGGATGTGCAGAGCATTGAGATACTCATTGTTTAAAACTTTCATTGCCAAGGACAGGATGTGTAGCAGCGGAAAAGCTTGGACGGAGGAAGCAACGAACATTTTTTATCAAATGTTGCAAGCTTCGGAAGAGCCTGTGACACACGTAGTCAAAGGACAATGCTGCTTTCAAAGAACGTTTTTCTTTCAATGTGAAAGGCAAATGACTTCATCGAGTGACATTTCTCGACCAATCATGCTTCGTGTTGGTCGGATATTTGTATTCTTTTAGTTAGTTTTAGATAGAGAAAAGGTATAAAATTGTCCCCTTGGAAAGAGCACTGTTGGTTCGTTCCTGTGCTCCAGAGATGCTGTCATTTTTTTGACTCACGTAAGATTCTTTCAAACTTATGATTTTTCCCTTTAGGTTTCATTAGCTAAGTTAGGGAAAATAGGGACTAGGGAATGATTTCTTAAATGCTTAAACATTTCTCATGCTGATTTTGATTTGAACTGACAGACTTATGTGCCTTTCTAATAAAATAAAGCTGTTTAATAAAAGCTATTAAAGAAATAAAATTCTATAACGCTCTTTGCTTGACAAATAAAGTTAATAAAATAGATTTTGAAATGACAAGCTGGTCTTGTTTGTTTCTTTGAGTTACCATTAGTTAATCCATTGCCTATGATTTTGACTTAATTAAATGTTTTTAAAGGTGTTTGATTAATTAGGTCATATGATTCAGTTGGTCAAATTCATGTCACAGACATTTATGGGCCTAGTGTAGAAATTAATAATAATGGTGAGTATTGGGGGAGGAGCTACGACACCAACCAAGATGGCCGCATATTCTCCCGGCTACACTGACCTCCGTCCTGCGCTCTACTATCCTGCCACCTATCCTAATCTCCTGCCCCGGATCCGTGTGTGTGACCCGATTTGCACTCCGATGATGTGATCCCGGAGTTTCTCCGACATCGTGGAGCGGAGTAACGTCGAGGACCGATTTGAGGCCTAACCCAGCCGAGAAGCCGGGGTCTCGAGTGCTGGCCTAGCCGGGTCCGAGTTTAACAACAACGGACTGTTGAATGCGGTTGGGTCCGGTCTCTGGAACATTCGGAATTTTGGGATTGCTCTGCTGCCATCTGCTGCCTGGTGCTCTATAGGAGGTGAGGTGACGAGTGACGCACGGTGCTGTGTTGCGGGGGTCCCGGACCGGGGGTCCGGCATTCATATCGCCGGTGCCCCTTGGGTTGGAATCTCGCTACGCGCTACTGCACGCTAACAGTCTATCCCTCATGGCCCATTCCTGCTCCGCCTAATCTTCCCCCGGAGAAGGCGCCTCTCCGTGGGGACCACCATGCCTGAGGAAAAATGGAGGCTGGCGGAGCAGGCTCAAAGTGACAGGCACGCTGCTAGGGGGGTAGGCCGTAGTCATCTGCAGGGGTGCAGGGTGGGGGGATGGGGGATGGGAGTTTTGATTTTTCTTTGTTTCTATGGCCTTTTTTCTCTTCTTATCTTTCTTTGGCCTTTTCTTTTCTCTTTTTCCGGGTCAGTGTAGTGGGTTCCTTGTTTGGTCCATCTCTGCTTTCGCATCTGTGCCTCAACTCTCGCGATGTTTCGGGGCCACGGGGCGGGCATAAATGTTGGCGCGAACCGTAATAGTATGCTTGTTTATCCGGGTGTCGTCTGCTTAAACGCCACAGACCTACATGAAAACGAATTAACTGTTGTCACATTGCTATTTCGCTCGCCCCCACTTCATAGCTTGAGATATTGTATGGCACCTGAACCTTCTATCTTATATTATAAAATGAAACCTTTTGTATCCTGTTTCCAATTTGATATGTCTTCCAACCAGTACGCATTGTGGATGTAGCGACTATGCTCCCCGGGAGGCTGGGTCTGAAGTTTTGTTCGTAGTATTGTCTTGCAATTGCTTAGCGGCCAGCCCTGGGGGTTGTAGGCCCGTGTTTGTATCTGGTTGAAAATGGCAAATAAAGGTTTTAAAAAAAAATAATAATAATGGTGAGTATTGTGGTGTAGACTTGTACATATGAGACTGAATTTCCTTTGGCCCGCTGGATCACAGCGCTATGCTGTCCATTTCAGTGAGATCGTGGTAGATAATATTACTTAATTTGATGCCAGTGAATTTATTGATTTTTTAAGGATAACTGAGTATATTGACAGGGCTAGGATATGACATTTTCACCTGTAGATTACAACAGATGTCAGCAGTAATGCTTAATTGCCTTAACCGTTTGACTCGCAGGAAGAGTAAATGACTGAGGACCCAGAGAGGGTTTTGCAGACTGATATTGTGCCATGTTCTAGCTTCATTTACAGAAGCAAGCAGAACATGCCCGTCTCTCCCATGAAGCTACTGAAGGAAGTGTGGAGCAGAAGCTTGGGCTGCATAAAGGGCTGGAGAGTCATTAGATTCTGAGACAAGGCCAGCCATGCTTGAGGGGAAGGGACATGTCCAATCCAAGGACCCACTTCTTAGCCTGCAGATTTAAGGTTCCTTGTTTACTTTTGGTTTGTGCTACTTCGTGAGATATGGGACTAGTTTCTAAAATCCCACATGATCTCTTCAAACCATTTGAAAGCTGGGTTAACATTGTTAAATTTAAAAAATACCAGAGTTCATAAGCTCAATAGCTATTCAAGTCCAATATCTCCTTTGCATTCTTGTAGTGGAAGTCTTGAATGCATATTGGAATAACTGAGACTAAAAACCCAAAATGCAAAGATAAATCCCGGGTAGATGGCCTGTTAACGCATCGACCCAATAAACTTTAACGTTTAGAAGTAATTTTTTGTTTTCTAAATACGGAGTACAACATATTGTACAATTCCTCTTTATCTGTGGCATTGGGACTCCCTCCAGTTGAGGTCACGGCTGCAGCTTCAAATAAAAACTCTTTGCTCCTGGATTCTACTTTAATAACCACATAGATTGCTGGTGTACTAAGGGGGGGCACCAGCATGTGCACCTCAGAATTTGTGGTTGATTAAGACTGATTTACAAGTTTTCATTTTAAATCTCTAGCTAGGGTTGTAGCTTTCCCTTGGGGCTGCTTGTGGCTTGCATTTGCAGTCACGTATACCATCAAACGTGCTGAGAACTACTACAACAGTATTCTGTACAGTACAGTAAACTGTTTGGAGTCTTGTGTAGTCATGTTCAATACCGAAGAAACAGTCCTGGTTCACCCTATAGCTTATCTGCGTATCGTGTGTTTGTGCTATGCAGGGCTGGACTGGCCATAGCGGGCATCGGGTGTTTCCCCAGTGGGCAGCTAGGGTGGAGGACGGTTTTGGACCCCTGGGGGGCCGTTTTTAATACCACCCCTGTAACAAAAGCAGCTGCAGTGTTTTCCATGTGCCCCCTTGCCAGTCCGACTCAATTGCCAGGGCTGGTTGGCTTACCCAGTACGGCCCTGGTGGTATGTATTAGTCTTCAGGTTCTGGCCGATGCTCTCAAAGCTGCCCGTTTTCTAGAGGCGCATTCAAGGGTTAGGACCCATTGCAGAACATAGTGCAAGTCAACACTATCTTTTATCCGTTGTGATGTTAAAAGTATCTCCCCGGTCTCTGCTACAGAATCAATCTACAGGCTATCAGCATCAGACGCAAGGGCTGGAAAACTTTACCAACAGATGGGCTTCCTCCATACCAGTTGGTCTGGCAGGGTTCATATTTATCTGCAGAGATACAAACCCGAACTGTCGGATTCGGAATAGTACCTAAGCATGGCCAGACAGGGAACCCAGAGCAGCCCTGGCAAATTTGTGCAGAGCGAGTGGAGCAAGCGGGCCTGACCACTACAAAAGGGTGGGTTCTCCCCCCAAGCAAACGTGAGGGGAAATGGTGCATTTTACAACATGTTTGTCATTATATATTCAATTGTATTAGCTTTTAAAGCATAGTACATGATGATCTTACTGTGCACCATGATACACAATCTTTGTGGGGCTCTACAATGATTCCCTCACTATCACCCTCCAACAGTGCCTCTTATCTCTCTATAGCCCCTTTTCATATGTATTTCATTTGTTTTATAGCACCTCTCATACCAGCGTAGGGTTTTGGAGCACTTCACATGGCAAATACATACAGGAACAATGAATCATACATGTGTAAATCAGTGTATAGAAAATGTAACATAAGACAATGGGGGCTAAAAGGTGTATGAATCCTGCCGTCCATACTGATAGGCACCTTTTAAGGGTGCTTGGTCTGGAAAAGCACAAACTCAGGATTCACAACATAACACAGTAGTTAGGGATGACTTTAGTAATAAGAATGTATTTCTACCTAACAAACCTGTTGTGAGCAACTTCAGGATAATGAAAGACTGGAAAAAAGCATCCCTTTTATAACCTGCTTGCATGCAGCTCTTTGATGACAGTTCAAAACTCACGGTGCTATATTACGATTGTTACTTAGTTACTGCACAGTAACACAAGAATCTATGTGACAAAAGCAGTAACCCACTGAACTATGAACAGAACATATGTTTAGTTTATTTATTATTATGCATGATTAATTAAACCTGTTGCATACAGTACATTTAACAATAAAATCAATCTCATTGCATTAAAAGGATAAAAATGTAAAGGTTTTAAAATAAAGCACTTTTAGGTATACGAAGAACTTTTAAGATAATATCAAAAGAGCATGGGTCTTTTGAATGGCAGCTTAATAAGGAGTTGCTTTTTTTTTTTTTTGAATTAGCGCTATATTCCCTTTCGACAAGTAAGGCGACCTGTAGCGACTGTTATTTATTGGTTTTGTTTTGTTCCTTTTGCTTCCAGATTCCATTGTGAGAGCCGGAGTTACAAGTTGACACAAACAGTTCCCAATGATGTAGCTATTACAGATTAGCTTTTTTTCAGTTTGTTGCAGTCAGTGCAAAACAATTTATGTGGCAGCAGTTCAGCTGTACTAAAGATGGATTAAAGCACAGCATACCTGCCTGCCTACAAGACCTGACACCGTGCTGATTGAAGAATGACTTCAGAGCTATGAATATAAAATATGGTTATTAAAGTACATGTTCTTTGTTGCACGCATATTCATCCTCTGCGCTACTTAGATGAGTCAAAACTGCCACTAGAAAAAACTCCTATCTCTCTCCAGCAGGTACATTAATCACTAGAGTTAACGTGACACTTTTGTTGTTACCCGAAAATGACTTAATATACAAGTAACTTTGCAGTGCTTTTAAAACTGCTGCACTGCAACAAAACCATCCCCCCACCCTTCCAGCCTCCCCAGGGAAAAACCTGATGCCTGGTACAGCCAATCTGTCCTTGCACCTAAGCGACTTGCATGCAACCCATCTTGCTGCGCTTGTCTTGTTTTCTCATACACAGACAAAATTGCTTTGCAAGTTACAAGCTCTATGCTCTATGCTGATACTAGTGGAACATGCAGGTCATCTATGTCCTTTGAGACTTTTCATGACTGATGCATAATATAGCATATTGATGTTATGTGCACTAGGACCCTTGAGGTTCTGGGCAGACTCTGAAGAGGCAATTTGTAGTATGTGGGGAGGAGTTAGGGTGTGGTTGATTGAGAAGTATGATGTAATGCGCAGTGTATGCTGAAGAATAAAGTAATGCTTAACCACAGCTCCTGTGTGGCGTGATTCATCTGCAAGCACTTGAGCTGGGGAAGGGGGAAGATAATACACATAGGAGCTTAACTTTTGAAAAACAGACATATCTTGACATAATGCAAAGGTTTTTTGCAAAATTCGTAAAAACCCTGTTATTTAATGTTCATAGTTAAGCGAGGGAAATCTCGGGTACAGTTCTAATGTCAGCTAATGTAACTGTCAATGTTATAGAGATCAATGTGTAGTCTGTAGGTTAAAGACGAAACTTCATAGCATAAGGAGCAAGTCAGATTTTCATCATTTCAATGTGGATGAAATGAGTTTGATTACATTTATAAGACTACTTTAGGATGTAATTTCTGGCTACAGACATTTGATAGTGACTAGCAGATATAATGCTCAAATACCTGCAGGGCTAGTTTAGCCTTTGATAATTAGCTGCACCAATTAGTCACAGCCCAAAGAAAGAACAAAAAATGTATATTATGCCCTCTATTAAAAAAATATATTAATATGCGGCAATACCACCTATTAATGTATTATGAGGCAATTAACTTTTGTTGCCCGAGCTGTCCAATTAGTAATTATGTAATAACTACATGGGCTTTGACTTAATTGACCTCTTATTGAGTTTACGTTCACCCCCAATTTTTACTCTGGACTTCAACAAGGTTACTTACCTTTGGTAATGGTGTTTTTGTTGGATACTCCTAACCACTGATTCAACACCTTTGAATATCTCCCCGAGGCCAGACTGGATCTTAGGTTTTTTGATACCAGTGATCCTGCGCAGTGCATATAAAAGCCACCCCTGTGCTGTGACATCAATTAATTATCTCTGACCTTTCCAATCCATCAGACACAGAGTGTGAACAATTGTTGCTTAGTACTAACTTGGCAACTTCTTAGATATTACAAAGGGGACACCCCACAGAACAGGGACGTGGGAGGACAGTGTGAATCGGCAGTTAGACAGAGTATCTATCACAAAAAGCATAACCAAATGTAAGTAACTTGTTCTTCTAATGAATACTTCTAACTGCTGATTCATCTCCATAGTTTAAATTTCAAAGCAGTAGCTCCCCAAGGGGGCAGGTCTGTGGAGTGGACTTAGACCAAAATGTCTTGCAGAACCAAGCAGGCAAAGTGTCCTTCTCACCAGACCTGACTGTCAAGGCAGTAGAGCTTTGTGAATGTATGTGTGCAGACACACATGTTGCACCCTAGCCGATATCAAGGACTGTCACTGCTCACACAATGCAGTGGTAACATCCTTGACCCTTGTGGAATGGGTTCTCTGATCTTCTGGGGCTGCTTCTTAGCCAGTTCCTAGCCGTTCTTAATGCAGAGTACTACCCACCTCCACAAGATCTCCTCCACAGCCTTCCCATTCTTTACTCTGGAGAATCTCACAAATAGCTTATCGTCCACTCGATGACCCTCAGTATGACCTATGTAAAGCCTGAGAGCCTGTTTGAAGTCCAACCGATGGAGCTTCTCCTGCTCCTTCGAGGGGTGAGGGGAAGCAATGACTGCAGGTAGAGTGATTGTTGCCCAACATGGATGGGAGTCACAACGTTAGGTAAGAAGGCTGTTCGAGTTCTCATCACCACCCGGGGCCCCCTACCAAACCCTGCTTATTGCGGTACCATTTGGCTGTATTGTTATCCGTGAGTACCTACACCAGCCTTCTCTTGATGATGGGTGGCAGGAAGTTCTCCATAGCTAGACATATAGCCCCCAACTCCATAAGACTGATGTGGAGTCGGCCCTCTACTGCAGATCAGAGTGCTCTGATCATTAACTCTCCCAAGTGCCCACCCCAACCAGTAATGCGCCCGTCAACACCAGGATCTCAGCAAAGCCTGGAACTTCTTCTTGTGCAAAGTGATGTACAGATTTATCTCCTGGTCTTGAATCATCTTTGGATACACAATGCCCCACCTAGCGTTGTGTCATGAGCCCAAGCACCAAAAACACACTTCATGAGGATCCATGACAGACATCTGCTTCCTGAACTCATGGCTAATCGTGAATCCTCAAATTTTCGGTGGTGACATGATTCCCTAGTGCAGTGTATGAAATGTGGAAGCTGTCCAGAAATGCACAATTTTGGAAGTGGGGCCACGAATCAAAAAGTGCACAGGAAGAAAGGAATAGATGTCAGCGCACAGGTGTGGCACTCTATTCAGCTAGACTCCATCACTTTTGGGCAGTATGGAGAAACTCAGAGCCACACAGCACCAGCTCAGTGCACACTGGCTCTGCCTGACTCCAAAATGGTGGATCCATATCCCTTACTGTGCTGCTCAATCCCCTATATCTAGGGCCTATCACCTTTATGGCACAATACCCTTTGGGACAAGACCCCCTCTGCCCCCAATGAAGCTGGAACCTTTCTCTAGAGCTCCCAGCCCAGCAGGAAGCCCCACGCCCCCTGCTGAGGCTGCCTGGCCCCAGGTTGGCTGCCCCTTAGAGCTCTAAGAGCCACAGCCTACCATCTGACAAGCCCTATTAAACTAATCTAAGAGGCAAGGGCCCTGCACAAAGAGATACGACTGACCCGTTCCATGTTCAAAGAAGATCCCTGAAATTAGAACACTAGACCTACTCTGAGCTACTATCCCTCTCAGGACCCTGCCCGGTCCAAGATGGCCATCACCCGACCATCGGAGTCCCGACTATAACTCATAACAGGCCCAGATCAGACACCAACAATAACCTTCAACCCAGCATCCAACTCATGCTTGGCTGATCTGATCTACCTTTCTCTCCACCTCCCGCATACTCCCTTTCCGAGACTTGATCCTCCCTGCACACAGTACCCCCACTATGGCTCTTGACTCGCCATCCCCCCCACCCAATCCCTACCTACACATCTGAAACCCCATAGCCCGAACTCATACACTATTAACTTACCCCCCACCTCTCTGCTAAAATGAGACCAAATTTCAAACAGAAACTAATCCGACAACACAGAGACACCCTATTTACATACATCTATTACTTCTCTTCCAAAGGTTTGATTAAGATGGACCTAACTTTCCACACGAAGAGACCAGAAGACTGGATCTCCACGCTCAGAACACAACTTTACATCGCCAAAACCACATCCACACCACACAGCTGCAAATTACCATCCCTGCTCCCTAATCGCTCATCTAGAAGAGAGATCACATCTGTGACCATCTACACTAGCGGCACTGTCCTCATTCAGGCAAACAATGAGAACCTTGAAGCTTTTGAATCCCTCTTCCCCTCACTTTGAACCGCTCTCCCCCACCTGCCTCGCTCCACCTCAACCCAACAGGAAACTCAATCCACACCACCAGATGCCCCCACCACACAGCTCCCCTGAGTCTCCACTCAACACAGTACCCCTACCAAGCATACTCCACAGCTCCGTAAGGAAAACACAACCTCCCCCCATATTGGACCCACCCTCTGCAACCACACTAACAAGCCCCCCGACAGTGACCCCTAACCTCACTAGTTCCCTCACAGATCTCAGATACTCAAATTCATTTCATGACCCAATCTGTTGAATAAGCAGATTTTCCCTAGTTATCCTCAAGTACTGCTTGGCGTTAGTCGCCTCTAATTCACTCGGTAATTATCAAATAAAGAGGCGGGCGCTGGTAGCTGGAAAGCAAGAAACAGGTTTATTTCTCCAGAGGAAAACACGTCAGATCGGACACGCAGAATGTCTTCTCGAGGTGCTCTAACTGCATCTCTGTGGCCTGGCCTTTTATACAGATTTGTAATGTTTTATTGCAGGGTAACACATTTCTGACATTTCTTTAATGCATTGTAAAACATCTTTGGAATCCCCGCTTCAGGCCCGTTCCCACACATACCCAGCAGTAAATGTCCCCCACCCCAGTCTCAGCAGGTGATTGCTATCGCGCAGCTGGGCATTCCGGCAGGAGCTGAAATATGCGCAATCAGTCGGATCTCATGGGGTCGTGGCATTGATTATTTCGGGCCCCTTTGATGGAAGGCGAGATCTTACTGTACGGGGCATTAAACTGTTTCCGCAGGGTTGGATTATGGCCTGGGATCGGATCGAACAGCCAGGTGGAGGGGAGGGGGTTATCGAAGGGGCTTGTTCGTGCGCAAGGGATGAACGGGCATGTGGGTTTGGCACGGGAAGTGGCTCTGGGGCAGGGTCGCGCTGAGGATGCTTTATAACTCTATCATGTGTGCTTGGGGACTGCCAGTGTGCGGGGATGATAGCGAGGTCAGGGAGACGTGTAGGTGATCGGCAATGCACGAAATGACCACGGTATCTTAAAATGGCTGCCGCTTACGCGCTCGTAGAGGCCTAAGTTGCACAAGATGGCGCCTGTAATGTTCACATCGTAATCTAATTTTTAACAGTGGGCCCTTTGAACATATCTTAGCCAGCTTGTCAGTTCACGTCAATTTCCATAATATTCTGTATCTCTCTGTCATACAGTGCTTTCATATTTTCAAACTTAGTGTCCAAAGTCTTAGGGCAAATAGAGTTCATAAAAAGAGAGCATGAGGGCAGTATGCATTGCATTCCCAGGCAGCAACCACATATTACGAATACTGGCACCAATATTATCATCAACAGTTTCCAGCCCCAGTCTTTCAAAATGTTCCAAAACCAGCTTCCAAGTGTCCAACCTTCTTTTTCTTGATGGATCTTTGATGCCAGTCTGTGAAGGTGTTCGATTGCCTTGTAAATGGAAGGTGAGTTATCTGGGATGAAGGTGCAACAGCTGGCACCGATGATGCGGCATGCTCCTCCACGATCTGCTAGTATCACGTCTAAAACAAGACAGTTCTGTAAAGCCACCAGACGGACCGCCTGCAGCTCAGCTGTGTTGTTTGTGAGGATGCTGGTTGTGATGTTCAAAGCTGTTTCTATTGCTTGGGTCAGATGTCGGATGGCTCGACTGTTTGCCATCGGACCCCACAGAGGGATGAGCCCTTTTGCTGCATCGAGAAACTGTGATGCGGTGGAGTCTGCTTGCTCTGTGTCTTTGAAGCGCCTTTCCCTGTGATGGCCTGCCGGTGCTATGTACGTTGGAGGAAGAACAAAGGCGATGTAGCAGGTGCCCTCCCAGCCTTTTGGGAGCCAGGTGTAGGCTTTCGTACTGCAGATGAAGTACATGTTTGGTGAGGCAACAAATTATGGGGGATCAACAGTGTTCAGAGTCCTTTTTATAGCGCAGTAGCTGTGGCCCACGATTTTCGTTCCTTGGCCCTCGATGCAGACAAGGCCTGAGACATTTACCACAGATAGGGCCACAATCAGAGTTGCAGCAGTTCGCTTTCGTAGATATGAGAAGGTGGGTCTGGCTGGGTTGTTGAACACCCGCATTTCAATTCGTTCTTTTTCAGGAATGTTCATTTGAAAGGTTGAATTTGAGGTCAGAGGGCAAAAAGGAGCAGACGTTTTTTCAGTTTTGTTCAGCCAGAACTCGTCGTAGAACTGTTTGATCGTTCCATCAGAAGTAGTATTGTCTTTGTAGCTCTCTTGCAGGAGCATTAACCAGGCAAGGCAGGACCCATGATGAACAGAGAAGGGTGAAGGGATAAAGGGAATAGAATGTTCAGTTGCGTGTGGTAGCAGCCCACAGAGCCAGCAGTTCGTGGCATTGGCGGCAAGATTGTGCTCGTGCAGTAATTGTACAAAAGAGTTGTTCCAGAATTCCTTGCGTCGTTCTCGGAGATGGGGGACAGTGATACCAGATAATGTTCTTTCTTGGTGGTGGGCTGCATAGTGGGTGACATAGTCCTGTGAGCGGGGGCACTCTCTTCCATGATCCAGACTGTGACCAATAGCAAGAGGCAGATGAGGGATGCAATGAAAAGTACAATTGTCTTTGAACAATGCAGTTTGGCAGTCTTGAAGTCCTTGCGGTGGCTCTTCAGTCGTCGGGGATCTTCCATCACCTTCAAGAGGCTCGGTGACTGGCAGGACCACATACTTTTGTCTAGCGTTTCTCCTGGTAGCCTTTGTAGTGTTAGCTACCGCTCTGAGAATTTTGACTCAGTTAGTGGTCTGCTTCGTTGGAGCACTCTCCTTTCGTCGCAAGTTGTACCCTTTTCTGGATGGCACAGTGGGATCGGGTAATTCTGCCAGTTCAAGTGTCTGTTTCTGGGTAACAACTCAGGGTTGGCCGATCTTTGGTCAGGAGCTCTTCTTGGGTGTCCACGTCTTCGTTCGTTGCCAGTGTTGGGGATATTTTCTTGCAGTGATGTGCATGCAGCCAATTTTTTTTTCCTTCCACTCGAAGTGCAGTTTGGGTGGTGATTAATACTTGCCAGGGGCCCGTCCACCTGGATTCCAGACTCTTCGATCTCTGAAAGTTCCGGATCAAAACATATTCTCCAGGTTTGATGTCATGTCCGGGGCCCCTGGATGCGTCTGGTATGGCTTGCTGCACCTGTTGGTGGATAACAGTTAGTTCGTTTGTTAGTTTGTGCAAGTAATCAGACATTAGTATGTCCGGGACATCGTGGATAGAAGTTGGCTTTGGCGCAGCCCAAATATTCACAGGCATGGCCAAAGACAACCTCGTATGGAGTCAATTGGTGTCTGGTTGGGCTGGAGCGCATTGATAGCAATGCTAGTGGGAGGGCATCGGGCCATTTCAGTCCAGTGGTGGCAACTATCTTTGCTAGTTATAAATTTAGTGTGTGTAATGACCGGATTTTTGGACCAGATACAATCAGACTAGAACACCACTAACCCAGCCGAAACGTAACCATCTCCCTCCTCAGGACCTACTTACAAAAGGCACCTGTGTACCTACCTAAGGATGGGGAATCAGCAATATACAAGCTTAGATCTTCTAAAACACCACACTCATACCTTATAGTCTTGCGGCAACATAGGCCCAGACTATGCTACCCTCCTACTCATAGTGAAGGGGGCAGTTCCGATAACTTACCATTACACACTGACCACAATCAGTGCTCGCGCAAGCCACAATCCTGTGGGTATAGGCACTGTATCCCCCAAGTGCTCTCACTATTTCCTACATACAAAAGCCACAATCCTATGGGTATACACATTGACCACAGTCAATGCTCTCGTTACACACCGTATCCTCCCGGTGCTCTCGCAAGCCACAATCCTGTGGGTATACACATCGACCACGGTCAATGCTCTCTATAACGCCGCTACACAACGACGATCACTTTCCTATGAATACCTTCTCCATATTGGGAACTCTCTCTTCATCTACTAGGATAATACAATATTATAGATTATGGGATAGATAGACAGGTCAATCCTCTCCCACACAAAAACGGCCAAATTACACTGTGTAAAGGTTATTCCCTATTTTGAGTGCTCCTCTACCCCCTTGCTCAGTTACCATTTACCTGGACGGGAGTCGCATCCGTTCACATAACAGCATCTGACTAGAAGAAAGGTTAACTTTATCATAAGGAAACATACATCACGCACTAGTTCGCTAAGAACTGGGGTATCTTTATTCATTAATAACATCAATAATATAACACTACAATATCACACATAGCCTAAAAAGCAAAAAGGAAATGTTAGAATGTGTGTGCACACTAATAAGAAAGGGTCGACGTCACCTTATGAGTATGAAGTCTGGACTCGGTAGTCATCTGGGTTCCCTTCTCGTCTGTGCCTTGGCTCGCCGTAGGATCAGTCACGGATACACGTCTGCACCGCTATGCTCTGTCTCCTCCGTTTCCCTCCAAGTCACTGGAACCTTCCTCCTATTCTCTGTCTCGTCAGCTGCACTCTCGCTGTTCTGCACTACTCCTCTCTCCTCTCAATCACGGACTGTCTTCACCTTCCATCTTATAAATCAGTTTCTACCACTCTGGTATTCGTTCTCTCCACTAACTGCTTCACTCTGCATGCTCTGATCTTAATGTCAAAGCTCGCCATCTGCTCCAACTAAAATAAGTTCAATCTTTCTAAGAGAGTATTAGCTTTCGGTCTTTCACGGACTTCAAAATGGCGACTGTCTGCCTTAAGATGATTAATTGCAATGATGCTAACGGCTAGCTGCTGCCTACGAACTGACTCACTAACCGCCTCATGCTTTCGCTAATATGGAACCTTGTTCATGCATGGAAAGTTACGGCCAGTAACCTGCCGCCCACCAAATTCTTGTACCTCCCTGTACCAAGGAAACGTTCTCAGCCGGCCGGCCGGATGTTAGGTCTCCGATACGAGGAAAAATACAGTTCTTCAATAAGGGCCAGCCTGAACCGGTTCTCTCCAAGCGAACAACACCTCATAACTAAAACATTACATTTGACCTAAAAGCATCTCAAGCTGCCGAGGCAGAAAGAAAGATGGAGTCTCTCCCGTTCGAGGCCTACAAGGCCCGAAATAAGCATAACTCCATTATAAGTATACTAGCACTCTTACAAAAGGACGGATTAATACTAATACTAATTAATCTATCCCTTAACATAGGTTTATAAGCCCTAGAATAAAGAAAACGGTAGGGAATTACATCAAACGCCTTGTAAATAGGCCCGGTCTAAGGTTCTAGTCCTCCTATTAGAATGATAGCAGGCTAAAGTCACCTTCAGTCACCTTCACTCAAGAAAAGGGGCAAAAACTCGGTCAGAACACTTCACCCTTGACATCAGGCTACTAATCATTCGCTAAATGGAACTAACATCTGTTGAGGAATAATATGAGACAAAACTAACTGATCTATTTCTAGCACCACATCTACAGGTTTGGAGTAAAGACGGAATGCACTGAATAAAACAGCAAATAGCGACTAAAATGCAAATAGTAATCAGGATACCCCCTAATATCTTTCGTAAAGAATGTAAATCTTGTAACCAATTAAAGAGCCAGTCAAACCAGCCCTGATCAATGTGTTTTCTAACTTCTTTGGTCAAGTCATGAAGTTTGTCGATATGAGCCTGAATGGATCTAGTATGATCTGATAAATTGAAACAACAAAGGCCCTCAAAGTCAGAATAGTCATGTCCATGTTTAAGCAAAAGATAGTCAATTGCAGCCCTGTTTTGCAAAATAGCTCTGCGTTCACCCTGGGCGTCCAGTAACATGTCAGATAGAATGGTAGAAGTGTTATTAATAGATTTAACCATCCAACAGGCCATTTTCCCGATGGATTTAGCGTTATAGACCGCTAAGGCAGGGACACCCAAAATCGAAAAAGCCAAACTAAGATATTCAGATTCAGAAAATATATGCAGTGTAGAGTTACAATTGTCCTTTAACATCACTGCATCACGGACAACACAGGAATGCATATTACGATGTGAAGAAAACATTAATAAACTCAGTCTGGTAATGGCACAAGGTCCTCCAGTAATATTTGCAGGAATATAAGGCCAAGATGTATTGCCACAAGAGAAAAGCCATCCAGAGGGTAATAACATTGTACGATAGTGACTAGGGGTAACTACAAGACTTTTACAGATCATATTATTTTTGACTGAAATACACGACTTCGGTGATCTCCGGGAACATAAAGTCTTTTCATGAATTGTGAATGAAGTAGCACCTTTCAATTTCAGACGCACACATTCAGTTATAGCATTTGGATCACAGGTAAGGAAAAAACATAAATCACCCTGCGTGATATTATATGTAGTTATTTGGGAATGAATTGGGGGTACTGGATCTGAAAGTACAGTACATAGAGGGCAATATTCATGTGTCGCGAAATCACCAAGAATAATATTAGGACGGGCATTTGATATATTGAAAATATGGGCCAGGTTCTCCAACGAAGCGGGGACGGCAACCAAACAGGTCGCTAATATGTCAGTCACCGAACGCATCGGTGTTAAACTGAAATGTGGGGAATTTGTCACCCTTCGTGCCAGGGTAGTCCAAAAGTTAGATGATGAATCCCACGCAGCAAAGGAACGCGGTACTCGGGTTATCGAATCAACCAAAGTCTGTGGGTTCCCTCCTTTCCCGACGTAGCAGGCCAAAAGGAGTCCAACGCGGGCACATCCTGCAACAGCAGTCCAAAGAATGATCTCTAAGAAAATCAAATACAGGCATTATTCATTCTCGTAAGTAACATTTGTCAGCCGGGACAGCTTCCCAGCTATCTTTCCCTGGTCTCATGACGAGTACTGTGTTATCATGACCGGTTGCAATAATTTCAGCTTGTTCAGGGGGATTTTTAGGTGATTGCACCCACACTCTCGCTCCTGGATTATCAGTGGAGCCAAAACCTTTTTGTCCTCGAACAGTTAACAAAGTTGGGGCAGTGCCTTTCTGAATATCACCACTGAAAACAGGCATGATTAGCAACTGAGCAATTCGGTCAGTCTTATGAATTGGTAAATCAACTTCACTGCTGTTCAGCAGGAGTACCTTAATCTCTCCCTGATAATCACTGTCAATGACACCTCCAAGTACTTGAATGCCTTTCAAGGCCAGGCCCGATCTAGGGGCAATCAATCCAAAATTTCCAGTTGGTATACAGACACCAATGCCAGTTTCAATGATAACTCGATCTCTGCTTTTTACAGTAATGTCATTCATGGAATGCAGGTCTAAGCCTGCGGAACCTGGGGTTGCTCTGCATGGAGCCAGGGCTCCAGGGGAAATCTCCCAATACATTACAGTATTACTAACTGTATTCGGTTTGGCTTCAACAGCTGGGGGAAATAAACGCATTAATGGTGATTCAGCATTTAAAAAGGGACGATTATTCAAAATCAACAGTGCCTGAAACAAATATTCTCTCCAATTCTTACGTAATTGATCTTTTAATAAACCATTCATTCTTTCAATAAGGCCTGCTGCCTGTGGATAATATGGTATATGAAACACCCATTCAATATTGTTCTCCACACAAAATTCCTGCACCAATCTTCCCTTAAAATGGGATGCATTATCAGATTGAATTTGAAATGGAACACCATAGTACAGCATAATCAATTCCAATGTTTTAATGGTGTTTACCTGGGTAGCTCGTTTACAAGGAAAGGCCACTAAAAGGCCACTGTATGTGTCAATGATGGTGCAAATATATTGGCAATTTTTACTCATAGGGAGTGGACCAATATAATCAATCTGCCAAATTTGAGCGGGTAATTTTCCTCTGTGTAAATGTCCTTTAACAATTTGGGGCACTTTTCGCTGTCTAGAATGTTGACAGATAGGACAATGCAGTATAGTATCTTTAATCAAATTTAAAGGAATATAAATTCCTCGGTCAGCAGCCCACCTGCTAGTGGCTCTCTCTCCAAAATGTCCTGCTTTCTGGTGGGCCCATTTCGCCAATCCTGCCAAATCAGAATCATGCATGTCCACCACTGCCTCAGCAATTTTAGATTTCTCATCTGCAATGTTGTGAAAACATTTGTCAAGGGAGTCTATTGATGTATGAGCATCCACATGAAAGATTGTAACAGTACTTTGTGGGAGTAGCTCCCACATTTCTTGCCATAATTCTTTACCCCAAAGTTCTTTAGAATGCAATTCCCAATTATGAGAATGCCAGGTTGGTAACCAAACCGCCAGTCCATTAGCAGTGGACCAGGAATCAGTAAAAAGATGACATGTACCGGGTAACTCCTGTTTTAAAACTTGATAAACAGCATATAATTCAGCAAATTGACTACTCTTTCCTTCACCAGTTGTACTCAGCAATTTTTGTGTGACGGGATTATAGGACACTGCCTTCCAATGCCTCTTCTCTCCTATGTACCTCGCTGAACCATCCGTAAACCACACATGGTTTCAGTCCTCCGCGGACAGATCATCAAATGGTTTACCCCACTTAACAGGGGATTCCTGCACGATAGGTACGGAGCATTCACTCCCAGTCTCATTCGATGGCGCCTGCGCCACTTGCTCATGTAACGACGCAACACCTTTCGGTCCCACGCGTGCCCTGTCTTGTATGTACCATTTCCATTTAATCACACTCGCCTCTTGAGCATGTCCGATTCGATGAGTTTTCGGCGAACTCAAAACCCATTGCATAATAGGAATTTCAGGTCTCAATACCACATCATGCCCCAAAGTCAATTGCTCGGTATCCACCAGAGCCCAATAACATGCAAGTAACTGTTTCTCAAAAGGTGTATAACGCTCACCAGCATCAGGTAACTTTTTAGTCCAGAAACCTAATGGTACTTTATTTCTGCCTTGTTTTTGCCACAAACTCCAATTTGCATAAAGACCTTGCACAGACACATTCAGATCCACATCACCATCACGCACGGGCCACAAATCCAAAGCATACTGAATTGCTTCTTTCGCCAAATCAAACGCATCCTGCTGCGGTTTACTCCATTCAAACGCATTCTTTTTACGAGTAACTCTGTATAAAGGGGCCAATATCTGACTCAAATGTGGGATGTGTTGACGCCAAAAACCAAATAAACCAATAAAGCTTTGGGCTTCTTTTCGGCTCAGAGGAACCGCAAAATCAAGAATTTTCTGCTTTACTTGTGGAATCACTTCTCTGTTACCTTTATGCCAATTGATGCCTAAAAATTTCACACTTTGTGACGGGCCTTGCAACTTGTGGGGATTGATTTCCCAACCTTTTTCACGCAAGTGATCAATGACCTGATCCAACTGAGTCTGAACTTGATCCTGTGTCTCACCTTGAATCAAAATGTCGTCAATATAATGACACATCTGAATTTGTGAATTTATGGGTATTTCAGATAAATGTTCCGCCACCAGCCGGTGACAGATCGTAGGACTGTGTACATAGCCTTGGGGAAGACTTCTAAACGTCATTTGACGTCCATTCCACGTAAAACTGAACTGTTCCTGAAACTCAGGGGCAATTGGGATTGAAAAGAAAGCATTAGCAATATCAATAGATGCATACCATATTCCTGGATGCTTCTGAATTCTCTCAATTAAAGTAATCATGTCTGGTACTGCAACAGTCAAAGGGGGTGTATGTTCATTCAATTCGCGGTAATCAACAGTCATGCGCCAAGAATTATCACTTTCACGTACAGGTCAAACAGGATTATTCCAAGCAGAAGTAACTGGAGTTATAACTCCTGCATCCACTAAATCCTGAATTGTAGAACTAATCTCTTCATCACCACCTGGGATACGATACTGCTTTTGGGAAACAACTTTTGTAGCCTGAGGAATTTTTATAGGGGGCATTCTCAAACGACCAACTCGTACAGGTCTGGATGATATATAACCTTTACTCCCAAATTGATAACAACCATCATCCAGATGCAATGTCATACCTTTTAAAATATCAATTCCAATTATGTATTCTAAAAGTGGCACAACTAAAACAGAATATTCTTTTCGAGGAATTCTACCTATTTTCATTTCAATTTTTGTTTGCACTGCAGGGGTTTCCTTTCCACCTAAACCAGTAATTGTGAAAAATTGTCCTTTAAATTTCTTCGATTTTCCATGAATTAGAGTGGCCTCCGCTCCTGTATCTACCAATGCTCGGGCCCTTTGGATATTACGATGTTTCAAAAAAAATTCAATATCTACATAGGGTCTATTGTATTTGTGAGCCCACCTGCGTACTGGAGCTTGACCTATTTCCTAGTCATTTTTATTGCGTTCTGACAACCAAGACAAATCAGGATAAATGCTCTCAAATTTTTTGGACGATATAATGTCATGTTCATATCCATCCCCATTACGAAATGGATTCTTGTCATCTGCATGGTATTGTGAGTTTCGTTCAGAAAATCTGTGTCGATCCTCCCTTCTCCTCATCTCGGGGGACTGATCCCTTTCATCTCTATATCTGCTATTAACACGGTCATCTCTCCCCCTTTCTCTTTCCCCCTCTCGCCCTCTCTCACTTTCACGCCGAGCGGACACATGTCGCTCATACCGTCGTCGATCTGAATCATCACGACGTCCATCACACCGATCTGAATCACCACAACGTCCATCATCCCCACTGTCATCAGAATATTCACGATCACAGTCATTCTTTCGCACACGTCGGGCACCCTCCTTCCGATCCAAACCAAGTTTGCGAAACATATCCCACAAGCGATCATTAGGTTCACCATCAATGTCTTCCCTTTTCACACCATCATCCAACAAAGCAAGAAACATATCACGTCTGGTGAACCTATGATTCCCAGCAGTACGACCCTCAGGTCTGGACTGTCTCTCAGGTTTAAGCCATTCGCCCAGCTCTCCAAGCTGACGTACAGATTCAAGCACCATAGACAATGCATTGCCAGGCTTATTAATCAACAAAGTCATCATAACCTGTTTATAAGCAACAGGGGAAGAACGGATAATGCGATTCCGCACGGAAGATGTCAATAAACCATCCAACAATCTGTCAGATGTACCCAGAAAAATCGCAGTTTTCATCACTTCCTCCTTCAGCCTTTGCGCCGCATCGCGCAATGTGTACCATGGCTTGTCATTCGGGGGCCAATCAGACTCAGTAGGGTATTTGTTATTACAACCCTCAGTCGCCAACTGAAGCAGACTAATTTCACCAGGAACATTATAGTTACGGACATGATCCTGAACAGTAGAATCAGAACTCAAAGAACAAAATTTCAAGGCATCTCCTGCACCTAACATGATGCCCGCAGCACCAAGTTCGTAAAGGCGTACCATCCATGGAAGCAAGGCCTCACCGGGGCGTTGCCGAAATCGTTGCAAAATGTCACTAATCTCCTGTTGCGTAAAATCCTCCAAACTATCTAAAGGTATACCGTTCGGGTTACCAGGAGCCTGTTGTAATTTACGTCGAAAAACCGGATGCGCAGAAACCTCAGGACGAGCATCAGAAGAAGCTCGATCAACAGACTTAGAGGGACAGTCAGACAGAGAAACGTTACCAGAATTAAAACAGCGACTGCGGTTGCTGGAATCATCATATTTGTCACAAGTATTAGATTTACAATCACGTCCGGTGCGAGAAGACTCGCGCTTGTCAGACTCCTCAGCCGAGGAGCCAGAATCATTCGAGTCCCAGATATTACCATCCCATTCATCAGGATTCCAATCCAGTCCGGCTTTTGCCACGACCAGACGCACTTTCCGTTTACAAACTCGACCACGACGATTCTTATATTTGTATTTAGCAATACGAACAGCAGCCCTTTCGGCTATTGTCTGATAAGTCTCAAGTTTGTCGGCAAGCAATTTATTTTGACATCGCAAAAGAGTGTGAGCATTCTGCACATCAACAAACTTTTCTTCCATATCCGCATATTGTCTCTGTAATTTCAAAAATTTCTCATGTACAATCCTGTACGCAGATAAAACAATCCAACCTCAGCGTCCCAAAATAGGAAGCTCCTCACCCTTCACAACTGGCGCTTTCTGTAGACAAGCAATCACATTAGACGGCTCCGCCAGTTCCAAACAGGAACTCCAATTTTCGCTTAAACCAGTAGAATCGGCCCACTCACGGGCCAAAGCCTCGTAAGGCGTTGATTCCCAGCCGGGAATTTCAATAGGCAATTTAAAAGTAGATTTCGACCTTCTCAAAAACATTGTGACAAAAGAAAAAGATATATACAACTATAAACAAATAATATACAAACCTAACACCGTACGTGCCGAACGCAAACCAACAAGATAGAAATAACACCGCGCAAACAGGCTTTCGTAAACGGTCCGTGACGCCAGATGTAACGACCGGATTTTCGGACCAGATAGAATCAGACTAGAACACCACTAACCCAGCCGAAACGTAGCCATCTCCCTCCTCAGGACCTACTTACAAAAGGCCCCTGTGTACCTACCTAAGGATGGGGAATTAGCAATATACAAGCTTAGATCTTCTAAAACACCACACTCATACCTTATTGTCTCGCGGCAACATAGGCCCAGACTATGCTACCCTCCTACTCATAGTGAAGGGGGCAGTTCCGATAACTTACCATTACACACTGACCACAATCAGTGCTCACGCAAGCCACAATCCTGTGGGTATAGGCACTGTATCCCCCAAGTGCTCTTACTATTTCCTACATACACAAGCCACAATCCTGTGGGTATACACATTGACCACAGTCAATGCTCTCGTTACACACCGTATCCTCCCGCTGCTCTCGCAAGCCACAATCCTGTGGGTATACACTCCGACCACAGTCAATGCTCTCTATAATGCCGCTACACAACGACGATCACTTTCCTATGAATACCTTCTCCATATTGGGAACTCTCTCTTCATCTACTAGGATAATACAATATTATAGATTATGGGATAGATAGACAGGTCAATCCTCTCCCACACAAAAATGGCCAAATTAGATTGTGTAAAGGTTATTCCCTATTTTGAGTGCTCCTCTACCCCCTTGCTCAGTTGCCATTTACCTGGACGGGAGTCGCATCCGTTCACATAACAGCATCTGACTAGAAGAAAGGTTAACTTTATCATAAGGAAACAACCATCACGCACTAGTTCGCTAAGAACTGGGGTATCTTTATTCATTAATAACATCAATATTATAACACTACAATATCACACATAGCCTAAAAAGCAAAAAGTAAAGGTTAGAATGTGTGTGCACACTAATAAGAAAGGGTCGACGTCACCTTATGAGTATAAAGTCTGGACTCGGTAGTCATCTGAGTTTCCTTCTCGTCTGTGCCTTGGCTTGTCGTAGGATCACCCCTGCAGTCACGGATACACGTCTGCACCGCTATGCTCTGTCTCCTCCGTTTCCCTCCAAGTCACTGGAACCTTCCTCTTATTCTCTGTCTCGTCAGCTGCACTCTCGCTGTTCTGCACTACTCCTCTCTCCTCTCAATCACGGACTGTCTTCACCTTCCAACTTTGATCTTATAAATCAGTTTCTACCACTCTGGTATTTGTTCTCTCCACTAACTGCTTCACTCTGCATGCTCTGATCTTAATGTCAAAGCTCGCCACTGCTCCAACTAAAATAACTTCAATCTTTCTAAGAGAGTATTAGCTTTCGGTCTTTCTCGGACTTCAAAATGGCGACTGTCTGCCTTAAGATGATTAATTGCAATGATGCTAACGGCTAGCTGCTGCCTACGAACTGACTCACTAACTGCCTCATGCTTTCGCTAATATGGAACCTTGTTCGTGCATGGAAAGTTACGGCCAGTAACCTGCCGCCCACCAAATTCTTGTACCTCCCTGTACCAAGGACACGTTCTCAGCCGGCCGGCCTGATGTTATGTCTTCGATACGAAGAAAAATACAGTTCTTCAATAAGGGCAAGCCTGAACCGGTTCTCTCCAAGCGAACAACACCTCATAACTAAAACATTACATTTGACCTAAAAGCATCTCAAGCTGCCGGGGCAGAAAGAAAGATGGAGTCTCTCCCGTTCGATGCCTACAAGGCCCGAAATAAGCATAACTCCATTATAAGTATACTAGCACTCTTACAAAAGGACGGATTAATACTAATACTAATGAATCTATCCCTTAACATAGGTTTATAAGCCCTAGAATAAAGAAAAGGGTAGGGAATTTCATCAAACGCCTTGTAAATAGGCCCTGTCTAAGGTTCTAGTCCTCCTATTAGAATGATAGCAGACTAAAGTCACCTTCAGTCACCTTCACTCAAGAAAAGGGGCAAAAACTCGGTCTGAACAGTGTGGCATTGTGTCTCTCTACCAA
This sequence comes from Lissotriton vulgaris, assembly GCF_964263255.1. Lineage (NCBI taxonomy): Eukaryota > Metazoa > Chordata > Amphibia > Caudata > Salamandridae > Lissotriton > Lissotriton vulgaris. The sequence goes on from NC_141698.1 coordinate 179,495,880, forward strand.
TCCTGCAGATTGGGGGTGAAAAACTGTGTGAAACTTTTGCTTTACCCCCAACCCTTTCAATATGTGTTGGATAACTTCGGCTACGAAGGGGGGGCCATTGGTGCTCCATAAAATTCTACAAAGGCCATAGCTGGGGAAAAACTCTTTCAACAACACTTTTGCAGTAGCGGTGGCGGTATTGTCACGAGTGGCGCATGCTTCCACCCATTTGCTGAATGCGCGCACAATAACTAGGACATATTTCAAACCATGGCACCTCACTAACTGAATGTAATCCATTTGGAGGATCTCGAAGGGATGGTCAGGGACTCCAAACCCTCCCCATGGTACTAATGTCCCTCTCCCTGGTTGTGTTGCAAGCACACCATGCACTGTTGTACTAGGCGCTTTGCTGAGTCTGCTATCTTGTCGTTATGCCATACCCTAGTAATCAGTTCGGTCATGGGGGTGGATCCTATGTGTGCGGGTAAGTGTGCCATGGTCAATATGGGGATCAGATATGCGTTAGGTAACAGCCATTTGTCTTAGTCTTTTGTCCTCCAGCAGCCTTCGTCGTCCTTTAGTCCCACCGAGCCCATTCAGTCAGTACGTGCTGTGTACTCATCAGTTGGATGTCTCTTATAGTGGTCCTAGCGTCTGTCCATTTCTCAGCTTGTGATCTGGTCACATACATTCGTGTTGTCGTTCTGTCTTCGGCTGTGGCTCGGGCAGTAACATCAGGTAGTGCATTTCCCTGTCCAATAATATCCGTTACTTTATTATGTGCTTGGCATTTAATTACTGCTAGCTGCTTGGGGAGGAGGGCTGCTTCGGTCAAGGCAATGACTAGATCTCCATGTAGGATAGGTGTGCCGTGCGAGGTCAGGAATCCTCTTTCCCTCCACAGGAGCTCAAAATGGTGAACTACCCCGAAGGCATACTGGCTGTCCGTGCATATGTTTACTGTTGTCCCTGCTGCTAAAATACATGCTCGTGTGAGGGCAATCAGTTCTGCCGCTTGTGCGGATCGTTGGGCAATTTGGGCTGTTTCAATAATGTTTCGGGCTGTGGTGACGGCATATGCAGCCGAGGAGGTGCCAACGGGGAGTTTGATGCATGAGCCATCTACCCATAGTTCCCCATCAGGTTCTGGGAAAGCAGTGTCTCGGAGGTCAACATACTTTTCATCTGTTCATCAGTGAGGGTCACACAGTAATGCAGGGGAGTCACGTTAGGGTCGTTTTCAGGCAGTGGCAACAATGTAGCTGGGTTCAGAGTGGTGCATCGTTTCAGAGTTATGTGTGGTGCCAGTAGGGTCACCGGTATCCTGTCAGTCGTGCACTAGTCAGGTGTTGGGTTTTGGTCTGATTCAATAGGGTGTCAACGGCATGGGGTACTAACACTGTAAGGGGGTTGGAGAGTACTAGCCCATCACTCTGGCTTAGTGAAACTGCTTCAGCTGCTACAGCGCGTAGGCGCGCGGGTAATGCTCTGGCTACGGGGTCAAGGGTGGCTGAGAAATAAGCGAAGGGCGCTGCTTGGGACCAATCGATTGTGTCAGAATGGACAATGCACATCCCTCTCTTTCGTGTGTGTAGAGGGAGAATGGTTTGGAGTAGTCTGGGGTTCCTAAAACAGGTGCCAAACAAAGGGCGTCTCGCAATTCTTTGAACGCGATCTGGCATTTGGGAGTCCAAGGGAGTGGAAAGGGAACGTCTTTGGCTAGAAGGGAAAGTAGGGGTTTGACAATGAGACTAAAGTTCGGCAACCACTGTCGACAGAATGAGGTGAGGCCTACCAGAGAGCGGACTTGCTTCTGGTTCTTAGGGACGGGAGTGTCTAAAATGGTCTAGATTCTGTCAGGTGTGAGTTTCCTCCCTTCCTTTGATAAGAGGTTCCCTAAATATGTTTCTTGGGGTTTACAAAACTGCAACTTCTTTCGGGAAACTTTGTGACCATTCTCTGCAAGAAAGTGTAGGAGCTGGATGGTGGCGGTGACTGCGAGCGGGGTGGTGTCTGCTGCTAGAAGGATATCGTCTACATACTGTATCAACACCACCCCGTCTGGTAACTGAACTGCATCTAACTGTCTCTTGAGGGCCTGGCTATAGATGCTCGGGCTTTCGGTGTACCCCTGGGATGCTCGACAAAATCTATACGAGCGGGATCTTAGGGTGATTCCGAAAAGATAGTGGCTGTCTTGGTGGATGGGTATGGATAAGAAGGCGTTTTTGAGATCAATGACTGTGAACGTGGTGGCAGTGGACAGAATTAGGGTCAGGATGGTGGTGATGTCAGACTCTACAGGGTACTGTGGCACAACTATCTTGTTGATCTCTCGCAGGTCGATAATGAAGCGGTATGCTTTCTCATCTCCCTCTCCTTGTCTTTTGATGATCGGTAGAATTGGGCTGTTACAGACATTGCTTACTACTTCTTCTACCACTCCTGCGTCTACTAGCGACTGTATTATGTCAATCAGTGCTTTCTCGCCTTCTGGTGATATCTTGTACTGAGGTACTCTCAGTAAGGTTGCGTCTTGTCGTATTGTCACATGTACCGGGTCTATCATCATTCGTCTTACATCTGAGTCAGCTTTAGCCCATAAGTGCGACTGCACAGTATCTAGTAGGGACACGTCAGCTTCAGCAATGGGGTACATGTGTTGGGATGGGTGAGGTCTTAGCTGGTGGTGGTTGTCATATAAGATGACTCGGACTCCGTCAGGTGAGCATCTGATAGTCGCTCGAAAATGTTTCAGTAAATCGAGACCCATATTGGCATCTGGGGTATTGGAGGAGAGGAGAAATGTTGTGTCAATGATATTGTCTTCAAGATCAAAAGGGATCGGTTTGGACAAGGGGTTAGTGGAGGGCGTACCATCAAATCCTATTGATATCACGTGTGAGCCAGACAAGGGTGCCCTTGGAATCAGTGGTTTGGATAATGCACTACGTGTCTACCAGAAATGGAGACTTCATGCCCAGAACCTTTGCGGTAACATAAGGGCCTTGCTGGTCAACATAGAGCTCGACTGGATCCCTCCCTTGCCCTTGGCAGTCCTATGCAAAGTCGTACGCGTTGTCGCAGTCAGATTGTTGGTACTGATTCTGTCGGGATGGTCAAATGTATTTGCCCTACCTGGCCTTTCTTCACTAGCGTCGTTTTTGTACCGTCTTCCGCGTCCTCTACCTCTTGGTCCGTTTGGTAATTCTCTCGCTCCTTTGTACCTATTCACTTCTAACTGAACCGGGCATTGAGACTTCCAGTGTCCATATCCTTTACAAAATGCACACTGATCTTCCCCCTAGGTCCCTACGTCCAGCGTAGGGTGCGGGTACATCGTTTCTGGGCGGTGGGGTTCTAGGGGTATTTTGCTGGTAACCTCCCTTGTATTGTTCCTTTCCTATATTCACCCCTTGTAGTTGTGCTATCATCACTCGTTCTTTTAAATCTTTCTTTTTCCTTTCAGAAGCTCTATCGCTTTTGTTTTCTGGTGTTCGTAATACTGGGCCATCTGGAGGATGGCTGCTGGTTTAGAGGCTGCCCAACTGCTCTCACTAGTCTGTAATTTGCGTGATACCTCCGGCAACAGACACTTGACATAATTTTGTACAAACAAGTGATGTCCGGTCGCAGTGGTCATGTCTTGTCCACTATAATCGGAGAACACCGTTTCGAACCGGGAGAAGTATTCTGAGACGTCTTCTTGGGGTTTCTGGCGGCAAGCTGTTATTATGGACCAATCTATCCTTCTCACAAAAATTAGGGTCTTTACTTTTTGTACAATTTTACCTGGGATGTCTAGTATGGCTTTCAGGGGTTTCTGTCCATGGTTTCGTTGTTTGTCTAGTACATCAAGTTTCTCCCAGGTATGCCCGAACAGGTCAGTGTGGTTGATTTTTCGGATTTGCTTCCACACGTCAGCTGGCAGACATAGCCCAAAGAATAAGTCGATGTTGGCAAGGGTCATGATTGTCGATCCTAAAGCGGTACCTAACTCCGTGTAGAATGCGGTGGGATTTTTTCGTAAGTCCGACAAGGTTTTGCGGAACGTCAGGATGTCCTGTCTATCCCAGGCCTGATACACTCAGTTGTAAACTGCTCTTCCTTTAGCGTCCTGGTGATTAATGTCATCGTGAGTTCCCTGTCCTCTAGGGGGAACCCAGTAGGGGGCAACTTCCTTTATGGGCATCATGTTGTCTAATCTCTCTATTGGGGTTTCAGTTATTACAGGTGTGGCGCTTCTGACTATTCGCCCTTGTTCTATGAGGTGGCGGAAGACTTCTAGGGTATAGGAGAAGAGTTCTGCTACATCACATTCACTCTTGTCTCCCGTATCAACCTTTCTATAAAGGGTCATGAGTCGGTCAGGTCCTATATTCTTGTATTTATCTTTATAAGCTGTGAGGGTGGGGTAACAAAAACGCACGACAAAGTGTCGCTTGTGATTGCCAACGCAGGAGTTACACGTATCTGGTATATACTCTTCCGTTTCTTTCCTGTCTACTAGGGTCTTAACTATTTTCTCTATGCCGGCTCGCTCATTCTTGCTCAAACGGGGGATTCTCGCCGGTTCTTTTACTTTTGCTTCAATTCTTTCTGAGGTGTCCTTTGACAAGGTATTTAGCACGAGAGGCTCGGTCGGCGCGGAGGCCGTGGGTACCGAGGCCCTGGCGCTACCTTCAGTTATGTTCTGGGATTCTTGGAGTTGTACTAGAGGATGGGTAGGGGCATAAGGAGGGGGCATATAAATAATCGGTGGATCTAAGAGTAAATCATTGTTTATCTTTTGTTTCGATGGTAGCTCAGGGTAAAGCGCTGAGGGTGTTCTGACAGGGCATTGGCCTGAGATTTCTGATTCTCGTTCCTTTCTAGCTTTTTCTTTTTCCCTAATTTCTTCTTCTTACTTTTTACCAGCTAGGTAAGCTGATTTTCGTAGTTCCTTATCTATTCTCGCTTTGTCTTTCTTCTTCCGTTGCATCGTTTCTTTGCGCCACATGCCGAGACTATCAAGCATGGTTGGCGTAGTTTTCTTTTTGCGAAGGGCTATTTCTAGCGCTTCGATTTTATCGAGGTCAAAAGATCTCATCAGTGGCCACTGACTTTCTCGATCTTTCTTATTGTGTTTATGCCATAGTTTACTATAAGCTACAGCGACTAGTCCATACTTTATATACATGTCCTTATTAGGGGTGCCCTCCGGTGGAGCTGGATGATCGACCTCTAATAAACGGTCCGGGTTGAACCAATTACCAATCAGTGGGGAGAAGATAGGCATGACGTATAATCGGACAAGTGAAGATCTCAAACAATGGTGGACAAAGGTCCGCACTACCTATCCTTCACTATCTGCAAAGAGAGAGAAAATATTTTTATTCTTCGTTGTTTGCAAACAGAGACTATCTCAAAGAGAACCAGTATATCAAGTAGCAAACGAGGCTAAACGAACCAATCAATGCGTAATACTAGTATTTTCCGAACCAAACAATTCCAATACAATCAAACAATCAATCAATTGTCATTCTTCACGACCTTACCCGAACCGTATGGACAGTTTCTCGTCTTCCACTTCCAGCGCCCAGTCGTCCTCTATTCTCCGTTATTGCCGTGGCACTCCTGTGGGATCCCAGTCAGGACCGGTGATCACTCGAAAGAGGTCCGTTCGGAACCGTTGAAGTTCGGATGATCGGGTGCCAGACGAGGGTCTCTTTCAGGCAGGTGTACTTTCCCGATCATTGCAGTCGTTCACTCCGTCATTAGGACCTCTCTACCGGACCCACGTGTCGCTGATGAGCAAAGCGTTGGGACGCCAATTGTTGAATAAGCAGATTTTCCCTAGTTATCCTCAAGTACTGCTTGGTGTTAGTCGCCTCTAATTCATTCGGTAATTATCAAATAAAAAGGCGGGCACTGGAAACTGGAAAGCAAGAAACAGGTTTATTTCTCCAGAGGAAAACACGTCAGATCGGACACGCAGAATGTCTTCTCGAGGTGCTCTAACTGCATCTCTGTGGCCTGGCCTTTTATACAGATTTGTAACGTTTTATTGCAGGGTAACAGATTTCTGTCATTTCTTTAATGCATTGTAAAACATCTTTGGAATCTCCGCTTCTGGCCCGTTCCCACACATACCCAGCAGTAAATGTCCCCCACCCCAGTCTCAGCAGGTGATTGCTATCGCACAGCTGGGCATTCCGGCAGGAGCTGAAATATGCGCAATCAGTCGGATCTCATGGGGTCGTGGCATTGATTAATTCTGGCCCCTTTGATGGGGAGCGAGATCTTACTGTACGGGAGCAATAAACTGTATCCGCAGGGGTTGGTTATGGCCTGGGATCAGATCAAACAGCCAGGTGCAGGGGAGGGGGTTATCGAAGGGGCTTGTTCGTGCGCAAGGGATGAAAGGGCATGTGGGTTTGGCACGGGAAGTGGCTCAGGGGCAGGGTCACGCTGAGGATGCTTTATGACTCTAGCATGTGTGCTTGGGGACTGCCAGCGTGCGGGGGATGATAGCGAGGTCAGGGAGACGTGTAGGTGATCAGCAATGGCCACGGTATCTTAAAATGGCTGCCGCTTACGCGCTTGTAGAGACCTAAGTTGGACAAGATGGCACTGGTAATGTTCACATCGTAATCTAATTTTTAACAAATCCACCTCCCACCCATGATTTTAAAAAGGGGCAACCTGTCCAACACACACTTCCTCAACCCGACCTACACCACTCAAGACGAATCCCAAGATGCACTCAACTCCTCTCATGAATCTATGGTGCAGCAACTCGCTTCACTTGAAAACCAGATAGACGCGATCTCACGGGGCCTAACTGAAATACTCTCCAACATAGGTAAAGCATGCAGATCCGACCAATCTCCTCGCGGGGTCCCCCCATCGCCAACACCAACAGCCACAAGAGCCCCTCCTGGCCCTCAGAAACCCATGAAAATCAGCCTCAGAGACTCCCAAGAAGGGTCACGGAACCCTGGCTACAAAAAGCCTCAAGAATCGCAGTCCTTCCCTTTAGGGCTCAGAGTTGCTCAAATACCGATACAAAACCCCTGACCTCAAGACCCACTAGAACAGAAGCAGCCATGTCTGACAACGAAGCAGCCATTCTAGCCTCTTCATACGACACACCCCCGTTTGACTCCCCTAAATCCAAGTGATCACAGGTCTCCGAAAAGACCTTCCCTGCACAAAACCCCAGAGACCGCTTATCCTTACCACCATACCTAGGACGGCCAAAGAAAAGATCGCCAGCAACAAAGAGCTTTTCACCAACTGCTTACTCATAAATTGCAGGTCGGCTTCCTTGTATGCAACTGAACTAGCAGAGGCCATCCTCTCGCATGACATTGACATTGCGTTCCTCACGGAGACCTGGGTCAATGAGCTATCCCCACCATGCTTAGACATGCTTGCACCCCCCGGCTTCTCCCCATCAACAAAGACAGAAAAGACCAGCGAGGGGGAGGGGCTGCTATCATCCATAAAGACAACATGGTCATCACCGAATTAAATTCATACGACTACAACACATTTGAGTGTCTCTCATCCAACATCAAGACCAAAGATAATGGTTCTTTACTTTGTCACCTTCTCTATCATCCTCCAGGGAAAACTGCCGCATTTGGAGAACAATTATCTGACCTGATAGCTCAAGGTGCACTCGGTGATACCAATAATCTAATTCTTGGTGACCTGAACCTACGGTGAAATGAGACCAACAACCCGCTAATACGATTGATATCCAGTCTCCTCTGTGATAACAATTTAATCCAGTGCTGCACAGAGGAGACGCACTACAAAGGAGCCACCTTGGATACCATCATTGCTCAAAGAAACACAATCACTATCAATCACATACTCCCCGTCGACTGGTCAGACCACCACATGATTTTATTTCATATCAGCCAACTTACTCTCTCCCAATCACCTCTGCAAGACCCCCCCCCCCAAATGGCTAAGAAACTTCTCTCAGGTTCCCCTGGGAGTCCTCGATGAACAGATAAGCTCACTTCTCCCCGACACCAATGACCACCTCCCTACTAATGACCTCACTGATTGTTACAATGCAATGCTAGTGTCCATGCTTGACAAAATAGCTCCCCTAAAGCCCAAAAAGAGCAGAGCCATCCCATCCAGATCATGGTTCAACTCCAACCTCAACTCCAAAAGGAGAAAACTAAGAGCCAAAGAAAGAAAGTGGATAAATAACACTACCTCCATCAACTCAAATCAGCCCATAGGAAGTACAACAACCACATCAAAAAGAAGAAATACAGCTTTTTCCGCTCGGCGCTGGACAGTGCCAAAAACATACCCAAGGAGCTCTATAGCATCATCAGACAACAAACCTCCAAGCCTGTGTCCTCCTCTGTACAGGCGTCCAAAGAACTATGCGACAACTTCGCCAACTTCTTCAACCATAAGATCACTAAAATCGAATTCTCACTGCACGTCAACAACACGCACCTCACGAAGAGCATCGTGGCTGGGTCGCCTGATCTTTCTCCTGATTCCTCTCCCAATTCCTGGCTTAGTTTTCGTCCCATTCAAGAAACTGAGATAATCAAGTTGATCTCCACCTCCAAACCCTCAGCTCATGTCCTAGACCCCATTCCTCCCCTACTGACCAAAAAAAAATGAAGCACGTCTTTGCACCGCTTTGGAGCATGATCATAAATAGCTCCCTGAAAAACGGAGTGGTTCCAGACTGTCTCAAAATGGAACAAGTCACCACCCTGTTGAAAAAATTCAGCATAGGTGCGACAGATATGAACAATTTAAGACCGGTGTCGAACATTCTCCTTCTCTCAAAAACACTAGAAAGATGCATACTACATCAACTAACCCAACACCTGGACAACATCAACCTCCTGGACCCCCACCAGTCTAGCTTCAGAAAAGGCTGTAGCACAGAAACCGCGATTCTCAACATCATCGAAGATATACATGGATCACTAGACTCTGACCAGTGCTGCCTCCTCATTCTCCTTGACCTCTCGGCAGTATTAGATACTGTTGATCACAAACTCCTCATAAGGGCTCTCCAAGAAAGGGCTGGTCTTGGCGAGGTAGTCGTCAAATGGTTCTCCTCCTTTCTTCACAATCGCACACAAAAAATAAAAATCAAAAACTTCACTTCCGACCTCCAGCAAGTCAACAAGGGCGTTCCTTAAGGCTCGGTGCTTTCAGCACAACTCTTTAACATCCACATGGAACTTCTCTCCAAACTACTCAGAAAAGCCAACTTCCGCCTCCATCTCTACGCTGAAGATACTCAGATCTATCTGGAAACTACCTCTCTCAAAGACATACAAAGACTTAATGATGTCCTGAAAGATGTCCACTGGTTGACAAACAACCACCTGAAACAAAATCCTTATAAGACTGAGACACTCCTCATCTTGAATAAGGAAGATAACCCCCAAATTTCCGAATGGTTAAAGGCCATCGGTGTGCTCAACGGGAATCTCACACTAGCAGACTCTGTCAAATCTCTAGGAATCACCCTAGACCCAAAACTGAACATGAGACACATTAAGAACTCGGCCAAAAGTGCATTCCTTAACCTCAGACTACTGAACAAAATAAAACCCTACATTCCGCTCAATGATCTCAAACAGCCCACCCAATCTCTGGTAGTGTCAAGACTGGACTATGGGAACGCATTCCTCTCAGGAATTTCGAAATCACATCTGGCTTCCATCAAAACGTTACATGCGGCCGCCAAAATGATCACCGGTATCAAGAAATTCGATCATATCTCCCCTGCACTCAAGGAACTTAAGTGGCTTCTGTAGGAGAGTAGGGTCTGCAATCCTATGATCACCCCAGATTTTTGCTTTTTGCTTCACTGGTTTACGACTTCTCTGGCTGTGGGCCTGCTAATCAGACCCACAGCCTTGCTGTTCTCTCACTAAATTGACACATGTACCTTAGGTGCATTATCCAATTGGTACTGGGCCACCTTATCAGACCCTGTAACTCAGGGCATAGGTGTACCCAGGGCCTACCAGGGGCTGCAGCATGTATTATGCCACCCCTGGCTGGCCATCTAAATCTGACACAACTGGCTGCATGACAGCTGGGGCAAGGTGGTGTAAACACCCTTTGCTTTAGATATAGTATACCTATATCTAACCCTAAAATGGACACACAGATTCCTATCAGTCACTCCTATGGCAGGCCTTGACAATCCTGAAGGCAGAGTGCTTGGAATTGTGTGAGATGGTGCTCTGGCATGAGCTGAGCTCGTTTGCAGCTTGCGGAACCAAGTCCTAATAGCTGTTCCATGATAACGCATACCATATACTCTTAAGTGCATTATAATCCTTGCGGTTATATGCTATCTCTGGTATCGCTTTATCAAAACATGTCGAGTAAGGTGTCATACGAATTGGAATACTATCCCCTCGCCAATTCTGGCGACGGGGTTAGCATTCCACCCTTCTAGAGGGACACGACATGTATGTAACTGTGAACCCCGGTTAAACTTAACTCGAGCCTCAGCATCACAAAATGGATGCTGCCACCACAGACACAAGTCTGACCCCCTGCAGCTGGGAGTCCTTCCAGCGAGGGGAGCTTGGACAAAGGGTTTCCTGTCAGGGGCGGTACTAGCACCATCCCAGACAGGGTTTTGTGTATCCTGGGTAGGCAGGGCTTTAGAGGAAGGTGACTGCAAGTGGCACCCCAGTGCTCACTATGCATCGGCCGGCTAGAACCAGTTCCAGGGGCACACCAGCCCCTGAGCTGGGGAAAGTCTGGCATCGGAGAGGGGTGTAACCACCCCCCCTTCCTGGTCCCACCCATGGGCAGGACCTAGTCGCGTGCCAGCCCCTTTCCTTAGTATAAAGATAGGAGCGGGCCCCCTTCCAAATTAGATCATCTTTGAATCCTGAAACTACTTTCTACGAAAGGAAATCAAGACTTCTTCCTAAGATTTCTCCCTTGTGACTAAGGAGTAGTCACCCTGCACCCGCAGGCACCATCTAAGAACACTGCAGTTTGCTGCACGTCCTTCCTCCGGAATCCGACTGACCAGCACGACGAGACCCGGCTTCCCTGGCACCTCTCTGACCTCTACCTACCTCTACAGCTAAGCTGAGAACCGTAGGTGCGACGAGACCTCGAGGGACCGGCCATCATCAGAACTGCACGACTTCTATCCAGCACGACCGCCGAGGGATCCTCGAGTAAGTGCTTTGGGGTCCGAGAAGCCCCGACCCTGAGCAGCTCCAGCACCGAAGTCCAGCCCCCCAGCATCCACGAGATCTGCGTGGGGCCCTTCTGCTTTTTGCTGCTCACCACGTTGTCTGGCTACTAGCCCGCTGGCTTGTGGCCTTCCCAACGACGAACGACAACATCACCACTGCTGGTCTGGTTGCTCCAGACTGGCCCTTGCTCCCCTCCAAAAGAGGAGCACCCCGGACCCTCCTGGTCCACTCCAGACGCCATTTTGAGTCCACCGCGTGGGCTTGAATTTGCCAAGACTTGTTGCCCCAATACTGGGTCCAGCGACGTCGACAGCAGCAACCATCGTGGGACAGCTCGCACCTCCATCCTGGTCGCCGACAACGCCTCCTGGTCCGTGAGACTGCAGAGCCCAGGGTCGCCCACTCACCTGGTCGAGGTGACTCCATCCGGTGCCATCCTGGTGCCCATCTAATCACTGGCTAGTGATTCAGAACTTGGTCCCCTCTGCTTACAGGTGTCTTCCATCTCCGATCCAGGCTTGGATCACTTCGAACTTCTTCACTGGTCGCCTGCCAGCAACTTCTTCTTTCAGGCTCCTGGTTCGTCAATGAGGGTTTCAGACGACACTTGAACCCTATGTAGCCGCAGCCCCTGGGCTAGGTAAACGGAGTACCCCGGTGCTCCAGCGTAGAACAACTCTCTAAGTGCCTAGATCCACTTTCGTTTTTGACCTACCTAGTCGGGTTCGCCCGAGAACACTAACTTTTGCTTTTACCAGCCTCCATAGACTTTGTCCCGCATCCCGCGTGAGAGTGCACACTCTGCACCCGAGTCCCCTAGGCCTCCTGCTAGTAATCTGAAGGTTCAGTAGGCCAGTCCTAGCGCTTCCAAACCCTATGAGATTAGTACTTACCTGCTAGTAATTTTGCATTCCACTTTTGTAGTATATGGTTTTCCGTGCCCCTCGGGCATTCGTGTAAATTGTGCAACTTATAGTATTTTCGTAAGAGTTTTGTTGTGTGCTTAGTACCCTGTCTTCATAAAGAGTACAGGGCTGTTGTGATCTAAATAAATACACTGTTTATTTTCATAACACTTGTGTGGTGTCCTTTCACTTGGTGTTCTAGGGGTATATGTGATGGTATAACAGCTGGCTTAACACGCCCTCTAGAGTTTAGCCCGAAGACTGCTCGTATCCATGCTACTAGGATAGCTGGTCTATAAGGTTGACTTACAACCAATCATCAATAAGGGTTGTTTGGACTGATACAAAGTGCTCACTAGAATAGTGAACATTATATATCAGGCCAACTTCTCACATTGGTGAGCAGCAGTTGGGATTTGAGCTTGCTGTTGTTTTACCACACGTATCCTAAGAATATCATTGTGAAAGATCACATAAGTATTAAGGTACTTAGCTTAGAATACTCTGAGTTCTACTGAACCAGCTGTTGTAGTTCAACAGGGCCTAGCACACCCTGACTACAACTCTTAGCAAGGGATCAGTAGGCAAACAAATAGTGTCGGTAGGTGCATCACTTACACCACACTAGAAGCATGTCTAACCACGGAGAGTCTTCAGAGACCCCTCTTGTGGTTGTGGACCCTCCACAGGTCCCTTCCAGATATGCTGCTCTTAGCTTCCAGGAGATGAGACAAGTGTGTACCTCCAGGAAACTAAAACAGGGTTCTAACCCTACCATTCCTTTTCTGATTGGTCTCTTAGTGACTTATGATGCTAGGAGGGCTGCTAACACAGATCCTTCTCATCCAGATGGGAATATGCCCCCCTTAGAGGGAACCACTGGTGACCCTGACCGCCACCTCCAGGCAGCAGATGATGCTGAGGAGGAGGAGGAAGAGGAGTTATCAGAGGATGAGGCAGACAAAGGTCAGGTAGCAGTCAGTAGACTCACTAGGACCAACTTAAGTAGGCATGAGAATGGATTTGGGGGACCTCCAGGGCCACTCTAGGTAGACTTAACATTGGGAATGGACTAGATAGGTCTCTATCCAGAGGCTCTAACAGATCCATTCGAGCCAATGGTTCTCAGACCTCTTCTCATAGAGGGATGTCTTCCCCTAGGAGAAGGGAGCATGAAGCTAAGATGAGGGAAGCCAATCTGAGGATTGAAAGGGAAGAACTTGCCCTGGCCAAAGAGAGGCTTGCCTTTGCTAGAGAGCAAAAGTTAAGTGGGTTAGATCTCACTGGTGGCAGCATTCTCCTAAGAGAAAAAGACAGGAGTTTAGACACTAGTCCCCTGAGTAAGATAGTGTCCCCCTTTAAACAAGGGGATGATATCCACAAATGGATAACTGCTTTGGAGAGGGCCTGCACTGTCCAGTGCGTCCCCCAGAGTCAGTGGGCAGGTGTCTTGTGGCTCTCCTTTGAAGGCAAAGGTAGAGATAAGCTCCTCACTACTAGAGCTGAGGATGCTAACAATTACCAAGTCCTGAAGAGTACACTGATAGATGGGTTTGGCCTAACCACTGAGCAGTACAGGTTGCTGTTCAGGGATACCCAGAAAACTCAGTCTCAGGATTGGTCTGATTTTGTAGATTGTGCCACTAAGGCTTTGGAGGGCTGGTTGCTGGGCAGTTAGGTTACTGATTATACAGGATTGTACAATCTGATCATGAGGGAACCGATTTTAAGCAATTGTCAGAACCAGTTGTTGCATCAGCACCTTGTTGACTCAGATCTGACCTCTCCCCAAGAATTGGGAAAGAAGGCAGACAGATGGGTCAGAACAAGGGTTAAGCAGAACCAGGGCCAGTACCAGGGTGGTCAGAAGAAAGCAGACCAGAAGGGTAAAGATACCAAAGGTGAACAAAATGACCAGAAGTCTTCGACAGGTCCCCAACAAACCAAAGAGGGTGGGGGTCAGGCTTCCCAGAAGAAGACTCAAGAAGGCCAGTCTAAAAGGTGGTGCCAATACTGTAAAAATAAAACTCACTGGTTTAGTGAGTGCACCAAGAAAGGAGGGCAAACTCCTGCCACTGAAGCCCCTAAGGCAACTGCACCCCCTAGTACAGTCAGCAGTGGTAGTGCACCTCCCAAGGGATTAGTTGGGTTAACCTTGGGTTCTGAGGGGTATGACAACTTAGTTGGCACACTCACTCAGGCTGTCCTTGTCTGTACAGGGGATGTGGATATATCCCCTGATGTCAGTCCCAAAACTTTAGGCAAATACAGGCAGACACCTTTGATAAATGGCAAAATGGCTCAGGCCTATAGGGACACTTGTGCCAGTGTCACCATGGTGACACCTAACTTTGTGGACCCTCGACAGATCATGCCAGGTACAGATTTCCTGGTGACCAATGCCAGCAACGTCACTACCAGTCATAGTATGGCGATTGTTGCTTTCTCCTGGGGAGGGGTAAATGGCCAAAAGAAGGTTGTAGTTAGTTCAGACCTCCCAGTGGGTTGTTTGTTGGGCAATGATTTGGAGTCATCACAATGGTCAGAAGTGGAGCAGAGGACTCACATGGAAATGTTAGGCTTGCCAGCACATGTGCTTGCTGTGACTAGGTCACAGGCCAGAAAATGTCCCACTGAACAGGTGCTGGATCCTGGAACAATGGACCAGACACCTTCCAAGAAGAAGAGCAGTAGGGTTAAGGCATTGCCTTCCCCCTTGCCCCAGGTTGAGGATCAAGTCTCAGAGGAGGCTGACCTACAGGAACTGAGGGAAACTGAGCCTAAAGAATTTGAACTTGATCAAGTTGAATTTCAGGGCTCAGGGGGACCCTCCAGAGAAGACCTGGGGAAGGAACAGTTAGACTGCCCTTCCCTTGAACCCCTCAGACAGCAGGCTGCTGCTGAGGCTGCAGGGAACGCCACAGGTACCCACAAGGTATACTGGGATGATGGACTCCTGTACACTGAGGCAAGAGACCCCAAACCTGGTGCAACCAGGAGGCTGGTTATCCCCTTGTCTCAGAGAGGTTTCCTTCTTACCTTGGCCCATGAGATTCCCTTAGCAGGACACTTAGGCCAGACAAAGACTTGGGACAGGCTTGTCTCACACTTTCACTGGCCTCACATGAATGGAGATACCAGGGAGTTTTGTCGCTCCTGTGTCACTTGCCAAGCCAGTGGTAAGTCAGGTGGCACAACAAAGGCCCCCCTTATACCAATGCCTGTGGTGGGGGTGCCCTTTGAAAGAGTGGGGATTGTCATTGTTGGTCCAATGGAACCCCAGACAGCATCAGGGCACAAGTTTATACTGGAGGTGGTGGACCATGCCACCAGGTATCCTGAAGCTATTCCCCTTAGGGCCACTACAGCACCTGTTGTGGCAAGAGCCCTAGTTGGAGTGTTCTCCAGAGTGGGCTTCCCTAAGGAGGTTGTCTCTGACAGAGGTGCAAACTTCATGTCAGGATATTTAACTGCTATGTGGAAGGAATGTGGTGTCAACTACAAGTTCACTACACCCTATCATCCACAATGCAATGGGTTTTGTTGAAAGGTTCAACAGGACCCTAAAAGGGATGATTCATGGACTACCTGAAAAGCTCAGGCGTAGATGGGATGTCCTGATACCCTGCCTTTTGTTTGCTTACAGGGAGGTCCCACAGAAGGGGGTTGGCTTCAGCCCTTTTGAACTTCTGTATGGGCATCCTGTGAGAGGACCCCTGTGTTTGGTGAAGGAAGGATGGGAGAGACCTCTCAAAAAGCCTGCAACCAGCATAGTGGACTATGTACTTGGTCTCCGCTCCAGGATGGCTGAGTATATGGAAAAGGCATCTGAAAACCTTCAGGCCAGCCAAGAACTCCAAAAAGCTTGGCATGACCAAAAGGCTGTCCTGACTGTGTATCAGCCTGGACAGAAGGTGTGGGTGTTGGAGCCAGTGGCCCCAGCAGCACTCAAAGACAAATGGTCTGGGCCCCACACAATCCTTGAGCAAAAGGGTGAGGTCACCTACCTGGTGGACCTTGGAACTCCCAGGAGCCCCCACAGGGTGCTCCATGTGAACAGGCTCAAAGCATATGTTGAGAGGAAGGACATGAGCTTGCTCATGGCCACAGATGAGGGACAGGAGGAAGAGAGTGACGCTCTCCCAGACCTGCTCACTCAGAATCCTGATGATGGATCAGTAGATGGTGTTGTCTTTTGTGGCATCCTCTCTGACCATCAACAGAAGGATTGTAAACAGGTTCTTCAATCCTTCAGACATATGTTCACTCTGACACCCAGTCAAACCAATTGGTGTACCCATGAGGTTGACACTAGTGACAGCCTGCCAGTCAAGAGTAACATCTACAGGCAGCCTGATCATGTTAGAGACTGCATCAAAACAGAAGTGCAGAAAATGTTGGAGCTGGGAGTCATTGAGCCCTCAGATAGCCCTTTGGCTAGTCCAGTAGTTCTAGTGCCAAAGCCTAACACCCAGGGTGGTAAGAAGGAGATGAGGTTTTGCGTAGACTACAGAGGCCTCAATGCAGTCACTAAACTGATGCCCACCCAATACCAAGGGCAGATGAGCTTATAGATAGATTGGCTTCTGCCAACTACTTAAGTACATTTGACCTGACAGCTGGATATTGGCAAATCAGGTTAGCTGAGGATGCCAAGCCCAAGACAGCATTTTCAACCCCTGGTGGACATTATCAATTTGTGGTAATGCCCTTTGGTCTGAAAAATGCACCTGCCACCTTCCAAAGGCTGGTGAATCAAGTTCTCACTGGGCTGGATGACTTCTGTGCAGCATATCTTGATGATATAGCTGTCTTTAGTTCCACCTGGGAGGATCACCTGGTCCACCTGAGGAAAGTGTTAGAGGCTCTGCAGAAAGCAGGTCTCACTATCAAGGCCACAAAGTGCCAGATAGGGCAGACACAGGTTGTATACCTGGGCCACCTTGTAGGTGGAGGCCAGGTTCAGCCACTGGAGAGCAAGATACAGTCCATCAGGGACTGGGCTCCTCCAACCACCCAGACTCAGGTTCGAGCTTTCTTGGGCCTGACTGGTTACTATAGGAAATTTGTCAGAAATTATGGATCAATTGTGACTCCACTTAATGAACTGACAAGTAAAAAAATGCCAAAGAAAGTTCAGTGGACAGCAGGCTGTCAAAAAGCATTCGATGACCTAAAGCAGGCCATGTGCACAGCACCTATCCTAAAAAGAGTCCAGACTACTCCAAACCATTCATTGTCCAAACAGATGCTTCTGAGTTGGGTGTGGGAGCTGTTCTATCTCAACTGAATTTTGATGGTCATGACCAGCCCATTGCTTTTATAAGCAGAAGGGTGACCCCCAGAGAGAAAAATTGGTCAGCTGTTGAGAGGGAGGCCTTTGCTGTGGTTTGGGCCCTGAAGAAACTGAGGCCATACTTGTTTGGCACCCATTTCAAGATTCAGACCGACCATAAGCCCCTCTTGTGGCTAAATCAGATGAAGGGTGAAAACCCCAAACTGCTTAGGTGGTCCATTTCCCTACAGGGGATGGATTTTACAGTGGAGCATAGACCTGGCACTGATCATGGCAATGCAGATGGGCTCTCCAGGTATTTCCACTTAGAGCAAGAAGACTCACCTGGTCAAGGTTAGTTTATTGTCCCAAGTTGGGGGGGGGGGGGGTCATGTAGGAGAGTAGGGTCTGCAATCCTATGATCACCCCAGATTTTTGCTTTTTGCTTCACTGGTTTACGACTTCTCTGGCTGTGGGCCTGCTAATCAGACCCACAGCCTTGCTGTTCTCTCACTAAATTGACACGTGTACCTTAGGTGCATTATCCAATTGGTACTGGGCCACCTTATCAGACCCTGTAACTCAGGGCATAGGTGTACCCAGGGCCTACCAGGGGCTGCAGCATGTATTATGCCACCCCTGGCTGGCCATCTAAATCTGACACAACTGGCTGCATGACAGCTGGGGCAAGGTGGTGTAAACACCCTTTGCTTTAGATATAGTATACCTATATCTAACCCTAAAATGGACACACAGATTCCTATCAGTCACTCCTATGGCAGGCCTTGACAATCCTGAAGGCAGCGTGCTTGGAATCGTGTGAGATGGTGCTCTGGCATGAGCTGAGCCCGTTTGCAGCTTGCGGAACCAAGTCCTAATAGCTGTTCCATGATAACACATACCATATACTCTTAAGTGCATTATAATCCTCGCGGTTATATGCTATCTCTGGTATCGCTTTATCAAAACATGTCGAGTAAGGTGTCATACGAATTGGAATACTAACCCCTCGCCAATTCTGGCGACGGGGTTAGCATTCCACCCTTCTAGAGGGACACGACATGTATGTAACTGTGAACCCCGGTTAAAGTTAACTCGAGCCTCAGCATCACAAAATGGATGCTGCCACCACAGACACAAGTCTGACCCCCTGCAGCTGGGAGTCCTTCCAGCGAGGAGAGCTTGGACAAAGGGTTTCCTGTCAGGGGCGGTGCTAGCACCATCCCAGACAGGGTTTTGTGTATCCTGGGTAGGCAGGGCTTTAGAGGAAGGTGACTGCACGTGGCACCTCGGTGCTCACTATGCATCTGCCGGCTAGAACCAGTTCCAGGGGCACACCAGCCCCTGAGCTGGGGAAAGTCCGGCATGGGAGAGGGGTGTACCACCCCCCTTCCTGGTCCCACCGATGGGCAGGACCTAGTCGCGTGCCAGCCCCTTTCCTTAGTATAAAGATAGGAGCGGGTCCCCTTCCAAATTAGATCATCTTTGAATCCTGAAACTACTTTCTACGAAAGGAACTCAAGACTTCTTCCTAAGATTTCTCCCTTGTGACTAAGGAGTAGTCACCCTGCACCCGCAGGCACCATCTAAGAACACTGCGGTTTGCTGCACGTCCTTCCTCCGGAATCCGACCGACCAGCACGACGAGACCCAGCTTCCCTGGCACCTCTGACCTCTACCTACCTCTACAGCTAAGCTGAGAACCGTAGGTGCGACGAGACCTCGAGGGACCGGCCATCATCAGAACTGCACGACTTCTATCCAGCACGACCGCCGAGGGATCCTCGAGTGAGTGCTTTGGGGTCCGAGAAGCCCCGACCCTGAGCAGCTCCAGCACCGAAGTCCAGCCCCCCAGCATCCACGAGATCTGCGTGGGGCCCTTCTGCTTTTTGCTGCTCACCGCGTTGTCTGGCTACTAGCCCGCTGGCTTGTGGCCTTCCCGACGACGAACGACGACATCACCACTGCTGGTCTGGTTGCTCCAGACTGGCCCTTGCTCCCCTCCAAAAGAGGAGCACCCCGGACCCTCCTGATCCACTCCAGACGCCATTTTGAGTCCACCGCGTGGACTTGAATTTGCCAAGACTTGTTGCCCCAATCCTGGGTCCAGCGACGTCGACAGCAGCAACACTCGTGGGACAGCTCGCACCTCCATCCTGGTCGCCGACAACACCTCCTGGTCCGTGAGACTGCAGAGCCCAGCGTCGCCCACTCACCTGGTCGAGGTGACTCCATCCGGTGCCATCCTGGTGCCCATTTAATCACTGGCTAGTGATTCAGAACTTGGTCCCTTCTGCTTACAGGTGTCTTCCATCTCCGATCCAGGCATGGATCACTTTGAACTTCTTCACTGGTCGCCTGCCAGCAACTTCTTCTTTCAGGCTCCTGGTTCGTCAACGAGGGTTTCCGACGACACTTGAACCCTATGCAGCCGCAGCCCCTGGGCTAGGTAAACCGAGTACCCCGGTGCTCCAGCGTAGAACAACTCTCTAAGTGCCTAGATCCACTTTCGTTTTTGACCTACCTAGTCGGGTTCGCCCGAGAACACTAACTTTTGCTTTTACTAGCCTCCATAGACTTTGTCCCGCATCCCGCGTGAGAGTGCACACTCTGCACCCGAGTCCCCTAGGCCTCCTGCTAGTAATCTGAAGGCTCAGTAGGCCAGTCCTAGCGATTCCAAACCCTATGAGATTAGTACTTACCTGCTAGTAATTTCGCATTCCACTTTTGTAGTATATGGTTTTCCGTGCCCCTCGGGCATTCGTGTAAATTGTGCAACTTATAGTATTTTCGTAAGAGTTTTGTTGTGTGCTTAGTACCCTGTCCTCATAAAGAGTACAGGGCTGTTGTGATCTAAATAAATACACTGTTTATTTTCATAACACTTGTGTGGTGTCCTTTCACTTGGTGTTCAAGGGGTATATGTGATGGTATAACAGCTGGCTTAACACGCCCTATAGAGTTTAGCCCAAAGAGTGCTCGTATCCATGCTACTAGGATAGCTGGTCCATAAGGTTGACTTACAACCAATCATCAATAAGGGTTGTTTGGACTGATACAAAGTGCTCACTAGAATAGTGAACATTATATATCAGGCCAACTTCTCACATCTTCCAGTCGAAATGCGGATTAGCTTCAGAACATCCTGCCTCACCCATAAAGCCCTTCACACTGGCAAACCTGAGTACCTGGTAAAAAAACTCATAAAAGCCGGCCAGTCCAGGAACCTGGGAAGCTCAAATTTCATCCTACTCATCCCACCTAAAATTAGAAGACAAAAACCTGTGGATCACTCTTTCACCGGAAGCGCTCCCAAAATTTGGAACTCCATTCCCCCTCACATCAGAACCATTCCCTCCTTTGTAGAATTCAAAAGCCAACTCAAACTCCTGTTCCTCAACTGCTCCCTAGGAAGTGGAAAGCGTGGGGCAGATAGGAAACATCGATCTCTGCTCCAAAATTCTCTCAGTCCACCTGGAAAACATAGATTGTGATGGCAGTCACCTTACTTCAGATAACTGGTATGCCTTTTATTGACATCTCAGCCATCTTAAAAGCAGGGATTTCCCCTTACAAACAAATTAAGCTTATTTTAAAGTTGATTATTTGGGTGGGGGTCATCCACCTGGAGGAATAATAACACTAAATTATGAAGGTCAACCCCACAATTCACTAACTGGTAGCTTGCACACAGCAGACGGGCTTAACTGAGGGCAATGCATAAAGTATTTATGCAGTGCCAAAGCAGCAATAAAGTCAAAACATGAAACATTATAATCTCAAACCAAATTAGAAAAAACTGTACATTTTAATAAAAAAATTAAATACCAAGATTACAAATATACAGTAATGGGAACCAAAGATATACATTTTCAAAACGTAAAAGTGAAAATAGCAATAAGTGCTAATGTTAGTCAAAGGAAGATCAGTAACTGAGCGAGACTTAAGGTAGGATACACTAATAAAAGATTTTACATTCTGGTTTAAGTCTTTTTATGGAGCTCATAATCCTCCAGTGTGGCAAGCCTGGGAACTTTTGAGCCACTGCAGGTTCCAGTCATCTGATGTTTCAAAGGTCCAGTAGGTTTTCGGAGCAGAGTTCCTGGAGGTGCCTCATTCATGGGGTGCACTAGCCAGTGGGTGGGGGTGACTCCATGCCCTTCCCTAACCAATGGGGCAAGTTTTCCAGGGGTTATGCTAACCACTTGTTCAGTAGTTCCTGTTTGCACTAGAGGAAACAACCCCACAGTGGACCTTACTCTTAAAATCCAAGATGGGGGAACCCTTCCTTTTGCCTATCCATTGGCAAATCCTCGCCCAGCCACAAATCGATGTATTATGGTTTAGGAGGTTACAGTACAGTGCCCAGAGAATCAGACTATCAGAGCAATCCCCATGAGTAACATCTACAGTTTAACTCTTTCAGTGCGAGTCAGCTCCAGCATAACCAGCTTCTAAATAGAGGAGAGATATCACTGAAGCCTTGCTGTGATCTTTTCCAAATGCACTAAGAAGGAGTCTGTAGTACCCACTACTTAGTAAAGCCTGCAATTCCATCAACAGGTGATGGTCTCAAGCAGACAGGTTCCATCAGATCAGAACAACCAGCAGCCATATGCTTCATGCCCAAAGAATGTCTTTCCTAGCATTTGTGAGCTGACTTCATCCTAAGAGCATAGTTGGTCCCAGATTGATGGGATCTAAGTGACTTGGAGCTGACAAAGAGACTGCAGCCTTCATTACTTTGGCTAGGAGGGAGTGGTTGCAGATGGATGAGTCATCCAGGGGGAAAGTTGCCTTCTTTGAACTACCCGTCATTTCCCAAAGCAATCATTGATTTTTTTTTTGTCAAATCTGTTTATTGGCATTTTAGGGTTTTCATAGTACAATATGAACTTCAACCAATTCAGCACAGTTACCTAGGCATGTCAATAAAGCATTCATATACATAATAGACATAATAGCATTACAAGTTGGAGTCACGGCGACGCACTTGTAGTATTTCAGTAACAGAGGATAATCGCCAAGAGCTGTCTAAACCGTGGAGTGTCAAGGCGGGCGACTCCAGAATGGTCCATGACTGTCCTCGCGTGGAGCTTTATATAAATAGCAGGGTTTTGGGTGGACCCTCCAACTTGGACTTGCATACAAAAGTGATATTTATACAACAACTGTAAATAAACTAAAACAACAGCGGCAACACCACAGACATATACTCGTACTAACCCCCTTCGCGGCCCCCGCACGCGCACGCACCCCCAGCCACAGCTGCACCCGCACTTTAAACATGTATGCCCAAGTGGGGCAGTAGTTTTACCTAAAAGTTAATCCGGATAGGAGAACAGCCCACGGTACACTCCAACCCCCAAGAGCGCCCACCTAAACCTCTACATCACCCACACCACCAGCCTCTCCCGGCGACTGCAAGGTATTAAGCATGTGCTCCCAGCACTCCGCTATGGGTTCTTTTTGGAGCCCCAACGTTTCCTCTCTGCGTATGACAGTCCACTCCGCCCCATCCCATGCCTGAAGAGAAAAAGTCCACGCATGTATGCCAAGCGGGTCTAGCGCCTTCCATCGCCTCGTAAGCAGGTGCTTTGCCACCATCATCCCCAGGTCTAAGAAACGGGACGACACCTTATCCTGGGTGGTCTCTTGAAATGATGCAAAATGTATTCAGGCCAATCAAAGGGTATAGTACGACCGGTACATTTCTGAAGCATCTCACTAATTGCACTCCAGTAAGTGCCCAGCCCAGGGCAGCTCCACAAAAGGTGGAGAAGTCCCACATCCATCTCACCGCACCTGGGGCAGAACGCGTCTGAGCGATATAAGTATTTGTTAATTACCTCAGGTGTGAAATAGGCTCGATGAACAACGTAAAGTTGTATCTGGCAAAAGCGCATGTTTCTGGGAATGCGTACCGGACTTTTAAGTATTCTCTCCCACTCCTTATCAGAGAGCGACCTTCCCAAATCACGCTCCCATTTGCCTCAAAGGGGGGCCAAACTGGTCTCCGTATGTGTCCGTAAAGACGCAGCAAACCAGCGGACCAGATGTTTGCCCCTCACGATGACGTGGAGGTACTGCATGGTTAAGTGTTGTTCAGGCTCCATCGCCACATCTCCCTACCTGGCCATCAGCTTCGCTATGGCAAATCCTCGCCCAGCCACAAATCGATTTACTATGGTTTAGGAGGTTACAGTACAGTGCCCAGAGAATCAGACTATCAGAGCAATCCCCATGAGTAACATCTACAGTTTAACTCTTTCAGTGTGAGTCAGCTCCAGCATAACCAGCTTCTAAATAGAGGAGAGATATAACTGAAGCCTTGCTGTGATCTTTTCCAAATGCACTAAGAAGGAGTCTGTAGTACCCACTACTTAGTAAAGCCTGCAATTCCATCAACAGGTGATGGTCTCAAGCAGACAGGTTCCATCAGATCAGAACAACCAGCAGCCATATGCTTCATGCCCAAAGAATGTCTTTCTTAGCATTTGTGAGCTGACTTCATCCTAAGAGCATAGTTGGTCCCAGATTGATGGGATCTAAGTGACTTGGGGCTGAAAAAGAGACTGCAGCCTTCATTACTTTGGCTAGGAGGGAGTGGCTGCAGATGGATGAGTCATCCAGGGGGAAAGTTGCCTTCTTTGAACTACCCGTCATTTCCCAAAGCAATCATTGATTTTTTTTTGTCAAATCTGTTTATTGGCATTTTAGGGTTTTCATAGTACAATATGAACTTCAACCAATTCAGCACAGTTACCTAGGCATGTCAATAAAGCATTCATATACATAATAGACATAATAGCATTACAAGTTGGAGTCACGGCGACGCACTTGTAGTATTTCAGTAACAGAGGATAATCGCCAAGAGCTGTCTAAACCGTGGAGTGTCTAGGCGGGCGACTCCAGAATGGTCCATGGCTGTCCTCGCGTGGAGCTTTATATAAATAGCAGGGTTTTGGGTGGACCCTCCAACTTAGACTTGCATACAAAAGTGATATTTATACAAAAACTGTAAATAAACTAAAACAACAGCGGCAAAACCACAGACACATACTCGTACTAACCCCCTTCGCGGCCCCCGCACGCGCACGTACCCCCAGCCACAGCTGCGCCCGCACTTTAAACATGTATGCCCAAGTGGGGCAGTAGTTGTACCTAACAGTTAATCCGGACAGGAGAACAGCCCTCGGTACACTCCAACCCCCAAGAGCGCCCACCTAAACCTCTACATCACCCATACCACCAGCCTCTCCCGGCGACTGCAAGGTATTAAGCATGTGCTCCCAGCACTCCGCTATGGGTTCTTTTTGGAGCCCCAACGTTTCCTCTCTGCGTATGACAGTCCACTCCGCCGGGGCCCATGCCTGAAGAGAAGAAGTCCACGCCTGTATGCCAGGCGGGTCTCGCGCCTTCCATCGCCTCGTAAGGAGGTGCTTTGCCACCATCATCCCCAGGTCTAAGAAACGGGACAACACCTTATCCTTGGGTGGTCTCTTGAAATGATGCAAAATGTATTCAGGCCAATCAAAGGGTATAGTAAGACCGGTACATTTCCGAAGCATCTCACTAATTGCACTCCAGTAAGTGCCCAGCCCAGGGCAGCTCCAAAAAAGGTGGAGAAGTCCCACATCCATCTCACCGCACCTGGGGCAGAACGCGTCTGAGCGATATAAGTATTTGTTAATTACCTCAGGTGTGAAATAGGCTCGATGAACAACGTAAAGTTGTATCTGGCAAAAGCGCATGTTTCTGGGAATGCGTACCGGACTTTTAAGTATTCTCTCCCACTCCTTATCAGAGAGCGACCTTCCCAAATCACGCTCCCCCTCAAAGTGGGGCCAAACTGGTCTCCGTATGTGTCCGTAAAGACGCAGCAAACCAGCGGACCAGATGTTTGGCCCTCACGATGACGTGGAGGTACTGCATGGTTAAGTGTTGTTCAGGCTCCGTCGCCACATCTCCCTACCTGGCCATCAGCTTCGCTATGAGGGAGCGATGTAGTAAGAACCACCCAGGGGAAGCCCGTCCACAGAGACCAGCGTCTCATAAGCCACTAGCGCTCCATCTCTGTAAAGATCGCCCAGTGTCTGGACATCTGCCTCTCTCCACTGCTCGAGCATGGGGCGTGTGAGGACCCACTCGCCACCTGGGGAACCTTCCAGAGGTATAGCAGGCATGTACGGAAGCACCTTTCGTGGGAGGAACAGGGCTTTGTGGAAGCATTTATACACCACTGCCAACAGCAGCGGGGTGGATTGCTCAGGTGCTGTCATTGGGTGAAAGAGTTTGGTGACACCCTCCAGAGAGTATAGCGGCATGTCTGTAGCTGTATCGTGTCTTCCCCTATCTGCCAACCAGCGGGCGATCCATTGGTGCTGCGCGGCCAGATGGTAATGTTCGAAGCAGGGGGCGGCCAGTCCTCCACTGTCCGTTGGCAGGAATAATTTCACCAGCGCCAATCAGTGCCGGGGCGTACCCCAGATAAAGTCCCTTAGGAACGCAATAAGCGTGGAAAAGAACGAGGCCGGGATAAATAGCTGCAGATTAACAAAATAGTACAGGAGTCGGGGGAGCATGACCATTTTAGCAAGGGCCACTCTGCCCGTAGTTGTCAGTGGGAGTGTGGACCAAAAGCATATCTGGGATCTGAGCGCTGCCACCGCCCGCCCCAGATTTCCATCAAAGAGGTCAGCCGGCTGACGGTAGATCTGGATCCCCAGGTACTTAAAGGTGTCAGCCTTCCATTAGACTCTTGTTTTTAACTCTTTATTTGCGACGGCATGACATATCATATTATGCAATTAGGTATTTCTATTGGACTCTTGTGCCTTCGAGGCAATACCCCGGATCTTCTACACCACTGCCAAAAGCATAAAGGCAGGATTTACCTGCATTCACCCGGAGCCCCAAGACATCTGCAAACTTATGCAGTAGCTGGGCTAGTTGTTCCGGTATGCATCCCACGTCCCTCACAAACACCAACAGGTCATCTGCATAATGCGATACCTGATGGGCTGCATCACCCAAAGGGATTCTGTCTCCTAGAGTCTGCCGCATGGCCACCGCCAGGGGTTCGATAGCCAGCGCGAACAGTAGCTGGGACAGGGGACATCCCTGTCGGGTGGCCCGGCCCACCGCCACGGCCTCGGAGATCACTGACACAGACTCACTGACACAGACTCACTGACAGAGACTCACTGACAGAGACTCACTGACACAGACTCTCTGACACAGACTCACTGACACAGACTCACTGACACTGACACACTGACACTGACACACTGACACAGACTCACTGACACTGACACAGACTCACTGACACTGACTCTGACTCACTAACACTGATACAGACTCACTGACACTGACTCACTGACACTGACTCACTGACACAGACTCACTGACTCAGACTCACTGACACAGACTCACTGACTCAGACTCACTGACTCAGACTCACAGACTCACTGATGCAGACTCACTGACACAGACTCACTGACTCAGACTCACTGACACAGACTCACTGACACAGACTCACTGACACAGACTCACTGACTCAGACTCACTGACACAGACTCACTGACACAGACTCACTGACACAGACTCACTGACTGAGACTCACTGACACAGGCTCACTAACACAGACTCACTGACTCAGACTCACTGACTTAGACTCTCAGACTCACTGACTCAGACTCACTGACTCAGACTCACAGACTCAGACTCACAGACTCAGACTCACAGACTCAGACTCACAGACTTAGACTCAGATGCACTGAGACTGACTCAGACACACTGACTCAGACTCACTGACTCAGACTCACTGACACCGACACAGACTCACTGACTCAGACTCACTGACTCAGACTCACTGACTCAGACTCACTGACACAGACTCACAGACTCAGACTCACAGACTCAGACTCACAGACTCACAGACTCAGACTCACTGACACAGACTCACTGACACTGACACAGACTCACTGACTCAGACTCACTGACTCAGACTCTCACTGACTCAGACTCACTGACACAGACTCACTGACACTGACACAGACTCACTGACACACTCACTGACAGAGACTCACAGACACAGACTCACTGACTCAGACTCACAGACTCAGACTCACAGACTCAGACTCACAGACTCAGACTCACAGACTTAGACTCAGATGCACTGAGACTGACTCAGACATTAGACTCTTGTTTTTAACTCTTTATTTGCGACGGCATGACATATCATATTATGCAATTAGGTATTTCTATTGGACTCTTGTGCCTTCGAGGCAATACCCCGGATCTTCTACACCACTGCCATAAGCATAAAGGCAGGATTTACCTGCATTCACCCGGAGCCCCAAGACATCTGCAAACTTATGCAGTAGCTGGGCTAGTTGTTCCGGTATGCATCCCACGTCCCTCACAAACACCAACAGGTCATCTGCATAATGCTATACCTGATGGGCTGCATCACCCAAAGGGATTCTGTCTCCTAGAGTCTGCCGCATGGCCACCGCCAGGGGTTCGATAGCCAGCGCGAACAGTAGCTGGGACAGGGGACATCCCTGTCGGGTGGCCCGGCCCACCGCCACGGCCTCGGAGATCACTGACACAGACTCACAGACACAGACTCACTGACAGAGACTCACTGACAGAGACTCACTGACACAGACTCTCTGACACAGACTCACTGACACAGACTCACTGACACTGACACACTGACACTGACACACTGACACAGACTCACTGACACTGACACAGACTCACTGACACTGACTCTGACTCACTAACACTGATACAGACTCACTGACACTGACTCACTGACACTGACTCACTGACACAGACTCACTGACTCAGACTCACTGACACAGACTCACTGACTCAGACTCACTGACTCAGACTCACAGACTCACTGATGCAGACTCACTGACACAGACTCACTGACTCAGACTCACTGACACAGACTCACTGACACAGACTCACTGACACAGACTCACTGACTCAGACTCACTGACACAGACTCACTGACACAGACTCACTGACACAGACTCACTGACTCAGACTCACTGACACAGGCTCACTAACACAGACTCACTGACTCAGACTCACTGACTTAGACTCTCAGACTCACTGACTCAGACTCACTGACTCAGACTCACTGACTCATACTCACTGACTCATACTCACAGACTCATACTCACAGACTCAGACTCACAGACTCAGACTCACAGACTCAGACTCACAGACTTAGACTCAGATGCACTGAGACTGACTCAGACACACTGACTCAGACTCACTGACTCAGACTCACTGACACCGACACAGACTCACTGACTCAGACTCACTGACTCAGACTCACTGACACAGACTCACAGACTCAGACTCACAGACTCAGACTCACTGACACAGACTCACAGACTCAGACTCACTGACACAGACTCACTGACACTGACACAGACTCACTGACTCAGACTCACTGACTCAGACTCTCACTGACTCAGACTCACTGACACAGACTCACTGACACTGACACAGACTCACTGACACACTCACTGACAGAGACTCACAGACACAGACTCACTGACTCAGACTCACAGACTCAGACTCACAGACTCAGACTCACAGACTCAGACTCACAGACTCAGACTCACAGACTTAGACTCAGATGCACTGAGACTGACTCAGACACACTGACTCAGACTCACTGACACCGACACAGACTCACTGACTCAGACTCACTGACTCAGACTCACTGACTCAGACTCACTGACACAGACTCACAGACTCAGACTCACTGACTCAGACTCACTGACACAGACTCACTGACACTGACACAGACTCACTGACTCAGACTCTCACTGACTCAGACTCACTGACTCAGACTCACTGACTCAGACTCACTGACACAGACTCACTGACACTGACACAGACTCACTGACACAGACGTACGAACACAGACTCACTGACACAGACTCATTGACACCGACTCACTGACTCAGACTCACTGACTCAGACTCACTGACACTGACACAGACTCACTGACTCAGACTCACTGATACTGACACAGAATCACTGACACACTCACTGACACAGACTCACAGACACAGACTCACTGACATAGACTCACTGACTCAGACTCACAGACTCACTGACTCAGACTCACTGACTCAGACTCACTGACACTGACACAGACTCACTGACTCAGACTCACAGACTTACAGACTCACTGACTCGGACTTACAGACTCACTGGCTCAGACTCACAGACGCAGACTCACTGACTCAGACTCACTGACTCAGACTCACTGACACAGACTCACTGACTCAGACTCACTGACAGACTCACTGACACAGACTCACTGACAAAGACTCACTGACACAGACTCAATGACACTGACACACTGACACTGACACACTGACACAGACTCACTGACACTGACTCTGACTCACTAACACTGACTCACGGACACTGATACAGACTCACTGACACAGACTCACTGACACTGACTCACTGACACTGACTCACTGACACTGACTCACTGACTCAGACTCACTGACACAGACTCACTGACTCAGACTCACAGACTCACTGATGCAGACTCACTGACACAGACTCACTGACTCAGACTCACTGACACAGACTCACTGACACAGACTCACTGACTCAGACTCACTGACACAGACTCACTGACACAGACTCACTGACTCAGACTCACTGACTCAGACTCACAGACTCAGACTCACAGACTCAGACTCACAGACTCAGACTCACAGACTTAGACTCAGATGCACTGAGACTGACTCAGACACACTGACTCAGACTCACTGACTCAGACTCACTGACACCAACACAGACTCACTGACTCAGACTCACTGACTCAGACTCACTGACTCAGACTCACTGACACAGACTCACAGACTCAGACTCACTGACACAGACTCACAGACTCAGACTCACTGACACAGACTCACTGACACTGACACAGACTCACTGACTCAGACTCACTGACTCAGACTCTCACTGACTCAGACTCACTGACACAGACTCACTGACACTGACACAGACTCACTGACACACTCACTGACAGAGACTCACAGACACAGACTCACTGACTCAGACTCACAGACTCAGACTCACAGACTCAGACTCACAGACTCAGACTCACAGACTTAGACTCAGATGCACTGAGACTGACTCAGACACACTGACTCAGACTCACTGACACCGACACAGACTCACTGACTCAGACTCACTGACTCAGACTCACTGACTCAGACTCACTGACACAGACTCACAGACTCAGACTCACTGACTCAGACTCACTGACACAGACTCACTGACACAGACTCACTGACTCAGACTCTCACTGACTCAGACTCACTGACTCAGACTCACTGACTCAGACTCACTGACACAGACTCACTGACACTGACACAGACTCACTGACACAGACGTACGGACACAGACTCACTGACACAGACTCATTGACACCGACTCACTGACTCAGACTCACTGACTCAGACTCACTGACACTGACACAGACTCACTGACTCAGACTCACTGATACTGACACAGAATCACTGACACACTCACTGACACAGACTCACAGACACAGACTCACTGACACAGACTCACTGACTCAGACTCACAGACTCACTGACTCAGACTCACTGACTCAGACTCACTGACACTGACACAGACTCTCTGACTCAGACTCACAGACTTACAGACTCACTGACTCGGACTTACAGACTCACTGGCTCAGACTCACAGACGCAGACTCACTGACTCAGACTCACTGACTCAGACTCACTGACACAGACTCACTGACTCAGACTCACTGACAGACTCACTGACACAGACTCACTGACAAAGACTCACTGACACAGACTCAATGACACTGACACACTGACACTGACACACTGACTCAGACTCACTGACACAGACTCACTGACTCAGACTCACAGACTCACTGATGCAGACTCACTGACACAGACTCACTGACTCAGACTCACTGACACAGACTCACTAACACAGACTCACTGACTCAGACTCACTGACTTAGACTCTCAGACTCATTGACACAGACTCACTGACACAGACTCACTGACTCAGACTCACTGACTCAGACTCACTGACTCAGACTCACTGACTCAGACTCACTGACACAGACTCACTGGCACTGACACAGACTCACTGACTCAGACTTACTGACTCAGACCCACTGACTCAGGCTCACTGACACAGACTCACTGACAAAGACTCACTGACACAGACTCACTGACACTGACTCAAACTCACTGACACAGACTCACTGACACAGACTCACGCACTCAGATTCACGGACTCAGACTCAGACTCACTGACACTGACTCAGACTCACTTACTCAGACTCACTGACTCAGACTCACTGACACCGACACAAACTCACTGACTCAGACTCACTGACTCAGACTCACTGACTCAGACTCACAGACTCAGACTCACAGACTCAGACTCACAGACTTAGACTCAGATGCACTGAGACTGACTCAGACACACTGACTCAGACTCACTGACTCATACTCACTGACACCGACACAGACTCACTGACTCAGACTCACTGACACAGACTCACAGACTCAGACTCACTGACACAGACTCACTGACACTGACACAGACTCACTGACTCAGACTCACTGACTCAGACTCTCACTGACTCAGACTCTCACTGACTCAGACTCACTGACACAGACTCACTGACACTGACACAGACTCACTGACACAGACGTACGGACACAGACTCACTGACACAGACTCATTGACACAGACTCACTGACTCAGACTCACTGACTCAGACTCACTGACACTGACACAGACTCACTGACTCAGACTCACTGACACTGACACAGACTCACTGACACCCTCACTGACACAGACTCACAGACACAGACTCACTGACACAGACTCACTGACTCAGACTCACAGACTCAGACTCACAGACTCACTGACTCAGCCTCACTGACTCAGACTCACTGACTCAGACTCACTGACACTGACACAGACTCACTGACTCAGACTCACTGACTCAGACTCACAGACTCACTGACTCGGACTTACAGACTCACTGGCTCAGACTCACAGACTCAGACTCACAGACTCAGACGCAGGCTCACTGACTCAGACTCACTGACTCAGACTCACTGACACAGACTCACTGACTCAGACTCACTGACAGACTCACTGACACAGACTCACTGACAAAGACTCACTGACACAGACTCACTGACTCAGACTCACTGACACTGACAGACTCCCTGACTCAGTCTCACTTACACTAACACAGACTCACTGACACACAGACACAGACTCACAGACACAGACTCACAGACTCACAGACTCACTGACACAGACTCACTGATTCACAGACTTAGTCTCACTGACACAGACTCACTGACACAGACTCACTGACACTGACACTGACTCAGACTCACTGACACAGACTCACTGACTCAGACTCACTGACACAAACTCACTGACTCAGACTCACTGACACAGACTCACTGACACAGACTCACTGACACTGACACAGACTCACTGACTCAGACTCACTGACACTGACACAGACTCACTGACACACTCACTGACAGAGACTCACAGACACAGACTCACTGACACAGACTCACTGACTCAGACTCACTGACACTGACACAGACTCACTGACTCAGACTCACTGACACTGACACAGACTCACTGACACACTCACTGACAAACACTCACTGACACAGACACAGACTCACAGACACAGACTCACAGACACAGACTCACTGACTCAGACTCACTGACTCAGACTCACTGACACTGACACACTGACACTGACTCACTGACACTGACTCACTGACACTGACACTGACTCACTAACACTGACTCACTGACACTGATACAGACTCACTGACACAGACTCACTGATACTGACTCACTGACACTAACTCACTGACACTGACACAGACTCACTGACTCAGACTCACAGACTCACTGACACAGACTCACTGACACAGACTCACTGACACAGACTCACTGAAAGACTCAGACTCACTGACACAGACTCTCTGACACAGACTCACTGACACAGACTCACTGACACTGACACACTGACACAGACTCACTGACACTGACACTGACTCTGACTCACTAACACTGACTCACTGACACTGATACAGACTCACTGACACAGACTCACTGACACTGACTCACTGACACTGACTCACTGACACTGTCACAGACTCACTGACTCAGACTCACTGACACAGACTCACTGACTCAGACTCACTGACTCAGACTCACAGACTCACTGATGCAGACTCACTGACACAGACTCACTGACTCAGACTCACTGACACAGACTCACTGACACTGACACAGACTCACTGACACAGACGTACGGACACAGACTCACTGACACAGACTCATTGACACCGACTCACTGACTCAGACTCACTGACTCAGACTCACTGACACTGACACAGACTCACTGACTCAGACTCACTGACACAGACTCACAGACTCAGACTCACTGACTCAGACTCACTGACACAGACTCACTGACACTGACACAGACTCACTGACTCAGACTCTCACTGACTCAGACTCACTGACTCAGACTCCCTGACTCAGACTCACTGACACAGACTCACTGACACTGACACAGACTCACTGACACAGACGTACGGACACAGACTCACTGACACAGACTCATTGACACCGACTCACTGACTCAGACTCACTGACTCAGACTCACTGACACTGACACAGACTCACTGACTCAGACTCACTGATACTGACACAGAATCACTGACACACTCACTGACACAGACTCACAGACACAGACTCACTGACACAGACTCACTGACTCAGACTCACAGACTCACTGACTCAGACTCACTGACTCAGACTCACTGACACTGACACAGACTCACTGACTCAGACTCACAGACTCACTGACTCGGACTTACAGACTCACTGACTCGGACTTACAGACTCACTGGCTCAGACTCACAGACGCAGACTCACTGACTCAGACTCACTGACTCAGACTCACTGACACAGACTCACTGACTCAGACTCACTGACAGACTCACTGACACAGACTCACTGACAAAGACTCACTGACACAGACTCAATGACACTGACACACTGACACTAACACACTGACACAGACTCACTGACACTGACTCTGACTCACTAACACTGACTCACTGACACTGATACAGACTCACTGACACAGACTCACTGACACTGACACTGACTCACTGACACTGACTCAGACTCACTGACACAGACTCACTGACTCAGACTCACAGACTCACTGATGCAGACTCACTGACACAGACTCACTGACTCAGACTCACTGACACAGACTCACTGACACAGACTCACTGACACAGACTCACTGACACAGACTCACTGACTCAGACTCACTGACACAGACTCACTAACACAGACTCACTGACTCAGACTCACTGACTTAGACTCTCAGACTCATTGACACAGACTCACTGACACAGACTCACTGACTCAGACTCACTGACTCAGACTCACTGACTCAGACTCACTGACTCAGACTCACTGACACAGACTCACTGGCACTGACACAGACTCACTGACTCAGACTCACTGACTCAGACCCACTGACTCAGGCTCACTGACACAGACTCACTGACAAAGACTCACTGGCACAGACTCACTGACACTGACTCAAACTCACTGACACTGACTCACTGACACAGACTCACGCACTCAGATTCACGGACTCAGACTCACTGACACTGACTCAGACTCACTTACTCAGACTCACTGACTCAGACTCACAGACTCAGACTCACAGACTTAGACTCAGATGCACTGAGACTGACTCAGACACACTGACTCAGACTCACTGACTCATACTCACTGACACTGACACAGACTCACTGACTCAGACTCACTGACACAGACTCACAGACTCAGACTCACTGACACCGACACAAACTCACTGACTCAGACTCACTGACTCAGACTCACTGACTCAGACTCACAGACTCAGACTCACAGACTCAGACTCACAGACTTAGACTCAGATGCACTGAGACTGACTCAGACACACTGACTCAGACTCACTGACTCATACTCACTGACACTGACACAGACTCACTGACTCAGACTCACTGACACAGACTCACAGACTCAGACTCACTGACACAGACTCACTGACACTGACACAGACTCACTGACTCAGACTCACTGACTCAGACTCTCACTGACTCAGACTCACTGACACAGACTCACTGACACTGACACAGACTCACTGACACAGACGTACGGACACAGACTCACTGACACAGACTCATTGACACAGACTCACTGACTCAGACTCACTGACTCAGACTCACTGACACTGACACAGACTCACTGACACTGACACAGACTCACTGACACACTCACTGACACAGACTCACTGACACAGACTCACTGACTCAGACTCACAGACTCAGACTCACAGACTCACTGACTCAGACTCACTGACTCAGACTCACTGACACTGACACAGACTCACTGACTCAGACTCACTGACTCAGACTCACAGACTCACTGACTCGGACTTACAGACTCACTGGCTCAGACTCACAGACTCAGACTCACAGACTCAGACGCAGGCTCACTGACTCAGACTCACTGACTCAGACTCACTGACACAGACTCACTGACTCAGACTCACTGACAGACTCACTGACACAGACTCACTGACAAAGACTCACTGACACAGACTCACTGACACTGACAGACTCCCTGACTCAGTCTCACTTACACTAACACAGACTCACTGACACACAGACACAGACTCACAGACACAGACTCACAGACTCACTGATGCAGACTCACTGACACAGACTCACTGACTCAGACTCACTGACACAGACTCACTAACACAGACTCACTGACTCAGACTCACTGACTTAGACTCTCAGACTCATTGACACAGACTCACTGACACAGACTCACTGACTCAGACTCACTGACTCAGACTCACTGACTCAGACTCACTGACTCAGACTCACTGACACAGACTCACTGGCACTGACACAGACTCACTGACTCAGACTTACTGACTCAGACCCACTGACTCAGGCTCACTGACACAGACTCACTGACAAAGACTCACTGACACAGACTCACTGACACTGACTCAAACTCACTGACACAGACTCACTGACACAGACTCACGCACTCAGATTCACGGACTCAGACTCAGACTCACTGACACTGACTCAGACTCACTTACTCAGACTCACTGACTCAGACTCACTGACACCGACACAAACTCACTGACTCAGACTCACTGACTCAGACTCACTGACTCAGACTCACAGACTCAGACTCACAGACTCAGACTCACAGACTTAGACTCAGATGCACTGAGACTGACTCAGACACACTGACTCAGACTCACTGACTCATACTCACTGACACCGACACAGACTCACTGACTCAGACTCACTGACACAGACTCACAGACTCAGACTCACTGACACAGACTCACTGACACTGACACAGACTCACTGACTCAGACTCACTGACTCAGACTCTCACTGACTCAGACTCTCACTGACTCAGACTCTCACTGACTCAGACTCACTGACACAGACTCACTGACACTGACACAGACTCACTGACACAGACGTACGGACACAGACTCACTGACACAGACTCATTGACACAGACTCACTGACTCAGACTCACTGACTCAGACTCACTGACACTGACACAGACTCACTGACTCAGACTCACTGACACTGACACAGACTCACTGACACCCTCACTGACACAGACTCACAGACACAGACTCACTGACACAGACTCACTGACTCAGACTCACAGACTCAGACTCACAGACTCACTGACTCAGCCTCACTGACTCAGACTCACTGACTCAGACTCACTGACACTGACACAGACTCACTGACTCAGACTCACTGACTCAGACTCACAGACTCACTGACTCGGACTTACAGACTCACTGGCTCAGACTCACAGACTCAGACTCACAGACTCAGACGCAGGCTCACTGACTCAGACTCACTGACTCAGACTCACTGACACAGACTCACTGACTCAGACTCACTGACAGACTCACTGACACAGACTCACTGACAAAGACTCACTGACACAGACTCACTGACTCAGACTCACTGACACTGACAGACTCCCTGACTCAGTCTCACTTACACTAACACAGACTCACTGACACACAGACACAGACTCACAGACACAGACTCACAGACTCACAGACTCACTGACACAGACTCACTGATTCACAGACTTAGTCTCACTGACACAGACTCACTGACACAGACTCACTGACACTGACACTGACTCAGACTCACTGACACAGACTCACTGACTCAGACTCACTGACACAAACTCACTGACTCAGACTCACTGACACAGACTCACTGACACAGACTCACTGACACTGACACAGACTCACTGACTCAGACTCACTGACACTGACACAGACTCACTGACACACTCACTGACAGAGACTCACAGACACAGACTCACTGACACAGACTCACTGACTCAGACTCACTGACACTGACACAGACTCACTGACTCAGACTCACTGACACTGACACAGACTCACTGACACACTCACTGACAAACACTCACTGACACAGACACAGACTCACAGACACAGACTCACAGACACAGACTCACTGACTCAGACTCACTGACTCAGACTCACTGACACTGACACACTGACACTGACTCACTGACACTGACTCACTGACACTGACACTGACTCACTAACACTGACTCACTGACACTGATACAGACTCACTGACACAGACTCACTGATACTGACTCACTGACACTAACTCACTGACACTGACACAGACTCACTGACTCAGACTCACAGACTCACTGACACAGACTCACTGACACAGACTCACTGACACAGACTCACTGAAAGACTCAGACTCACTGACACAGACTCTCTGACACAGACTCACTGACACAGACTCACTGACACTGACACACTGACACAGACTCACTGACACTGACACTGACTCTGACTCACTAACACTGACTCACTGACACTGATACAGACTCACTGACACAGACTCACTGACACTGACTCACTGACACTGACTCACTGACACTGTCACAGACTCACTGACTCAGACTCACTGACACAGACTCACTGACTCAGACTCACTGACTCAGACTCACAGACTCACTGATGCAGACTCACTGACACAGACTCACTGACTCAGACTCACTGACACAGACTCACTGACACTGACACAGACTCACTGACACAGACGTACGGACACAGACTCACTGACACAGACTCATTGACACCGACTCACTGACTCAGACTCACTGACTCAGACTCACTGACACTGACACAGACTCACTGACTCAGACTCACTGACACAGACTCACAGACTCAGACTCACTGACTCAGACTCACTGACACAGACTCAGAGACACTGACACAGACTCACTGACTCAGACTCTCACTGACTCAGACTCACTGACTCAGACTCACTGACTCAGACTCACTGACACAGACTCACTGACACTGACACAGACTCACTGACACAGACGTACGGACACAGACTCACTGACACAGACTCATTGACACCGACTCACTGACTCAGACTCACTGACTCAGACTCACTGACACTGACACAGACTCACTGACTCAGACTCACTGATACTGACACAGAATCACTGACACACTCACTGACACAGACTCACAGACACAGACTCACTGACACAGACTCACTGACTCAGACTCACAGACTCACTGACTCAGACTCACTGACTCAGACTCACTGACACTGACACAGACTCACTGACTCAGACTCACAGACTCACTGACTCGGACTTACAGACTCACTGACTCGGACTTACAGACTCACTGGCTCAGACTCACAGACGCAGACTCACTGACTCAGACTCACTGACTCAGACTCACTGACACAGACTCACTGACTCAGACTCACTGACAGACTCACTGACACAGACTCACTGACAAAGACTCACTGACACAGACTCAATGACACTGACACACTGACACTGACACACTGACACAGACTCACTGACACTGACTCTGACTCACTAACACTGACTCACTGACACTGATACAGACTCACTGACACAGACTCACTGACACTGACACTGACTCACTGACACTGACTCAGACTCACTGACACAGACTCACTGACTCAGACTCACAGACTCACTGATGCAGACTCACTGACACAGACTCACTGACTCAGACTCACTGACACAGACTCACTGACACAGACTCACTGACTCAGACTCACTGACACAGACTCACTGACACAGACTCACTGACACAGACTCACTGACTCAGACTCACTGACACAGACTCACTAACACAGACTCACTGACTCAGACTCACTGACTTAGACTCTCAGACTCATTGACACAGACTCACTGACACAGACTCACTGACTCAGACTCACTGACTCAGACTCACTGACTCAGACTCACTGACTCAGACTCACTGACACAGACTCACTGGCACTGACACAGACTCACTGACTCAGACTCACTGACTCAGACCCACTGACTCAGGCTCACTGACACAGACTCACTGACAAAGACTCACTGGCACAGACTCACTGACACTGACTCAAACTCACTGACACTGACTCACTGACACAGACTCACGCACTCAGATTCACGGACTCAGACTCACTGACACTGACTCAGACTCACTTACTCAGACTCACTGACTCAGACTCACAGACTCAGACTCACAGACTTAGACTCAGATGCACTGAGACTGACTCAGACACACTGACTCAGACTCACTGACTCATACTCACTGACACTGACACAGACTCACTGACTCAGACTCACTGACACAGACTCACAGACTCAGACTCACTGACACCGACACAAACTCACTGACTCAGACTCACTGACTCAGACTCACTGACTCAGACTCACAGACTCAGACTCACAGACTCAGACTCACAGACTTAGACTCAGATGCACTGAGACTGACTCAGACACACTGACTCAGACTCACTGACTCATACTCACTGACACTGACACAGACTCACTGACTCAGACTCACTGACACAGACTCACAGACTCAGACTCACTGACACAGACTCACTGACACTGACACAGACTCACTGACTCAGACTCACTGACTCAGACTCTCACTGACTCAGACTCACTGACACAGACTCACTGACACTGACACAGACTCACTGACACAGACGTACGGACACAGACTCACTGACACAGACTCATTGACACAGACTCACTGACTCAGACTCACTGACACTGACACAGACTCACTGACTCAGACTCACTGACACTGACACAGACTCACTGACACACTCACTGACACAGACTCACTGACACAGACTCACTGACTCAGACTCACAGACTCAGACTCACAGACTCACTGACTCAGACTCACTGACTCAGACTCACTGACACTGACACAGACTCACTGACTCAGACTCACTGACTCAGACTCACAGACTCACTGACTCGGACTTACAGACTCACTGGCTCAGACTCACAGACTCAGACTCACAGACTCAGACGCAGGCTCACTGACTCAGACTCACTGACTCAGACTCACTGACACAGACTCACTGACTCAGACTCACTGACAGACTCACTGACACAGACTCACTGACAAAGACTCACTGACACAGACTCACTGACACTGACAGACTCCCTGACTCAGTCTCACTTACACTAACACAGACTCACTGACACACAGACACAGACTCACAGACACAGACTCACAGACTCACAGACTCACTGACACAGACTCACTGATTCACAGACTTAGTCTCACTGACACAGACTCACTGACACAGACTCACTGACACTGACACTGACTCAGACTCACTGACACAGACTCACTGACTCAGACTCACTGACACAAACTCACTGACTCAGACTCACTGACACAGACTCACTGACACAGACTCACTGACACTGACACAGACTCACTGACTCAGACTCACTGACACTGACACAGACTCACTGACACACTCACTGACAGAGACTCACAGACACAGACTCACTGACACAGACTCACTGACTCAGACTCACTGACACTGACACAGACTCACTGACTCAGACTCACTGACACTGACACAGACTCACTGACACACTCACTGACAAACACTCACTGACACAGACTCACAGACACAGACTCACTGACACAGACTCACAGACACAGACTCACAGACACAGACTCACTGACACAGACTCACAGACTCAGACTCACTGACACACTCACTGACAAACACTCACTGACTCAGACTCACTGACTCAGACTCACTGACACAGACTCACTGACTCAGACTCACTGACAGACTCACTGACACAGACTCACTGACAAAGACTCACTGACACAGACTCACTGACTCAGACTCACTGACACTGACAGACTCCCTGACTCAGTCTCACTTACACTAACACAGACTCACTGACACACAGACACAGACTCACAGACACAGACTCACAGACTCACAGACTCACTGACACAGACTCACTGATTCACAGACTTAGTCTCACTGACACAGACTCACTGACACAGACTCACTGACACTGACACTGACTCAGACTCACTGACACAGACTCACTGACTCAGACTCACTGACACAAACTCACTGACTCAGACTCACTGACACAGACTCACTGACACAGACTCACTGACACTGACACAGACTCACTG
Source organism: Lissotriton vulgaris (assembly GCF_964263255.1). NCBI lineage: Eukaryota > Metazoa > Chordata > Amphibia > Caudata > Salamandridae > Lissotriton > Lissotriton vulgaris. The sequence goes on from NC_141698.1 coordinate 179,538,033, forward strand.
ACTCAGACTCACTGACACTGACACAGACTCACTGACACACTCACTGACAGAGACTCACAGACACAGACTCACTGACACAGACTCACTGACTCAGACTCACTGACACTGACACAGACTCACTGACTCAGACTCACTGACACTGACACAGACTCACTGACACACTCACTGACAAACACTCACTGACACAGACACAGACTCACAGACACAGACTCACAGACACAGACTCACTGACACAGACTCACTGACTCAGACTCACTGACTCAGACTCACTGACACTGACACACTGACACTGACTCACTGACACTGACTCACTGACACTGACACTGACTCACTAACACTGACTCACTGACACTGATACAGACTCACTGACACAGACTCACTGATACTGACTCACTGACACTAACTCACTGACACTGACACAGACTCACTGACTCAGACTCACTGACACAGACTCACTGACACAGACTCACTGACACAGACTCACTGACACAGACTCACTGAAAGACTCAGACTCACTGACACAGACTCTCTGACACAGACTCACTGACACAGACTCACTGACACTGACACACTGACACAGACTCACTGACACTGACACTGACTCTGACTCACTAACACTGACTCACTGACACTGATACAGACTCACTGACACAGACTCACTGACACTGACTCACTGACACTGACTCACTGACACTGTCACAGACTCACTGACTCAGACTCACTGACACAGACTCACTGACTCAGACTCACTGACTCAGACTCACAGACTCACTGATGCAGACTCACTGACACAGACTCACTGACTCAGACTCACTGACACAGACTCACTGACACTGACACAGACTCACTGACACAGACGTACGGACACAGACTCACTGACACAGACTCATTGACACCGACTCACTGACTCAGACTCACTGACTCAGACTCACTGACACTGACACAGACTCACTGACTCAGACTCACTGACACAGACTCACAGACTCAGACTCACTGACTCAGACTCACTGACACAGACTCACTGACACTGACACAGACTCACTGACTCAGACTCTCACTGACTCAGACTCACTGACTCAGACTCACTGACTCAGACTCACTGACACAGACTCACTGACACTGACACAGACTCACTGACACAGACGTACGGACACAGACTCACTGACACAGACTCATTGACACCGACTCACTGACTCAGACTCACTGACTCAGACTCACTGACACTGACACAGACTCACTGACTCAGACTCACTGATACTGACACAGAATCACTGACACACTCACTGACACAGACTCACAGACACAGACTCACTGACACAGACTCACTGACTCAGACTCACAGACTCACTGACTCAGACTCACTGACTCAGACTCACTGACACTGACACAGACTCACTGACTCAGACTCACAGACTCACTGACTCGGACTTACAGACTCACTGACTCGGACTTACAGACTCACTGGCTCAGACTCACAGACGCAGACTCACTGACTCAGACTCACTGACTCAGACTCACTGACACAGACTCACTGACTCAGACTCACTGACAGACTCACTGACACAGACTCACTGACAAAGACTCACTGACACAGACTCAATGACACTGACACACTGACACTGACACACTGACACAGACTCACTGACACTGACTCTGACTCACTAACACTGACTCACTGACACTGATACAGACTCACTGACACAGACTCACTGACACTGACACTGACTCACTGACACTGACTCACTGACTCAGACTCACTGACACAGACTCACTGACTCAGACTCACAGACTCACTGATGCAGACTCACTGACACAGACTCACTGACTCAGACTCACTGACACAGACTCACTGACACAGACTCACTGACTCAGACTCACTGACACAGACTCACTGACACAGACTCACTGACACAGACTCACTGACTCAGACTCACTGACACAGACTCACTAACACAGACTCACTGACTCAGACTCACTGACTTAGACTCTCAGACTCATTGACACAGACTCACTGACACAGACTCACTGACTCAGACTCACTGACTCAGACTCACTGACTCAGACTCACTGACTCAGACTCACTGACACAGACTCACTGGCACTGACACAGACTCACTGACTCAGACTCACTGACTCAGACCCACTGACTCAGGCTCACTGACACAGACTCACTGACAAAGACTCACTGGCACAGACTCACTGACACTGACTCAAACTCACTGACACAGACTCACTGACACAGACTCACGCACTCAGATTCACGGACTCAGACTCACTGACACTGACTCAGACTCACTTACTCAGACTCACTGACTCAGACTCACTGACACCGACACAAACTCACTGACTCAGACTCACTGACTCAGACTCACTGACTCAGACTCACAGACTCAGACTCACAGACTCAGACTCACAGACTTAGACTCAGAAGCACTGAGTCTGACTCAGACACACTGACTCAGACTCACTGACTCATACTCACTGACACTGACACAGACTCACTGACTCAGACTCACTGACACAGACTCACAGACTCAGACTCACTGACACAGACTCACTGACACTGACACAGACTCACTGACTCAGACTCACTGACTCAGACTCTCACTGACTCAGACTCACTGACACAGACTCACTGACACTGACACAGACTCACTGACACAGACGTACGGACACAGACTCACTGACACAGACTCATTGACACAGACTCACTGACTCAGACTCACTGACTCAGACTCACTGACACTGACACAGACTCACTGACTCAGACTCACTGACACTGACACAGACTCACTGACACACTCACTGACACAGACTCACAGACACAGACTCACTGACACAGACTCACTGACTCAGACTCACAGACTCAGACTCACAGACTCACTGACTCAGCCTCTCAGACTCACTGACTCAGACTCACTGACACTGACACAGACTCACTGACTCAGACTCACTGACTCAGACTCACAGGCTCAGACTTACAGACTCAGACTCACAGACTCAGACGCAGGCTCACTGACTCAGACTCACTGACTCAGAGTCACTGACACAGACTCACTGACTCAGACTCACTGACAGACTCACTGACACAGACTCACTGACAAAGACTCACTGACACAGACTCACTGACACTGACAGACTCCCTGACTCAGTCTCACTTACACTAACACAGACTCACTGACACACAGACACAGACTCACAGACACAGACTCACAGACTCACAGACTCACTGACACAGACTCACTGATTCACAGACTTAGTCTCACTGACACAGACTCACTGACACAGACTCACTGACACTGACACTGACTCAGACTCACTGACACAGACTCACTGACTCAGACTCACTGACACAAACTCACTGACTCAGACTCACTGACACAGACTCACTGACACAGACTCACTGACACTGACACAGACTCACTGACTCAGACTCACTGACACTGACACAGACTCACTGACACACTCACTGACAGAGACTCACAGACACAGACTCACTGACACAGACTCACTGACTCAGACTCACTGACACTGACACAGACTCACTGACTCAGACTCACTGACACTGACACAGACTCACTGACACACTCACTGACAAACACTCACTGACACAGACTCACAGACACAGACTCACTGACACAGACTCACAGACACAGACTCACTTACACAGACTCACAGACTCAGACTCACTGACTCAGACTCACTGACTCAGACTCACTGACACTGACACACTGATACTGACACTGACTCACTGACACTGACACACTAACACTGACTCACTGACACTGATACAGACTCACTGACACAGACTCACTGATACTGACTCACTGACACTAACTCACTGACACTGACACAGACTCACTGACTCAGACTCACTGACACAGACTCACTGACTCAGACTCACTGACACAGACTCACTGACACAGACTCACTGAAAGACTCAGACTCACTGACACAGACTCTCTGACACAGACTCACTGACACAGACTCACTGACACTGACACACTGACACTGACACACTGACACAGACTCACTGACACTGACACTGACTCTGACTCACTAACACTGACTCACTGACACTGATACAGACTCACTGACACAGACTCACTGACACTGACTCACTGACACTGTCACAGACTCACTGACTCAGACTCACTGACACAGACTCACTGACTCAGACTCACTGACTCAGACTCACAGACTCACTGATGCAGACTCACTGACACAGACTCACTGACTCAGACTCACTGACACAGACTCACTGACACAGACTCACTGACTCAGACTCACTGACACAGACTCACTGACACAGACACAGACTCACTGACTCAGACTCACTGACACAGACTCACTAACACAGACTCACTGACTCAGACTCACTGACTCAGACTCACTGACTTAGACTCTCAGACTCATTGACACAGACTCACTGACACAGACTCACTGACTCAGACTCACTGACTCAGACTCACTGACTCAGACTCACTGACTCAGACTCACTGACACAGACTCACTGGCACTGACACAGACTCACTGACTCAGACTCACTGACTCAGACCCACTGACTCAGGCTCACTGACACAGACTCACTGACACAGACTCACTGACACTGACTCAAACTCACTGACACAGACTCACTGACACAGACTCACGCACTCAGACTCACGGACTCACTGACTCAGACTCACTGACTCAGACTCACTGACACTGACACAGACTCACTGACTCAGACTCACAGACTCACTGACTCGGACTTACAGACTCACTGACTCGGACTTACAGACTCACTGGCTCAGACTAACAGACGCAGACTCACTGACTCAGACTCACTGACTCAGACTCACTGACACAGACTCACTGACTCAGACTCACTGACAGACTCACTGACACAGACTCACTGACAAAGACTCACTGACACAGACTCAATGACACTGACACACTGACACTGATACAGACTCACTGACACAGACTCACTGATACTGACTCACTGACACTAACTCACTGACACTGACACAGACTCACTGACTCAGACTCACTGACACAGACTCACTGACTCAGACTCACTGACACAGACTCACTGACACAGACTCACTGAAAGACTCAGACTCACTGACACAGACTCTCTGACACAGACTCACTGACACAGACTCACTGACACTGACACACTGACACTGACACACTGACACAGACTCACTGACACTGACACTGACTCTGACTCACTAACACTGACTCACTGACACTGATACAGACTCACTGACACAGACTCACTGACACTGACTCACTGACACTGACTCACTGACACTGTCACAGACTCACTGACTCAGACTCACTGACACAGACTCACTGACTCAGACTCACTGACTCAGACTCACAGACTCACTGATGCAGACTCACTGACACAGACTCACTGACTCAGACTCACTGACACAGACTCACTGACACAGACTCACTGACTCAGACTCACTGACACAGACTCACTGACACAGACACAGACTCACTGACTCAGACTCACTGACACAGACTCACTAACACAGACTCACTGACTCAGACTCACTGACTTAGACTCTCAGACTCATTGACAAAGACTCACTGACACAGACTCACTGACTCAGACTCACTGACTCAGACTCACTGACTCAGACTCACTGACTCAGACTCACTGACACAGACTCACTGGCACTGACACAGACTCACTGGCTCAGACTCACTGACTCAGACCCACTGACTCAGGCTCACTGACACAGACTCACTGACACAGACTCACTGACACTGACTCAAACTCACTGACACAGACTCACTGACACAGACTCACGCACTCAGACTCACGGACTCAGACTCAGACTCACTGACACTGACTCAGACTCACTGACTCAGACTCACTGACACCGACACAAACTCACTGACTCAGACTCACTGACTCAGACTCACTGACTCAGACTCACAGACTCAGACTCGCAGACTCAGACTCACAGACTCAGACTCACAGACTCAGACTCACAGACTCACTGATGCAGACTCACTGACTCAGACTCACTGACTCAGACTCACTGACTCAGACTCACTGACTCAGACTCACTGACTCAGACTCACAGACTCAGACTCGCAGACTCAGACTCACAGACTCAGACTCACAGACTTAGACTCAGATGCACTGAGACTGACTCAGACACACTGACTCAGACTCACTGACACCGACACAGACTCACTGACTCAGACTCACTGACTCAGACTCACTGACTCAGACTCACTGACACAGACTCACAGACTCAGACTTACTGACTCAGACTCACTGACACAGACTCACTGACACTGACTCACTGACTCAGACTCACTGACTCAGACTCTCACTGACTCAGACTCACTGACTCAGACTCACTGACACAGACTCACTGACACAGACTCACTGACACTGACACAGACTCACTGACACAGACTCACTGACTCAGACTCACTGACTCAGACTCACTGACACAGACTCACTGACTCAGACTCACTGACACTGACACAGACTCACTGACACACTCACTGACAGAGACTCACAGACACAGACTCACTGACACAGACTCACTGACTCAGACTCACTGACACAGACTCACTGACACAGACTCACTGACACTGACACACTGACACTGACACACTGACACAGACACTGACACTGACTCACTAACACTGATACAGACTCACTGACACAGACTCACTGACACTGACTCACTGACACTGACTCACTGACACTGACACAGACTCACTGACTCAGACTCACTGACACAGACTCACTGACTCAGACTCACAGACTCACTGACACAGACTCACTGACACAGACTCACTGACACGGACTCACCGACACAAACTCACTGACTCAGACTCACTGACTCAGACTCACTGACTCAGACTCACAGACTCAGACTCGCAGACTCAGACTCACAGACTCAGACTCACAGACTCAGACTCACAGACTCACTGATGCAGACTCACTGACTCAGACTCACTGACTCAGACTCACTGACTCAGACTCACTGACTCAGACTCACTGACTCAGACTCACAGACTCAGACTCGCAGACTCAGACTCACAGACTCAGACTCACAGACTTAGACTCAGATGCACTGAGACTGACTCAGACACACTGACTCAGACTCACTGACACCGACACAGACTCACTGACTCAGACTCACTGACTCAGACTCACTGACTCAGACTCACTGACACAGACTCACAGACTCAGACTTACTGACTCAGACTCACTGACACAGACTCACTGACACTGACTCACTGACTCAGACTCACTGACTCAGACTCTCACTGACTCAGACTCACTGACTCAGACTCACTGACACAGACTCACTGACACAGACTCACTGACACTGACACAGACTCACTGACACAGACTCACTGACTCAGACTCACTGACTCAGACTCACTGACACAGACTCACTGACTCAGACTCACTGACACTGACACAGACTCACTGACACACTCACTGACAGAGACTCACAGACACAGACTCACTGACACAGACTCACTGACTCAGACTCACTGACACAGACTCACTGACACAGACTCACTGACACTGACACACTGACACTGACACACTGACACAGACACTGACACTGACTCACTAACACTGATACAGACTCACTGACACAGACTCACTGACACTGACTCACTGACACTGACTCACTGACACTGACACAGACTCACTGACTCAGACTCACTGACACAGACTCACTGACTCAGACTCACAGACTCACTGACACAGACTCACTGACACAGACTCACTGACACGGACTCACTGACACAGACTCACTGACACAGACTCACTGACTCAGACTCACTGACACAGACTCACTAACACAGACTCACTGACTCAGACTCACTGACTTAGACTCTCAGACTCATTGACACAGACTCACTGACAGACTCACTGACTCAGACTCACTGACTCAGACTCACTGACTCAGACTCACTGACACAGACTCACTGGCACTGACACAGACTCACTGACTCAGACTCACTGACTCAGACCCACTGACTCAGGCTCACTGACACAGACTCACTGACACAGACTCACTGACACAGACTCACTGACACTGACTCAAACTCACTGACACAGACTCACTGACTCAGACTCACTGACTCAGACTCACAGACTCACTGATGCAGACTCACTGACACAGACTCACTGACTCAGACTCACTGACACAGACTCACTGACACAGACTCACTGACACAGACACAGACTCACTGACTCAGACTCACTGACACAGACTCACTAACACAGACTCACTGACTCAGACTCACTGACTTAGACTCTCAGACTCATTGACACAGACTCACTGACACAGACTCACTGACTCAGTCTCACTGACTCAGACTCACTGACTCAGACTCACTGACTCAGACTCACTGACACAGACTCACTGGCACTGACACAGACTCACTGACTCAGACTCACTGACTCAGACCCACTGACTCAGGCTCACTGACACAGACTCACTGACACTGACTCACTGACACTGACTCAAACTCACTGACACAGACTCACTGACACAGACTCACGCACTCAGACTCACGGACTCAGACTCAGACTCACTGACACTGACTCAGACTCACTGACTCAGACTCACTGACACCGACACAAACTCACTGACTCAGACTCACTGACTCAGACTCACTGACTCAGACTCACAGACTCAGACTCGCAGACTCAGACTCACAGACTCAGACTCACAGACTTAGACTCAGATGCACTGAGACTGACTCAGACACACTGACTCAGACTCACTGACACCGACACAGACTCACTGACTCAGACTCACTGACTCAGACTCACTGACACAGACTCACAGACTCAGACTTACTGACTCAGACTCACTGACACAGACTCACTGACACTGACACAGACTCACTGACTCAGACTCACTGACTCAGACTCTCACTGACTCAGACTCACTGACACAGACTCACTGACACAGACTCACTGACACTGACACAGACTCACTGACTCAGACTCACTGACACAGACTCACTGACTCAGACTCACTGACACTGACACAGACTCACTGACACACTCACTGACAGAGACTCACAGACACAGACTCACTGACACAGACTCACTGACTCAGACTCACTGACACAGACTCACTGACACAGACTCACTGACACTGACACACTGACACTGACACACTGACACAGACTCACTGACACTGACACTGACTCACTAACACTGACACAGACTCACTGACTCACTGACACTGACTCACTGACACTGACACAGACTCACTGACTCAGACTCACTGACACAGACTCACTGACTCAGACTCACAGACTCACTGATGCAGACTCACTGACACAGACTCACTGACTCAGACTCACTGACACGGACTCACTGACACAGACTCACTGACACAGACTCACTGACTCAGACTCACTGACACAGACTCACTAACACAGACTCACTGACTCAGACTCACTGACTTAGACTCTCAGACTCATTGACACAGACTCACTGACAGACTCACTGACTCAGACTCACTGACTCAGACTCACTGACTCAGACTCACTGACTCAGACTCACTGACACAGACTCACTGGCACTGACACAGACTCACTGACTCAGACTCACTGACTCAGACCCACTGACTCAGGCTCACTGACACAGACTCACTGACACAGACTCACTGACACAGACTCACTGACACTGACTCAAACTCACTGACTCAGACTCACTGACTCAGACTCACTGACACCGACACAAACTCACTGACTCAGACTCACACTCACTGACTCAGACTCACAGACTCAGACTCACAGACTCAAACTCACAGACTCAGACTCACAGACTTAGACTCAGATGCACTGAGACTGACTCAGACACACTGACTCAGACTCACTGACACCAACACAGACTCACTGACTCAGACTCACTGACACAGACTCACAGACTCAGACTTACTGACTCAAACTCATTGACACAGACTCACTGACACTGACACAGACTCACTGACTCAGACTCACTGACTCAGACTCTCACTGACTCAGACTCACTGACTCAGACTCACTGACTCAGACTCACTGACACAGACTCACTGACACTGACACAGACTCACTGACACAGACTCACGGACACAGACTCACTGACACAGACTCATTGACACAGACTCACTGACTCAGACTCACTGACTCAGACTCACTGACACAGACTCACTGACTCAGACTCACTGACACTGACACAGACTCACTGACACACTCACTGACAGAGACTCACAGACACAGACTCACTGACACAGACTCACTGACACAGACTCACTGACACAGACTCACTGACACAGAACCACTGACTCAGACTCACTGACTCAGACTCACTGACACTGACACAGACTCAATGTCACTGACACAGACTCACTGACTCAGACTCACTGACACCGTCTCACTGACACAGACTCAGACTCACTGACTCAGACTCACTGATCCAGACTCACTGACTCAGACTCACTGACACAGACTCACTGACACAGACTCAGACTCACTGACACAAACTCACTGACACAGACTCACTGACATAGACTCACTGACACAGACTCACAGACTCACAGACTCGGACTCACGGACACTGACACAGACTCACTGACTCAGACTCACTGACTCAGACTCACTGACACTGACACAGACTCACTGACACAGATTCACACTCACAGACTTACTGACTCAGACTCACTGACACAGACTCACTGACACAGACTCACTGACATAGACTCACTGACACAGACTCAGACTCACTGACACAGACTCACTGACTCAGACTCACTGACACTCACTGACACAGACTCACTGACTCACTGACACTCACTGACAGACTCACTGACACTCACTGACACAGACTCACTGACACTGACTCACTGACACAGACTCAGACTCACTGACACAGACTCAGACTCACGGACACAGACTCACTGACACTCACTGACACAGACTCACTGACACTCACTGACAGACTCACTGGCACTCACTAACACAGACTCACAGACACTCACTGACAGACTCACTGACACTGACTCACTGACCCTCACTCTACTGCCCTCACTCTACTGCCCTCACTCTACCGTTTCACTACACCGCCCTCACTCCACCGCCCTCACTCTACCACCTCACTCCACCGCCCTCACTCTACCACCCACACTCTACCCCTCTACCACCCTCACTCTACCACCCTCACGCCCTTGTTCAAGGGAGATTTATTACGGGGCAGAAGGGCAAGGGGCTGGGAGCATGGCTCAGAGAACCTGCGCTGGGATGATCGAGGGACTGAGTTAGGAACAAAAGGGGCACCTTAATTTGTGCCGGCGTGTGCAGGAATACGTGCTCTAAAAATAGAGAAAACAGATATGTGAGCCATGGAAACTGAGGCTGAAAGTTTAACACTTTTATTAAGAAGATCCAACTTCAAGAAACTTCAATGTATAGGCATAAAAATCACAAAGTTCTGAATCCAGTGCTCCGCATTCTCAGATAGCCACATGGATCAGATTGCATTTACTGAAGATTGCATGTAAGCTTTTGAACAGTTAGAAAGAGAGTCTAAACCTTAAAGACACATTTAGTCTAAACCTTAAAGACACATTTAGACTTTTTAGGTAGAATACATTCACTGTCACTTATGTACAGACGAGGAATAGTTCAAAGATGTCTTTGTGGACCTACTTTTTATATTCTTTAAGGCGGTGAGAAGTCTATGGTAACGTTATCTCACACCACCCCATGCCACTTCTCCTACCTGCGTCACGTACGGGATTGTGCTTCTTACTTCTTTCTCCATACATCTGTGCAGACCTTCCTGTAACTGTGGTACAGAAGCTAGGTGAAAGGTCATGCCTCTTAGACTGGGCGCCTGTCGTAAATTTGAATCGGACAGCAGAAAAATGTGTTATTGTGTAAAGGGATTTTATTTATATGTTTATACCAAACTGTACGTCCTGTTGCCACATCCATCACTCCAGCTTGACGTAGCTGCAGAGGACAAGTTCCCTTTTGCTCATTAACAGACCCAGGATGTGGTTCAATTTGGGGCTCGAAAGATCTGGGGGTATGTTTAACTTTAACGTTTGTGAACTTAGAGCACAAATAGGGTGGGGGCTCAATCTGGAGCAAGAGGCCTCACAGACAGTGGAGCTGAATAAAATCTAGATCAGCCATGCCTTCAACTTGCTAAATAGAAAAATGGTGGTACTCTGGCCAATCTAACCAAGGCCTACATTTTTAACAGAAGGGCCTACACAGGGGTTCATGCTGGCTGAGTGATAAGAATGTCTCAGGATATTATGTGGCAAAATCAGTCCCTCTCTCAGTTTCCCCTTTTTGTTCATTATTGAACACCACTCGTACAGCATTTTTAGCTGGCGGTGGAGGCAGTGGCCATGGTGAGTCATGAAGAAGCAGCTTATCAGGGCTTTGGTTCAGGGCAGTTCCTAAGTCTCCATGTGATCCCCCTGATAGGTCACACATTTTCTCATATGGATGTACCTAGTCTCTCCCCATGGGAAGTGGTGGGCCACTATGCACCTGGGCCTGGTAGTGACTTTCAAGAGGAACCTATAATGTGCGAGAGTTAAGGATGGTGAGCTCTACTATATTCAACAATGCTAATTCTTCCCCGTCCCCTTGTCCCGTGCGTATTCCTGTGTATACTCCTGAATCTGCATAGTTCATCCCAATTACCTTAGCGCTGAATCTCTTAATACAGTACAGTATTATCTGTGTCCTGAAACATAACAGCAACAACACACAAAAGATGGGCATTATAAATGTTAGTACTGCAGACATCCATGATGGCATCCAATCCAAGTTAAACCAATAAGGTAAAACGTCTGCTTCTGCACCTCCCTCCTCAGGCATCTGTCTCCCCAAATTGTCCAAGTCTTTAATGGCCTTTGTAAGTCTTCCGTTGTCTGCATCATTGGCCAATATGAAAGTGCAGAAGGACGACTTCCCCACTTTGGCGCATACACCACCATTCATCGCTGTTAACTGGTCTAGAACGTATCGGTGTTCCAGAACCATAAGTCGCAAAGGTCGTAGTTCTTTCACAATGTTGAATCCATCACGGGTGTTGTTGATGAGCTGCATTAGCTCATACCTGGTGACTTGAAGCCAGCGGGCATTGGCTTTGGTCTGGAATAGGGGGATAGAAAAGTCGTTGAAAAGGCGGAATTCTTGTGGAGTCTCCTGAAATGGGCCATCTGAGGAATACTTCTTGACTTTTCGTTTTCGGTGGTGGACAGGGTGACATCACCGGTCATCGGTTGGGTTTGGATGTGGGAAATGTTTGCTGCTGGAACAACCAGATGCAGTTCATGCATTGTGACAATAGAACAGAGTCCTTGCCAGTGGGGAGGCAGCTGCAGGTAGATGTGCTCTCCGCAGGCCCAATAGATGTCCATGAGGCTGGAGGTGCCGTACTGAAGGTCCGAATTAAAAAGTGTATTGCTGCAATTAGTATTCCAACCCATAGGAACTGTTACATTACCTAGGAAGCAAAGGAGAGGAGACTTTAGCTTGTATGCTCTTTTTGGTTTGTATGTTGTACCCTTATTGAAAGTGTATCTTCGAGTTTCCTGTGCCCATATCTCAGCACACTCCCTCCCAATATCCTCATTGATATAATGTTTGTGGTCTTGTCCTACAATTGGGCTGCCTTACTTATCAAGTCATGTGGGCCATTCCACTTGCTGTTGAAATAAATATTGGCATTCAGGTGCAAAATTGGTCTCCCCTGACAAGGGCATGTGTCATTGGTATGGTCGGCTCGGAGATGTGCGGGTGAGTGGCATTTTGATGGGGGCATTAGGAAGGTGAAGTACCCTAGTCTCTTAAAGTGATATTCCCAAACCTGCATTATGTTGGCAGGCACTTTCACATCACGGTAAACCTCCATTCCCCTTTCAAACTCCAAAGGATCAGTGACGACCGTAAATGTAATATACTTGTTATCCCACTCTGTGATGTTTACAAATCCATCAACTATTTTGGCTGAGTGGAGCTGTATCTGACCATGTATGCGGCATAGAAACAGGTTTAGGAGACATTTGGCGGTGGGACTTCTTTGGGAAAGATTAATTTATCTGTGCCTACAGAGTGAGGAATGTGTGAACACACAAAGCAGGACTCATTTGTGACCTTTCATCCAACATCCCTCATGTCCCTGTACCACATGTTGTCTAATAGAGCGTTGTGAATCCCATTATCCTCTGCTGGCTTACTAGGGCGCTGGGAGTGGAAATCAGGCATAAAGTGCTGGTCAAAAGTGTAAACAACTGTGTTTTGGAGATTACTGACCCAGTCTGAAATTTGTGCAGCCTGTTCTTTCTTACGTTGAGTACACGATGTATATCTGACTGGTACTTTCTCGCGACCCATTTTATCTGACACTTCGCTTATTTTGGCGGGAACGTCTAGGGGTATCTGGCACAGGGGGAGTCATGGTGAGATCAGATACCATGTCCCATTCTGTAGGGTCGGCATGGGGTGTGGAAGGTGTCAAGGTGGGTGGCATATGGGTGTCATAGCTACTGCTGGTGCTTATCCCAATTTGCTTGTTACCAGGAAGTGTCTTGGACATGGGCTGCCCCGTGGTGGTGGTAGCTCTGGTATTGCTAGCAACACCGCTCTCACTCTCTGTACACACTGCAAACCAGTGGAATACAGCTATTGAAGCAACAAACATACCAAAGAAAATAATGGTGACTGTACATATCTTTTTCAATGACATCTTGGTATGAGGGGTGGGTCTGTTACTGCGTCTCAGTCCATAGACCACCACACGATCTCCATGCTCATGTTCTTGGATAGTCAGTGGAAATACGATGCCCTCCTCTCGGTCAATATTCAGATCTCGGATGGTGCCGGGTCGGTCCTCACGTGGCTTCAATGTATCCATTCCTATTTGGCTACTCAGACAGCTGTGGGTGAAGACTCCATGATTTGAAAGTGTCCATTGAATTTGGGGTCTTTCCTCTTCCGGACTGCTTCCTTTACAAAGATGTGTGTCCATAGGAAGATAGCCGAAAGTTAATCAGAAATAGGACCCTTGTTCTTTGTCTTTGATATCTGAATGGAAAGGAACTTTGAAGCATGCATTAGGGCACGCAAATAATTAAACAATTCAACTTTTAAAATCTCAGAAAACCTTTCAGTGTCTACTTTAGGTCTGGTGGAGAGAACAACCACACTCATTGATCTGTCAGTGACAAGCTGGTGAGGTGACCCTTTCGAGGCTGCGACCGGGAAGAATGGAGACATGAAGATCGTCCAAGGTGAATATTGATATCACTGTCAATGGATGTGAATTTTGGCATCCAAATCTCGTTTCAACTTCCAATACAGCATTGTCAGAGAAATTGACTTATCCATCTTAAAATAAGGATCCTTTCTATTTAATTTTCCGAAGACTGGTTCTCACTGATAAAGCTCTGGAACACATAATCCATGACATAATTCTGATAATCATTCGCCCTGAAGAAGTCCTTCGGACGAAACGCGTTGGCTACTTTTGTGTGAAGATTTGGAATAAAAACAAGAAAGAAAATTCCATGGCTTATTGACATCATTAATATTGTTACTATATACTGTATGGTGTGCTGAACCATTGTGTTGAATTGCATACAGTGCCTTGGGCATTGACTTTGGAGGCCTAGGGGTATGTGGCCTCAGGTTTCTGGGACCCACAAACACAACTAGACCAAGACATAGTGAATAGAGTGCAGTCAAGTGTCTTACCCTGTACCCCTGTCTCAGTATTTCTAATGATCAGAACCAGGAGTGTTTCTGAGTGTAAATAGAGCAAATGGGAAGGCAAAATGTCATTTCTTTTCAATTGGGCACTTATCTTACTTATCTTGGTTTTGAGCAGGCCGTTGAGGCACTCACAAATACCATTGCTTTGGGGGTGATAGGCTGAATTAGTTTAGGCACCTGTCATCATGTCTACATAGTCAATGTAGAGCTCTCTAAAAGAACCCTTGGGTCTTGGTATTGTTGAGGCAACTGTTTTCATAGCTGGATTAGGTGAATACTGTTGACAAAATGAGGCATTGATGACCAAAGAGTTGTATCTGCTCATATGCGTTGGGGATGAACCATTCTGTCGGCAAAGTTGTGGACATGATATCATGAGGGACATGTGTAGGAAGGTGTAGCTGAGTGAGTGCTGTTTGCAATAGTGCCTGTGGCATGACAGGTATTCCTGTCATTGTCTGTCTGTAAATGAAATCTGAAACATCCTGCTGTACTCCCCTCTTCTTCCACAACTGCTTTTCTTCAAGTGGGGCACTTTCCTGTATCTCTCGGAGGTGCAGTTGTGCAATGAGGTCATATTGCTGTGTATCATTTCATTCCTTTCAAAACTTTATTCGATTCATAAAATGGATCATAAAAGTACTGAACATACAATTCATCGTACCTCATGGAACAAGAAAAGTTTTTTAAATACACAATTTTCCCAAATTTATAAAAGACATAGTAGAAATTACCATTATAAGAATATATAAATACATGATTTTCACCAGAGAATATTCTATACATTTTAATACTAACCATAGGCCTTCCTAATCTTTAGCGAAACTCTTGGCTCTTGATATAAGGAGCAAAAAAGGACCACATGTATAGTGTTTTGGCTATCCCTATTATTACATGGACAAGGGGGCAGCCTCTCACACCAACCCCCTTGTTTCGGGAAAGCAAGCAAAAAATGCAGAATGTCCAATCTAAACCTTGTTAATAGGAATCGCCATTGTACATTAAGGGCAAATGTTAAATAAAACTGAGTTTGGGGCTTGCGAGTATAAACATTAACATCGTCCAAAGATGGTGAATTCAATGATTTCCAATACATTGCCTTTATGTCCGCCTTTTGGTTTCCCTCTATTTTTTCAGGATTGTCATAATAGGAACCCAATCCAATCTTATTTAACATGTTACAAACATAGGACAACCAGGGGATCTGTTTTGAATTTTCTAAGGCCATGCAATCAATGATGATATCTTTAGTGAGTTGCAGGTCTTCAGATTGCCATACTTTGCCCCATAACAATAAAGGGGACAAACGAATCGTATCAGAAACACTGACCATTCCAATTTCTTTATGGCAGAAGATGATTGAGCAGCCTTTGGGAACTGATAAAACCCTTTTTATGAAATAATTTTCCACCACCTGTATCACAGATGGTGTTTCAGTCCCCCACACCCCTGCCCCGTAGGTGGCCACCGATAAACATTTTGATGTGTAGAGGGTTTTGAGGTGCGTAACATGTTTTTGCCCCAATTTGCTACAGAAACGGAAAATGCCCTCTGTAGCCCGGGTCGCGTTCTGGGCTCGAACCTTCATGACTGGCGTCCAGCTTAATTTACTATTAAACAGGTTACCAAGGTAGTTAAAATTTTCCACCTTTCCAATTGTGCGAATATTTACCACAAACTTCCTGATGTTTGACCCTTTAGGACCACAAGACATTACAAAGGATTTATCAAAGTTCACCTTTAAGTCGAGGTCAAGCATGAAAGTATTGAAGGCATCTAAACATACTTGCATGCTATTTCCAGTTAAGGTCATTAAGACAGTATCATCTGCATAAGAAAGCATGGGAATACTTTTGCCTTTGATTTTTGGAAACTCACAACCCTGGTTTAATAAGTACTTTTCTAGCCCGTTTGTATAAACCAGAAAAAGAAAAGGCGCCAAAATGCATCCTTGACGCACACCCTCAGTAGAAGGAATTGATTTTGTCATTTCACCTCCAGGGCCAAATCTAATTGATACAGTTGTTGCTGCATGTAACCTGCGAAGCAATGTGACCAAAGGTTCCTCAAAGCCCATGTCATCCATCATCCGCTACAACTTATGTCTACAAACAGTGTTGAATGCACTTGACAAGTCCATGAAGGCAAGATGTATTGAGGACTTTTTTGCCTTCATGTACTTGCCTAAAATTAGTGCCAGGTTCAGGCACTGCTCGACGGTCCCCCTTCCACGCCTAAATCCGTATTGGGAATCAACTATAAGTCCTGTTGAATCTGCCCAACTTTCATATCTCGCTAGGATTACCCTGCCCAGGATTTTACATGAGGCATCTATTAGGGAAATCGGACGATAGCAGCGTGGGTCGCACCTGTCACCCTTCTTGAAGATCGGCACTACAATTGCCTCCTCCCATGTGCTAGGGATGCGCCCGACCACAACAGCCTTGAAGACATTCAATATTATGGGTGCCCACAGACTAACATTATGTTTAAAAAGGTCCAAGGGGGCAGCATCTGGGCCTGGAGCTTTTAGTGATGATCCCTTCTCAAAGGCTTCCTCAATCTCTATCAGTGTAAGTGAAGAGCTGAGTGTCAAAGCCGAGGGGGATGTCACCAGTTCCCCTGTCCTGTCCGTGTTTGCCATTATTGAAATAGAATTTGGATTAAAAATCTTAGTAAAATGTTGAACCCACTGTTCAGCGGTGACCTGCATAACTATAGATTCTTTATTGTCGCTCTTAAAAAGGGGGCGATTTAGGACCTCCCAAAAGAGTCTACTATCTTTTAGTTCTGCAGCCTTTTCAAGGTCTTCCCAGGCAATGTTTTTTAGGTCCTGCTTCCTTTTTACAATAGCCTCCCTATAGGCCTTTCTGCTAGTTCTTACAAGTTCTCTGTTTCTTGGTTTTTGGCGCAAGGCTAGTTTTAGCGCTTGGTGTGTGGCAGAACACACGGAGTCAAACCATCTAAAGGCCTTTTGGCCACCCTTTCCCTTGGGTTTCCTAAGGTGCTT
This sequence comes from Lissotriton vulgaris, assembly GCF_964263255.1. Classification (NCBI taxonomy): domain Eukaryota; kingdom Metazoa; phylum Chordata; class Amphibia; order Caudata; family Salamandridae; genus Lissotriton; species Lissotriton vulgaris. The sequence continues at coordinate 179,556,829 of NC_141698.1, forward strand.
TGCTACATGCCCACACAATTTCTCAAAGCTCTCAATAACATAATGGGGGTCAGTTACTGGGACTAGACATGATTCCATTTCCGTTTTACAATTAACAAGAATATCTTCCTCCAGTCTTATCGCGTTTACATTCCCCCATTTCAAGGTAACACCCTGATTCTTGCTATACTTAATTGACTGTTCCCAGATCTTTGGTGATTCTTGTGCTGGCAAGCACAATGACAACATTAGGGGATTATGGTCACTTGCAGGATTGGCCACCACCCCCAACTTATCAACATATTTGAGAAAGCTACTGATACTAAGACAAAATCAATTGTGCTCATCTCCCCCCTTGTACCCTGGAAAGTTGGTATATGCGGTGTGTCGGGGGCTGACCAGGGTTCTACCACACACAAGTCATTCAGGATGATAATATTGTTCAGAGCATCCCCCTGGGGTGTGTGTTTAAAGTGGGTCAAGGGCTGAGCGTTTGAGTCCTCTAGTCCACACACGTTCGAACCTCCAAAACAACACAACGTACAATTGAAATCGCCAACCCAAATGACAGACGATAAAGGGTGCCTGCTGCGTGCTTTGCCCACTGCATCCTCCAAACTTTGAATTATTGATATGTCATGTCCGTTAAAGATGTTGTGATACCAGTTGACTAACAACACAGGTTCTGGAAAAAGATGTTCTAATAACAGCAATTGGTACCAGTTTGTGTCCACCAGTTTCGAAGTTGTCAACTTCTGTAGTTTTATAGACAACGCTGTCATTATGCCACCCTTTGCCCTCCCAGATGTCGATGGAACGGCCAAAACATTGAATGATTGGAAACCCTCAATGTCACAGGTAGTCCTAGTCCAAGTCTCCTGTAAACACAGGATTCCCTGGGCTCCCACATAGTAAGCATGGGCGAATTTTGCGAATCTCGCGTTCGCGAATTTTGCGGATTTGCGAACTCGCAATTCGCAAAATCCGCGAATTCTCGCGAATTTGCGGATTTTTTTTTTGTGTGTTCGCGCGGGTTTCTGCCAGTTCGCGAGGGTTTTGTACAATTTCGCAAACGCGAACTTACCTGTCGGGTCGCAAGTTTCGCGAACTTGTTGTTTCTACGTGTCCAGCCTGTTTGGGACACTCTTCTTCATCACTACCACTCTCTGTCACCACTGCCACTCTCTGACTACTCATGCCACCCTCTGGCCCACCCATGCCACCCTCTGTTTCATCACAGCACCCTCTGGTTGTCCAGTCAGTGTACATTATTGTGGCAAAGCAAGCACACCTTCCCTGCCTCAAGTGACCTGAATTAATTTGGGGCTGATTAATGTGTCACAGAATATTTTTTTAGCTGGCACCTGCTTCCTTAGTGCTTCCTGATTAGTGATCTTTTGCACTTGCTAAGTGCTTACATTGTTGCAAAATTAGTTACAACACCTGCCCTGCCCCAACTGGCAATAATGAATTAGGGGCTGATTAATGGATTTGAACTTCCAGCCTGGCTCCTGCTTGTCTCCCTTAGCTGTAATTCAGGACCTTTGTGGCATATGTGTAACTATTCTGAGGTTCAGAGCAGGGTCACATAATAGTTGCAACTGGCAACTGAACTCTGGAGGGGCCCCTCAGGAAGCACTACAGGAAATGGCTACTAATGATGAGCCTGAACTTTTGAACCTGGTAAGTAGTTTCAGTTTTGCTAAGATCGTATTTCTGCAATTTTGCGCTTATTCGCGGGGCGCGAAGTTGTACTGGGAAGCCGCGAACTCACGCGAACAGTGCGAGCAAAATCCCCTGCTCGCGGATTTGCGGATTTTGCGGGAGATTCGCGAATCTCGCGGATTGCGAATTTACCGAAAATCCGCAAAATCCGCGAGCGAAACGGATTTTCCGCCCATGCTTACCACATAGTCCAGCCACGCATCATCTTCCAATCGGCCTGTAAGTCCGGCAATATTCCAAGATATTAAGGATATTAATGACAGCCCCTTTTTCCCATGGGTGTTTCCCAAAACATCTCTTGTACTTAAGGGGTCTTGTTCAGGCAGTAATGTGTGTTTCTCACCCAGAGTGGTATTTCCCCCAGACGTAACAACGTTCTCTGCGTGTGGTGGGCCAATACTCACAGTATAACAATCAACAGTCACCATCGCTGAGTCATCATTGCGGGCTATCTCTAAATTTCCCCTCTTTCCCAAATCTAAAAAGGTAGGTGCATTGCCCTCAAGCCCAGTTGATGGTCAGTCTACCCCGTCCATACCCAATAATGGGTCAAAGCGGTTTCTCAATGGGATATTATTATTTGAGATCCATCCTCGATATTCTGCCCCCTGAAACCTTGGTCTTCGTGGGTTAAACGGAACTTGTGTAAAAGGGCCCATACTTGGTGGTCCCATAAAGGGGCTATTTGTCTCCTGCCAAGGGGCACGATAGTTTTGTGTGCCTTGATTCATGTTCAGGTTATGTGCCCATCCCAAGTGATTATTACCGTTTGCTCTATACCCACGGTGGTTGGGGTTTGGGGCGGTATGATAAAGGCTGGGGTAGAAATATTCGAGTCCCACACACTGGATGTCCCCCATCCTACCAAACCTTGCTTTACTGCAGATAATATCCTTAACCCAGATGTCTCTAAAGTTAATCAGGATGCAATCTCCCTCCAGATCTTTTTTGCTTGGCCCAACCCAGGGGACCCTCCGCACACTTAGGATTTTTGTAGCAGTGTCTTCGGATAGGGGCCGTTATTATTTAGCCAAAATGTTGTTTTATTTAAAAGGTCCTCCATTTTCTCATATTTATTCTCTGCAATTAATGGAACACCTGTCAAAATTGCCATATACGGGGCAGCCTCAGGGGGTATATTTACATAGATCTGTTTACCAGGCAGGGGTGTTTTGCTAGGGGCTAGAGGTTTACTAACTGGAGTTTCTTTCCCTTCAGTATTTAGCAGGGCTGTGGCAACTGTGTTTACTGGTGTAACCACCACCATAGAGTTGTTTAACTTAGAGCCCGCAGTAGTCGCCAGCTTAGTTTTAGTTAAAGTAGCTGGTGCTATACAAGGGGTAATACCGTTAGGATTTGCAGACACTGCTGTTTTAGATTGCTGAGGTTGTGTCTGGTTTTTCTTAGCACCCTTTTTTACTAAACTAGTATTACTACTACCAGTTGCAACGGGTTGTTTGCTATTATCTACAAGACTCTCCAGTAAAGCGTATTTTTAGATGTTAAAAACTCTAGTTGATCTAATTTTAGGTTAATGATTTGGGTTTTTTCCATCAGGGGATTCATCAGGCTTTTTATCAGCTTCTCAAGACTGGCCATAAGGTCCTTATCTTGTCTGTGGGTCGGTTTTTTATCTAGGTTCGAAATGCTTTTTTCCATGTCCAAGAGCTGGGATCCTATCTGTGAAAGTCTCACTTCAAAGGGAGTTAAGAGCTTTTTGAGTGTTTCCCATACCACAGTCAAGAATTCTACGTCTTTCCCTTTTATGACGCAGAGTGGCACCCCACTAGTTTCATTCTCTATTACGAGATTATTATTTTCATGAGTTACCACCAATGATTCTGGGCTGGGTTCTAGTCTTAGTTCAGAAGGTTGTGTATTACACATTGGGGGTGGATCTAGGGGTAGCAAAGATGTTGCCATGGTGGATAACTGTGCCTTCGCAATCTTAGCCTTTTTTCTTGCGTATGCTGTTAAGTTGTTACGCTTCCTTTTGTTGTGTGGCCCTCGCTGTTTGGTGCAGGAATTTCCCCCGCCCGATTCTATGGATTTGGGTCTTGGCGCCATTCCCAGGGAACCGCCCTCACCCTCCTTCTCTTCCCCATCTACCCCAACCATAGAGGATTTTAGGGAATTAGAGGGTACTAATGGTGAACCCCCCTTTGGTATGGATGTAGTGGGTACTAATGGCTGGTGAATATCTGCGCAGTTACAATCAAGGTAGGATGGGGGCCTTTTGAACGATCAGGTGTTTTAGCGAAGGCTATGGGCCCTAGGGAAGATTTTTTGGCCGCTGATAGCTCCTGTGACAATCTACGTGCGGCATCTAGTTTATTAGAGACTCGGTGCTGCATTTTAGCAATCTCTGTGTCAATGGCTGTGTGGGTCCTGGTGATAAAGTCATCTAGGGTACCATTTTTCAGTTTGGACTTGGATGCCCTCTCTTTGTACTCACGGGATGACATATTGGCTAGTCAGCAAAACAAGCTGGCGGTACAGTTAGTACCGAGGGTTAGGGCCAAAGAAAATGGCCCAGTCCAGTCTCTCCCAGCCTCTAACGGCCTCAAACGGCCCGCTCTTTGCCCGGTCTTCGCCCCCAGCTGCGTCCCGCGCTGCGGGAGTTTGAGACTGTGATATAGGGGGGCGTGTTGGGCAGGGGGCGGGCCAGCAGGGAGAGCGTACCGGATGCTGGTTACCGGTCTCGCAGGGACTCCTGGTTGTTGGAGTCCCCGCACGCTCGCAGCCCCGTTGAGCCTCACGCCCAAACCGCCTTGCTGTTCCTCTGCCTTGGCTGTCGAAGCCCCACGCACTGCTGTGCGATGCGGCACCCGCGGAGCGGGTGCGGCGAGATGTGGGTTAGATCACGTTGTGCAAAGCCGCCTGGTCAGAGATGCCTCCGTTGGTGAAAGAACTGGTGTCCCAGCGAGGAAAGGTGCAGGGCGCCTTTACAGTCCTCAGGTCCTCAGATGGGCGGGGGCGGGCCAGCAGGGAGATTGGACCGGATGCTGGTTACCGGTCTCGCAGGGACTCCTGGTTGTTGGAGTCCCCGCACGCTTGCAGCCCCGCCGAGCCTCACGCCCAAACCGCCTTGCTGTTCCTCTGCCTTGGCTGTCGAAGCCCCACGCACTCCTGTGCGATGCGGCACCCGCGGAGCGGGTGCGGCGAGATGTGGGTTAGATCACGTTGTGCAAAGCCGCCTGGTCAAAGATGCCTCCGTTGGTGAAAGAACTGGTGTCCCAGCGAGGGAAGGTGCAGGGCACCTTTACAGTCCTCATGTCCTCAGATGGGCGGGGGGCGGGCCAGCAGGGAGAGCGGACCGGATGCTGGTTACCGGTCTCGCAGGGACTCCTGGTTGTTGGAGTCCCCGCACGTTCGCAGCCCCCCCGAGCCTCACGCCCAAACCGCCTTGCTGTTCCTCTGCCTTGGCTGTCGAAGCCCCACGCACTCCTGTGCGATGCGGCACCCGCGGAGCGGGTGCGGCGAGATGTGGGTTAGATCACGTTGTGCAAAGCCGCCTGGTCAGAGATGCCTCCGTTGGTGAAAGAACTGGTGTCCCAGCGAGGGAAGGTGCAGGGCGCCTTTACAGTCCTCAGGTCCTCAGATGGGCGGGGGGCGGGCCAGCAGGGAGAGCGGACCGGATGCTGGCTACCGGTCTCGCAGGGACTCCTGGTTGTTGGAGTCCCCGCACGCTCGCAGCCCCGCCGAGCCTCACGCCCAAACCGCCTTGCTGTTCCTCTGCCTTGGCTGTCAAAGCCCCACGCACTCCTGTGCAATGCGGCACCCGCGGAGCGGGTGCAGCGAGGTGTGGGTTAGATCACGTTGTGCAAAGCCGCCTGGTCAGAGATGCCTCCGTTGGTGAAAGAACTGGTGTCCCAGCGAGGGAAGGTGCAGGGCGCCTTTACAGTCCTCAGGTCCTCAGATGGGCGGGGGGCGGGCCAGCAGGGAGAGCGGACCGAATGCTGGTAACCGGTCTCGCAGGGACTCCCGGTTGTTGGAGTCCCCGCAAGCTCGCAGCCCCGCCGAGCCTCACGCCCAAACCGCCTTGCTGTTCCTCTGCCTTGGCTGTCGAAGCCCCACGCACTCCTGTGCGATGCGGCACCCGCGGAGCGGGTGCGGCGAGATGTGGGTTAGATCACGTTGTGCAAAGCCGCCTGGTCAGAGATGCCTCCGTTGGTGAAAGAACTGGTGTCCCAGCGAGGGAAGGTGCAGGGCGCCTTTACAGTCCTCAGGTCCTCAGATGGGCGGGGGGCGGGCCAGCAGGGAGAGCGGACCGGATGCTGGTTACCGGTCTCGCAGGGACTCCTGGTTGTTGGAGTCCCCGCACGCTCGCAGCCCCGCCGAGCCTCACGCCCAAACCGCCTTGCTGTTCCTCTGCCTTGGCTGTCGAAGCCCCACGCACTCCTGTGCAATGCGGCACCCGCGGAGCGGGTGCGGCGAGATATGGGTTAGATCACGTTGTGCAAAGCCGCCTGGTCAGAGATGCCTCCGTTGGTGAAAGAACTGGTGTCCCAGCGAGGGAAGGTGCAGGGCGCCTTTACAGTCCTCAGGACCTCAGATGGGCGGGGGCGGGCCAGCAGGGAGAGCGGACCGGATGCTGGTTACCGGTCTCGCAGAACTCCTGGTTGTTGGAGTCCCCGCACGCTCGCAGCCCCGCCGAGCCTCACGCCCAAACTGCCTTGCTGTTCCTCTGCCTTGGCTGTCGAAGCCCCACACACTCCTGTGCGATGCGGCACCCGCGGAGCGGGTGCGGCGAGATGTGGGTTTGATCACGTTGTGCAAAGCCGCCTGGTCAAAGATGCCTCCGTTGGTGAAAGAACTGGTGTCCCAGCGAGGGAAGGTGCAGGGCGCCTTTACAGTCCTCATGTCCTCAGATGGGCGGGGGTCGGGCCAGCAGGGAGAGCGGACCAGATGCTGGTTACCAGTCTCGCAGGGACTCCTGGTTGTTGGAGTCCCCGCACGTTCACAGCCCCCCCGAGCCTCACGCCCAAACCGCCTTGCTGTTCCTCTGCCTTGGCTGTCGAAGCCCCACGCACTCCTGTGCGATGCGGCACCCGCGGAGCGGGTGCGGCAAGATGTGGGTTAGATCACGTTGTGCAAAGCCGCCTGGTCAGAGATGCCTCAGTTGGTGAAAGAACTGGTGTCCCAGCGAGGGAAGGTGCAGGGCCCCTTTACAGTCCTCAGGTCCTCAGATGGGCGGGGGGCGGGCCAGCAGGGAGAGCGGACCGGATGCTGGTTACCGGTCTCGCAGGGACTCCTGGTTGTTGGAGTCCCCGCACGCTCGCAGCCCCGCCGAGCCTCACGCCCAAACCGCCTTGCTGTTCCTCTGCCTTGGCTGTCAAAGCCCCACGCACTCCTGTGCAATGCGGCACCCGCGGAGCGGGTGCAGCGAGATGTGGGTTAGATCACGTTGTGCAAAGCCGCCTGGTCAGAGATGCCTCGGTTGGTGAAAGAACTGGTGTCCCAGCGAGGGAAGGTGCAGGGCGCCTTTACAGTCCTCAGGTCCTCAGATGGGCGGGGGGCAGGCCAGCAGGGAGAGCGGACCGAATGCTGGTTACCGGTCTCGCAGGGACTCCTGGTTGTTGGAGTCCCCGCAAGCTCGCAGCCCCGCCGAGCCTCACGCCCAAACCGCCTTGCTGTTCCTCTGCCTTGGCTGTCGAAGCCCCACGCACTCCTGTACGATGCGGCACCCGCGGAGCGGGTGCGTCGAGATTTGGGTTAGATCACGTTGTGCAAAGCCGCCTGGTCAGAGATGCCTCCGTTAGTGAAAGAACTGGTGTCCCAGCGAGGGAAGGTGCAGGGCGCCTTTACAGTCCTCAGGACCTCAGATGGGCGGGGCGGGCCAGCAGGGAGAGCGGACCGGATGCTGGTTACCGGTCTCGCAGGGACTCCTGGTTGTTGGAGTCCCCGCACGCTCGCAGCCCCGCCGAGCCTCACGCCCAAACTGCCTTGCTGTTCCTCTGCCTTGGCTGTCGAAGCCCCACGCACTCCTGTGCGATGCGGCACCCGCGGAGCGGGTGCGGCGAGATGTGGGTTAGATCACGTTGTGCAAAGCCGCCTGGTCAGAGATGCCTCCGTTGGTGAAAGAACTGGTGTCCCAGCGCGGGAAGGTGCAGGGCGCCTTTACAGTCCTCAGGTCCTCAGATGGGCGGGGGGCGGGCCAGCAGGGAGAGCGGACCGGATGCTGGTTACCCGTCTCGCAGGGACTCCTGGTTGTTGGAGTCCCCGCACGCTCGCAGCCCCGCCGAGCCTCACGCCCAAACCGCCTTGCTGTTCCTCTGCCTTGGCTGTCGAATCCCCACGCACTCCTGTGCGATGCGGCACCCGCGGAGCGGGTGCGGCGAGATGTGGGTTAGATCACGTTGTTCAAAGCCGCCTTGTCAGAGATGCCTCCGTTGGTGAAAGAACCGGTGTCCCAGCGAGGGAAGGTGCAGGGCGCCTTTACAGTCCTCAGGTCCTCAGATGGGCGGGGGGGGCGGGCCAGCAGGTAGAGCGGACCGGATGCTGGTTACCAGTCTCGCAGGGACTCCTGGTTGTTGGAGTCCCCGCACGCTCGCAGCCCCGTCTAGCCTCACACCCAAACCGCCTTGCTGTTCCTCTGCCTTGGCTGTCGAAGCCCCACGCACTCCTGTGCGATGCGGCGAGATGTGGGTTAGATCACGTTGTGCAAAGCCCCCTGGTCAGAGATGCCTCCGTTGGTGAAAGAACTGGTGTCCCAGCGAGGGAAGGTGCAGGGCGCCTTTACAGTCCTCAGGTCCTCAGATGGGCGGGGGGCGGGCCAGCAGGGAGAGCGGACCGGATGCTGGTTACCGGTCTCGCAGGGACTCCTGGTTGTTGGAGTCCCCGCACGCTCGCAGCCCTGCCGAGCCTCACGCCCAAACCGCCTTGCTGTTCCTCTGCCTTGGCTGTCGAAGTCCCACGCACTCCTGTGCGATGCGGCACCCACAGAGCGGGTGCGGCGAGATGTGGGTTAGATCACGTTGTGCAAAGCCGCCTGGTCAGAGATGCCTCAGTTGGTGAAAGAACTGGTGTCCCAGCGAGGGAAGGTGCAGGGCGCCTTTACAGTCCTCAGGTCCTCAGATGGGCGGGGGGCGGGCCAGCAGGGAGAGCGGACCGGATGCTGGTTACCGGTCTCGCAGGGACTCCTGGTTGTTGGAGTCCCCGCACGCTCGCAGACCCGCCGAGCCTCACGCCCAAACCGCCTTGCTGTTCCTCTGCCTTGGCTGTCGAAGCCCCACGCACTCCTGTGCGATGCGGCACCCGCGGAGCGGGTGCGGCGAGATGTGGGTTAGATCACGTTGTGCAGAGCCGCCTGGTCAGAGATGCCTCCATTGGTGAAAGAACTGGTGTCCCAGCGAGGGAAGGTGCAGGGCGCCTTTACAGTCCTCAGGTCCTCAGATGGGCGGGGGGCGGGCCAGCAGGGAGAGCGGACCGGATGCTGGTTACCGGTCTCGCAGGGACTCCTGGTTGTTGGAGTCCCCGCACGCTTGCAGCCCCGCCGAGCCTCACGCCCAAACTGCCTTGCTGTTCCTCTGCCTTGGCTGTCGAAGCCCCAGGCACTCCTGTGCGATGCAGCACCTGCGATGCAGCACCCGCGGAGCGGGTGCGGCGAGATGTGGGTTAGATCACGTTGTGCAAAGCCGCCTGGTCAGAGATGCCTCCGTTGGTGAAAGAACTGTGTATCATCAATAGTGTATGGAAGTGTTGGGTCAGGGGTATCTGAGAGTGGTGACACACTTGGATCATGAACTGTATTATGTGTACCTTCCTGCACTGCTGAGGGTGCATCTTGGGCAAGCAGAATGGGGGCACAGTCATTTTGTGCTGAGGATAGAGATGGTACAGGTCGGGGCCCTCGAGCTGCCATGGCATTTCCTCTGGACACAAAATCTTGGCCATTTGTGTGTGCAGCACATTTTACTACAGCTACTTCTGTTGGCAATGTCAATTAATCTATTGGTTCTTCAAGTAACTATTTGTGCATCACAGGTGTGCCGTCTTTTTTGAGAAATCCATGCCTTTTTCATCTTAAGATGCTGGAATGTGTTGTTGTGGTGACATATGCAGAATCAGAGTATACAGTAATTCTTTCATCAGCTCCATGTTTGAGGGCTGCAATCAGTGCCGCTAACTCTGCTGCTTGTGCTGAGTAATATGATGGCAATGCTATCTGCTGTACAATGTCTAGAGAGTCAGAGGAGTTATTCTGCTGAGCTCTGACTACTGCAGCTCCGGTGTATCTTATCCCTGTCTCTTGATCAATGGTAGAGGAACCATCAACAAAGTAGACTGTACTGTCTGTAAGGCAAATGTCATTTCTGGTGTCCAGTCAATCTTGTTATGCCTAAGTTTAGCCAAATTGACAGCTTCCAGGAGTGGTGCCGTGACTGTAGACTAGTCAAAGACCCACTGTCTGACGTAGTTCACTAGTCCTTGCAACTTTTGCATGTCTTTGACTGGTTGGGGTTCTGGAGTATTCCTTATAACCTCTACTCTACCTGGGGTAACTCTTCTTCCTGATGCTGAAATCATCTGATCTAGATACTGCACTTCTTCCTGACAGTATTGCAGTTTTTGTTTGTCTACTTTGTATCCTCTTTGTGCTAGTGTTGTAAGCAGAGCAATTGTATCCTGTTGGCACTCTTGCTCTGTGGTGCTACAGAGGAGTATGTCATTGACATATTGTAGCAGAGTGCTGTCACATTGGAAATTTGACAAATCATCTTTGACAACTCTGTTGAACACACTGGGGGACTCGCAGTAGTCTTGAGGTACCCTTTGATATGTGAACGGTCTATTTCTGAATGAGAATGCAAATAAAAACTGGTAGCATTTGTAGTGTTAGCTACCGATCTGAGACCTTTGACTCAGTAAGTGGCCTGCTTGTCGAAGCACTCTCCTTTCGTTGATCTCAAATTGTACCCTTTCTTGGATGGTACCGTGGGGTTGGGAAACTCTGCCAATTCAAGTGTCTCTGTTTGTGGTAGCAACTCAGGGCTGATCGATCCGTCGTCAGGAGCTCTTCTTGGACATCCACTTCCTCGCAGGTTGTCAGCGTTGGGGAGATCTTCTTACAGTGATGTGCGTACAGGCAATTTCGCTTTCCTTCCACTAGAAGAGCAGTTCGGGTGGTTATCAAGACTTGCCAGGGGCCCGTCCATCTGGGTTCCAGCCTCTTCGTCCTTTGGAAATTCTTTGTCAGCACAAAGTCTCCAGGCTTGATATCATGTCCTGGGCCCCTGGACACGTCTGGTATGATATGCTGCACCTGTTGGTGGATAAGCATTAGTTAGTTCGTTAATTTGTACAAATAGCCGGACATTAGTATGTCCGGGACATCATTAATGGAAGTTAGCTTTGGTGCCGCTCAAATGTTCATAGGCCTGCCGAAGACTACTTCGTAGGGGGTCATTCGGTGTTTGATTGGGGTGGAGCGCATTGACAGCAATGCCAGTGGGAGGGCGTCAGGCCATTTCAACCCAGTCATGGCGAATATTTTTGCTAGCTTCAGTTTTAGCGTGACGTTGTGTCTCTCTACCAGGCCCGTTGTTTGGGGGTGGAAAACGGCATGGAACTTTTGCTTTACCCCCAACCCTTTCAGTATGTTCTGTATAACTTCTGCTACAAAGTGGGGGCCATTGTCGCTCCATAAAATTCTACAAAGGCCATATCGGGGGAAGAACTCTTTCAGTAATACCTTCGCAGTAGCTAAGGCGGTGTTGTCACGGGTGGGGTAGGCCTCCACCCATTTGCTAAAGGCGCACACAATCACTAGTACGTATTTTAGACCATGGCACCTCTCTAGCTTGATGTAATCCATCTGGAGGACTTCGAAGGGGTGATCAGGGACTCCAAACCCTCCCCGTGGTACTACGGTCCCTTTCCCTGGGTTGTGTTGCAGGCATACTATGCAATGCTGTACTGGGCATTTTGCTGATTCTGCTATCTTGCTTTTATGCCATACTATGGTGATCAGTTCGGTCATGGGGGCAGATCCTATGTGTGCTGGTAAATGTGCCATGGTAAATATGGGGATCAGATAGGCATTAAGTAGCAGCCATTTGTATCCGTCTTTTGTCCTCCAGCAGCCTTCCTCATCTCTCAGTCCCACCTGAGCCCATTCATTCAGTTCATCCTGTGTGCCTGTCGTTTGTATGTCCCTTATAGTCGTTCTAGCATCAGTCCATTGTTCTGCTTGTGACCTGGTCACGTACATTTGTGTCATGGTTCTGTCCTGGGCTGTGGTTCGGGCAGTAATGTCGGCTAATGCGTTTCCCTGTCCAATGAGGTTGGTCACTTTCTTATGTGCCTAGCATTTATTCACTGCTAGCTGCTTGGGAAGGAGGACTGGTTCTGTCAATGCGGAGACTAGATCTCCATGTAGGATGGGTGTGCCGTATGAAGTCAGAACCCCTCTTTCTCTCCACAGGAGCCCAAAATGGTGAACAACCTTGAAGGCGTACTGGCTGTCGGTGTATATGTTTACTGTCATACCAGCTTCTAAAATACATGCACGTGTGAGGGCAATGAGCTCTGCTGCTTGGGCGGATCGTTGGGCAAAGCGGGCTGTCTCTAGGATGGTTCGGGCTGTGGTGATGGCATATGCAGCTGAGGTGGTGCCATCGGGAAGTTTGATGCAGGAGCCGTCTACCCATAGTTCCCCATCTGGCTCTGAAAAGGCAGTGTCTCAGAGATCTACTCTACTCTTTGTCTGTGCGTCAGTGAGGGTCACACAATCTTGCAGTGGAGTCACACCAAGGTCATTTTTGGGTAGAGGTAACAATGTGGCTGGATTGAGAGTGGTGCATCGCTTCAGGGTGATGTGTGGTGCTAGCAGGGTCAACTCATAACCTGTCAGTCGTGCACTAGTCAAGTGTTGGGTTTTGGTCTGGTTTAGTAGTGCGCCGACTACATGGGGTACTAACACAGTGATTGGATTGGAGAGCACTATTCCTTCGCTCTGGCGTATGGATACTGCTGCAGCTGCCACAGCGCGCAAACACGCTGGCAACGCTCTAGCTACTGGGTCGAGGGTGGCAGAGAAATATGCACCAGGGCGATGTTTGGGACCAATTTATTGTGCTAAGACGGACAATGCACATCCCTCCCTTTCAGGAAGAATGGTTTGGAGTAGTCCGGGGTTCCTAGAACAGGTGCTGAACAAAGGGCATCTCTCAATTCTTTGAATGCTGACTGGCATTCGGGTGTCAAGGGGAAAGGTGAAGGGGTGTCTTTGGCTAGGAGGGAGAGAAGGGGTTTGACAATGAGGCTTAAGTTGGGTAACCACTGTCGGCAGAAGGAGGTGAGGCCTATCAGAGAGCGGACTTGCTTCTGATTCTTGGGAACGGGAGTGTCTAGAATTGCCTGGATCCTGTCGGGTGTGAGTTTCCTCCCTTCTTTCGATAAGAGGTGACCTAAATATGTTACCGGTCTAAGTTCATCAAGGCCATAAATTCCGTATTGTCTCTTCCCAAACCTAAAAGATTTGAGGTGGTCCAGTCTTTATTAAAAATCTATAAGACACAATGCGTTCCTGTCATGACATACGGGGCCGAAATCTGGGGATATTCAAATTTTAAAAAAACCCAGGCTGAGGAGAATAGATTCTGCAGAAGGCTCCTGGGTCTACCAATTTCATCTTCTATCTTTATAAGTCACAATGAGTTAACATTGGCTTATTTGGAGGACTACATTAGGGCATGTCCTGTGTTGTTCTGGAGTAAGGAGTTTGGGAGGAGGTTTCCTTGCACTTTGCACATTAGCACTTTAAATGCATGTTGTTATTTGTAAATATGTGAACTACCTTCCTCTGTCCCCATTGTAGTAAATATGGAGATAAAGATAACTAATTTATTCCTTGATCCTTGGCTGCTATCGCATTATGCACTTTATTTAGATAGTCTAATAACTAGGATTTATGCCCTATGTACTTTAGCCACTTGGACGCTAAGGCTTAGTAGGCTCATATAATGAGATTTCCATTGAAATGAATGGGCAGTGCATGACAAGTTACCCTTGTCATTAGCATCCAAGTGGTTAAAAAACCTGCGCTTAATATAATGCTGCTAAGTATATGGTCTATGTATATATTGCTGCTAATCTTACGGTGACTTTTGTTATGTACATTTTATTAGATAGAGTTACAAAAATAGACAAGAATTAGTAGATATGGACTTTAATTATATCTTGGACTCTTCATTGTTTTTTTTATTGAGGACAACTTAGTACAGTTACTTTTATTATTTTTGACCATGTATGTATTTATGTGTATGCTTTTATGGATAATGTAATATCCGAATAAAGATTATCTTATCTCTCTATGTTACCTTTGGTTTGCAGAACTGCAATTTCTTTTGAGAAATTTTGTGGCCATTTTCTGCAAGGAAGCGTAGGAGTTGGATGGTGGCTGTGACGGCTAGTGGAGTGGTGTCTGCTGCTAGGAGGATATTGTCTACATACTGTATCAACACCACCCCGTCTGGTAATTGACAGCATCTAACTGTCTTTTGAGCTCCTGGCTATAGATGCGCGGGCTCTCGGAGTACCCTGGGGTGCTCGAAAAAATCTATATGAGCGGGATCTTAGAGTGAATCCAAAAAGATAGCGACTATCTGGGTGAATGGGTATGGAGAAGAAGGCATTTTTTAGATCAATAACGGTGAAAGTGGTAGCAGTTGACGGAATTAGGGTCAGGATGGTGGTGAAGTCAGAAACTACTGGGTACTGTGGTACTACTATTTTGTTTATCTCCCGCAGGTCGATGATGAAGTGGTAGGCTTTTCCCTCTCCCTCTCCCTGTCTCTTTATGATGGGTAAAATAGGACTATTACAAACATTGCTCACTACCTCTTCTACCACTCCTGCCTCTACTAGTGACTGTATGATTTCGGTCAAGGCTTTCTCCCCCTCTGGCGATATCTTATACTGGGTTATTTTCAGTAAGGTTGCGTCTTGTCGTATTGTCACGTGTACTGGGTCAATCATCATTCGTCCTACGTCTGAATCGGCCCTATCCCACAGATGCGAGGGTAAAGTGTCTAGCAGGGATATGTCTGTCTCAGAAATGGGATACATGTGTTGGGATGGATTATCTCTCGGGTGTTGGTGATTGTTATATAAGATGACTCGTACTCCGTCTGGCGAACATCTGATAGTCGCACGGAAATGCTTCAGTAGATCGAGACCCATAATGGCATCTGGAGTGTTGAAGGAGAGGAGGAACATCATGTCGATAACATTGTTTTCAAGTTTGAAGGGGATCGGTCTGGACAAAGGGTTGGTGGAGTGCGTACCGTCAAATCCTATTGATGTTATATGTGAGCCAGACAAAGGTGCCCTTGGAATCAGTCGTTTGGATAGCGCACTACGTGTTGCTCCTGTGTCTACCAAAAATGGCAACTCTGTGCCCAGGACCTTTGCGGTAACATAAGGGCCTTGCTGATCAACATAGAGCTCGACTGGATCCCTCCCTTGCCCCTGGCTGTCCTATGCAAAGTCATACATGTTGTCGTAATCTGTCTGTTGACACTGGTTCTGTCTAGGGCGGTCAAATGCGTTCACTCTTCCTGGCCTTCCTTCGCTAGCTTCACTTGCGTACCCTCTCCCACTTCCTCTTCCTCTCATTCATTTGTTATTTCCCTTATCCCTCTGCCCCTACTAGCTCCTGATAAGGCTGGGCATTGGGATTTCCAGTGTCCGTATTCTTTGCAAAATGCGCATTGATCCTGTCCTAAGCTCTGGCGTCGTACATATGGTGTCAGTGAGTCATTTCTAGGAGGCTGTACTCTAGGGACATTCTGTTGGTATCCTCCTTTATAATGTTCCCGTACTGTATTCACCCCTTGGAGTCGGGCTATCATTACTCTTTCCTTCAAGTCCTTCTTTTTCTTTTCTGTGGCTCTGTCATTCTCGTTTTTCTGATGTTCATAATACTGGGCCATTTGGAGAATAGCCGCTGGCTTGGAGGCTGCCCAACTACTTTTGCTAGTTTGTAATTTCTGTGATACCTCCGGCAGCAGTTCTTTGTCTAATTTTGCACGAATAAGTGGTGTCCGGTCGCGGTGGACATGTCCTGTCCACTGTAATCGGAGAACACTGTTTCGGATCTCGGGAAATACTCGGAGACATCCTCTTGTAGTTTCTGGCGGCACGCTGTTACTATGGACCAGTCTATCTTTTCCTCTGGTATCAGTGTTTTTACCTTCTGCACTATTTTATCAGGGAGGTCCAATGTAGCTTTAACTGGTTTTTGGCCAGGATTCCGCTGTTTATCTAATGTGCTGAGTTGTTCCCAGGTATGACCGAGTAATTCTGTGTGGTCTATCCTCCTAATCTGCTTCCACACATCGGCTGGCAAACATAGCCCGAAGAACAAGTCAATGTCGGCAAGTGTCATTATTGTGGGCCTCAGAGCAGTACCTAGTTCTGTGTAAAAGGCGTGGGATTCTTTCGCAAATCTGGAAGAGATTTACAGAACGCCAGGATGTCCTGTCTGTCCCATAGCTGATACACCCAATTGTAGACCACCCTTCCTTTCACATCCTGTTGGTTTATGTCATCATTGTTCCCTTGTCCTCTAGGGGGGACCCAATAAGGGGCAGCTTCTTTTATTGGCATCATGGTATCCGGTTTTTCTATCGGGGGCCCTGTCATTGTAGATGTCTTATCCTTAACTGTGGTAATTTGACAGCGATTAGATTAAGCATTAGCAGAAGACATCTTAACATATTAATATTTTGACATCTTAGTATCTTAGTTCTAGCCGTTAACTTGACATTCAGCGGACTCCATTTTGTATTTACGGCAGCCATTTTGTTTGCTATATGCTGCCTCGTGTCGACTATGTGCTTTGTCCTATCTTACTGTCCACGGTGCCTGAAATCTGCCCGGCAACAAGTTATATTTAGCATCCCTTACTTTCGCGCATGTCAAGTAGGGTCCACATCTGTTATTGATTAGTTCCAGATAGGAATGTGTTTGTCGACCCCCAAAACTTGTAGCTCCTCCCACTGATCGATTGTGCCTCTCGATATTACCTTATATGTACATAAACTGCGCTCTTGTGTTTGTACCGCCTTCTTTTGAGCCCCTGTGCGGTTATAAATAAACCATGCTTTCTTAGCTCAGTGTGCTACTTCTTGCAATACCAAAGGGTACTGTTTTTTTTTTTTTTTTTTTTTTTTGAAAACCTTTATTTATCGTAAACACAGTACACAGCGTCTGCCTACAACCACTGCGGGCCGGCCGCTATGACATCATAAAACATTCCAAGTTCCCTAGCGTTGCGATAGATGACAGAAATATCAACAATACAGTGTAATAGCAGGGAACTGCGGAAAAGGATCAAGAGGGTTTCATTTTATAATTTTGGCGAATCGTCCGAAAGTCAGACTGGGTAGTGGAGAGGGCGAGCTACCTAGAAGGTTATCCACGAGTGGATCGGCGTTCTCAAAATACTGGCGTAAGTCATTACAGGCAGGGTATACAAGCGCGGAAATGCATTTCGCCCAGGTTAGCGCCCGCCCAATCAAAATAATATCTCAGGAGTCGGGATCTAACCTGTCTATGTCATAACAGGATGAGAGAGGGTTGACTCAATAACGTTGATGAAAGGGTCTGACAGCATACAATAACGCAAGCATCACGTGAAACAATTCGTAAACAGGATACGTGCCCTCAACCCAAAGTACAGGTGGGAAGGAAAAGCAGGGTATTTAAACATTCCGTAGCTGTGCATTGAATTCGATGTCTTTAACTATAGAGTCAATAAACAATGAAACAAGACATGACCACACTGCCCGAAAGGCATCCCAGAAAGACCAACCCGGGCCCCCCCGTCTGACCCACGATACATGAGAAGAAGAGAAGAAACAAGAGAAGGAGAAGAAAAAGGCCATAGAACAAAAAGAAAAGAAATTAAAGCCCCACCCCCCCACCCTGCATACCAGCGGAAGGCTACGGCCTACCCCCCCCATAGGCATGCCTGTCGCCCCAGTAAAGACCCCGAAGATGGGAAACGGAGGAGGGCCCTCACGCCGGCCCCAAATCCCACCCACTCCATCGCGCCATAGTAGAAAGTGTAAGCCCATCAGGATGAGGAACAAGTATCATATTACATCCATTTCAACCCCACAAAGTCATGGCGTCCGGGTCTAACATAGCCACCGAGACCCTTTAGACAATACCGGAAACAGTCAGCACTCATCCCTGGCCAGTGCGAACAGAAATAAACAAACTTTCTGACTCAATAGTACCAGAAGACGATGAGCCCAGCAAGCAGTCATGTCTTATGAGAGCCATCCGGGCGCCGAGCAAAAACAACACGACATTTACACCCCCAATCCAGGATATACTTTCCAGCATAATAAACACTTGGCGTTGTAGTGCAGTGAGTGGCTTGTTAGGTGTGTAACCATCAAGGGCAGCATTCACACTGGTCAAGTCGATAGAGTCAGGAGGCATATCATCCAAGACTGTGTGTTTCCGAAAGTCTCTGGTGTCTAGGGAGTGAAAGTAGTCGCCCGTCAGGTAGGAAGCATCTTCATCTGTTTTACCAGGTATCATCCCAGGAGAGATGGCCGCCCTTGAGTCGCGGAGAATCAGTACTCGATGGGCCAGGGAGAGGCGAAAGTCTAGGATAGCACGGAGGACATCTCCCAGCGTGGGCTCCATTGCTGCGTAGTCGGCATAAGCCGAGCCCGGTTTCCTCAGGGACCCCTCAGACAGCTAGAGAGGAGGTTAGGCAGACGAGAGCGATGAATACGTCTGTGGCGCGCAAATGGGTATTGCGGAGTGCACCAAAAAAGGGCTTTAAATCGTGTGTTAGCGCCCATCAATCAGGGAAGAGGAATTCAGCAGACCGCCCGATCCGTTGTTAAGCGATCGCTCTGAGTCCCAGGTCAACCCCAAATAGCCAGCCAGGAATGTCCGCCACAGGCAGGGGGCTTAGCGCCGATCTCCGATCTCCAGTGCAGTCACCACTGAGGGGTCAGCCAAATCGATGAGGCAAAGTTCCAAGTTGTTGCCCCGCGCTCAGCCCACGCCAGTTATTAAAATCGGGAGGCTGCCACCTCCGACCAGGATCACCGGCCCCTGTTGTCAGGTCAGGGCCGCTGTTGATCACCTCCGCATCGGTCGCACTACAACTCGGAGTCCCGGCTTTAGACCGGTGCAGGCCACGATATGCAAGACGACGTTTCTCGGCCGTCCGGGGTCGCCGCTAGCCCGGAATTTCACGGCCAGGCACCGCACCGTTTCAGCAACACGGGTTGCGGTTGGAACGCAGGATGGGCGTCAGGATAATTGGAAGGCGATGGCGAGCGGCGGAGCCGAGCGCTTAGGCGGCCATCTTGATCGCCGCCGTGGCTCCTCCCCCCCAAAGGGTACTGTTTGAACTGTGGCACCACCTCATGAGGGTTAATAAACGCTACTTTTGTATTCCAGTCTCTGTGCCAACTTCTTCCTATTGGTCTGAGGACTTTGTGCAGAGAAAGGCGAACCCCTTGCACTAGTGGGTCTGGCTACATCAATTGGCGCCCGACACGTGGGGCTCATCGGCGACTCGGATGCCCGAAGGAGTGGTCGCGACGAAGGATTGGGATCTCGCCGTGGACGATCATTGCCCGAGGAGACCCGAGTTTTGGCAAACCAAGGCGTTTTTCCCTTCTTTCCGATCTGACCATCCAGGTGGCGCCGGTCCTCGACTGAGATCTCTTCTGTCAATTCGCTGTGCAGTGGCCGTTTGGTCCAATTTAGAACTTGGCAGTTGGACCCTGGACACCCTATGATTGGTAAGGGCCGTTTTACGGCACATACTATGGGTTTGGATGCCCTTGTATGGTAAGGTAGTTTTAGGAACACTTACCGTGGCATATTTGTTATTTGGTATTTGGTAAAGACTAGCCTTATTTGTATTTGTATGATTTTGTATGATATATGTGCTGCAACACATATAGGCAGGCAATGTGGAGATTTTTCTTCAGTGAGTCAAATTTGAACGGCGCAACGTACTAGAAGTACCTTAAGAGCCACTTGGTGTATAATACTGCATATTTTGCATTATTTTTGGCATGCCTGTTTTCAGCCCACTTCGAAGGATGTGCTGCTTTTGTAATGGGGCCCGACTTAGACTTGAAGACTCACAACCGGCTCCCCCAGAGGGGACACCTAATAGAGACATGTATATTAAATATGGTATTTCTTCCATAATGTACAGCACATTGTGGAATAGATATACCAAAAAGGATCCTGAGTTACATTGACCAATGCATGGGTCATTTGATTTACGAAAGATTGAGTATGTGGAGCAATGTGTGTTTGAGCGGAAGTCTAGACGTGATCTGTTTGAATGTCTGCGTATGTGGGAGAAAGAAGTACGTGAACGAGCGAAGTGCGAGCAAGCTGGAGTTGAGAAAGAAAGAAGTGAAAGAACTGAAAGAGAGGGAGGAAAAAGAACACAGATTGCAGGTATCTGGCCAATACCCTGTCAGACAGCCTCTCTATCCTGTCCTTAATAATATACAAGATGATTTTTCGTTCCTAGATCGACCTCCACCTCCGTAAGCCATTCCGTCCGCTCTGTTAAAAGGTGGTGAGGATTCCGACTCGGATCAACGAAAGGCGCAGGACACCCGTTCTATGCTGTCTGCACAACGTGCAGCCGATATCAGACAAGTCGCTTGTAAAGCATTACGTAGTACTGATCCTGCTTCTGATCTTTTAACTAGTATACAGGGATGGACGGAAAAGGAGCAGTTCTATTTTACTGAAACGTTTGCTTCAGAAATTGGTGAATTATTTCAGAAATTCTCTCCAGATTTAGAATCTGATGATGTAGCAAATGATTGTAAAAATATGCGTGACGGTCTTTTTGTTTTCTCTCAGGTGGCTGACACGATTAGATGGTTGGTCAAATTACGAACTGATGCAGTTCACTTGAAGGAGAAGAAAAAGCTCGCAGACGAAGCTGTGCGGAAATCTCAGATCGGAGAGTCGCAGCGGCAAATGGCGGTTTATATGAAGCCTATGCGGGATGCCGCGCCCTTGTATGTTCCTCCTAATGGAACGGGTGACAATGATGATAAAGATTCTGCTGATGCTAAGGGTTATTTCATTTATAATTGAGTGTATACTCCTTGGAATAGGGCAGATGTAATGGCGCTTAAAGCAGCATTGCCCGATCCACGTTAAAATCCAGCCGCTTTCTATGAGGAAGTTGAAGGTGCTATAAATTCCTGTACTATGACTTTGTGTGATATTGATTTATTTTTCGGGTTAATATTACCACCGGATATGTGGAGGACCGTTCGTAGAATTAATGATCGTGCTATTTTTGGTACGGAATGGAAATAATTAGAACAATTGGATGTGGAGAGGGAACCCGCTCAAAAGCCGTATAAGTTAATCTTAGATCTCCCTGCAGCCATATTAACTAAGCTTAAAACAGTTATCCCTCCTAAAAAGATTGACTGGACTGTCTTAGCATCGTGTAAACAAAAGGTAGATGAATCGGTTTCTGATTTCTTTACACGTTTCGAGGAAGCTTTTCATGATTTTAGCGGTCAGTCTTTGACCGATGATACAGGCAGACATATGTTTGTCGACAAATATGTTACGAATTTTTTACCAGGAATAGCTAGCCGTTTAAAAGCCAGTGTAA
This sequence comes from Lissotriton vulgaris, assembly GCF_964263255.1. Taxonomy (NCBI): domain Eukaryota; kingdom Metazoa; phylum Chordata; class Amphibia; order Caudata; family Salamandridae; genus Lissotriton; species Lissotriton vulgaris. The sequence continues at coordinate 179,578,187 of NC_141698.1, forward strand.
GTTCTTAGACTTTATCTTCTGCAGCATCTGTTTTAACGATGGCTCAATATTACGAGCTAAACAAAGGAGAGTGCTGCACTGTTCCTAAAGAAAGAAAAACAGACTGGCGTGACCAGAGGTGTGTGTGTAACACCTTTGGGCATCCATTTTGTTGGACGTGTTTGCCTCACACACCCGAAAGGGTGTCATGCTTCATCATAGGCGTTGCTCCTCGTCGGGGAGGCGGTGCAATCCCCGACGGGCTCACCTCAGAGAGGGGCTCTTTGGCGGAGATCTTTTTGTCCAACAGCCTATTGGTGAAGTGCGGGTGTGTGGGTTAGGGCAGTAAGTTACCTGGAGAAAGTGATTAAAATGTAGCAGGGGGTGCCGGAAAACACTTTATTCTGGGGGTCCCCCTACTGCAGTTAAAAACGTGGATCTAGCTCGCTGGGTGACGGCATATTAGGTAGCGTAACCCTAGACGAGACTAGAGTGAGGGTTGGTCGACATGTTTCTCGCCTGGGAATGATCTCCCGCGATTCTTCAGGACCTAGTGATGGTGAGAGCTAAAAAGAAAGAAAAACATGCTGGTGTCATGTGTTTTGTGTTGGTGTAGTTTACCTCAGGGGTTAATCCTATGCCTAAACAGGGGAGAAAAAAGGGAACAAGGTTAACATATTTATCAATCTCCTGTAAGCATATGAGGTCAGAGCCAGAACAACAACATAGTGCAGTAAGTTAGCGGTGGTGTAGAACTACTCACACGGCTAAAACATGCCTGTGCTGTTGCAGGGTGCAGTGCATAGTGAACACTCTTACACACTATGTACGTGAAAGGAATAGTGAGGTGGAAACTTATTTAAAAACAGTGTTCTAAAAAACCGCAGCAGCAGTCTCGTAGAGAATACCACGACTATGGATGTGGAAGGCCCAACAGTGATGGTGGTATAATGCTGACTCCTGACTCACCTAATGGTCGGGGATTAATTACCACATGAGTAGTCGGCGGGTCGGTACATCAGGGTTGTGCCTACAGTTTTGGCTGAAGGAGAAGATGGACCTGTTAGCTTTGGAAGGTTCGAGTCAGAGCAACCCCTAGAGGGGGTCAAGACAAGTTGACTCCTGCAGTGGGTTTGCAGGGCTGACCAGGGGTTGGTTGGGAAGGGATTGTCTTACCTCAAGCTTCCCGTGTCCGTGCGGAATCACCTACCCATCACCGCCGAGCTCGAATAGGTAAAGACGCTCGGGGCGTGTACTATTTATAGGTGGCCGCGTCATAGGGCTGCGTCAGTTAACGCCCACTGTGTGGATCACGTGTTGAATAAGAGGATGGTGTCAGCCATAGTGCAGTGGTTAAGATGGTATATGGAGTTTAACTGTAGAGCTAAAGTTCACTGTGTCAATAAAACCAGGGGTTCGTTGGGCAGGCAGATAAGCACAAAGGGAGTGGTATAAAATTAGTAATATAAAGGTTAGCAATGGATGAGAACTATATTAAAACCAGGTGGTTGGCTTGCGGGACAGTCAGTGACTAGTTTACAGAGAGTGCCAGGGAATATCTTCATTGAGTCCTTGTTTATCGGTAGAGAGGCGGTGAACCCACCTTTGTTCTTTTCGGAATAAGGCATTCTTGGGGCAGTTGGGACTGGATTCAAGTACCACCCACCTCAATGAGTCCGCGTTGTGATTATTTTCCACATAGTGCTTGCACATTTTGGTGTGGGTTTTCTTACAGCGAAAGTTGCTGCGATGTTCAATGATTCGTGTTTTGATTGCTAACCTTTATATTACTAATTTTATACCACTCCCTTTGTGCTTATCTGCCTGCCCAACAAACCCTATGACGCGGCCACCTATAAATAGTACATGCCCCGAGCGTCTTTACCTATTCGAGCTCGGCGGTGATGGGTAGGTGATTCCGCACGGACACGGGAAGCTTGAGGTAAGACAATCCCTTCCCAACCAACCCCTGGTCAGCCCTGCAAACCCACTGCAGGAGTCAACTTGTCTTGACCCCCTCTAGGGGTTGCTCTGACTCGAACCTTCCAAAGCTAACAGGTCCATCTTCTCCTTCAGCCAAAACTGTAGGCACAACCCTGATGTACCGACCCGCCGACTACTCATGTGGTAATTAATCCCCGACCATTAGGTGAGTCAGGAGTCAGCATTATACCACCATCACTGTTGGGCCTTCCACATCCATAGTCGTGGTATTCTCTACGAGACTGCTGCTGCGGTTTTTTAGAACACTGTTTTTAAATAAGTTTCCACCACACTATTCCTTTCACGTACATAGTGTGTAAGAGTGTTCACTATGCACTGCACCCTGCAACAGCACAGGCATGTTTTAGCCATGTGAGTAGTCCTACACCACCGCTAACTTACTGCACTATGTTGTTGTTCTGGCTCTGACCTCATATGCTTACAGGAGATTGATAAATATGTTAACCTTGTTCCCTTTTTTCTCCCCTGTTTAGGCATAGGATTAACCCCTGAGGTAAACTACACCAACACGAAACACATGACACCAGCATGTTTTTCTTTCTTTTTAGCTCTCACCATCACTAGGTCCTGAAGAATCGCGGGAGATCATTCCCAGGCGAGAAACATGTCGACCAACCCTCACTCTAGTCTCGTCTAGGGTTACGCTACCTAATCTGCCGTCACCCAGCGAGCTAGATCCACGTTTTTAACTGCAGTAGGGGTACCCCCAGAATAAAGTGTTTTCCGGCACCCCCTGCTACATTTTAATCACTTTCTCCAGGTAACTTACTGCCCTAACCCACACACCCGCACTTCACCAATAGGCTGTTGGACAAAAAGATCTCCGCCAAAGAGCCCCTCTCTGAGGTGAGCCCGTCGGGGATTGCACCGCCTCCCCGACGAGGAGCAACTCCTATGATGAAGCATGACACCCTTTCGGGTGTGTGAGGCAAACACGTCCAACAAAATGGATGCCCAAAGGTGTAACACACCCACCTCCGGTCACGCCAGTCTGTTTTTCTTTCTTTAGGAACAGTGCAGCACTCTCCTTTGTTTAACGTGTAATTGACACGGGCACAAGCTGACACTGGACCTTCCCCCTTCTTGGGTGGTAATTGGTGCCCGGTTGATCGATTGATCACTCTCCCTCCTCCTTGACGACTACTCAATATTACGAGCGTCAAGAATTAGAAGCGAAAGGTAATGAAGACAAGACATCTAAGGATTTAATAACAAAGGTTATGTTAGCTCAAGTTTATGGCCCGCCTTCTAGAAGCTATGATCGAGGCGGACGTGGTTCTTTTAATCCCCCTCATACTCGTGCGAATTTGGCTATCAATCAATGTGCGTATTGTAAGCAATTTGGACACTAGATGGCCGATTGTCCAGTGTTGCGTGCTCAACAGGGCTCGCGAGGCCGGGGACAAATGAGGAATCGTTTTGGCTATTCAGGGCCTAGAGGAAATGCAAATGATCGTGCTGGATTTGACACTAATGTACGAACACAGGATAGGCCTAACACTTTTGATAGACAAAACCAGAATCAAAAATCGGATTATGTGCAACCGGACCTTTACGATTCAGCTCATGCGTAGGATTGCCTAGGATGGGGTAAGGAATCAGTTGAAGTTCCAGTAGATCAGATGGGTCCCTATGCTACAGCACATGTTTTGGGATCTACTGATCGGTTTCTGGTTGATACAGGAGCTACTCGTAGCGCTTTGTCTAAACAATTGGTTCCAAGGGCTCCCCTGTCTGGCGTAACTATTACTTTGATAGGTTTCGATGGAACAACTTCCGTTAGCCCACTGTCACATCCACTTGCATTTCATGTTGATAAATTTAGTGCTCCATGCTTTGCTTTCTCCAAACACACCAGACAATATTGTGGGTCTTGATATGCTCAAGTACTTCAGAGTCACAATACGATGCTCTCCTGAAGGAGTGCGTTTCATTTTGAATGACAATTACTCCGTGCCTGAAAGAGCTTGTCTTGTCAAAGAGGATATTGCATTAGCTTCACTCCCTGAAACCTTGTGGGCCACCTAGGACACTGATGTGGGTCAGATGGTTAACCCACCGGTACACATTATTGTCAAGGAGGGAACTGTGTTACCACGATTGCCTCAATACAGAATTTCACAGGAGGGTGACGAAGCACTCATTCGAATTGTGCATGATCTCATTCAAGTAGGAGTTGTTGAGGAAGTTCCATTTAATGTCTGTAACGGCCCGATTCTCCCGATATTGAAAACGGACACTAATACTAGAGTTTACAGCTTTATCATAGACCTTAGAGAGGTGAACAAGATCGTAGTACCATAATACCCTGTGGTTTCTGATATTTTACGACACTTCTTACTTTGGTTCCTTCAACAGCGACTACGTTTTCTGTTATAGACTTAAATAACGCTTTCTTTTCGATCCCTATTCATCCTGATAGCCGATATCTGTTCGGTTTCACTTTGAATAATCAATCGTATAGATTTTGTAGAGTTCCTCAAGGCTATACCGAGAGTCCGAATATTTACAGTCAAGCATTGAAAAGAGAGCTTGATTCCTTTGCCTTGCCTGAAGGTGTGGCTCTCATGCAATATGTCGATGACATTTTGTTGGCAGCTGATACCCCTGAGCAATGTGAAAAATGCACTTTGTCTTTGCTTTCTTTCCTTGCTTCACATCATCACAAAGTGTCACGAAAGAAGCTGCAATATTGTAGACAAAAGGTAACCTACTTAGGTCACCTTTTGTCTAAGGAGGGGCGTGCATTGACATCAGACCGCATACAAGCAATTTTAGATACACCAGTACCTACCACACAGAAAGAAGTGCGTGCATTTCTTGGTCTTACTTCTTTTTGTAGACAATGGATTTTGGGGTTTTCATACATTGTTAAACCCTTGCTAGCATTGTTGACAAAAGACACTCCAATACCCCTTCCCTGGTCAGATGAATTATTAAACTGCTTTTCGGCAGTTACGACAAGCCCTTTGTTCAGCACCAGTGTTAGGAACACCAGATTACACAAAGCCTTTCACACTCTACGTGCATGAGAAAGGTGGATGCGCATTGTCAGTTTTAGTTCAGTTACATGGTGATAAGCAACATCCCTGGGCATATTTTTCAGCAGTCCTTGATCCTGTTGCCCGAGCGTTGCCTGGATGTTTTCACTCAGTTACAGCAACAGCTGTGTCAATACAACAGAGTGAAGGGATAGTTTTGTCACATAAGCTGTTAGTGTTGGTACCCCATGCTGTTGATGCCCTTTTAAACCAGACAAAGACGCAGCACTTAACTAGCGCTCGTCTGACAGGATATGACCTGACATTGCTAGCTCCTCATATTACATTGAAGAGATGTGCAACTTTAAACCCAGCTACTTTGTTACAGTATCCGGCGGCTCAGCCTCAGTCACAAGAAACACATGATTGCATATTCTTGACTGAGGAACAGACAAAGGGTCACATTGATTTGCAGGATACGCCCCTTCCAGATGTGGATGGTGAATTGTGGGTTGATGGGTCCTGTTTGAGATTACCGGATGGTACGACCTCAGCCGCATATGCAATTACCACGCTTGAAACAATAGTGGAGAGAGCTCGCATACCACAGAAATCGACCCAAGCAGCTGAATTGATAGCCTTGACACGAGCATGTGAGCTTAGTAAAGATTTATGTGTGAACATGCATACAGATAGCCGCTATGCTTTTGGAGTGGCGCACAATTTCGACCTACTCTGGAAGGAAAGAGGTTTTCTTACATTGCACGGAATGCAGATAATGCACAGAGATTTAGTGCATAATCTTTTGACTGCATTGACGTATCTGAAGAAAACAGCTATTGAAAAGTGTAGTGCGCATAAGTAAGTGACAGACAGGATTGGACAAGGTAATGCCTTTGCAGATCACGTGGCACGTGAAACTGCGACACAGAGAAGCACTACCTCTATGTATGTAGTGAAGTCGCAGGCTGAGCGTTGTCATGATGCTAGGCAGGAAGTACAATAGATACAGAAATCTGCTTCTGTAAAAGAACATGAACAATGGTTAGAAGAAGGAGATTTGGATGACGAGGGTTGTTGGCGGAATACACAGATGGAAGTTGCCAATAGCCTTTGTACAACCTATGGTTCAGATGGCACATGGGCTAGCACATGTTGGAGATTCAGCAATAACGAAATTGCTTACGCAAGTTTGGGAGCATCCAGAAATTGCTGACACAGCTAAGAGAGTAGTGCAGTCTTGTTTGATTTGTTTGCAATATAATCCAGGAAAAGGGACACGAACTCCAGCTGGAGGATTCGCTACACCACTGCATCTTTTGAAGTCTTGCAAATGGACTATATCCAACTTGAGCGTTGCAATAATTTGAAGTATGTCCTAGTGGTGGTTTGTGCTTTCAGTAAATGGTTTGAAGCGTACCCCACGAAGGATAATACTGCTATTAATACGGCTAAAGTGTTACTGAAGGAATTCTTTCCTAGATTTGGTGTTTGCAAAATCTTACGGAATGATAATGGACCTCATTTTGTTGGACCCCTCCACAGATTCTGATGTGGAATTCCTGCCTGAGGAGCCACCCCAAAAAAAATTTAAAGAGCATTTTATTTGGAAGTTTTTTACTTTCCCAGAGGGGGAAAAGAAATTTAATGCTGCAAAATTAACGTGCCGGATATGCGACACAACTCTGTCACGTGGGGAGTACAGCTTTGGGAATGCCACCTTGATCCGGCATGTTGAAGAGGAGGCATCCTAACAACTTTGTCAGGCAGAGCACCAGGGACCTGGCACGCAATCCCCCTAGAGATGGCGCCACCACCTCCACTGGAGCATCTACATCATCTGGGAGAGGAACAACAACTTTAATCCCCAACAACCAGCTGGTGTTTGCAGATTTGAAAATCCACTGCAAACAGTGTGATCAACTGCTCTGCTAAGGGGAGCAGAGCATTGAACTAATTGTCCGTAAGAAGGAGGACCACCACTGCTATTCCCAGCCCGAAATGTTCACCTTTTATTTGCTCCTGTTGAGCAGTTTTGGATTCCCTGGTTTTGTATTTCTCCTGAAAAAAATCCCCCAAAAATATAAAATTGTTCTTAAAAAGTAGAAAAGAAATTTAAAAACAAAAAGAGAAGAAAAAAAAAGTAATTTTCAAAACTTCCTCCAATTCTCCAAAAAGAGCTATCTTCCTTATATATTGTGTCATTCTTTTTTTCAAAGAATGTGTACTGAATAAATGAATGAATAAAATGACTGAATGAAGTGGTGAAAGTGACTAAGGGAACAAGTGACAGAAGGGGAGTGAGGGAAGGTGAGTTGTGAAAGGGAGTGAGTTGAAGTGGAGTGAACGAGGGAGAGTGACAGGGAGTTAGGGAAGGGAATGAGTAAAGGTGAAATAAGGGGATTGATATTGAGGGAAGGAGGGTGAGGGAAGATAAGGTAATGGGAGTGAGAGTGAGAGTAACGCAAGGGGAGTGAGGGAGAAGGAAGGGGGAGTGAGTGAGGGTGAGTTGATGACAGTGAGGGATGGAAGATGAGGGAGGGTGAGTGAAGGGAAGTAAGAGAGTGAGGGGATGATGGGAGTGAGGGTAAGACAGAGGGAGTGAGGGAAGAGGAGTGAGAAAGTGAGAGGACAGAGGGAGTGAGAGAAGGAGTGAGTGAAGTGGAGTAAGGTGAGTGAGGGAAGGGAAATTACTGAGGGAGCGAAGGAAGGAAAGAATGGGAAGGGGAGTGAAGCAGAGGGACTGGGGAAAGGTGAGTGTGGAGGAGAGTGAGGGGAAGGGAGTTAAGGATGGGGAATGAGGATAAGTGAGGGTAGTGGAGTAAGGGGTGGGAGTGTGAGAGAGGGGCAGTGAGGTTGAGGAAAGAGGGGTGATAGAGTGTGGATAAAGGCGAGTGAGCGTAAGACAAGGGGAGTGAGGGAGTGAGGAGATAGAGGGAGTGAAGGAAGGAGTAAGAGAATGGGACTGAGTGAGGGAGCAAAGAAAGGTAAGTGAGGGAGTGTTGGTGAGTTAAAGGGAGTGAGCGTGAGGGAAGGGGGAGTGACAAAGTCAGTGGATGGAGGGAGTGAGGGTAAGAGAGAGGGAGTGAGGGAAGGGGAGTTAGGATGTGAGAGGACAGAGGGAGTGAGAGAAGGAGTGAGTAAGTTTTTTTAATAGCTAATTTTTATAGCTATTAATTTTTATAATTTTTTCTAATTATTCCAATATTCTATATTTTTGTAATATTAATTTTTGAATGTTTTTTCCTGTATATATTTTTTTATATTTAAACTCCGGTGCGCTCAGGGTGCACGCACCCGTACGCGCACCCGTACACGCGCCCTGAGCATACTCCGGGAAATGTAAAAAAAAAAAATCTTTTTTGCCCTTGGGGGTCCTTCTAGGCCCCCCTGAGAAAACCTAGGAGGTCAGGGGGTCTGTACCCTGCCCCCTTTTAACGTTTTCCCCTTTTGTTTTTCACCTCTTGTGTCTTGGTTCTACCGAGACACAAGATGGTGGACTCTCCGGACCGTTTGGAATGTTCACAGACACCCGAGAGCCAATCAGCTTTCCACTCCGCACTTCCGCTAATTTTCATAAAAACCACTGGAGCGATTTTCACCAAATATGGAAAAGGCCCTACTGCGTACCAGTCCCTACCATTTTGCCAAGTTTGGTGTAATTCCGTTCAGCGGTTCGGGCTGTAGCCGTGTCTAATCGTCCTATGGAAATTAACATGGGGAAAACACGTTTTGGGACCCCCCTTTTTTCTCTGCCCCCGCTTCACGAATCCCCCCGACACTTTCAGGGAAGAAGCGGAGCGTAACGGGCCATCTTCTTTGATAAATTCACAAAGATTCATTAACCGGCACCAAAGTTATTCCCAATAGAATGGGTTCAGACACCATGAGGTATCTACATTCTTCCTCACTGATTAGTCCCTCTTCACGCCAATCTATGAGCCTCATGTTGATATGGGCACCAAGGGCGGCAATAGGATTATGGGAAACTTTGGTATAACAAGAGGTGTCGGAAAGTTGTCGTTCAATTTCCGTAAGATAATCTGTTTTTTTCATCAAGACAACATTGCCCCCCTTGTCTGCTTCCCAAATGACTATAGTACTGTCTGTTTTAAGGTTTTTCAAAGCTAAACGTTCTTCACCAGTCAGATTGTGTCGGCGTGCATTGGTACGGATTGAATGATCCAAGAGTTGGTATAGACCTTGTGTGACTTTCTGTTTGAAAATATCAATGTTTGGATGAGATCCTACTGGGATAAATTTGGATCTGGGTTTTAGGCCACTGTCAGTCATCACATCTTCAACTATACCCAATTCCGCACAAACCATATCACTGTCAATAGATGTTTTCAGTTCAACTGACGTCATTGATTGGATGACTTTTATTTCAGTTGCTGTATAAACAGAGGTAGTACCAATATTACAATCAGTAGTCACAGTTGATGGATTTCTAACAAAGTGGTCTTTTAGTTTTAAGGCACGGATACATTTGAACAAATCAACAAAAATATTGGTGTCCCCACCCACATGATTTGGACAGAAACCCAAACCCTTATTCAAAACAGACATTTCCACAGTGGATAGGGCCCTATCCGAAAGATTAACAATGATACTTTTTTCATTTTCCACAATGGTATTTTCAGTCACATCCATTACTTCTTTGTCCTGTTCGACCTCGTCCGCCCCGCCACCGCCTCTACACCTTGACCTCTTCCTCTGTTGTCGCTCCTGCCACCTCCTGCCCCCCTTCTGGTTTTTGTTCTTTTGGACTGGCTCCCAGCCTTAGCCTTTCCATTTCCAATAAAAAATTATTGGTAGTAGGTCTCGCTTCCCCTTCTGTGGTATCAGGTGTCACATCAGTAGAGATTGTACTGGCAACTGATGATAATGAAGTTATACTACTAGCAGAAGTTAGTTCGGCAGTTTCTTCTCTACGTCTTTTGCCCTCCCCAGCTACCTTCACATTATCGTATTTATGGGCAAAGGTGTAGATTCTTCCTTCCTTATAGTCCTTATCATCACGTTTGATCTTCTTGATTTTTTTATCCCTGAGATAGAGTTGATGACTTTCCAAAATCTTGTCCAGGACCACATAGTTTTTCTTAACCACTTCCTTAAGCTGTGAGTCCACTATTTCCTTCTCTAATTCTTCAATTTCTTTTCTAAGTTTTTCCCCTTTCTTCTATGCATTGATTATCAGAATCTTCATCATGTTATATGAAGCGTTTCTAAGATTGCCCTCCCAGTCTGTTAGTTGTTCAGGATCCAAATCCTCAATCGTTGGGAATCTAAGAATTCTCAATCCCCGAGGGATTTTTTCATTTTCAATATATTTTTCTAAGGTGGTGCCATCCCACCATCTTGACATTTCACTTTTCTTGAGACGTTCTAATTTTTGAAATTTCATTTTCAAACCCTCCGTGTTGGGGGTAGTAGTGGTACCTGATTTGGGATTTGTAGCAAACAGGTCCTGAGCTAACTCCTGATGTCTATCTTTGAACCCAGGCATTCTGAAACCCTGGCTATGATACCCAAGATTTCTCTAAATTTATTTTAATCAGGGTCAAGGTGTGAGGCCGGTCAGTGCAAAGGAAGTGAACAGGAATAATAAAACATGACAGATGGTGGAACCTTCATAGAAATGCACCTGATCCAAAATAACCTCTATAGTATTTTTTTCCACTTTATAAATAGTTGACTGGGGATTATGTGCACACTGATAAGACACCCGCCATCACAGTGACAGTCCTAAACAGAACTTTAACATGCAATGAAAAAAGCACAGGTGCACCATAAATTACAAATGTGCAGAAACAACAAACTTATTGTAAAGGCACAAATAGTGATGTCCAGAAGTCTTGTTTGATTAATTCATTTATTTTTCAATAGAAAGACACAAACAGCCGACGCGTTTCGTCCCAGGTGGGACTTCTTTAGGGCTGTATTTACAAAAAAAAAAACATAAAACATACAATTAAAAATCATGAACTATTGTATGACTCAGCCGATCAACAATAGTCACAAGTTTAAAAAACATTGCTGTTACTGTTACAGAGAGCACGGTCTTGGTTGCTACATTGATAAGCCTGAAAGAACATGGCCTACCCCAAGAAAATCCGGTGGAACAGGTACCTTTCTGGCTACTAAACAGATATTACATCAGCATTCCTTATTCATTTGAAAATATCATTGAACATGATCTTGGTCGTTACATTAATAAGCCTGAAAAAAATCATGGCCTACCCTAAGGAAATCAGGTGGAACAGGTACCTTTCTGGCTAATGAACAAATATTATAACAGCATTCCTTATTCTTTTGAAAATAACATTGATTACAAACAGTTCATGTATAAAAAACAGTTGGAAACTTATGAACATACAAACAGAGGTTTATTTATTAAAGGGCAATCCCCATGAAAACACCATAAGATGAGAGGAAGAATGACATGTGAGATGGAATATGGTCGCCATCTAGATAAGTGATACATAAAAAATGTGAGCACCTACCAAGAATAGAATGGCAAGTCCTTGATGGTGTGAGTGGTCGTGCAGTGAAGGCCGGATTGTTGAAGTATGTTTCGCAGTCTCAAAAAAGAAACTAATTTCAAAAAGACAAGTAGACAAAAAGCAATGAGAAATCCAGTCTGGTATCAGTAATGCAATTCCAAGATAGCAGAAGGAGGGAGTGTGCCTAGTGATTAAACGGCATCTGTAGCTCCCATTAATAAAGTCTTTAGACGAGAAAAAGCAAAATGGTGAGACAGAGTGAATGACTCACGTTAGGATGCAACAGCAACTGCAGGGCTTATATTATTTCTATCCTCAAGGATGAATATGCAGCTGGGCGTGAAATTTAACTAGAGAAAGAAAGAAGTACTTATTTAAAATATGTAGATCTAATGTGCTCTAGTCGCTAATCTGTATTGAACTAATGGCTGGGGTCTCCTTGTGGGGTCCCTGCTCTGAGAGTGTATTTGAAACAAGTTCATCCCTATATAGTTGCAACATACTTGTCTATCAAAACTAATCTATATAAACTGCCCAGTTCGTAAGGCTTACCTTAATGTGGTTGTCAATAATGGAACAGAGTCACATGTATACTGGACAGAAATGAATATGACCGAGGTGCACCACCCATAGGTTGCGGTGTGAGTTTGTTGTTTTGTCCAAGGGCGGAGGGTTTGCCTTCGGTCCTCGCAAAAAAGGGCAAGCTCTTCATCCAGGGTGTTTTTTGGACCCGCTGCCCGAGCTTGCTCTTCTCTTTCTGAGTCACTGTTCGGATTTGAGCTGACTTCCGATATTGACGTGCCTGATGAAATGGTGTCAGTTCGTATTACTTTGGGTTTTGCAGCTGATTGCTTGCTGGTCTGTTTATTCTTTCTCAGGATTTCATATTTTTTTGAGAAAGTAAAAATTTGTCCCGTTTCATAATCCGTCTTATCTCGGAAAAATTTGTACGATTTTCGGCCCTTTATTTTATCCTCCTCTTTCTTAAGCCTTGCACCCATTTCTTTCCGCAGCTTCTTAGTTTCCTCTTCCTCATTCAGTGCTTCTATTTCTTCATTGACTTTGTCAATTTCCTCTAGAAGACGGTTCTATCCATGTCTGCGTACTTCACTAAAATGTGCATTAAACGTTTGGAGGAGTCTAAATTGCAATCGGCCCATTCACACATCATTGAGGGGTTGGGCTTCTCATAGCTAGGTGCCAAAAGGATACGTAGCCCGCAGGGGACTCTCTCCACATCCTAATACATCCTCAGAGATCTAGCTTCCCACCACTTGCTTTGTTCAGCACGGCTCTTTTTTTCCAATATTTAAAATTTTTCTTTTAATGTGCTATAGATTTCTTTTGCTTTCCCCGTAGCATTATTTTCCTTAGCGGGTTCTGCTCTTGTTTCATTGAACATTTGTAACGCTGCAGTTTCCCGTTCCTTTACTGTGTCCGACGACAATCGGGCACACCAATTATTTTACAACTATAATGCCTTGGAATTCCGATCCGCTGAAGTCAGCTGTCGTTCAGTCCTCGGCTGTGCACACCTCTCTACATACATATACATATACATATATATACATACATATATATACATATATGCATATATATATATATATATACATACATATATCATGTGATCAAGGTACGTTGAGTACCGAAACGCATAATGGCCGACGGAACAGCAGCTGAATAAACAAGTAATTTTGGCACCAAATTGGGTCTGTGCTCCACGTTTCTTTCTGTGTGAGAGAACACAAGCGGCCTGCTCATGGGAGTGGAGTGGCAAGGATACATACATATACATACATATATATACATATACATATATGACTGCTCCCAAATTTCCTCCAAGTTCCATAAGAACAAGAAAACAGCACTCTCAGGGGGGGTTATCAGTGCCAACAGTTCTTTTTTGATTTCAAAATAAGCTTTATTGAAAGTTTTGAAAAAGTCATATAAACAATTTAAATACACGAATGCATGAAATTGATATAGAAAGAATAAATGAAATACATGGGAACGAGAATCAAAAATCAAAAATTAGATAAGAAAAAACAGTTCAAATAAGATAAATACAGAAAGAAAAAAATATAAGAAAAATACCAGCTAGGAGATAAAGAGTAATACATTACTTTGAAATATAATAGTAAACAACATAGCAATTTTGTGAGTATTATGAAAGAGAAAAAAGATAATACAAAAAGAGGAACTCAAGGAGGTTTAGCAACTTCTTGTTGAAAGGGAGATTTAGGCAGAGAACGAAGGGCACAAGAATCAAAAAATGAAGTAACTGGGTCCCATAACTGCTTTCTTTTTGGGGCTAAAACAGGTGGATAAACATATGTTGTATCTAATCTATGATTATAGCACACAGCATACCACCAAGCCTGATAAGAGAGTTTAGTGGAGTCTTTCCAAGCTTTGGTAATCTGCTGAAAAGCTACTGCAAGAAGTAAGTCAATTATTTTTATATCGAGATTGTAAGGGTTCCAGATAGGTGAAATACTACCTAAAAAAATATGAGATATATGAAACGAATGGGTAGTGGAAAATTTTTTGTTAATTTGAGACCAAACCTGAACCCAAAACCGGTGAACCAGATTGCAATTGAAAAGCATGTGTAGTAGATCCGCCTGAGGATTTGAGCAGGACCAACAAGCGTGAGATAGGGCAGGGTATCTTTTACTAAGTGTTAATGGGGAAAGTAGGAGTCTATTATAGATGAAAAATAGAGTTTGAATAGTGTTAGCAGCCCTAGATGATTTTCGTAATTTGACCCATAGTCTATCCCAAAGATCTATAGGCCATGAAAGGCCCATGTCAACTTCCCATGCCTCCTCCACCTTTGTCTTGGTGCGTGGTGATGTTGGAGCGTGTAAGAAAGAGTATATTTTTGACGCCCTGGACCCTTTAGTAAGTAAAGTGCGTAGTTGAGATATGCTAGGAGACTCCTGAAGTGATGTAGAGGGTAACCGGGTATGTAAATCAAATGCAGATTGAAGTGCTTGTGTTAATCGGAGATAATTGGTGCGAAAGGAAGAAGGGAGACGGAAGGATTCTGCAACAACTGAAAATGGGAGAATACATGATTGATGCAATAATTGACGCACCCAGATAAGACCACGATTTCTCCATGACTTCCAGAAGAAAAGCTTATTATTTATTAAAATCGAAGAGTTGTGCCATATGGTTTGATCATGAAAGGAAGAGATTAAAGGAGGCGGTAGAATTTTTAAGGTATATTTGAGAATTGGAGTAGAAATAGATTGTGGTGAACGAGAAAAAGAGAGGTATTCTAGGAAAGAGAATGGAAAAATGTATTCCAATTCCAGTGTTGTCCATAGGGGAGAAAAATTAGGAGAAACATCGAGCCATCTAGAAGCTTGGTTTAATAAAAAAGATTTATGATATAAAGAAAAATTTGGAAAATTCACCCCACCCTCCTCCTTTGGTCTTGTTAACTTGGATAAAGACATACGAGCCTTCTTGCGACCCCACAAAAATGAAGACAAGATGGAGTTAATTTTCTTGAAATGGAATAAAGGAATAGAAAAAGGAATGTTGGAAATCATAAATAAGACCAAGGGGGAAAGCATCATCTTGATAGTATCCAGCCTACCCCACCAAGAAAGATATAAGGGGTGCCATTTAGTGGTAAGATCTGTCAACTTTTTAATGCAAACATCCATACAGCGGGAAACCGTACCTGAAAGAGTGGGGGTGAAATGAAGTCCCAAATACTTGATGCAATTAGGATTCCACGTAAAGCCGGAAGAAATGAAATCAGATTTATAAGTAAATTTGGTAAGAGGTAAAATTTCACATTTATCTTTGTTTAATTTGTAACCTGAAACAAAGGCAAATGAATTGACTTCATTTAAAAAAGCAGGTAGGGAAGTTGTGGGTTCAGACAAAAATAATAAGACATCGTCTGCATACGCAGCCATTTTGATTGTGGATTGATGAAACGTAAAACCCTTTATGGCATCATTTTGGCGGATTCGCAAAAGAAAGGGTTCTAGGGCAAGATTAAACAAGAAAGGAGAGAGAGGACAACCTTGACGCACCCCTCTAGCAAGGGGGAAATAAGAAGAAATGCCACCATTCGCTGCAATAGCAGCTCTGGGGTGAGAGTATAAAAGAGAAATGAGGGTTGAGATACGTGGACCAAATCCGAACCATTTCAGCGTTTGAAAAAGATACGACCATTCAACTCTATCAAAAGCCTTTTCCGCATCCAAGGCAATGGCAGCAAGAGGATGAGAGGAGTGCGAAGTCTTGGAAAGAATGTCAAAGAACAATCTAGTATTATCTGAAAGCAATCTACCCTTAACAAAGCCAGATTGCTCCTTCCCTAATAAATCTGGTAAGAAAGATTCTAAACGAAGCGCCAAGGATTTTGAAAAAATTTTGTTATCAATATTTACCAGAGAAATGGGTCTATAATTTTTACAATACTGTGGATCTTTACCTGGTTTGGGGAGAATACAAATAAGAGCATCAGAGAAAGAACCGGAGGAAGAACCAGAGTCAAGAAAAGAAGAAATAAGAGAGGTTAATTTTGGAATAAGTAAAGCTGAGAAGTGAAGAAAAAATTCTACAGTAAAGCCATCCGGACCAGGAGCCTTATCTATTTTGAGAGTCTTCAAAGCACTAAGGAGTTCTTTTTGAGTCACATGTGCCTCTAATGAAGAAAAATCAGGGGGAGTAGTGAAAGGAGAATCAATGACAGAGAGAAATTGAAAAATATCCTGTGATGAGGAGGTTGTTTCTGAGGAATATAGTGATTTGTAAAAATGAAGAAATTCCGTTAAGATGTCTTCATCTGTGTGTTTTAAGACAAAATGCCGATTATAAATACTATCTATATTGGTCTTATTCTTTTTAATTTTCAAATAATTAGCCAATAGTTTGCCAGCTTTATTTTGGCCTCCATAAAATTTAGCACTAGAACGCAATAGGTAGTTAGAAGCATTGTTTGTGGTATCTTTATTAAATTGCAACTTAGTAGCTATGAGCTCGTGTAGGCTATCAGAAGATTTAGAAGCAAAATATGAGTGTTCTAGTTTCTTGATCCTATGGAAGAGTTCAGTATTGATTTGGCCAGCTTTCTTACGTTTGCGAGAAACAAAACCAATAATGAAATCCCTAGCAGATGCCTTAAAGGCATCCCAAACTACAGGAAAAGACACCTCAGAAGACTCATTACGTAGGAAGAAATCATGAAAAAAGGTAGTAAAGAGTGAAACAAAATCGGAGTCAAGAAGGAGAGAATTATTAAAACACCATTTCTTGTTTAGAGCTGGCTTCTGTAAAATGTCGAGATGAATGGAGACTGGTGCATGATCCGATATCAAAATGGAACCTATGTCAGATGCAAAGAGAGATTGAGAAAGATGATGTGAAATAAAGAAATAATCAAGTCGGGATAGTGTCTGATGTGGTGGAGAATAAAAAGAATATTCTCTCAAGGTAGGATTACACAACCTCCAGGCGTCAATAAGTTTGAATTGATGTATAAGTGCCGTGAAAGATTTATGTGATTTGTGGGGATTGTAAGTAGTGACAGAATTCCTATCTAAAAAAGGGTCAAAAACCTCATTGCAATCTCCCGCCAAAATAAAATTGTCTTCATAATATTGGGTGATGTGAGGGGATAGGGAAGACCAAAAAGAAGCATCACCTGTAGTTGGGGCATAGATATTGAGGAGGGAAACTGGGGTACTATCTACAACAAACTTAACCAAAACCCATCTGCCAGATTGGTCCGGTGAGTCAGCAACAAATTTGACAGAAAGAGATTTATGAAATAAAATGAGAACTCCATGGCGTTTACCATCACCAGGAGAAAAAAATACTTCCCCAACCCAATTTCTTTTGAGTTTGATAGACTCCTCAGGTGAGAGGTGTGATTCTTGTAAACAGGCAATGTCCGCTTTAAGTTTAGCTAAGTGTGTCAAAACTCTCTGCCTCTTTATGGGGGAGTGCAAACCCCTAACGTTCCATGAAACAATTTTTAATGGCATTCAAAAAAGCAAGAAGGAATACATTACAAGCTGGTAAATATAATTCAATAGTAAGCAATCATTAATAAATGTGAAAGAAAAATCATGAAAAACCTTTAAAGTGTAGAAAGATAAGCAATCCATACTGCAACAATTTTGTAGAAATACATAAGTAAAACTGTGAGAAAATGAACTATCAGTATAGTGAAACAATAAAAAAGAACTGTAATCATGAATAGTCAATGAAGATAAGAGAATAAGTGATAAATGAGCTAGATGCATGAGAAATGAAGGAGAAGAATAGGAAAAATAGAAGAGCATCCATGAGAAAAGGAGAAGAAAGAAAAGAAATGAATGAAGGGAAAGCGATAAAAGACGAGAAGAAGAAAGAGACAGGAGAAGAAGAAGGAGAAGAAAACAAAAAAGAAAGATAAAAAGAGATGAATATGACTTACATAACATCCAAAACATGTACGGGTGGGAGGGATGAAGGCCACAAAGGGTAATGACGGGAACGCAACTCGTGAGGGAAGGCGGGAGGGGAGAGACGAATCAGCGAACTCCAGGAATAAAATGAGGAGAAGGGAAGACACGTGGGTAATGATCTATAAGTTGGAAACAAAAAAAGAAGAACAGCATTAACAACTAGGTGATTGAAAGAAGTAATACCTAACGGAACAGTACCTCAATACTAACCAACATAGTGAGAGAAATATATAGGCAGTACCATAAGACAATCACAGAGAACATCAAGTAAATTGGGAAACAGAAGCAACATCCATATCACTAGCGCTGTGTGAATATAAAAAACTCTTCAATTTCAGTGGGTCTTCGTAAGTAGTGGTTTTGTTATTAAAAGTCACCCTGAAAAGGCAAGGATGAAATAAACCATAACGTGCACCAAGTGAACGCAGTTGAGGTCGCAGTGACAAGAATTCCTTGCGTCTGTCAGCTGTTGCCTCGGCATAATCCTGGGAGAAAAAGAGAGAATTGCCTGACCATGTGATACGTTTCATAGCTCGTGCAGCTGATATAATCTTGAGCAGATCTGTATATTCAAGGAAGTAGATGATAACTCCCCTAGGTCTCCTGGCAATTGAGGAGGAAGATGCATTCGAAGGAGGACCTAATCGATGAGACCTTTGTATATTAATGTTGGTGCTATCAGGCAATGAAAGAACTTTTGGTAAGAAGGATTTAAAAAACCCCAGGGGATCTTACCCCTCTGTCCCTTCTGGAAGACCATAAATACATAAATTGTTCCTTCTATTACGATTCTCCAAATTTTCAAGTTGCTTATGCATGGCTGAGATTTGCGCACAAAGCGGATCCACCTTTGAGACAGACGAGGTCAAGGAAACAACATCACGTTCCAATTGGGTAACCCGACCATCAACAGCCAATAACTTGTCTGTAATTGTTTGAAGAGTGGCTCTAGACTCATCAATGAAGGGACGTAATGCTCGTATTTCTTCCAAGAGAATATCCATGGTAGCCAAGTTAGACTGCTTTGGAGGAGAAGGAGGATCCTTTTTAAGCCTTTTCGTTGAACCCTTACCAGCTGAAGAGACGGACGAATTCGATGGTGATGATGTATGCTTAGAAGATGATTCCTGTGAATCCTCCATTTCGAGACACTGAAATCTGGAACTCGTCTGAATTAGGAACTTTCTTGAAGAAATTGAAGGTTTATGCAAGTCTTTTGAAGACCTATTCATGAGGGAGAAATAAGTGGTACCAAAAATAGAAGAACGCTTTACAATAGAGAAATATGCTCACATGTATAATAAGCAAATAGAAGTGAGGAGAAACCAGTCATGCAATCATAAAATGAAGCAGCAATATGTAAATGACAAAAATGCAAAAATAATGAATTAAAATTGCACTATAAGTAAAGTACTTGTATAGCAAAGATCAGTAAAATGCAAAATATATGAGAGTACAGGAACAATTGATCTCCAAATCCTGAACTTGGAGTATCAAACTGCAATGTGAGTAATAATCAAAAACTGTACATCACATGTCACCTAATAATAATGGGCAAGGCTCATTTTAACAGAATTTGCGTACACTGGGCATATGATAAAATATTAAAACGTTCATACACCAATAAGCATGAAGTAAAATGTAAAGATGATAACTGTGCGCCGAAATGGAAGAGAAAACATATAGGAAGTGTAAGTCACTGCAATACATTACAATAACATGTTTATGCCCAAATGAACCATACCACATGTGACGCTTAGTATCATATGTAAAAGAGGTACCTTAGATAAAGAATCTTGTGGTACGCTAATACACTAATATAATCTCTGAGAGAAACAGCTTTAAAAATTGCAGATATTTGCACAAACACATATCAGCAGTACAAAAACAAGATTGCAGAAATGCCCACTCAAAAACTATTAAGACAAGCGCATGGAGTAATGACCAAGAACACTTTTCTATATGACTTCTGCTTTGAAAGATCCATATTCAGTGAAACAGGGACATTAAATGAATAGAACATTAATTTATTCCTTTAGAAGAAACTCAACGCACAATGAAAATAATTTCCTGCCTGTAGGTAAATGAGTAAGTCAGAGCCACTTTTAAAAAGATATAGCACGCATTGAAACAATCTCCTCAGCATGCAGACTGATACTTTGCAATAAAATAAAGTCAAACATTCACTTCATGCTTTAGCTGCCAAATTCGACCTTCACTCATTAGTCTCCTGACATTAATTCTACCTTGCAGGCTTTGAAGAAAACCAGGTGAGAAGAGGAAGTGTATTCTCTGGCAATGATAATGTTAAATAAACTGCTCCTGTGGAGCTTGCTCAAAGCGTAATGAGGAACAGAAAGGGGGCACTGCGCACTTGAATAAACACATAACTCTCCTCATTATTCAGCTTTCAAGTGGCAACCTTCGGCAAAAAATACTCCTGTGACTGGGTTTGGAATGTGTGCATTAGAAGGAAAGGTGCGCCACACAATGAATGCCGGTTCCATCAGTGCTCGAAAATTACTGAGGTGAAAGTAATGATTGTCAGAACAGCAGCTGAGGACGCAATGAATGGTGAAAGCACAATGCACTTCCGAATAAATTTGATTAACCTGTTAGCTGTTTTAGCACTTATGTTCCCCAATGAAACCAAGAAGCCGCTGGGAGTCGAGCTCCGTCAACGGGTCACACAGAATGGCATCTGCATCTCCTCAGAGGAATGCGTATGGCAGTTTATATCAGGCCAGGAGCTGCGCAGATATATGCAAACTCGTTCAAGGAGAAAGAGTCATGAAGGAGTTAAAGCCATAGTAAAGCGGCAAATGAAATACTGCCGGCAACATGAAAGAAATATTCAGACTGCCGCTAGGAGCGGGGCTCCGTCAGCGGGTCCAGAAAATGGCGGACTCAATCTCACCAGGCTCCGGTGAATGCGTGAGGTGAGGAAACAGGCTATCCCGGCTCCTGAAGTGCCAATGAAGGCTTCACTGCTGTTCCGTAATGCTTCCCACAACTGTTACCATGTTGTAACGGTTTCACATCATGGAAATGAGTCTCGCCGGGTCCTCCACCATCGCCGCTCCCGGGAGAGTCACGAAAACGCCGCCATCTCCTACGGGCGCAAGCCACGCCCCCGTGCCAACAGTTCTTTATTAGCAACCCAGCACAGACAAGACGCGTTTCGGCGCTTAGCCTTTGTCAATTGCAAATTTGAACGCGCCGCCATTACTTTTAAATGCATTGCTTCAATCACAGTGTGTATGGCATCGACATAGAAAGAAGACAACAAAATTGCAAAATAGTCGCCATTTTGGAAAGTGCAATTTCAACATGAAAAGAAAGTATATACATTCAAAATTCATGGTCTTCTATTATGAGGTAGAGAAAATAAAATTCAGTTCTCCTATTGCCGTATTTACAGTACTCTATTCATGCCCTGGATGGGCCATGCCTAAGGCAAATTCATTCACGCCCACAGATGGGCTTAACCGCCGTTATGTCATACTTTGCTAAAAAACAATGCAATCATCAATGTATCAGTTCATCAAGCATATTTCTCCAGAGAACGAATAAAAAAATATATAAAACAGTATACCAACAATAAATGAAATGCCATCGCAAATTTAATACCCCAAATGCACAGCTAGTTCTTCATGTGTGTTAAGCCCAGACGGACTCTTACTCTGTAAATCTATAAAGTAGCGTGACTCTAACCGTCGTAATTTTTGCAGACGGTCTTCTCCTCGTGGGAGGAGTGGTACGCTGTCCAGACAAAAGTAAGCCAATAGGTCCCTATTGTGCCCATGTAGTTTGTTAAAATGTCTGGCAACTGGATAGGATTCATCGGTATTATTGATAGCACGCATGTGCTCCAATATACGCAGTTTTACGGGATTAATCGTGCTACAAATGTATCTTAATCCGCAAGGACATACCAAGCAATAAATAGCGTACGGTGTAGTGCATGTCAGAAATTTGGTGATTTTCTTGGGGAATTTAAGGCCAGGTATAATGTATGTCAGGGTCCTTTTGCTGATCTTGCAGGCTTTACATCGGCCACAGGGATAGAACCCATTTAATGGTATTTTATTCGAGATACTAGATTTCATCATATGATGACTATGCACTAAATCATCTCTTAAAGCCCTTGCCTTTCGAAATGTTTCTAACGGATTAGATGGTAAATCATCTTTGATTATATTATCCGTTAGTAAGATGTTCCAATTTTTTTCTGAGTATCTTTCTCACTTGTTCAGAATTCTCTGAATAGGTAGTGATGAGTCTAAAAGTCCCCTGATCTTTGACCCTAGTATTTTTGGCTTTTGACAGCTCGGATCTTGGCCGTTTGTTGACTTTATTTAAGGCCTGTTCTAGCACTCCCTCTTTGTACCCACGAACTCTAAAGCGATCCATGCTGAGTTTCGCAGATTTCTGAAATTCAATTTCTGTGGAAACTAACACTTGCATGTTAGTTAGTCTTTTCACTGTTTTCATGATGAAATGCATAGAGGGCGTGCACACTTTTTTGTATTGTCCCACCTTTATTGTTACTATAAATGTTTCTCAGTGTTTTGGGCGCGCTATGTAAACAAGCTCCCTAGTGGAGTGAAACGCGTCATCTTCCATTGAATAAACCGTCTTCCTGCTAACTCACTTGAGGAGTGATTGTTTCTTGGATGTATTTCGCTGTACTGTGTGAGGCTTCGGAGGTCCAGACCTACTAAGTTCCGCCGTTCATAGATGGAACAAGGACTGCTTTTTTCATATATATATACATATATATATACATATACACACACATATATATATATATATATATCCATACTAATAATATAAAGAGAGAGCCCAAACCTTTGAGGCGAGTAATCTCAGAAACCACAGCACCAATCACAACACCCAATACAGCGTTGGAAAAGGCAGTTGCAGCAGAAGGACATAGGCTATGCAGACGCCCACCATATACATTTAAAAGGTAAAAGAACCATGCCAGCAAAGTAGTCCCTTGTGGGCGTGTCTGCGTTGTGCTGTGGGCGTGTGCTGGGGGCGTGACAAACGCTGGGGGCGTGTGGTACGTTCCGCCCTTCATGCCATGTCTCATATTGTGTGCTAATCCTACCCTGCTCCCTTTAAATACCCCTGCACCCCATAATCATAGCCCACCCGTACTCCTTAAAATACCCCAACACCCTAAAACACTAACCCATTTTAACGCTATAAATATACCCTGTAACCCAAAACCCAAACCTATCCCTATACCCTAAAAATACCCCTGTACCACAAAACCCAAACCTAGCCCTGAACCCTATAAATACCCCTGTACCCAAAAACCCAAACCTAGCCCTGAACCCTAAAAATACCATTGTACCCCAAAACCCAAACCTACCCCTGAACCCTAAAATACACCTGTACCCCAAAACCCAAACCTAGCCCTGAACCCTTAAAATACCCCTGTACCCCAAAACCTAAACCTACCCCTGAACCCTTAAAATACCCCTGTACCCCAAAACCCAAACCTACCCCAGAACCCTAAAAGTACCCCTGTACCCCAAAACCCAAACCTAGCCCTAAACCCTAAAAATAACCCTGTACCCCAAATCCCAAACCTACCCCTGAACCCTAAAATACCCCTGTACCCCAAAACCCCAACCTATCCCTAAACCCTAAAAATACCCCTGTATCCCAAAACCCAAACCTAGCCCTGAACCCTATAAATACCCCTGTACCTCAAATCCCAAACCTACCCCTGAACCCTAAAAATACCCCTGTACCCCAAAACCTAAACCTAGCCCTGAACCCTAAAAATACCATTGTACCCCAAAACCACCCCTGAACCCTAAATACCCCTGTACCCGAAAACCCAAACCTAGCCCTGAACCCTTAAAATACCCCTGTACCCCAAAACCAAAACCTACCCCTGAACCCTAAAAGTACCCCTGTACCCCAAAACAGAAACCTAGCCCTGAACCCTAAAAATAACCCTGTACCCCAAAACCTAAACCTACCCCTGAACCCTTAAAATACCCCTGTACCCCAAAACCCAAACCTACCCCAGAACCCTAAAAGTACCCCTGTACCCCAAAACCCAAACCTAGCCCTAAACCCTAAAAATAACCCTGTACCCCAAATCCCAAACCTACCCCTGAACCCTAAAATAGCCCTGTACCCGAAAACCCCAACCTATCCCTAAACCCTAAAAATACCCCTGTATCCCAAAACCCAAACCTAGCCCTGAACCCTATAAATACCCCTGTACCTCAAATCCCAAACCTACCCCTGAACCCTAAAAATACCCCTGTACCCCAAAACCTAAACCTAGCCCTGAACCCTAAAAATACCATTGTACCCCAAAACCACCCCTGAACCCTAAATACCCCTGTACCCGAAAACCCAAACCTAGCCCTGAACCCTTAAAATACCCCTGTACCCCAAAACCAAAACCTACCCCTGAACCCTAAAAGTACCCCTGTACCCCAAAACAGAAACCTAGCCCTGAACCCTAAAAATAACCCTGTACCCCAAAACCCAAACCTAGCCCTGAACCCTAAAAATACCCCTGTACCCCAAAACCCAAACCTAGCCCTGAACCCTTAAAATACCCCTGTACCCCAAAACCCAAACCTACCCCTGAACCCTAAAAATACCCCTATACCCCAAAACCCAAACCTAGCCCTGAACCCTAAAACTACCCCTGTACCCCATAACCCAAAACTATATCTGAACCCTTACAATACCCAAACACCCCAAAACATATACCTCAGTACCCCAAAACATATACCCCTATACCCATACTTACCTTATCCAAACATTTTTTTTAAAAACAGGCTTTTACCATTCATGCATTTACAACGAATTTTGTTGTAAATGTATGCGTGGTAAAAGCATATAAAATGTAATGCCATGCGTTATAATCGCATTACGGAGTCATGGTACTTTCGTAATGAAAGTATGCAGAGTGATGGTATGCGGAAAGAAAGTTGCGGAATAATGGGTGTTTACCCTCCCCAGGTAAGTACATTGGTGGCACGGCGGCCCACATCTCCAGCAACATACTCATATTTTTTCACCACCTATTTGAAAAATGCACAGGTCTCTCTCATTGATGGCCAGCACTGACATACACTTTTAGACACACCTCCCGCCACAAGTTCTAGAATTGCGAACTTTAGAGCCCGGGAGCTACGTTCGAATCTCGGCATCAGCTCAACATCCTGTGATTCCAGGCAAATCACTTTGTCTCCCCGTGCCTACCACAAATGAATGTGTTCTTCTGTAATGTAAATTGTGCTCATGCCATGTTGTCGACTTCGCACTATATAATATTGCAAGGAAAAATAAAGTAGGGAAACTCAAGTTCACAAGCTACTGAACGCGCACTCTTAAGTGCATCAGCAGTGCACTGTGAATCGGAGCGTTTCACAGGCCTGTTACAGATAAGAAATACTATCAAAACGAAATTCTACAAAACAATATACTACTGGCCGGCAGCAATTCATACCCGGACAACGTCGGGACAGGCTGCTAGTATATATATATATATATACATATACATATATACCAGACTATATAGGAAGCCTAGTGCGGGCAATACTATTTTACACGCAAATAGCCAGCACCCAGCGCACCTGATCCGGAGCATTCCCTTTGGGGAAATGCTCTGGATCAAAAGAATCTGCAGTACAGAACCCGAATGTGCGGCTGCACAGGAGGCGTGCAGATTGCGCTTCCTAGCCAGAGGCTATTCCAACTCCAGTCTGGTAAAAGCCATTCAGTGATCAAATTCGGTCAGCAGACAAGAAGCCTTAGTTCCCAAAGATAGAACTAACTTGGGGGATGACCAACTAGTGGTTGGGGCCCAAACAATTTCCCCACGAGTCATTTTGACTTACAATCGCCAACATGGAGATCTTAGAAAAATTCTATATAAAAACTGGAATTTAGTACAAAGTGACCCTGTCATCGGGTACAAAGTGAGCAATAAACCTATGCTCACTTTCCGCAAATCCCCCTCCATGTCTAAAGCATTGGTCAGTAACCCCATTGAACCTAAGGCTTCGAGCACTTGGATGGCACTCAAAAAGGGTTTTAAAACTTGTCCCCAATGCAAAGCCTGCCGTTTCGGCAGCAATAGGACACATTTCAAAAGCCCTTTCCGTGAAGATCCTATTGCCATTACCAAGTGGCTCACCTGCAAAACCGAGTTTGCCATTTATGTGTTGGAGTGTCCGTGTGGGCTGCAATATGTTGGCAGCACTAAACTGCCCGCCCACAAACTGATACTCCAGCACATATGTGCAATTTCGGGACATGACCAAAATTATCCGGTTGCCAGGCATTTCCAAGTTAAACACCAAGTCATACCTGATCTGCTCCAGTATTTTATAATCGATGCAGTGGAGGCATCAAGAAGAGGAGGAGACCGTGAGGCCAAACTCCATCTCCTTGAAACTAGATATATACTGGAGCTTAATACAAAGAATCCGAATGGATTAAATGACAGGGAAGATCTTTATACCTGCATTTAGAATTAAATTTATGCCCGTAAGACCTGTCCAGATATTGTAATAAACTACCCTGGTTTTAGTTATTTCATTCTCTTTCTTACTGAAAAACATTAAGAAATGTGGTGACTCTCTTGGATTTTCTGAAAACTTTTTTTAATCCTTTTATAAAATAATAGGAATCTGTTGTTTTACTATATACTATTGCACTTTATACAGATATTTTGCACAATCACTGTTTTACACTTTATATGCTTTAGCAGGCATTGTTAAGGTGGCAGGCCAACTTGGGCTCTATTTCGATTTTTTGAATTATTCAAATTAGATGACATGAGTTTTACAATACTGGAGTTTGCTCACCAGTTTATAAAATCCAACGCTGTTTCTCTATAAATTAACATGTAAAACTGTTTATATGTAAAAGGGATACATTTAACATTAATTGATCCTGACAGATGTTACAGATGATACCATTATACGATCTACTGATTTCCTTACATAGACGAATTTGGTCGCCATGTTTATTCAGGAATATCAATTGTTTACTTTCTCACAAAATGTAATCAGATATATCATGTGTATATAGTTTTAAAGTTGATTTAACAATTTTAATACTATTTATATCCATAAACAGTTGTTAATTCTATTTTTAGCATTTGTCTAGAGATAAGGAGATCACGGCGTTGTTTTGCACAGTATGTTTACTATGTTGATTGTAAACCATGTTGCACTGTCACTTTAAATTGTCCGCGCTATGGCGAGCAGTTTGTCATGTGATCAAGCCTTCTTGGAGGTGAAACGCGTCATGGCGGCAGCGCTGGCATTAACTAAATAAACCACGCTTTGCACCAGCAATTTTTGGGTCGACTCTTCGTCATTTGGTAACTTGGCAGTGTGATTCTGCGACGTGTGACGAACTTCATGGATATATATATATATATATACAAATATATATATATATATACATATATTACCTACTGGCGGTCGCCAGTAGGTAGTTATAGTTAGGATTGTTTTCTATAGGAAATCCGCAACATTCTATTGGGAATAACTTTGGCGCCGGTTGAGAAATCTGCCTGTAATTTTCCTTAAATTTGCCTTGCTGCGCTCCGCTCCTTCCCTGGAAGTTTGGGGGGGATTCGTCAAGCGGGGGCCGAGATAAAAGGGGGGTCCCAAAACGTGTTTTCCCCATGTTAATTTCCATAGGGCGGTTGGACTCACGTTTAGCCCGAACGGCTGAATGGATTTCCACAAAACTTGGCAAAATTGTAGGGACTGGGAGCCTAATGTGCCTTTGCTATGTCTCAAGATATGTGTTCCAGTGGATTTTGAGTAATTTAGGTTCAAAAAAATATATATATCTGGGCGGAGCCTAACCACACATCTGATCTGATTGGCTGTCAGCACTTCTCCAAGAAGTGTTGGCAGCCATCTTGGGACCAGTATACAGGATAGCATCTCATTAAAAAGCATTGTAGTTAATAGAGGGTTTTAGGACTTTAGTTACATTATAAATCATTTGTTGATGGTACCATACTCATTTTAGGAATTGTGGTGTGTTCTAAGGTGATTTTACCATGTGAAAAAGCCTTCTGCTGTGATATCATGAATCATGTTTGAAAGAAAACTCATATCTCATGATTTTCCCACAGTGGTTTGGAAGGGGATCTATAAGCTAAACTGAAAGCATATTTTCTGTAAATTCACATTATCTTTCTCAGTCATGTGAGAATGAAGTCTGACATTCTCAGTAAAACATGTACATCCAACAAGGACAGAGACTGTCAGTTGATTCCTTTGTGTTCTACTGCAGCCTCCTAGAGTGTTCTAAAGAACAACTAGAGCGCTAACAGTCCTACTTACAAAGGTATAGCACACCTGAAGCCATTGTGATGGGAATAAAGTGGTAACTCTTAAAACATTTAATTTAAAAAGGAACAAAATGAGGGGGTATATTATGCCATAGAAATTATTACTAGTGCTGCAGAAAGAAAAATTAGGGCACATTTTGAGTGCCTTCTCAAATCCTCTTCTATTTCATTAAAAAATTCTGACATGCAGTCTCCCAAGATAGCCACCAGAGACAAAAGAGCCCAAATGTAGCCCAAATATCACCCAGATGTAGCCCAAGTATAGCCCAATGACAGAATGTCCCAGAGTGTTCTAAAGAACAACTAGAGCGCTAACAGTCCTACTTATTACAAAGGTATGGCACACCTGAAGCCATCTTGATTGGAATAAAGTGGTAACTCTTAAAACATTTAATTTAAAAAGGAACAACATAAGGGGGTATATTTTGCCATAGAAAGTATGATTAGTGCTGCAGAAAGAAAAATTAGGGCACATTTTGAGTGACTTCTCAAATCCTCTTCAATTTCATTAAAACATTCTGACATACAATCTCCCAAGATGGCCACCAGAGACAAAAGAGCCTAAATGTAGCCCAAATATCACCCAGATGTAGCCCAAGTATAGCCCAATGACAGAATGTCCCATAGTGTCAGTCATTCAAGAATTCTTTATTCGATAAAATTAATATCATAAAAGACATGGTACAATCATTTTTAAATAGCCAAAAAAGAAAACATTTTACAAAGAATTAAAACATTTCATTGTGATTATTAAAAAATTCAGTACAATTCATTATCATTATTAAAAATACAATACATTTTAAGAAGAATTTATAGCATTAAAAATTTGTACCTTTAAAATCTGTTAAGGCTGCAAACCTTACTGCGCAAGTATATTACATGTTTTCTTTTTTGTTTTTTTTTAAAAAGTGTTACTCAAAACAACTTTGGATCTGCGGTAAGCTGGTGTTGTTTTTCCTTACACGAATAGCTGCAGTCAAGAACTAGCCACAGAAAATATAGTGTAAGGGCTACCCAGTTGCATTAAATATACTAAAGCTGGTCTAACCTGAACGAAGCCCGCCTTCTTCAGGAGTGGTAACAAGTATTTCCGTCTACACTGTTCGTAATGAGTACAAAACATTACAAAATGAAGCGTATCTTGTAATGAAAAACAATCACAAGAACAAGGATCTGCCTTGTCCGGTGTACACCAAGTGCGGAAGGAACCCAAAGAGTAATGAATCAGATTTAGACGGAATCTCGTCAAAAGAAATCGGTGGTACCGATTATTTACCACAGATAAGTATGGTTCAGGTCCTGGGCAACTAACCAGCCCATAGTTAGCTCTTACAAGAGGCTTTCTCAGCTCCATCTTCTCCCGGTCTAATGTCAAAAGATCCATTAGAGCGTTTTTTGTTAGGGCAATGTCTTTTTTGGTTATTATGTCGGGGGAGTAAAACATGGCTGAGCGGCCTATCTTCTGGAAAGAGTGTTCTAAAGAACAACTAGAGCGCTAACAGTCTTACTTATGACAGAAGTATGGCACACCAGAAGCCATCTTGATTGGAATGAAGTGGTAAGTCTGAAAACATTTAATTTAAAAAGGAACAAAATGAGGGGGTTCATTTTGCCATAGAAAGTATGATTAGTGCTTCAGAAAGAAAAATTAGGGATCATTTTGAGTGACTTCTCAAATCCTCTTCTATTTCATTAAAACAATTCTGACATGCAGACTGAAACATGCACTTTGAATAATAGCAGCAGACTTCCCTGGTGAGCAGTAGCTTTACTACAGTGATCTAATGAGCAACTAGAGTGCTAACATTCAGAATTTATGGCAAATGTGTGACACATCTGAATGCCTTCTTGATGGAACCAAAGTAAACAAGCATTGAAAATGCAATAGATCTCGCCCTCGTTTAGGTTAAAGCCATTCTGTTTGTAATGAGGTGGCTTTTTAGCTTTGCTTTTATTAGTGTTTTTTAAACTTTCATGTAAATAACATGCATCTGTATGCATACATGTATATGTATGCATGCATTTATATTTGTATTTATGTAGATATACAGATTATATATGTTTATATATGTATGTATATATATATATATACATACACATACATATATATAAATGCATATGCATATATATATGTGTATATGTGTGCGTGTAGAGAGAAGTAGAGGTGTAGAGGTAGAGAGGTAGCGGTAGAGAGGTAGAGACTAGTAGAGAGAGAAGTAGAGAGAGGTAGAGAGTAAAGAGTGAGTAATAGAGAGTAGAGAGTGAGTAGTAGAGAGTAGTAGAGAGCAGTAGAGACAGTAGCAGAGAGTGAGTAGTAGAGAGTAGTAGAGTGAATAGTAGAGTGAGTAGTAGAGAGTAGTAGAGAGTGAGTAGTAGAGAGTGAGTAGTAGAGAGTAAGTAGTAGAGTGAGTAGTAGAGAGCAGTAGAGAGTGAGTAGTAGAGAGTAGTAGATAGTGAGTAGTAGAGAGTGAGTAGTAGAGAGTGAGTAGCAGAGAGAGAGCATAGTAGAGAGTAGAAGAGAGTGAGTAGTAGAGTGAGTAGTAGAGACTAGTAGAGAGTGAGTAGTAGAGAGTGAGTAGTAGAGAGTAGTAGAGAGTGAGCTGTAGAGTGAGTAGTAGAGAGTGAGTAGTAGAGAGAGAGTAGTAGAGAGTGAGTAGTAGAGAGTAGTAGAGAGTGAGAAGTAGAGAGTGAGTAGTAGAGAGTAGTAGAGAGTGAGTAGTAAAGAGTGAGTAGTAGAGAGAGAGTAGTAGAGAGTAGTAGATAGTGAGTAGTAGGGAGTGAGTAGTAGAGAGAGAGTAGTGGAGAGTAGTAGAGTAGTAGAGAATGAGTAGTAGAGAGTGAGTATTTGATAGTAGTGGAGTAGGAGAGAGTAAGTAGGAGAGAGAAGTGGAGAATATTCCAAAGTTTGGCACAGCACCACTTGCACAATAAGTCCAATCAAATCATATCACTTAGAGTCCTTATTGAAGCGCTGAATCTTGCTGTATATTCAAATGCTTTTATTTTCCTTAAGTTTATGTACCACAGCCAGCCGAAACGTTTCGTTCTGTACAACAGAACTTCTTCAGGGCGTTCTTATTTCCTTCAAGTTATGTTGGTATCCTGTTGTCATATAACTAGATATTTCTTCCAAATGTTAGACGAGACGTAAGTACATTCTTATTCAAAGTGACTAGGTATCGATTTTACCCACACAATTCGGGCAGACTTGAGTAATTTATAGTATCCTCAAAGTCAGTCTTTCAAAAATTCCAAAGTATAGGACATGATAATCCAAATCCAAATGTTTCTCAAGAAAAGTCATTTTCAATTGTTCGGAATATCGGTGTTTGGGCAGATATGACCCAGGGACCCCCATTATGCAAGGGGAATTAGCATTTAAAAAACCTATTAAATTCACTGAAAAAAGCATAGGTTTGACACCAGTTATAGTTAGCTGGAAATTTTACTGACATAAAACCATTGAAATTCCCACGTTATAGTTAGTTGGACTCACTATAACTTGCGCGCCTGCAATGCACTGCTGATGACGTCACATATTACATCACTCATGACATGGTCAGTGACATCACTCATTTTTTTTTTGTAAATATCTTTTTATTGCAGCAAAATCAGAAGGGCATACAGTAGATTTAATCCATTCCCCTTGGAGCTCAGTGAAAGCGCAGCTCCCTCACCCTTGTATCACACAGCCATTTAGCTCACACCCCGGAGGTCGAGCGGCAAAGTCACTGGTATAAAGAAACTGCGCTGGAGCGTTCTGAATATGGCTGTAGCCACCAGGTGGGTGGGAAATGGCAGAGCTGCTTTTTGGGTCCTATCACTCCCTCTCCCATGTCCCAAGTCCAGTTTGAACCAAGAGTCACTGTACACCCTCCTTGCATACACCCCCCCTCCCCCGTAACACCCTCATCCCCACCTACCCCGCTACCCTCGTCTAGGATCCCCCCTGACCACCCCCTACCCTTGCCCGGACCCCCCACCCCGCCAGGCGTGCCAGAGTATCACCAACCGAGCTCTCTACCCCTCCACCAAGACCAGATCCGAAGCATGGCTCCAGGATTCATCAGCAAACATTCGTAGATCATCACATTGGAATGCAAAGGCAGTGAAGCAGCAAAGTGGGCCTAAGCCGTCCCCCCGTCAGGCGGGTGCCCCGCCGGAGCCGGACTATGCACCGGGGAGTCCTCCTCTTCCACGTCCAGGAGCGTGAGATCTAGGACCAGCCCCTCCCACGCCCTGGCTCTCTCCAGTGCCATGTCATTGTCTATCCTGAGCGCGGCCTGCAGGCGAAGCTCACCCTCACATCTGGCCCATTTTAGCAGCTCAGCCTTCCAGCGCTCTACCACGGGGCCCCGGGACGCCTTCCATTGGGACGTAATGGCCCGCTTCGCCAGGAGGAGCCCCAAGTCCAGAAACTTGCTAGTGACTTTATTCTTTGACATGTGTGGGAACCAGTGTAGTATGCAATGTGCCATGGTGATTTGCAGGTCTCTCTCCGTCACCTCCCTCAGAACCTCCACTACTTCCTCCCAAAAGGGCCCCAGCTCAGGACAGGACCAGAACATGTGTTGGAAGTCGGCGGGATCCGCCAGGCAACGTGGACAGGACGCCGGGTGTGCCGGGAAGTATTTATGTAATTTATCAGGGGTCAGGTATGCCCTATGTAGGACATAAAAGTGCACCAGCTGGAACCTTGCGTTGCGCGTGCCATTCCGGGCCCCCTCCAGTATGCCATTCCAGGCCTCCTCAGGGATCTCAGTCGCCAAATCGGCTTCCCATTTCGCCTTCAAGGCCAGCAGGGGAGCGGTGGACTCCGAGACCATGCGTCGAGACAGGCACGTGACAGCCTTGACCGTCCCCGCCATCATCACGACGTACTGACAGCCCAGGGACAATGGCGGCTCTGACATGCCCGCCCCCCAGTGTTTGCGGATCGCCGCCGTTAAAGCCGCATGGAGGAGGAAGTCTCCACCTGCCAG
Source organism: Lissotriton vulgaris (assembly GCF_964263255.1). NCBI lineage: Eukaryota > Metazoa > Chordata > Amphibia > Caudata > Salamandridae > Lissotriton > Lissotriton vulgaris. The sequence continues at coordinate 179,611,490 of NC_141698.1, forward strand.
CTCAAAACGGTCCTGCAGGAGGTCGAAGGGCAACATCACCCCGTTTTCGTACAGATCACCCATGGATGACAGCCCCTGCTGATCCCAATCGTCCAGCCCGTGCCACAAGCCCCCATGCGGAAGCGCCCCGCAGAGTCTAAGTGGGATCTCAGGTGCGTACGGAACCGTAACACCGCATCTCCGGCGATATCTGTTCCAGCATTTCCGGGCCGTCGCAAACTCTTGAGTGAGGTGGAAATCCCCCATCGGAAGTCCCAGGACAATCCGGGACAACACCTGGACCGGACCCGCCGGCTCTCCCGATCCGTCCGCCCCTCTCCTGGCCCGCGCCACCCACTGTGTCAGCCACTGCAGCTGCGCCGCCAAGTAGTAGAGCTCATAGTCCGGCACTGCTAGACCTCCGTCCGCCCTTGGGCGGAGAAGTGTGGCATGGGCCACCCTGCGCCTGCCCGCCCCCCACAGGAAACCGATGACCATCGATCGCAGCCGTCGAAAGTAGCTCGCCGGGATCCAGATCGGGAGGGTCCCGAAGAAGTAAAGCAGCCGCGGCAGGGTTACCATCTTGAGTAGCGCCACCCGTCCCAATGGGAGCGTGCTCCAAAAGTCGAAGTTCCCTTTAGTGTGCCTGATCGCCGTACCGATATTCCCCTCAAGGATATCGGCTCTGTCATGGAAGATCGAGGTGCCAAGGTATCGCAGGCTCCTCTCTTCCCAAGTCACGCCCTCCGTAGTTTGCGGGCATGCTCTCTGTGGGCGGGCCGGGAATAGGTGGGACTTCGCCCAGTTCACTCGGAGGCCCTAGATTGCACTCAGCGATTGCAGGAGAGTCTTAGCTCCACGCAGGGAGTCCGCCGAGTCCGCCAGGAACATCAGCAGATCATCTGCGTATAGTGCGATGTGGTGTACTTGGCCATAGACGTCCAGTCCCCGATACGCCCGGCCCAGCCGGGCCTGCGCCGCAAGGGGCTCGACAGCCAAGGCAAACAGCAAGGGGGAAAGAGGGCAACCCTGACGGGTGCCCCTGCCCACCCCGCACATCTCAGAGATGACCCTCCCCGTCCTGACCCTCGCCGTCGCGTTCGTATAGAGCAGTCTCGTCCAATCTACAAAGCCTTCGCCAAGGCCCAACGCTCGTAGAACATGGAAGAGATAAGGCCATTCCAGGCTGTCGAAGGCCTTCTCCATGTCGACAGCAAACACCACTGCCTCGTCGCCGTCATAGGTGTCGGCCTCTAGTATATGCAGGAGTCGCCGCACATTAAGGGCCGTATTGCGGGCCGGGATAAAACCTGATTGGTCCGCATGTACCAGCATGGGCATGTGGGGGAGCAGACGCGTCGCCAAGATCTTGCTCAGAATCTTGTAGTCCAGGTTGAGCATGGACAGTGGGCGGTACGCCGATCTGTCCCAAGGCTGCTTACCCGGCTTCAGTAGGGGGACAATCAGCGCCTCTCTCGTGGTCGCAGGGAGACAGCCCAGCCGCTTCGACTCGTTGTACAGCCATGTCAGCCGGGGCGCTAGGAGATCCGCGTAGGTGAGATAGAATTCCGTAGGGAATCCATCGGTGCCCGGCGTCTTATTCCTTGCCATGCTCTTGATGGCGACCCGCACCTCCCTCTCCTCGATCTTGTCCCCAAGTCGTTTCGCGACCTCCTCTTCCAGTTCCGGCAGGTCAAGACCCTCCAGAAAGGCCCGGAACTCCTCCACCGAAGGGAGGACCCTGCTGCGGTAGAGCTCGTGTAGTAGTCGTAAAACAGCGCGTTAATCCCCTGTTGGTCAAATCTCGCCGCCCCCGCATGGTCTCTGAGCTCAAGGATGACCGAGCTCCGGCGGGTCGGGTTGGCCAGCCAGGCCAGGAGGGCCCCCGATTTGTCGCGTTCCGAGTGCGCTCGCGTGAGGTAGGCCTTGTAATCAAAGCATCGGAGACGCTCCACCGTCGCCGCCACCGCCTCTCGCGCCCCCAGCAGGGCCTCGTGAGTGTCCAGTCGCTCAGGCCTCGCCCTCTCCAGCCTCCGTAGGGTCTCGTCCTCCTTCTCAATTTCTTCCAGTAGCGTTCTCCGCACTCCCGATGACGTCCCAATGCACTGGCCCCGTAGTACCGATTTAAAGGCGTCCCATTCCGTCGTGGCCGAACCCGCCGTGCCCGCGTTCACCTGGAAATATGCCTCGATGCCCGAGGCAATCGTGGTACGGAAGAGCTGATCGTCGAGTGCCTCAGGGCGGAGTTTCCAAGCCGGAATCCTCGGGCGGAACTGCGACCAGCGCAGCCGCACGAGTAGCGGGTTGTGGTCCGAGATCGAGCGCGTGAGATACTCACTGTGGCATACTTCCGCGTGCACGTCGTGCGAGCACAGGAAGGCGTCAATACGGACATGTAATTCGTGGAGAGCGGAGAAGAACGAGTAGTCCCTGTCCGACGGGTGGTTAGCCCTCCAGGAGTCGACCAGTCCCCACTGGCGTTGCCAGGCCGAGCGCGCGAGTGCAAGTCTACCAGCTGGTGCGTTCGCAAGGGGGGGTGGGATCTATCCAGAGCAACGTCGGCCACGCTGTTAAAGTCGCCGCCCAGGAGCAAGGGCTCCACCAGGAACTGAGCTAGTTTTTTGGACAGTAGTGAGAGGAATGCAGGTTGGTCCACATTTGGGGCGTACAAGCAACCCAGGTTAAGGTCCCTTCCGTCCAGCTTGCCACGCACCATTACGTATCTCCCCTCTGGGTCAATTACCTGTTGTGTGCACTGGTAGGGTACCCCTGCCCGTACCCAGATGGCCACCCCCCTAGCATAAGCAGAGGAACCAGTGTGAAAGACCTGCCCCCCCCAGCGCCGCTGCAGTGCCCTCCCTTCTTTATCCAGCAAATGAGTTTCCTGAAGGAAGGCGATGTGTATGCCCCGCCTGACCAGATAGGAGTGGATCTTATGACGCCTATGCATCGAGTGCATCCCCCTTACGTTCCATGTGAGACATTTGTAGCCTAAGTCGGATCCCATGATAGAGTCCACCAAGCCCCATCCACTCTCTCAGCAACCCCCCCAGCACGCCTAGGTCCCCCCCGTCCCCCCCCAACTTGCATAACCAAATTACCCCAACTCCCACACCCCCGGACAGACAACCAACGTGGAAACCCCATCCAAACTCAAGTATCAAAAAGCGTATCACTACAAAATAGGGCTGGAGTGGCAGCGAAGCCGGCTCCAGACAGGCCCGAAGCCCCCCGCCCCGCCCCACCTCCCCTAACAACAATCAGGAGAGTTCCCCCGACCCCAAGGTTTCAGTAAGAAGTCCCGGGGGGCATCCGCACCCCACTGCATAGCGTCCAGAAGCGGCCTCCCCCGCCTGCGAACCCCAGTACCTTACTCGTGTGGCCAATGTCTCACGAACCGTCTCAGCCAAGGATATCATCCGATGTCTGGGGAGTCACCACCGGCAGGTCCGTTTCTGACAGTTCGTGCCCACTGCTGGAGCCAGGGCTGGGAGTACTGGCGTTCGACTGCTCCGATGCGCTGCTGGAAGGACTGGCGTCCCCCTGGCTGATGGCCGCCACTACTTGCACCGCCTTCGCTCGCTCCTGCTGCCAGCCCGATGGGGAACCAGATCGTCGCGTCGGTGTCGCCTCCGTGGAGAGTCTCCCAGGAGGGGTCCGTGGCGTGGGGCCTGTGCCCGGCTCCCCCCTCGCGTCCATCCAGCTCCAAGCTTCCTGCGGCGTCAGGAAAAAGTGGGTGCGCTCACCATCGACCACCCGTAGCCGCGCCGGGAACAGCATGGCGTAGGGCAGTTGCAGTGATCTCAATTTCCGCTTGACCGCCAGGAAGGAGGCCCGCTGCTTTTGCACATCTCTGGTGAAGTCCGGAAAGACCATGACCCTGCTGTTGTCGATCCTCAGGTCCGGGACGTCCCTCACCCTCCGCAGTATATGGTCTCTGTCCCTGAAGTGCAGGAGCCGCAGCACAATCGGGCGCGGAGGCGCCCCCGGCTTGGGGGGACGCGCAGGGACCCTGTGTGCGTGTTCAATGGCAAAGAACGGCGAGAGTCCCTCCGGGGTCACCTCAGATCGTAGCCAGCCCTCCAGGTAGGTGACCGCGTCTCGCCCCTCCGCGTTTTCAGGGACCCCCACGAGGCGGAGGTTATTGCGCCGAGAGCGCCCTTCACTGTCCTCAGCTCGGAGCTCTAGCACCCGTACCTTCTGCGCCATTTCCGCCAGTGTCGTTTTTAGCTCCGCCACGTCCCCTGGCAAACTTTTCAGGGTAACCTCGGAGGTCGCCACCCGCTCCTTCAGCTTCCTGTGGTCGTCCTTCAGCAGGGTCAGGTCCGAACCAATGGTGTCTATGCGCTTCTCAAGAGCCTCCCGCGACGCCACAATCGCCTGCATTATGTCCCCCAGGGAGGGATCCCGCGGGCAGGACGAGCTCCCGGCCCCCTCCCCCGGCGGGACGTCGTCGACGGGGTGCCCCGGGTCGTCCAGCCTCAGGGCCTCGAAGCCTTTCTTCCTGCTGCCACGTACCATCCTGGCGGGAAGCGGTCGTCAGGTGCCCCTGCGGTGGTCGCCGAATCTCCCGCTCTCCGCCCTTGGTCCGCCTCAAGTCTGTCGTTCCCTCCGACCTCTGGGCCCGCGCCTCGTGGGGTCCAGTTCGTGTAGCCGTTCAAGGGCCAGGTCTTTCTTCACCAGGGTCGTGGGGCACCAGTGCCCTGGGTCCGGGCGCGTAGAAGGCTCAGGCAGGGTGTGCACCTATGAGCACCAGTCTCGATGCGGCCCGCTGCACTCGGGCGCCCCCGGCCAGGTAGGCGCCTCTTCCCGCCCGGAGATTCAGTGCCTCGGGGGGGCGGGGAGCCAGCACCGCAACCCCTGCACCCCTTGTCGTCCTCTTTGCACGTGCTCCTCCAACCACCAGTGGCGCAGGCTCCCTGGCAATTCCACCGCCAGGAGGGCGGCACAGGTGCTCCCCGCAGGCCCAGCTCTCCACGCGGTCCCTGCAGCTCCGTAGACGGTCACCGAGGCCACCAAGGCCAGGTAGGCGCCTCTTCCCGCCTGCTGCGTCAGTGCTTCGTGGGGGAGGGCAGCCAGCCCCTCGTCCCCCGCTCTCCCCGTCGTCCTCTGCACTCGTGCGCCCCCCAACCACCTGTGGTGCAGGCTCCCCGGCAATGCCACCACTAGGAGGGCGGGTCGGGTGTCTCACGCAGATTCAGCGCTCCACGCGGGTCTAGCGCGATCACCGGGTCTCCTTCGGCGCCATCTTAGGGTCAGGCAGGGCAGTCGTCTCCCGTCCTCCAGATCCGCCCGCGAGGGTGCCAGCCAGTTCCCCTCACCTCTGCCCGCTCTCCGGGGGTCCCCGTCGGCCAGCGATCAGCCGCCACAGTGCCAGGGGGCTCCTCTTCGCCTCACAGGCTCCTCCGCCAGGCGCATCAGAGCGGGACGGCGGCCGCCATTTTGAGCGCTCTTTTCTCCGGGTGCCGCGCTCGGCTCCGAAAGTCCAGCGGGGGTAGTTACAGGGGCCCCCAGTCTTCCAGGATCACCCTGTGTGCCCCCGATGCCCTCCTGGGCCCTTTTGAGGGGTCGGGATGTGAGTCGGGGCGCAGGATATGTGGTGGTGCGAGGCGGGCACGGAGGAGCTCCGGAGTCCCGCTTCCACCTACATCGGCGCCTTAGCCACGCCCCCCCATCAGTGACATCACTCATGACATCACTGATGACACCATCCTTGTGACAGAGTGACAGACCTCCTTTCAGTGTAATGTAACCCTTGAAACACATATTCAAAAATAGAAACTAAAATTTTCAAAAAAATAGAGATACCCATACCAGTTACAACAACCAATTCAGTAATACCACCATCTATATACACATCCACTCATTCACCAACAGTTCTATATAGTCACTCATACATATTCATCATATGTAGTGAAACACCTATACATCCTGTTACACACCGACAGTCATCCAAAAGTTACTCACACACATAATCACACATGCAAATAAACTATTGAACATCCATTTATTTGCATATACATCTATACACACACTACCACCTTACTTCTAAGGAAACTTACACATACTTACTCTCTTAAACAATCACTTATAAAAACACATACTTATTTAAACAGGAACTCTTTCAATCTCTCACTCTCACATATGCTCACTTATATACATCAATACTCACATATACTAGGATAAAACATATTTAGTTACTGATAAAGACACTAGTGAGACAGTCATTCACTCACTAACACACACATATACACACTCATCCACCCTTACAATTCAACACATATGCTGTCTTCAAAACACATACAAACAGTGAGTCAGTCATTGATGCATCTATGTGCTAAGTAACACCCCCACCAAACCATACAGACACTCATACTGATACTAAAAAAAACATCTAATAACCCATACACACACACATGTAGCTACTCACAAACCCATGCAGCCACTTATACACAAAGTGAAACACTGATACTTATATTTAAATATTTAAAAATTACTCGCTAATATATGTATTCACTAAGATACACTTAATAAGCCAGTTAACCAATCAAATTTTTTTTTTTAAACATCCATTAAGACACTTATTTAAACATTTATTCTTCCTTCGACCTTTACATATACATATATAAAACATATTTATTTTACAGAAAGACACACATTCACTGGATGGTGTCATCAGTGATGTCATGAGTGATGTCCCTGGGCATGTCATGAGTGATGTAATATGTGACATCATCAGCAGTGCATTGCAGGCGCGCAAGTTATAGTGAGTCCAACTAACTATAACGTGGGAATTTCAATGGTTTTATGTCAGTAATATTTACAGCTAACTATAACTGGTGTCAAACCTATGGTTTTTTCAGTGAATATATATATATATATATATATACATACATATATATACATATATATACATATACATCAATTACTTCTCCTGGGGTGGGGAAGTGAGCCGCACATGCAACACCTTGCTTGAAGCACTTTATTAGTACAGATGGGCAGTTCTTTTAGTCCTGACGCGTTTCGTTCACCTTAACGGTGAACTTTCTCAAAGGTTGGCCCAGGTAGTCGCGGACATGTCAGCGGGAAATATCAAGGTGTTCTTGTATACTTGTCGGCCCTCTAGTGGACATCGTTGGTGATGATTGCCTGGCATGATGGTTGATGAAGTCCCGCTGAGTCCGTGATGATTTTGCTCGGTGTGCCGATATTTTTCTGTTACAACAGAAACCTGGATTTCCTGCGGTGTTGCTCCAGTGGCAGTCCGTGTTTGGGACTGCCGGGAACTCTGCCAAACTCTGGTGCTTGGTGGCAGCCGATCACCCTGAAGTTCATTGCCAAGTCAGTAGATTCTGGTCCCAGTCGGGTGATATTCGGCGCTCTTTCAGGTAGTGCGAAGCTCTGCGGCCGGACCACGCCGCTCTATATACATCAATTACTTCTCCTGGGGTGGGGAAGTGAGCCGCACATGCAACACCTTGTTTGAAGTGCTTTATTAGTACAGATGGGCAGTTCTTTTAGTCCTGACGCGTTTCATTCACCTTCACTGTGAACTTTCTCAAAGGTTGGCCCAGGTAGTCGCGGACATGTCAGCTGGAAATATCAAGGTATTCTTGTATACTTGTCGGCCCTCTAGTGGATATCGTTGGTGATGATTGCCCGGAATGATGGTTGTTGAAGTCCCGCTGAGTCTGTGATGATTTTGCTTGGCGTGCCGATATTTTTCTGTTACAACGGAAACCTGGATTTCCTGCGGTGTTGCTCCAGTGGCAGTCGGTGTTTGAGACTGCCGGGAACCTGGCCAAACTCTGGTACTTGGTGGCAGCCGATCACCCTGAAGTTCATTGCCGAGTGAGTAGATTCTGGTCCCAGTCGGGTGATATTCAGCGCTCTTTCAGGTAGTGCGAAACTCTGCGGCTGGACCACGCCACTCTATATACATCAATTACTTCTCCTGGGGTGGGGAAGTGAGCCGCACATGCAACACCTCGCTTGAAGCACTTTATTAGTACAGATGGGCAGTTCTTTTAGTCCTGACGCGTTTCATTCACCTTTACTGTGAACTTCCTCAAAGGTTGGCCCAGGTAGTCGCGGACATGTCAGTGGGAAATATCAAGGTGTTCTTGTATACTTGTCGGCCCTCTAGTGGACATTGTTGGTGATGATTGCCCGGCATGATGGTTGTTGAAGTCCCGCTGAGTCCGTGATGATTTTGCTCGGTGTGCCGATATTTTTCTGTTACAACGGAAACCTGGATTTCCTGCGATGTTGCTCCAGTGGGAGTCTGTGTTTGGGATTGCCGGGAACCTTGCCAAACTCTGGTGCTTGGTGGCAGCCGATCACCCTGAAGTTTGTTGCCGAGTCAGTAGATTCTGGTCCCAGTCGGGTGATATTTGGCGCTCTTTCAGGTAGTGCGAAGCTCTGCGGCCGGACCACGCCGCTCTATATACATCAATTACTTCTCCTGGGATGGGGAAGTGAGCCGCACATGCAGCACCTTGCTTGAAGCACTTTATTAGTACAGATGGGCAGTTCTTTTAGTCCTGACGTGTTTCGTTCACCTTCACTGTGAACTTCCTCAAAGGTTGGCCCAGGTAGTCGCGGACATGTCAGTGGCAAATATCAAGGTGTTCTTGTATATTTGTCGGCCCTCTAGTGGACATCGTTGGTGATGATTGTTTGCATTGCATGATGGTTGTTGAAGTCCTGCTGAGTCCGTGATGATTTTGCTCGGTGTGCCGATATTTTTCTGTTACAACGGAAACCTGGATTTCCTACGATGTTGCTCCAGTGGCAGTCCGTGTTTGGCACTGCCAGGAACCTTGCCAAACTCTGGTGCTTGGTGCAGCCGATCACCCTGAAGTTCGTTGCCGAGTCAGTAGATTCTGGTCCCAGTCGGGTGATATTTGGCGCTCTTTCAGGTAGTGCGAAGCTCTGCGGTCGGACCACGCCGCTCTATATACATCAATTACTTCTCCTGGGGTGGGGAAGTGAGCCGCACATGCAACACCTCGCTTGAAGCACTTTATTAGTACAGATGGGCAGTTCTTTTAGTCCTGACGCGTTTCGTTCACCTTCACTGTGAACTTCCTCAAAGGTTGGCCCAGGTAGTGGCGGACATGTCAGTGGGAAATATCTAGGTGTTCTTGTATACTTGTCGGCCCTCTAGTGGACATTGTTGGTGATGATTGCCCGGCATGATGGTTGTTGAAGTCCCGCTGAGTCCGTGATGATTTTGCTCGGTGTGCCAATATTTTTCTGTTACAACGGAAACCTGGATTTCCTGCGATGTTGCTCCAGTGGCAGTCCGTGTTTTGGACTGCCGGGAACCTTGCCAAACTCTGGTGCTTGGTGGCAGCCGATCACGCTGAAGTTCATTGCCAAGTCAGTAGATTCTGGTCCCAGTCGGGTGATATTCGGCGCTCTTTTAGGTAGTGCGAAGCTCTGCGGCCGGACCACGCCGCTCTATATACATCAATTATTTCTCCTGGGGTGGGGAAGTGAGCCGAACATGCAACACCTTGCTTGAAGCACTTTATTAGTACAGATGGGCAGTTCTTTTAGTCTTGACGCTTTTCGTTCACCTTCACTGTGAACTTTCTCAAAGGTTGGCCCAGGTAGTCGCGGACATGTCAGTGGGAAATATCAAGGTGTTCTTGTATTCTTGTCGGCCCTCTAGTGGACATCGTTGGTGATGATTGCCCGGCATGATGGTTGTTGAAGTCCCGCTGAGTCGTGATGATTTTGCTCGGTGTGCCGATATTTTTCTGTTACAACGGAAACCTGGATTTCCTGCGATGTTGCTCCAGTGGCAGTCCGTGTTTGGGACTGCCGGGAACCTTGCCAAACTCTGGTGCTTGGTGGCAGCCGATCACCCTGAAGTTCGTTGCGGAGTCAGTAGATTCTGGTCCCAGTCGGGTGATATTTGGCGCTCTTTCAGGTAGTGCGAAGCTCTGCGGCCGGACCACGCCGCTCTGTATACATCAATTACTTCTCCTGGGGAGGGGAAGTGAGCCGCACATGCAACACCTTGCTTGAAGCACTTTATTAGTACAGATGGGCAGTTCTTTTAGTCCTGACGCGTTTCGTTCACCTTCACTGTGAACTTCCTCAAAGGTTGGCCCAGGTAGTCGCGGACATGTCAGTGGGAAATATCAAGGTGTTCTTGTATATTTGTCGGCCCTCTAGTGGACATCGTTGGTGATGATTGCCCGGCATGATGGTTGTTGAAGTCCCGCTGAGTCCGTGATGATTTTGCTCGGTGTGCCTATATTTTTCTGTTACAACGGAAACCTGGATTTCCTGCGGTGTTGCTCCAGTGGCAGTCCGTGTTTGGGACTGCCGGGAACCTTGCCAAACTCTGGTGCTTGGTGGCAGCCGATCACCCTGAAGTTCGTTGCCAAGCCATTAGATTCTGGTCCCAGTCGTGTGATATTCGGTGCTCTTTTAGGTAGTGCGAAGCTCTGCGGCCGGACGACGCCGCTCTATATACATCAATTACTTCTCCTGGGGTGGGGAAGTGAGCCGCAAATGCAACACCTTGCTTGAAGCACTTTATTAGTACAGATGGGCAGTTCTTTTAGTCCTGACGCGTTTCGTTCACCTTCACTGTGAACTTTCTCAAAGGTTGGCCCAGGTAGTCGCGGACATGTCAGCTGGAAATATCAAGGTGTTCTTGTATACTTGTCGGCCCTCTAGTGGACATCGTTGGTGATGATTGCCCAGCATGATGATTGTTGAAGTCCCGCTGAGTCCGTGATGATTTTGCTCGGTGTGCCGATATTTTTCTGTTACAACGGAAACCTGGATTTCCTGCGGTGTTGCTCCAGTGGCAGTCCGTGTTTGGGACTGCCGGGAACCTTGCCAAACTCTGGTACTTGGTGGCAGCCGATCACCCTGAAGTTCATTGCCGAGTCAGTAGATTCTGGTCCCAGTCGGGTGATATTCGGCGCTCTGTCAGGTAGTGCGAAGCTCTGCGGCCGGACCACGCCGCTCTATATACATCAAAACTTCTCCTGGGGAGGGGAAGTGAGCCGCACATGCAACACCTTGCTTGAAGAACTTTATTAGTACAGATGGGCAGTTCTTTTAGTCCTGACGCGTTTCGTTCACCTTCACTGTGAACTTTCTCAAAGGTTGGCCCAGGTAGTCGCGGACATGTCAGCGGGAAATATCAAGGTGTTCTTGTATACTTGTCGGCTCTCTAGTGGACATCGTTGGTGATGATTGCCCGGCATGATGGTTGTTGACGTCCCGCTGAGTCCATGATGATTTTGCTCGGTGTGCCGATATTTTTCTGTTACAACGGAAACCTGGATTTCCTGCAGTGTTGCTCCAGTGGCAGTCCATGTTTGGGACTGCCGGGAACCTTGCCAAACTCTGGTGCTTGGTGGCAGCCGATCACCCTGAAGTTCGTTGCCGAGTCAGTAGATTCTGGTCCCAGTCGGGTGATATTCGGCGCTCTTTCAGGTAATGCGAAGCTCTGCGGCTGGACCATGCCGCTCTATATACATCAATTACTTCTCCTGGGGTAGGGAAGTGAGCCGCACATGCAACACCTTGCTTGAAGCACTTTATTAGTACAGCTGGGCAGATCTTTTAGTCCTGATGCGTTTCGTTCACCTTCGCTGTGAACTTTCTCAACGGTTGGCCCAGGTAGTCGCGGACATGTCAGCGGGAAATATCAAGGTGTTCTTGTATACTTGTCGGCCCTCTAGTGGACATCGTTGGTGATGATTGGCCGGCATGATGGTTGTTGAAGTCCCGCTGAGTCCGTGATGATTTTCCTCGGTGTGCCGATATTTTTCTGTTACAACAGAAACCTGGATTTCCTGCGGTGTTGCTCCAGTGGCAATCCGTGTTTGGGACTGCCGGGAACCTTGCTAAACTCTGGTGCTTGGTGGCAGCCGAACACCCTGAAGTTTGTTGCCGAATCAGTAGATTCTGGTCCCAGTCGGGTGATATTCGGCGGTCTTTCAGGTAGTGCGAAGCTCTGCGGCCGGAACACGCCGCTCTATATACATCAATTACTTCTCCTGGGGTGGGGAAGTGAGCCGCACATTCAACACCTTGCTTGAAGCACTTTATTAGTACAGATGGGCAGGTCTTTTAGTCCTGACGCGTTTCATTCACCTTCATTGTGAACTTTCTCAAAGGTTGGCCCAGGTAGTCGGGGACATGTCAGCGGGAAATATCAAGGTGTTCTTGTATACTTGTCGGCCCTCTAGTGGACATCGTTGGTGATGATTGCCCGGCATGATGGTTGTTGAAGTCCCGCTGAGTCCGTGATGATTTTGCTCTTTGTGCCGATATTTTCCTGTTACAACGGAAACCTGGATTTCCTGCGGTGTTGCTCCAGTGGCAGTCCATGTTTGGGACTGGCGGGAACCTTGCCAAACTCTGGTGCTTGGTGGCAGCCGATCACCCTGAAGTTCATTGCCGAGTCAGTAGATTCTGGTCCCAGTCGGGTGATATTCATATACATATACATAGTTAATTAATTTTACCAGAATATTGAGATTGTTAGATGAATCTTAAACTTTAGAGATAGTGGTGTCTCTCTTGTTTTGTATTTTTTAAATATTCTAGAAAACTATTTTTTTTTAAATTGTTTTACTAAGAATTAGCTATTAACACACTTGCACTTTATATTGCGAATATTGCACTATCACTTGTTTTGCACTAGTTATGATTCAGCAGGCATTGTGGCAGGCCCACTTGGGCTCTATTTAGACCAATTTACATTTGCTTTCAGTATGACAAAAAGGATTCAGCATTTTGCATTTGAGTTTTTCTTAACATCTTTTTTCAACGTTGTATTCCATTGCCGATAAATATGGAACTGTTTGTTTGCATAACATGGTTATTTAAATGCATTTATACAATCATTTGATACGTTTTTTACATAGACATAATTAATTGTCATGTATTAGCTTTTGTTCAGTATCAACTCTATTGTTTCATGATGTGTAAATATATGTATGGGATTTAAGGATTCTTTTAAGATATTTATGTGCCTTGAAAGATTTTTTAAACAGTTCATTGATATTGCTTGGTAATCTACCATGGGTACGGAAATGACGTTGTTAACTTATGTAGTATTTTTTACTTGTCTCTGAGTAAGATTGATGCACTGTCACTTTAAAAGCCTTGCTCTGTGACGAGCAGTTTGTCATGTGATCAAGCCTCTTCGAAGGCGAAACGCGTCATGGCGGCAGCGCTGGCTCTACTTGAATAAACTTTCTTGCACCAGCACTTTCTTGGGTCGACTCCTCGTCATTATGGAACTGACAGGGGTGTTCTCTGTTTAAAAGGTGACGAATTTCGTGAATATATATATATATATATATATATATATATATATATATATATATACAAACACACATATATATACATATATATATACATACATATACATATTTATACATACATATATATATATATATTGGTTACCAAGCCGCATTTCCTTCCGATCAAGGATGGCACTGACACCGTGAATTCAACTCAAGTTTATTCTAAAAGCTGCTTAAAGACGCGTTTCGGCGGAAGCCTCCGCCTTGCTCACTTCATCTACATAAATGACAATGCAAAATATATATACCTCAGCACAAACACAGGTACATCACTGTGATTGATGTATGATTACCATGGTTACCCTGGTTCACTTTTGTGTATACAACAACAGACATAGAAAAGTTCCTTTGCATTATTTCCTACACTTGTTTGAGCACAGTCATTGTGAAAAACACACCGTAATTATGAGCAGAACTATTCACCCCATGTTATTTTAGAAAATGAAATACATTATCCCCGTGAATTGGTTCATTATCGTGATTTCGCGCGTTGCCTCGTAATTGCAGAATTCTACGGGATTGCAGTTTTAGGCTAGGCATTGTAAAGGGACACAGTTCGGGTGAAGACACAGAAAAAAGACCTCATCATTCAATTAATGTGGAAAGGATTAGCATATTTAGGAGGATCACGAACCCAACCGATAATAACACATAATCAATGTGTATCAATTACCTAGGCATATGGTACAAGATGTTTCTGTTTCGACAAACTGCATTGTAAATGCTAATGACTGTCTGATGCAGATAAATAAACACATATTACATATTAACCAATTAAATATGTAAAACAAACAATATTTCTAGTGATATATAAATCACACAAAAGGATCATCGAACGAGCCTCTTCTCCATATATACATACACATACATATATATACATATAAATACATATATATATATACATATATATATACATACATACATATATATTCATATATATATACATACATATACATATATACATATATATATATATATATATACATACATATACATATATACATATTACCTACTGGCGATAGCCAGTAGGTATATATAGTTAGGATTTTTTCTCTATGGAACTTTTGAAAATTCTATGTCTAATAACTTTGGCGTTTGTGGACGGAATCGGCTGAAATTTTCAGGAAAACGGCACATTTTGTTTCTGAGCAGCCCCTGAAAATTTGGGGGGGTTCCATCAAGGGGTGGCCGAGAAAAAAGGGGGTCCCAAAACGCGTTTTTCCCATTAATTTTTCCATAGGGCCTTTGGCCTCACTTTTAGCTCTAACGGCTGAATGGATTTACACGAAACTTGGCAAAATTATAGGGACTGTTAGCCCGATGTGCCTTTGCTGGGTCTCAATATATGTGCTCCAGTGGATTTTGAGAAATTAACGTTTAAAAAAACAGATATATCTGTGACAGCGTCCCAGATAGCGCACCAGATCGCGTACTTTTCGCGTAACGGAGCTTTGCGTAGTGAAGCTGATTGGCTCTCCGGTGTCTGTCAACATTCTAAACAGTCCGGTGCGGCCGCCATCTTGTCTCTCGGTAGGATCGAGAGACAAGAGGAGGAGAAAAACGAAGGGGGAATTTAATGAAAGGGGGCAAGGTAGATCCTTCTTGACCCCCTAGGAATGATGTTGGGGTTATTAAAGGGTCCCGTGGGGCAAATAATAAAAATTTGATTTTTCGCGGTAGAAGCGCTTCTCGGTTCGCGAACCGGGTCGCAAACTGGTAGCGAAACGTGAATTCGCCATTTTGTGTTTCGATTTAATTCAAATACTAGCTATAAGGGGGTACGGGAGACGTATCCTGACCCCTTATGTTTTCTGAGGGTGGCTGAGGAGGCTCATATATGTTGATACATGTCTTCCAGCGGCTGTGCGTGAGCGTTTTTTTTTTTTTTTTGCTGCGTGACGTCTGTTAACGTTCGATTCAATGGAAATCAGGAACTGTTGACCGCCATTTTGTCACTGCGAGTAAATATTTTGTTAAAAATAATTGTTATAAATTATTCCTTAGTGATAAACATTGTCTGCGCCATCTTGCCTTTTTTGCAATGCCACACTTTTGTTGAGCACGGCAGCCATTTTAGATGCGTTGACCAGACCTACTCTCTGCACGCCGCCGATCCTCAGCATGGCTCCCCACCCTCGCAAGCATCTCCCCCACGCACTGGTCACCCCCGCTCTCTCTCTCATGCATGGGCCAGAAACCTCCTCCCATCTGCGCTGTTCGTGAGCATTTTTTTTTTTTTGCTGCGTGCACCCCCGCTCTCTATCTCATGCATGGGCCAGAAACCTCCTCCCATCTGCGCTGTTCATGAGCGTTTTTTTTTTTTGCTGCGTGACGTCTGTTAACGTTCGATTCGATGGAAATCAGGAACTGTTGACCGCCATTTTGTCACTGCGATTAAATATTTTGTTAAAAATAATTGTTATAAATTAATTCTTATTGATAAACATTGTCTGCGCCATCTTGCCTTTTTTGCAATGCCACACTTTTGTTGAGCACTGCAGCCATTTTAGATGCCTTGACCAGACCCACTCTCTGCACGCCGCTGATCCTCAGCATGGCTTCCCACCCTCGCAAGCATCTCCCCCACGCACTGGTCACCCCCGCTCTCTCTCTCATGCATGGGCCAGAAACCTCCTCCCATCTGCGCTGTTCTTCTCTGAGAATCACACCCTGTGCCTGCCCGACACCTCCCTTTCACCCTATTCACTACCGCACCCTCTGACACTCCTCTTCCTCTGTGTCCGATTGTCCAGGCCGGTCCCAGGCTATCACCTAGTCCTGCAGGTGTAGTTTATGGCCCCAGCTGTAGAGAATCACCCCTCTTCAAAGGAGTTACAGTAGATCAAGGCCCCCACCCGATGAGATCCGTCACACCACACGCATTCCTACTATCTGATAACCATCCTGTATTGTGCTTGGGGAGGGGATTCTCACTGTGAGGGTGTGTGGGTCCGAGCCTGAAGCGGAAGATTCCAGGGATGCCTCTTTGTACATCAAAGTTTTTACAATTATGTGTCACATTAAAAATATATAGCACTCCAACAAAGTAGTAGGATTATAACATTTTAATAACTTATAAATATATACAACGCAACAAAAACAGTAAATACATTTAAACATTTTTTTAAAAAAGAAGCAACAATGGTCAGTAGCTGTGTTTTGTGCGAATAGTCCCAAGGCAGCACAACGTGCTGAGTTCTGGACAGCACCCAGGTGATGTTACCTGGGTGCTGCACTGGTTTTTGGTATCCTACAATGCAGCTCCGAAAAACGGCGTGGGGCGTCCCGGGTGGTGCGGGGGGAGGCCTCGTCAGTAGCGGTCTGTTGCGCGAATAGTCCCAAGGCAGCAGAACGCGCTGAGATGTGGATGGCAACCAGGTGATGTCCAGTAAGTTGCCGCACTGGTTTTGGCATCCTACAATGCTGCTCCGAAAAACGGCGTGGGGCGCCCCGGGGGGGGGGGGGAGGCGGCGTGAACGGGCCTCCCCAGGTGGAGGCTCGTCTGCTGTAGTGGGGCGCCCCTTTACCGTTTCAGTTGCCATTCCGCCCGCTTTTGCTACACTGTGCCTCATCCGCCATTCAGCTGTTTATCGCCCGCTCTTGCGGCTACAGCGTCTCGCTCACCATGTAGTTGAGTTGCGCCCACTCTTGCGGTGCAGCGATAGGCGGCTGCTACAGGACTCTTAAAATGGCGGACGGCTCTTCGGATTTGGGCCTGGTCCACTACATTGGCCCTGGGACACCTTGGAACTCGGATGTCCCCTGAGCCTTGAAGATTTTACAAAAGTCTTGAGGGCCCCCGACTCCTGCAGGCTTCCGGTGGGGAGTGGCTACCATGATTGCTCGCGATATGACCACGACGGAGCCACGAGATGGTGGTGCTCTTATGCTGATGCCAGCTTCAGTCTGAAACATCCAGAAACAAGGTGGGGCTTTCATCGTTTGGGAAAAAAAAATGTTTTAATCCAATGAAAAGTGTTATTTTTAGGTCATATGATCAAGCCTTCTATCATTAGGAAACCAAAAGTAAAATGAACCAATGAAAAGTTTTATAAACAAGTCACATGACCTGTTATACGCGCTGGTATAAAAAGCGTAGAAAATCATTTGGCACGTGAGGCGGCGTCAGTAGCGGACCGATGTGCGAATAGGCCGAAGGCACCACAACACGCCAAGATCCGGATGGCACCGAGGTGGTGTTCAGCAAGTTGCTGCACTGGTGTGGCCATCCTGCAATGCTGCGCCGAAAGTCGGCGTGGGGCGCCCCGTTGGCCTGTGAGGTCGCGTCAGTCAGTGGGGGCTGTTTGAGAAAGGAATGTGATGCTGTGCGTCACCCCCAAGATGGAGGCTCCTCGGCTGCAGTGGGGCGCCCCTTGGTGTTTCACTCGCTATCCAGCTGAGTTGCGTCCGCACTTGCGGCTACAGTAGGCCGAAGGCAGCACAACGCGCCGAGATCCGGATGGCACCGAGGTGGTGTCCAGCAAGTTGCCGCACTGGTGTGGCCATCCTACAATGCTGCGCCGAAAGTCGGCGTGGGGTGCCCCGTTGGCTTATGAGGTGGTTTCAGTAGCGGACCGATGTGTGAATAGGTCGGAACCAGCACAAGGCGCCAAGATCCGGATGGCAAGTCCTGAATGTTGGGTGCCATAGTTGAGAGTTCTGAGCAGTGCTTGTAACACTGTCTGAAGCTTATTTGCACCTGCTGCAGCTTCACTATTGCCCTGGTGTGGCCAAAGATCGCCCATGACATAGGCGGCCGGCTCCCGAGGTCCGGCGGAACTTTTTTCCTTTTCCTTTCTGCATCTTGTCCCACAATCCGTTTGACCTGAAGACACGACCAGGTCCCTGAATGTGTGCAGGGGGACGCTATTGATTGAATCAAAATGGCGGCTTCACACAAAGCTGACTCAAGCGTTGCTGGTGATGCTATACAGACAAAAAATGGTTTTCAGTTTGTACATTCTTCAGGATTTTTCCATCCAAGGCTGGTTGAGAGTTTGTAGAACAATGGCTTTAGATCTTGCCCTCCTCTCTTTTGACTGTTGGTTCTTGTTGCCTATCTCTTCTGTTGTCATTTAACTGAACCTTTTTTGACTGCCGAAAGGGGTTCTGGTCCGACCGCTGGTTGGTGGAGACATTTTGACTATATCCTGGACCTGCCCGGCCTCGCCCAAAATGGCGCCGGTATAAATGGGACTCATAACTCCTTGTTGTGTACTGGTTGAACAACCTTGATATCACGAGATACGTATGCAGTTTTGAAGCACATGGCGGGCGGGGACGAGAATTGATTGAATATTTCGACATCCTTATTGATATTAAGTTCTGATGTGTTATTGATTACTGTACTATTGTAAGTTCGAATTAACGTCACCCATGGTACTTGCCCGCAAATGTATATCTAGAAAATGTTATTGTAAGTGGCCCTGTTGTATTTTAATTACAAAATGTACGTCCACCGATTCCGCAACTGTTAGACACCTTAGTTCTTGCAACCTAATGGCCCGCTCGTTACGTTCCTCTACAGTGTAAATGTTTCCTCATCATATACGATTCCAGTTTGCTCCTTGGCCGGCCCACGTGGTTATAGGCCCGTATTTGTATACTGACATTTTCACAATAAAGGTTTTTAAAACAAAACATGGTAGTAGTATTTACATTGGTAAAGTTTTTAATTTTAGTCACTGTTTTCGAATCAGTAAAAGGCAAGTGAAATAAAGCAGTCCAATTACATGACGGATAAAAGGTATAATACGCAGGAACGCAGTTAAGATAAATGGTCAAGGGCTGTTGTGTTTTTTACTCCTGCAACATAAAGTGATCGATAAGAATCTGATATTCAGGCGTATCGGCGACTAAGACAGCAGGCCGAGCATCTTTTGCTCAACGGCTCCGTCATGGGACGAAGAAACGCCCTTTTGCTAGAAAAAGGAATATATTTTACTTGCAGGACAGTTGTAAATTTTCCGGGAAAGTACATTAGCCTGGAACATTATAACATATATGTTTAAGAAAAAATAATGTTCGAAAGCAATAAAAAGCGTAATTTTTAGGTCATATGACCAAGCCTTTCATCATTAGAATAACAAAAGTAAAATGAACCAATGAAAAGTTTTATAAACAAGTCACATGACCTGTTATGCTTACGTTACACGCCGCGCCCCGGATCGCTTCTGGGAAGCTGCGCTTCGCGCACCGGAGCACTTCCGGGTGCGCTAACGCGACGTGTCATATAACGCATTACGCGACAACGTAGGTCCAGAATATAGTCAAAATGTCTCCACCAACCAGCGGTCAGAACACAACCCCTTTCAGTAGTCTAAAAAGTTCTGTTAAATGACAACAGAAGGGACAGGCAACAAGAACCATCAGTCAAAGAGGGGAGGGCAAGTTCTTCCCTACCGGGTCACGTTGGGGCGCTACCGGAACTGATCGAATTGGTAGTCTACAGTGTTTCTGGATGTTTCAGACTGAAGCTGGCGTCAGCATGAGAGCACCACCATCTCGTAGCTCAGTCGTGGCCATTCCACGAGCAATCATGGCAGCCGCTCCCCACCAGAAGCCTGCGGGAGTCGGGGGCCCCCAAGACTTTTGTAGAATCTTCAAGGCTCAGTGGACGCTTTCGAGAATGGGGCCCAAGTCCTAGCAGACAAGCGTCCGAGTTCCTAGGTGTCCCAGGGCCATTTTAGTGGATCACGCCCAAATCTGAAGAGCCAGCCGCCATTTTGAGAGTCTTGTGGCAGCCGCCTATCGCTGCAACGCAAGAGCGGGAGCAACTCAACTACATGGTGAGCGAGACGCTGTAGTCGCAAGAGCGGGCGGTAAACAGCTGAATGGCGGAAGAGGCACAGTGTAGCAAAAGCGGGCGGAATGGCAACTGAAACAGTAAAGGGGCACCCCACTACAGCGTGTCTTCAGGTCAAACGGATTGTGGGACAAGGTCCAGAATGGAAGAGTCATCAAAAGGCAAAAAGTTCCGCCGGACCCCGGGAGCCGGCCGCCTATGTCGGGGGCGATCTTAGGCCACACCAGGGCAACACGACTTGGGGAGGGGGCAGGAGCCAAGCGCCCCCTCCCAGTCCGCGCCACCACATTGTATGTTGAAAATCTGAAGCCATCGTTCTACAAACTCTCAACCAGCCTTGGATGGAAAAATCTTGATGAATGTACAAACTGAAAACCAGTTTTTGTCTGCATAGCATCAGCAGCAAAGCTTGCTATCAGAGTTTATGAGTTTCATGCTCGATCGATTGAGCTAGCCGGATCAGGCAACAAAAAGTATAAAATAGTTATGTAAATAGTTATTTAATAAAATGTTTTACCCTGTTACTTTGCTGGTGTGTTGTATATATTTATAATATTTGCATAGAGTTTATCGTTATTTTGGGCGGGGTGGGTGGCGGAGCCGAGCTGTCTTGCAGCCCTCATGGTGTGGAGCTCAGTTCATCTCACTATTTTCGTATTTCTCATGAAGGGTTGTTCCTAATGTTTCTATTTTAGCGAGGTCAAAAAGAGATCCCATTAGTGGCCTACTGATTTTGCTCGATTACTTTTGTTTTTTTACACGATTTTTCACTATCTGCAAAGACTAAACAGAGTATTGCGACTTTGTGCTTGTTTGTAAATAGAGAATGAACCAAAGAGAATCAATTGTAAAATAGTAAATGCTTGGATAACAATCAATCAAATGGAGAGACAAGCAGGCACGACGGATTACAACGGGGGCAAAGGCCTGCGTTAACTACCCTTCACTATCTGCAAAGAGAGAGTACTACTAAGAGAAAAGAGGGGGGGGCAGCGTTCAAAGCACATCAGCGTGCATAAACACAAAAAAGTTTTTACCTATCACGTACTTGACATTTGACAGCTTTTGATATTTGCTATTAAAAAACCATTGAAATTCACTGAAAAAACCATAGGTTTTAGCCCATATATAGTTAGGGATTAGCATTTAGTCAAGTCAAGTCAAGTCAAGTCAAAGATTTGTATAGCGCGCTACATACCCAGAGGGTCTCAAGGCGCTTTAAGAAGGGTGGGGAGTTACTTGTCGAATATCCATGTTTTGAGTTGTTTTCTGAATGCTAGGTGGTTCTGAGTAAGGCGAAGGTGAGTGGGAAGTGAGTTCCAAGTTTTAGCTGCTAGGTAGGAAAAGGATCTACCTCCCATGGTGGTTTTGTTGATGCGAGGCACAGTGGCAAGGGCTTGGTTGGAGGATCGTAGCTGGCGGGAGGGGGTGTAGAAGGATAGTCGGGTGTTGAGGCATTCGGGACCGGTTTCGTAGAGTGCTTTGTGTGCGTGGGTTAGGAGCCGGAAAGTGATTCTCTTATTGACGGGGAGCCAGTGGAGGTTTTTTAGGTGATCAGAGATGTGTTCTTTACGCGGGATGTCTAATATGAGCCTGGCTGAGGCGTTCTGGATGCGTTGTAGTTTTTTCTGGAGTTTTGCGGTGGTGCCGGCGTAGAGGGTGTTTCCGTAGTCCAGTCGGCTCGTGACCAGAGCGTGAGTGACTGTTTTTCTAGTTTCGGTAGGAATCCAGCGAAATGTTTTTTTGAGCATGCGAAGAATGTTGAAGCAAGATGAAGAGACGGCGTTGACTTGTCTGTTCATCGAGAGTGAGGAATCCAGGATGACGCCCAGGTTCCGTGCGTGATCCGTCGGGATGGGTGCTTTTCCAAGGGCCTCTGGCCACCAAGAGTCGTCCCAGGCGGAGGGGGAGGTACCTAAGATGAGGACTTCTGTTTTGTCCGAGTTCAGTTTCAGACGGCTGTGCTTCATCCATTCGGCTACTTCTTTCATTCCTTCGTGTAGGTTGGTTTTGGCTGTGTTAGGGTCTCTGGTGAGTGATAGGATCAGTTGAGTGTCGTCGGCGTAGGAGATGATGTTGAGGTTATGTTGGCGTGCGATGGTCGCGAGGGGGCTCATGTAAACGTTGAAGAGGGTGGGACTGAGTGAGGACCCTTGAGGTACGCCGCAGATGACTTCAGTAGCCTCTGACTTGAATGGTGGAAGGCGGACTCTCTGGGTTCTTCCGGTGAGGAACGAGGTGATCCATTCCAGTGCTTTTCCTTGGATTCCGACGTTTCTGAGGCGCTGTAAAAGGGTGCTATGACAGACTGTGTCGAAGGCTGCGGAGAGGTCGAGGAGGATGAGGGCGACTGTGTCTCCATTGTCCAGTAGAGTTCGAATGTCGTCTGTTGCTGCGATGAGGGCGGTTTCGGTGCTGTGCTTGGCTCGGAAGCCGGATTGTGAGGAGTCGAGGGATTTGTTGGTTTCGAGGAAGGCGGCGAGCTGGTTGTTGACCGCTTTCTCGATGACTTTGGCCGGGAATGGAAGGAGTGAGATAGGGTGATAGTTTTTGAGTTCGGTGGGGTCAGCTGTGGGTTTCTTCAGGAGGGCGTTGAGTTCGGCATGTTTCCAACTTTCCGGGAAGGTTGCGGAGTTGAGGGAGCAGTTGATGACGTCTCGGAGGTGCGGTGCAATAATGGAGTCTGCTTTGTTAAAGATGTAGTGAGGGCAAGGGTCTGTGGGGGATCCTGAGTGGATAGAGTTCATCAGGCGGATGGTGTCCTCGGTAGAGATTGGCTTCCAGTCATTGAGGATGTTCAAGGGGGTTGGAGGTCCTGCAGAGGGTTGGGTGTGTTGGTCTTCGGGTTGGTTGTCGAAACTGTTGTGGATGTCTGCAATCTTGTTGTGGAAGAATGAAGCTAGGGAGTTGCAGAGGGCTTGAGAGGGGGTGATGTCGTTGGAGTTGGCTGATGGGTTGGTAAATTCCTTGACGATGTTGAATAATTCCTTGCTGTTGTGGGCGTTGTTATCTAGACGGTCCTTGAAGGCTGCTTTCTTTGCATTTCGGATTAGTTGGTGGTGTATGCGGGTGGCGTTTTTGAAGGCGTCTTTGGTGCTGGTGGTTGGGTCTTTTTTCCAGGCCTTCTCGAGGGAGCGACAGAGTTCCTTCGATTTCTTAAGGTCATCGTTGAACCAGGAGGCCTTTTTGCTGCCTAGTTTGATTTGTCGTTTTTTCAGTGGTGCTAGGATGTCGGCGCTGTTGGATAACCATTGGGTGAGGTTGGTGGCTGCTTGGTCTGGGTTTGAGGAGTGGGCGGGGGGCTTTTGAAGAAGCGAAGAGGAGATCTGGTCGATGGTGATTTTGTTCCAGTTTCTTTGCAGAGTGGGTTGGGGGTGGTTGTTGGATGTGGGCTTGTTGTAGGTGAAGTGAACGCATCTGTGGTCAGTCCAAAGGAGAGCTGTGGTGTGGCTGAAGGAAACATGCTTGCTGGAGGTGAAGATAGGGTCGAGTGTGTTACCTGCGATGTGGGTGGGGGTAGTGACAAGTTGTTTAAGTCCGAGGTTTGCGAGGTTGTCCAAAAGGGTGGTGGTGTTGCGGTTGTTGTTCTTTTCAAGGTGAAAGTTGAGGTCTCCCAAAAGGATGTAGTCCTCGGAGGGGAGCGCGTGTGGAGTGATGAAGTCCGTGATGTCTTCACTAAATTGTGCGCGGGGTCCTGGTGGCCTGTAAAGGAGGGTGCCTCTGAGTGTGTTCTTGGGGTCGATGTGGATCTGGAAGTGAAGGTGTTCAGAGTTGGCGAGATTGACGTCTGAGCTGGTTGAGATGCGGATGGATTTCTTATGGACGATAGCGATGCCTCCTCCTGTGTGTCCGGTACGGTCCTTGCGAATGATCTTATAGCCTTCCGGGATGGCAATGGTGATGTCTGGGGCTGATGAGGCATTCATCCATGTTTCTGTTAGGAAGGCGACGTCCGGAGAGATGGTGTCGAGTAGATTCCAGAGGTCAATGGCGTGTCTGTGGACCGAGCGGGTGTTGAGCAGGATGCATTGTAGGTGGTTGGGATCGGATATCTGTTGTGAGTTCGTAGATAAGGAGTTGTTCTTGGTGCCGTCGAACTTGCAGGAGTAGCAGGAAAAGGGTCCATGGGTGTGTCCAGGAGCAGCTTGGACGCAGTTGAGAGAGCGGCCGGGGTTGAGGGCTAGGAGGGTGGTGGCATCGTAAGTAATGCGGGAGGGGTGGACTTTACGAGGACCAGGGGCTCTGGCGCTGGGCGCAGTCCAGGCGCGGACGGGCGTAGACGGGCTTACCTTTGGCGCACCTTCGGCGCGGCCGTAGCGCGTGGACGCTGCGCGTGGAGGCATTGGTCATAAATGGATGTTGAAGGGGGCGGAGCGTGGGAGGGGCAGCAGCTGGGAGGTGGTAGCGGGGAGGAGGGGCGGGCCAGGGAACTGCAACAAAGAAAATGGAGGGTGAAAGTGAAAGTGAGGCAGGGGCAGCAAATGGACCAGCAGGTCGGTTTACAATCTTCTCAAAGAACGAGCTGCCAAGCGGGCTACCACAGTGCTATACAGGGGGAACACAGTTAAAGAGCACAGCGCTAGTCAATTCCAGAATCTTTTCAGCTGTTGGTGATCACGCACAGCGCTAGTCAATGTCAGACGCTCTTAGGAAATAAATACAGCGTCAGCACACAAGTACAGCGCTAGCCAGAATAGGAAGCTAATGGGTAGAAAAACACAGCGTCAGCATACAAGCGCAGCGCTAGCCAGAATCGGAAGCTTATGGGCAAAAAACACAGCGTAATCACACGAGCACAGCGCTAGTCAATATCGGACGCTTATGGGAAATAAACACAGCGTCAGTCGCTTTCAGAATCTTTCACTGCGCAAGTAACGATACCCAATTTAGAACTGCAGCGCCCTTAATTTACTCGCACAAAACCATAGAAATTCGCATATATAGTTAGATGCAATAACTATATATTGCGCACCCGCAACCCACTGCTGATGATGTCACATATTACATCATTCATGACATGGTCATTCTGTGCGAATTTCACACAAAGATAAGGTTTAACGTTCTTTATAAGCAATCTTGAAGTACGGTAGAATGGTACAAGGAGGTCAGGACTCAGGGGTCCCCTCGATTCTAGTCTCTTGGAAGGGAGAAGGGGGTAGCGGGACAGTCTTGTTACCAATCTGCGGTAGCGATGAGATGATGGGTAGCTCTCAATCCTCGAGCTCGGCGTTCTAGGAGGACGGGCCGCGGCAGCGCCAGCAGGTCCCGAGGAGATCGAAGGTGGTAACGGTCCGCGGCAGCGCCAGCAGGTCCCGACGAAGATGGTAGTTACAACGGGCCGCGGCAGCGCCAGCAGGTCCCGACGAGGATGAAGGTTGCAGAGGGCCGCGGCAGCACCAGCGGGCAGGACGACAGTTCACAAGGCAGGGCTGCGGCAGCGCCAGCAGTCCGTCAAGGATGAGTTCTTCGCGGTGTCTCTCGACTCCAGGATACAACTGCCTTCCTGCTCTGCAGCTGCCCCAGTTATAGGTCGGGCGCCCTTTGATGTCCGGACCCTCGCACTTGGAGGTCGGGAGGTCCGGGATGAGGGAGTCCAGACACCCAGCAGGGGGTGGAGCCAGCGCCCGGGGAGGCTGGGGGCGATCGGCACCTGGCGGGGGAGAGCCATCGACACTTCTTCCTCCCATTGACCCGCCAAGTGGTCCGTTCACCTCCCGGGTGGATGGTGGTGCCGGGATGTCGGGGCCAGGCCAGGCCCAGGGTTAGGGTCGAGCTGAGGCCACGCGGCCTCGTGGTGCAGTGTCCAAGATGGCGGCTGGGCCCGGGCAATGGTGCTGGGGACTGCCCAGGCCGGTGATATGGAGCTGTTCGGGGGCAGGCGTCCCGTGCGGGACGGGTTAAGGGTGGCTTCTGGAGAGTTGGTGCCCTGGCTCTGTCGTGCGGGGAGGGAGCAAGCCCCCTTCTGGGGCCTGTCCAACATGCGTCCCCCCCAGCTGAAGGCGGGGAGAGTCACCCATCCTCTTGGGGACTCTCTCCGTCGAGGCGGAAAAAGCGTGACAGGCCATCCGCATTGGCGTGATCCTGACCAGGGCGATGCTCCACAGTGAAGTCCATCCCTTGCAGGGAGATGGACCATCGCAGCAGCTTGGGATTCTCCCCCGCATCTGCATTAACCATTGCAGGGGGCGATGATCTGTTTGCACCCGAAAGTGGGTACCGAAGAGGTAGGGCCGGAGCTTCTTGAGGGCCCACACCACGGCGAAGGCCTCCCGCTCGATGGTACTCCAGCGCTGTTCTCGAGCCAGTAGGCATCGGCTGATGAAGGCCACTGGCTGATCGACCCCTTCGGGGTTGAGCTGCGAGAGGACGGCCCCAATGCCATGGTCCGAGGCATCGGTCCGGACTATAAACTCACGGCTGTAGTCGGGTGCCTGGAGCACCGGGGCGGTGCACATGGCGGCCTTCAACTTCTTCTCGAAGGCCGCTTGACAGTCTGGGATCCAGTTGACCGTTTTGGGATGCTTTTTGGATGTGAGTTCCGTGAGGGGCCCCACAATGCTGCCATAGTCCTTCTCAAACCTCCGGTAGTATCCGGTGAGCCCCAAGAAGGCTCGTACCTCGGTTTGGGTGACGGGGGGCTGCCAGGACTGAATAGCAGCGATCTTGAGTTGGAGAGGGGCCACCAGACCGCTCCCCACCTGGTGTCCAAGGTAGGTTATGGACCCTTGGCCGATTTGGCATTTGCTGGCCTTGATGGTGAGGCCAGCTCGCTGAAGGGCCTGTAGGACCGCTCGGAGGTGGCAGAGGTGGTCGGACCAGTGGCGGCTGTATACTGCGATATCGTCCAGGTAGGCGGCGCTGAAGTCTTCGAGGCCCGCCAATACCTGGTTCACAAGTCTCTGAAAAGTGGCTGGAGCGTTTTTCATACCGAAGGGCATCACCGTGAACTGGTAGTGCCCATCCGGGGTGGAGAAAGCGGATCATTCTTGGGCCCTGGGGGTGAGGCCGATCTGCCAGTAGCCCGCTGTCAGGTCGAAGATGCTTAGGTAGCGGGCAGCCCCCATGCGGTCGACCAGTTCATCTGCTCGGGGGATAGGATGAGCGTCGGTCCGGGTGACAGCATTCAGACCCCGATAGTCAATGCAGAACCGGAGCTCAGGGGTGGTGCCCGGGGCGGCTGCTTTGGGTACCAGTACGACCGGGCTGGCCCAGGGACTGTCTGAGGGTTCGATGACCCCGAGTGCGAGCATTTTGGTGACCTCTTCTTGGATGCAGGCGCGCACCCGGTCCGGGACTCGGTAGGCCCGGTGTCGGATAGGGGGACTGTCCCCAGTATCCACGTCGTGAAGGCACCAGGGGGTGACCCAGGGGGTGAGGGAAAACAGGTCCGCAAACTGCAGCAGGAGGGTCCGACAGTCTTGGCGCTGCTCCGGGGTCAGGGCATCGGAGAGTCGGACCCCATCCACGGAACCATCTCTCTCACGGGTCCTCAGTAGGTCAGGGAGGGGCTCGGAGTCTTCTTCCGCCCCACTGTCTGTAGCCATCAGGAGGCTGAGCTCCGAGCGCACAAAGTGTGGTTTGAGTCTGTTGGCGTGGAGGACCCGGAGGGGGTTTCGGGGGGACTCCATGTCGATGAGATAGGTGACGGGGCTCTTGCGTTCGACCACCTTGAAGGGTCCGGTCCATTTATCTTGCAAGGCACAAGGTTCGGTGGGGGACATCACCCACACCTGCTGACCGGGTTCGAACTCAATGGAGGAGGCATGTTGATCGTACCATTTCTTCATGTCCTCCTGACTGGCCTCTAGGTTGGCTTTAGTGATCTCCCTGAATCGCCTGGTCTGGTTGCGGAGGGTCAGGAGGTATTTGTAGACATCCGGAGGGGTTTTCAGGGGGGCCATCTCCCATTCTTCTTTCACTAGGCTGAGGGGCCCTCGAACGGGGTGCCCGTACAGGAGCTCGAAAGGGCTGAAACCGAGGGACTTCTGGGGGACTTCTCGGTAGGCGAAGAGGAGGCATGGTAGTAGCACGTCCCACTGGCGGCGTAGGGGCTCTTCCAGCCCCATAATCATTCCCTTGAGGGTGCGGTTGAACCGCTCGACCAGTCCGTTTCCTTGCAGGTGATAGGGGGTTGTGAAACGGTAGGTGACCCCGCACTGCTGCCAGAGGGATTTCATATACTTCGAAATAAAGTTTGTGCCCCGGTCACTGACGACCTCCCGGGGGAAGCCCACTCGCGAGAAGATCCCCATCAAGGCTCGGCCTACCACTGGTGCTGTCACTGTTCGAAGGGGGATGGCCTCGGGATAACGGGTGGCGTGGTCCACCAGGACCAGGATGAATCGGTGCCCTTGTGCTGTTCGGGGGTCCAGGGGCCCCACAATGTCTATTCCCACTCGTTCGAACGGGGTGGTGACAACGGGGAATGGTTGCAGGGGGGCCTTGAGTTTTCGGCCGCTCTTGCCGCTGGCCTGGCAGGTGGGGCAGGCCCGGCAGTGGTTGGAAACGTCATTTCGCATCTTGGGCCAGTAAAAGTGTGTCACCAGGCGGTTGTAGGTTTTATCTTGCCCCAAGTGCCCAGCCAGGGGGACATCGTGGGCCAAGTTTAAAAGGAAGTCTCTGAAACGGAGGGGTACCACCAGTACCCGACTGGCCCCCAATTCTGCAATTCTTTTCTCGCTGTACAATAGGTCGTTGTCCCAGTAGATTCAGTGCGCCCCTGCGGCGTCTCCCGCTCTCTGGGCGAGGGCTTGCCGTCGGAGTCCCTCAAGGGAGGGACAGGTCTTTTGCTCCTGCCGAAATTGTTCTTGGGTGGGCCCCCCCTCTTGACGCCACTGAGCCAGGTCTGGAAGGTCCTGAGGCTGAGCGGGCTCTTCCGGGGCTTGTTCTGGGGGGTCAGGGTGGCCGGCGTCTTCCTCTGGAGTGATCGGGGGAGGAGGCGCTGGCCATTTGGGCTCTTTGGGTCTGGGGATGGCACGGGCGGCCATGGACCGGGTTGTTATGCACGCCCAGTTTGGGAGGCCCAGCATCCCCAGGTGCTCTCTTCTCTCAACGGCCGCCCACGGGGAACTCTCGAGATCGTTTCCCAGGAGGCAGTCCATGGGGGCATCATCGCGGACAGTCACTTTCAGCATGCCGGACACTCCTCCCCATTCAAAGGGGACACAGGCCATCCGACATAGGCTCTCAGAATTGTCAGCTGATCGGACAGGGCAAAGGACGTTTGGCAGGATTTGTTCTGGGGTCACCAGGTGACAGCGGACGGCCGTCACACTGGCTCCGGTGTCACGCAGGGCTTCGGCCTTGCGTCCGTTGATGTTAACCCACTGGCTGTATTTTCTGGTGTTTGCGGGTAGGGGGACCCGCGGGACCATGTCTCTTCCCCCTAGGCAAGCCAGGACCATGGCGGCAGGTTCCCACTCGGGCTGCTCCTGGTCGTATTCTTCATGCTCTTCGAAAGTTTGTTCTTCTCCTAGGGCGGCGGCCGCAACCTGGCGGGGCCCGGGAGTCTGGTTATTGGGGCAGTTCGGGTCGTTGGCATAGTGTCCGACCCGCTGGCACCGATGGCACGTGACATTGGCTCGGAACCCTGGGCGCATCGGGGGGTTCCCCCGCCCAGCCGAGGGCGGGGTGTTGTTGACGGGAGCTGCTGGGGCGGCATCTTTGCCCCGGCCCTGGCCTCCTCCTCCTCGGGGACGATGATGACCTTGGTTGTTTCGGTTCTGCTCGTTTGGCCCCCTCCGGGCCACGCGGGTGCTCTCCCAACGGTCAGCCTCAGCGGCGAGCTGCCGAGGGTTAGTCAGTTTACTGTCGAGGAGGTGCTGCCTGAGCTCGACGAAGCAGTTGTTAGAGAGGTGCTCCCATACAATGAGGTTGAAGAGTTGCTCGTAGGTGGTGACTCGGCTACCCTTGATCCACCCCTCGAAGGCTCGGCTAAAATAGTTCACATATTCCACCCAAGTTGTACCCGGGATCCGGGTGCAGTCGCTGAACCTCTGGCGGTACATCTCGGGTGTGAGTCCATATCGAGTGAGGAGGGCGGCCTTCATGTGATCATAGGAGGTCATCTGATGGTCCGGGAGCTGTAGCAGGGCATCGCGGCCTTCATTGACGAACCTCCCCCACAGACCGGCTCCCCAGTCACTTCGATCGATCCGGTGGGAGGTCATGGCGATCTCATAGGCCTTGAACCACTGTTGTATGTCGTCGTTCCGATAATATTCTCGGACGACGTCCTTGGGGTGTGGACTTTTTGTTCCGTAGCGCCCGGGGTGCGCGGTTGCTCGGCACCCCTAGTTCTTTGTTTTGTTTTCGTAGTTCGATTTCAGCTAGCTTGCGCTCGTGTTCGTATGCCAGTCTCTTTTCTTCGAGTTCTCTTTGTCTTTGCTTTTCTTCCCGCTCTTCTCGGAGCCGTAAGTGTTCTAAGTTCAGTTTTTGTTCCGCTAGTTTTAGCTCTCCGTCCATTTTGAGCCGTGCCAACTCTAATTCGTGGAGTCTGTTTTTTTCTCTTTCTTGGATCTCTTCTTGTGAGAGACCCGCTCTCCGTTCTTCGGGAGAAGTGGTGTTGGTCTCTGATGTTTTGGTCCCGGGGTCTGACGGCCCCGGTTTCCGCCCAAGATTCTATGGCGTGCTTGAAGTCGTCTTTCGTGCTCAGACCGGTGGTAGCAATGCCTAGTTCTATGCAAAACTGTTTTAACTCGCGATGGCTGTACTCTTCCAATTTTTCCATCTGGAATTTCTCTGTGGATCCGCTCTCTTTGGTTGTCATCATGGTTTAGTCGTGGGGTGAGTTACTCTCTGTGCGGTACGCGTTGATTCGGATCGCGCCGCTGGCCACCAATGTTAGACGGGACCTGGAGGGTCGGCCGAGGACAAGGGGAGAGGTCTCCGGGGAGAGCCGTCTCCAGCGATCGTACAGACAAGTAACTTCCCCCCCACAGATGGACACCACACAAAGATAAGGTTTAACGTTCTTTATAAGCAATCTTGAAGTACGGTAGAATGGTACAAGGAGGTCAGGACTCAGGGGTCCCCTCGATTCTAGTCTCTTGGAAGGGAGAAGGGGGTAGCGGGACAGTCTTGTTACCAATCTGCGGTAGCGATGAGATGATGGGTAGCTCTCAATCCTCGAGCTCGGCATTCTAGGAGGACGGGCCGCTGCAGCGCCAGCAGGTCCCGAGGAGATCGAAGGTGGTAACGGTCCGCGGCAGCGCCAGCAGGTCCCGACGAAGATGGTAGTTACAACGGGCCGCGGCAGCGCCAGCAGGTCCCGACGAGGATGAAGGTTGCAGAGGGCCGCGGCAGCGCCAGCGCCAGCGGGCAGGACGACAGTTCACAAGGCAGGGCTGCGGCAGCGCCAGCAGTCCATCGAGGATGAGTTCTTCGCGGTGTCTCTCGACTCCAGGATACAACTGCCTTCCTGCTCTGGAGCTGCCCCAGTTATAGGTCGGGCGCCCTTTGATGTCCGGACCCTCGCACTTGGAGGTCGGGAGTTCCGGGATGAGGGAGTCCAGACACCCAGCAGGGGGGTGGAGCCAGCGCCCGGGGAGGCTGGGGGCGATCGACACCTGGCGGGGGAGAGCCATCGACACTTCTTCCTCCCATTGACCCGCCAAGTGGTCCGTTCACCTCCCGGGTGGATGGTGGTGCCAGGATGTCGGGGCCAGGCCAGGCCCAGGGTTAGGGTCGAGCTGAGGCCACGCGGCCTCGTGGTGCAGTGTCCAAGATGGCGGCTGGGCCCGGGCAATGGTGCTGGGGACTGCCCAGGCCGGTGATATGGAGCTGTTCGGGGGCAGGCGTCCCGTGCGGGACGGGTTAAGGGTGGATCTTGTGGGTGGCTTCTGGAGAGTTGGTGCCCTGGCTCTGTCGTGCGGGGAGGGAGCGAGCCCCCTTCTGGGGCCTGTCCAACACTATTGGTAGTAATTGAGACATTCACTGCTTGCAAACAACGTAGAATAGGAATATTTCCCTCTTTGCAGGCAGCGAAGGGCAGGTAGTGCGGACCTTTGTCCACGAAATATCGAGATATTTATATTGACCGCTTGTACGTCATGCCTGTCTTCTCAAAATTGTTTGATTGGTTTGGACCGGTCCGTTTGTTAAAGGTCAGTCATCCAGCACCGTCGGAGGGCACCCCTAACAAGGACATGTATGTTAAATATGGAGTAGCAATCGTTGCTTATAGCAAACTGTGGCACAAATACACTAGGAAGGACCGGGTAAATCAGTGGCCACTGACGGGATCTTTTGATCTCGCTAAAATAGAAATATTAGAACTAGCGCTGCACAGAAAGAAGGCTACGCCGGCCATGTTTGACAGGTTTGGCCTCTGGCGAAAAGAAGCAACGCAACGAAAGAAAAGAGACGAAGCTAGGCAGAATAAAGAGATGCGAAAGTCTGCTTACCAGACCTGTAAAAAGTTAGAAGGTGAAATAAAAGAAAGGAAAAATGATAAAAATGAACAAGAATCAAAAATATCAGGCCAGTACCCTGTCAGAATGCCTTCAACTCTTTACCCTGAGTTACCGGCTAAACAGAGAATAAATTATAATCTCTTGTTAGGCCCCCCGATCATCTACATGTCACCTCCTTATGCCCCTACTCATCCCGTAGTACAACGCCAAGAACAGCAAAGTACCAGCGGAGACTCCACAACCGTTTCCGCTCCAGTCGAGCCACTTGCTCCAAGTGCCTCATTAACAAACGCATTAGTAGAGATAGGATCAATAGAAAAAGAGTCGCCCAGGGTCTCACGATTAAGTATGGACGAGCGGGCAAACATTGACAAGGTAGTCAAAACCCTTGTGGAGAGAAGAGAAACGGAAGAGTATGTGACTGATATATGCAATTCATATGTCGAGAACCACAAACGATTCTTCATTGTGCGCTTCTGTTACTATGCGCTTACTGCCTAAGAAGAGAAATATCAGGATGTAGGGCCCGGGAGACTAATGGCTCTTTACAGAAAGGTTAACATAGGGGACGACAACGATGTGGCAGAACTCTTTTCGTCCACGTTAGAAGTATTCCGCCACCTCATAGAACAAGGGCGGATAGATACAGACAGTACATCGAAGCAAGTAAAAACCCCAGTAGAGAAGGTAGATAACATGATGCCAATAAAAGAAGCCACCCCGTATTGGGTTCCCCCTAGGGGACAAGGGACTAATGACGACATAAACTATCAGGATGCTAAAGGGAGGGTGGTCTACAATTGGGTGTATCAGCCATGGGACAGACAGGACAACCTGATGTTCCATAAATCCCTGCCGGATTTACGAAAGAATCCCACCGCCTTTTACACAGAACTAGGTACCGCGTTGGGGTCTACAATAATGATGCTCGCTGACAGACTTGTTCTTTGAGTTATCTTTACCAGCCGATGTGTGGAAGCAGATTAGGAAGGTAGACCACACAGAATTGCTCAGTCATACCTGGGAACAACTCAGTACCTTAGACAAACAGAGGAACCCTGGTCAGAAACCAGTTAAAGCTATATTGGACCTCCCTGACAAAATAGTGCAGCAGGTATAAAGACTGATAGAGAAAAAGATAGACTGGTCCATAGTAACCGCGTGCCGCCAGAAACCACAAGAGGATGTCTCCGAGTATTTCTCAAGATTCGAAACAGTATTCTCTGATTACAGTGGACAGGACATGTCCACTGCAACTGGACACCACTTATTTGTGCAAAATTACGTCAAAGGACAGCTGCGGGAGGTATCCCAGAAATTACAGACTAGCGAAAGTAGTAGGGCAGCATCTAAACCGGCGGCCATTCTCCAAATGGCCCAGTACTATGAACATCAGAAAAACGAGAATGACAGGGCTACAGAAAAGAAAAAGAAGGACTTGAAGGAAAGAATAATGATAGCCCAACTCCAAGGGGTGAATACAGGGAGGGAACTATATAAGGGAGGATACCAACAGAATGTCCCTAGAATACAGCCGCCTAGAAATGACTTGTTGACACCATATGTACGCCGCCAGGACTTAGGACAGGATCAATGCGCATTTTGTAAGGAATATGGACATTGGAAATCCCAATGCCCGGCCTTATCAGGAGCTGGTAGGGGTAGAGGGGCAAGGGAAATAGCAAGTGAACAGAGAGGACGAGGACGTGGGAGAGGGTATGCAAGTGAAGCAAGGGATGAAAGGCCAGGAAGAGTGAACGCATTTGACCGTCCTAGATAGAACCAGTATCAACAGACAGATTACGACAACACGTATGACTTTGCATAGGACAGCCAGGGGCAATTGAGGGATCCAGTCGAGCTCCATGTTGATCAGCAAGGCCCTTATGTTACCGCGAAGGTCCTGGGCACAGAGTCAACATTTTTGGTAGACAAGGGAGCAACACGTAGTGCACTATCCAAACGACTGATTCCAAGGGCAACTTTGTCTGGCTCACATGTGACCTCAATAGTATTTGATGGTACGCCCTCCACCAACCCTTGGTCCAAACCGGTTCCTTTCAACCTTGACAGCAATATCGTTGAAACAACATTTCTCCTCTCTTCTAATACCCCAGACGCCATTATGGGTCTCGACCTTTTGAAGTACTTCCATGCGACAATCAGGTGCTCACCGGACAGAGTGCGTGTCATCTTATATG
Organism: Lissotriton vulgaris; assembly: GCF_964263255.1. Taxonomy (NCBI): domain Eukaryota; kingdom Metazoa; phylum Chordata; class Amphibia; order Caudata; family Salamandridae; genus Lissotriton; species Lissotriton vulgaris. The sequence goes on from NC_141698.1 coordinate 179,646,240, forward strand.
ACTACCGCCAGCACCATAGAGATAGCCCTTCCCAGCACATGTTTCTCATCTCGGAGACTGACACATCCCTACTGGACACTCTGCTATCACACTTATGGGCTAGAGCTGATTCAGACGTAGGACGAATGAGGATTGACCCAGTACACGTGACAATATGACAAGACGCAATCCTACCGAAGGTACCACAATACAGAATCTCACCAGAGGGTGAGAAGGCACTGACGGACATCATACACTCTCTGATGGAGGCAGGGGTGGTAGAGGAAGTAGTGAGTAACATTTGTAACAGCCCCATATCACCGATAATAAAGAGACAGGGAGAGGGAGATGGAAAAGCCTACCGCTTCATCATTGACCTGCGGAAAGTAAACAAAATTGTGGTACCACAGTGCCCAGTAGTGTCCGACATCCCTACCATTCTGACCTTAATTCCCTCAACCGCTACCACCTTTACTGTAATCGACCTCAAAAATGCGTCCTTCTCCATACCTATTCATAAAGACAGCCGCTATCTTTTCAGATTTACACTAAATTCTCGCTCATATACATTTTGTAGAGCACCCCAGGGGTACACAGAGAGCCTGAGCATCTATAGCCAAGCACATAAAAGACAGTTGGATGCTATACAATTGCCAGACGGTGTGACACTAATACAATATGTAGAGGACATCCTTCTAGCAGCAGACACCACACCATTAGCTGTCACAGCCACCATCAAACTGCTCCATTTTCTTGCCAAGAATGGTCACAAGGTCTCCCGAAAGGAATTACAATTTTTTCAATCACAAGTAACCTATCTAGGCCGCCTCTTATCCAAAGAAGGGAGGAAACTCACACCAGACAGAATACAGACAATCCTAGACACTCCTGTCCCCAGAAGTCAGAAGCAGGTCCGTTCCTGGATAGGTCTCACCTCCTTTTGCCGACAGTGGCTGCCGAACTTCAGCCTCATCGTCAAACCCCTTCTCTCCCTCCTAGCTAAAGACATCCCCTCACCTCTCCCCTGGACCCCTGAATGTCAAACTGCCTTTAAAGAGCTATGTGATGCACTCTGTTCAGACCCTGTCCTAGGAACCCCAGATTACTCCAAACCATTCTCCCTCTACACACATTAGAAGGAGGGATGTGCATTGTCTGTCCTAACGCAATCATTTAGTAACAAGCAGAGCCCTTGCGCATATTTCTCTGCCACCCTCGACCCAGTAGCCAGAGCTCTGCCAGCGTGTTTGCGTGCTGTAGCAGCCGCAGCAGCCGCAGCAGTATCAATATGACAAAGCGAAGGAATAGTGATCTCCAATCCAATCACTGTGTTAGTACCCCATGCGGTCGACACACTCCTGAACCAGACCAAGACCAAACATTTGACTAGCGGACGACTGACCGGATATGAGCTGACCTTGCTAGCGCCTCACATTACCCTGAAACGGTGCACCACCCTCAATCCGGCCACTTTGTTACCACTACCCAAAAACGATCCTGGTGTGACTCCCCTATGCGACTGTGTGATACTGACAGATGAACAGACAAAGAGTAGAGTAGACCTTAGAGACACTGCCTTCTTAGAACCAGACGGAGAACTGTGGGTGGACGGTTCCTGCTTCAAACTCCCTGACGGCACCACCTCAGTCGCATACGCTGTCACCACAGCCCAAACCATTCTAGAGACAGCCCGTATTACTCAATGCTCTGCCCAGGCAGCGGAACTCATTGCCCTCACACAAGCTTGTATTTTAGCAGCAGGTACAACAGTGAACATATACACGGACAGTCAGTATGCCTTTGGGGTGGTTCACCATTTCGGGATCTTATGGAAAGAGAGAGGGTTCCTGACTTCACATGGTACACCCATCCTACATGGAGACTTAGTCTCTGCATTGACAGAAGCAGTCCTCCTCCCCAAGAAGCTAGCGGTGATAAAATGCCAAGCACATAAGAAAGTGACTGATCTTATCGGACAGGGAAGCGCACTAGCTGACGTTACTGCCCGAGCCACGGCAGAAGACAGGACTATGATACAAATGTATGTGACCAGGTCACAAGCCGAACAGTGGATGAGCGCTAGAACCACTGTAAGAGACATACAGACGACAGGCACACGGGACAAACTGACTGAGTGGTAAAGGGTGGGACTGAAAGGACGAGGAAGATTGCTGGAGAACTAAAGATGGGAATAGATGGCTATTGCCTAATGCCTACTTAATCCATATATTGATCATGGCACATTTACCCGCACACATAGGCTCCTCCCCCATGATTGAACTAATCACCAGAGTGTGGCATAATGCCAAGATAGCCGAATCTGCCAAACGCCTAGTGCAACAATGTGTAGTCTGCCTACAACACAACCCCGGGAAAGGGACCGTAGTACCATGGGGAGGGTTTGGAGTCCCTGACCACCCCTTTGAAGTCCTACAAATGGATTACATCCAACTAGAGAGGTGCCATGGTCTGAAATATGTCCTAGTGGTTGCGTGCACTTTTAGCAAATAGGTGGAGGCATACCCCACCCGCGACAATACCGCCTTAGCTACTGCAAAGGTATTGCTCAAAGAATTCTTTCCTCACTATGGCCTTTGTAGAATTTTATGGAGTGATAACGGCCCCCACTTCTTAGCCGAGGTGATACAGAACATCCTGAGAGGGTTGGGGGTAAAACAGAAGTTTCATGCCGTCTTTTACCCCCAATCAGCGGGCCTGGTAGAAAGGCACAATGCAACCTTGAAGCTAAAACTGGCCAAACTAGTTGCCACAACCGGGTTAAAATGGCCCGATGCCCTCCCATTGGCATTATTATCAATGCGCTCCACCCCAACCAAGCACAGACTAACTCCTTATGAGATAGTCTTCGGCAGGCCTATGAGCACTTGGGCAGCTCCAAAACCAACCTCCATTAACGATGTCCCAGATATACTAATGTCCGACTGTTTGCATAAACTGACAAACGAGCTAACACTTATCCACCAAAAGGTGCAGCAAGCCTTGCCAGATGTATCCAGGGGCGCAGGACATGAGATAAAGCAAAGAGAACATGTCCTTGTGAAGAACTTCCAGAGGACCAAGAGTCTGGAGCACAGGTGGACGGTCCCCTGGCAAGTCTTGATCACCACCCGAACTGCCCTTCGAGTGGAAGGGAAGCGAAAATTGGCTGCATGCCCACCACTGCAAGAAAATCCCTCCGACGCTGGCAACTTGTGAAGAGGTGGAAGTGCTTGAGAAAGTCCTAACAAAAGACCGGCCAGCGCGGAGTTGCTATCCACAAGAAGACACACTGCAACTCACAGAAGTTCCTGACCGCACGGTGCCGTCCAAGAAAGGGTACAACCTGAGATCAACGAAAGGAGGGTGCTCCGACAACCAGGCCACTTACTGAGTCGAAAACCTCAGATCGGTAGCACAGCCAACGCTACCAGGGCAAAATGCTAGACAAAGTCTGTGGTCCTGCCAGTCACTAAGCCCCTTGAAGATGATGGAAGATATCGAACACCGGAAGAACAATCGCAAAGCCTCCAAGACCGCCAACTTGCACGGCACAAAGACAATTGCACTTGCGGCAGCATTTCTCACCTGTCTCCTGCTAATGATCACAGTCTGGATCATTGAAGAGAATGCTCCCGCACACAGAACAATGTCTCCCACCTTGCAACCCACTACCCAGAAAGAACATGATCTGATATCACTGTCGCCTCACCTCCGAGAGCGTATTTGTTTGTACAACTGTTGCACCAGCACAGTCTTGCCACTAATGCCACCAACTGTTGGGTCTGTGGACTGCTACCACATGCCACTGAACGATCTATCCCATTCATCCCTTCACCCTTTTCCGTTCATGGATCTTGCCTCGCCTGCATGAGGCTCCTCCAAGAAAGTTACAGAGACAATACCACTTACGGGGAAACAATTACTAATTTCTACACTGAGTTCTGGCTGAACAGAACAGGAAGAACAGCAGCTCCTTTCTGTCCTCACTCCACCAGTGCGACATTCCCAATAAATGTCCCTTCCAAAGAGCAAGTGGAAGTCCAAGTTTTCAACAATCCTGTCAGAACCACCTTTTCCTACATCAAGAAAAGAACCGCTGTAACGCTGACTGTGGCCCTATCTGTGATGAATGTCTCGGGCCTTGTGTGCATCAAAGGCTGCAGGACTAAAAACGTGAGACACAGCACGTGCAATATCACAAGGACTCTGAACACTGAGGACCCTCCAGCATTTGTGGCCTCACCCAACATGTACTTTGTCTGCTGAGCCAAGGCCTACACCTGGCTCCCACGGGGCTGGGGAGGTGCGTGCTACATCGCCTTTGTCCTACCACCAACCTACACAGCCCCTGCAGAGCATCATCGAGAAAGGCATTCCAAAGACACTGACCAAGCAGACTCTGCTGCATCACAATTCCTCGATGCAGCGAAAGGGCTCGTTCTGTTATAGGGACCAATGGCAAACAGCTGAGCCATCAGGCACCTGACTCAGGCAGTTGAAACTGCCCTGAACATCACAGCTGGCATCCTCACCAACAACACTGCCGAGCTTCAGGCAGTCCGTCTGGTGGCCCGACAGAATCGTATGGTCCTGGACGTGGTACTAGCGGACCGTGGAGGAGCATGTCGCATCATTGGTACCAGCTGTTGCACATATGTCCCTGACGCTTCACCTTCCGTTTATGAAGCTATTGAACATCTCCACAGACTGTCTTTGGAAATCCATCAAGGAACAGAGACTTGGACACTAGGAAATTGAGTTTGGGGCATCTTAAGGGAATGGGGTTGGAAGTTAATTATGAACCTCTTGATCCCAGTATTGGCAATTTGTGGTCGTTGTTTATGTGTACACTGTATGCCGCCTCTGTGTTCCCTTTTTATAAGCACCTTGCGCCCTAAAACTATGGGCACTCGGCTGACCAAAATGAGAGTACTTTATGAACAAGAGATACAGGACATTATGGGGATCGAAATAAAGTGCCAAACTGGCTAGTCATGTTCAAAGGGCAGACTGTGAAACCTGGGCCAATAATCGTGAACATTACCTGCGCCATCTTGCCCGATGGTCCTTTTCTACGCACACATAGGCCGCAGCCATTTTGATCGATCGCAACCATTTTGTGTTCTGTTGTTCACCCGTTTCACCTGTACTTCTACAAGTATCTGTATAACCTTCTGACCAACTTGGTATATGTGCTAAGGCCCATAATCTAGCGGACATGCCCATGTTTGATGTTAGCTTAAGAACGACATTCTATTGCAGCCGCAAACCTTTGCATTCCTTGTTCCTCCCCATTCCTGTGCACGTTACCAAAGATTGTAGATACCAAAAGGTCCCGCACTAACCTGGTTTATTGCACCCCAAAGAATGCACCTCCCAATGGACAATGGAACTTGTTTTCCTATCAACAGTAAAGGACGTTAACCCTGAGCAGTCTCACATGTTCCCAACCCTGAGGCAAAGGCCAGCTGCCCGATAAACATCATATGTCCGACTGTTTATGATTGGGAGGGTACGAACCAACTTGTCCAAAATGTATGGCATCCTGTCTGGGGCAGGGTACCAAGCTTACATGACACTGCTCATAAAGATTTTATTGTCGAAACACTGTATAAAAGTAGCCTGTTGAAGAGGTGAAGTTAGAACACCTCCCTGAGAGACATCCCGGTGTCTGCGGTAGACATGCTCTCCTCTAGAGTAATAAACCTCATTCTTGCCTTCCAGTTGCCAGCGCCTGCCTCGTTATTTTAATAGAATCGAAAGTGAACTAAAGGTGAATAAGCCAAGCAGCTTCGAGGGTCTCAAAGGGGACTGCTTTTCATCAATATGTCCCTGATAATCTGTATTATGCGATTTCCCTTTTGAGGTGTTCTAGATAAGGAATTTAGGAACACCTAGACGTAATCATTCAAAAAAATGTTTACCCCGTTAGACAATGCCACTATGTGTGAGTACACACATTTAAATAGAATTCCCATGGCTTCTGGGCACTCCTTTGAAGATTGCAGGTCATTAGCTTGCAGCCCCATTGTTAAATACAATGAACTGTTTTTGCGCTAATTTGAAGAAAACTAAGGAGTAGTTTCTTACCTGTAAATCCAGTTCTGTAGTAGGGGCATCTCTGTTATAGTCATAATCTAGTGAATAGTCCCGCCCATGTGCGGGGACCCCAGAGCAATCAAAAATAATCTCTTAAACTGTCTTTTTGTGCAGTCCTGCATAGACACTTAAGAGAGGATTTAAAGACAGATAATGCAGCCAAGGCTACACTGTCCAGTACTTCAACTAGATATTCTAACAAATTTAACATCAGCACAGCCTGCCAAGTTTCTTATGCAGAAGAAACTTCCCCTTCTACCAAGAAAGCCTCTGGAATGATAGAGAGGAAGGGGTGGACAGACAAGCCCCTTAGGCTGCCATTATGTGGCTCAAAAAGGGATACTGTGCCTTTAAGGAAACTTTCTAGAACTCTCAGTATCCCAGAATGCACAGCAGGTCCCCTCCACTTTCAATTCTTTTTCCCGGCTCCTGCTAGCAGGACCCTGGGGCATTGAGCTCTCCCTTTTTAGGATTTATTTCAATTTTTTGCACTTTTAAAGTGTGTGTGTGTTCACTCGACGTGTTTTTGTGCCTTCTGTTATTACTGGGGTTCTTCTAGTAATTCTGAGCCCTCATTTATCAAATATGCCTGCCTTATTTGATAAATGCCCTGAGTGCTCGAGGAAGAAGGCCAAATCCGATCCACAGAGGGTGTGTATCCTATGTCTTCCTTCTAGTCATGTTCCTGAGGAGTGTGAGATCTGCCAAACTTTCTCCACCAGGACCCTGAAGGACAGACAGAAGATCAGGCTCCAAGGACTGGAGCAAAGGAAGCAGCAAGGTGGGTCTGGGCATGCTGGAACTACTTTATCTGCCCGTGCTCAGGCATCTGGGGGGCTCCACAGTGAAAAGAAGGCCAGAAAACGTCACTGGTCTCCATCGACGTCGATAGCCTTGACGTCGACGTCAAGAGGGATGACCACGGTCTGTTCCCCATTTCCCCAGGGCTCTGGGTCGAAGCGACGTCGAGGGGACTGACGTCTAAACATCCGTCGAGGTCGACGTCGAGGACAGTGTCATCGTCATCGTCGAGCCATCGACGTCGAGAGAGGTCACGACGGCGCCGGCCCTCGCCATCAAGGCGACACCGACATTCGCCTTCGACGTCGACTCGGCGTTCGACGTCGAGGAAGTAGACGACGTCGAAAAGATCATCGACGTCGAGAAAAAGGTGAAGAACTTCGACGTCAAGGCGGCGATAGTCGACGTCGAGGAGGACTCCGACGTCGAGACATAGACCATCGACGTCAAGTCGAGAAGGCATTCTTCAACACCGAAGAGGCGTTCGGAGCCTAAGAAGAAGGCATCCTCTTCCAGGTGGCGTTCTGGCGCCAGAAGCTCCTCCAGATCATCGGGGGCACGACGGCGACGTTGCTCACCGACAGGGGGCACAGCCTCTCGGTCTCCCCAGTCAGGTCAGGCAAGGAAGAAGAAGAGGGTAGAGTCTTTGGGCTCGGTGTACTCTGTGGTATACTCGCCACCCAAACCGAGGTCGCCTTTACCACCGCCTCCGTTACCAAAGGATCCGCCCCCTCGGATTCCGAAGCCACCTCCACCGCCACCTCATCATCCTCCACCTCCTCCACCTCATGGGCTGCCTCCGACTCCACCTCCACCGCCTCATGAGCTTGCACGTGCACCACCGAGGTCGGTCTCGCTGCCGCACTTCCCGACTCCGCCCACAGGGCAGCCTCTTCCGAGGATCCCGGTCAGGCCGCCGCAAAGACCTGTGGAACGCCCAAGACCTAGGAGGGCTCGATCTCGCTCCGGACGGAGAGGGAGATCAAGGAGTCGCCGTCGTTCATCGACAAGATCTAGACGGCGCCACAGGAGGGACAGGTCTAGGTCCCGTATGGACTCGTCCAGCGCCAGGGACTACTCGCCGACCCTGTCAGAGTCCCCTCGGACGAGGGTGTCGCCTGTGGACGATATCATATCCTTTCAGGATGTGCTGCTGAGAGGGGCAAACACGCTGGGCATCACGCTGACGGTGCCCACACACACAACCTCAGTCATCTTTGAGACGCTTCACAAAAAGCAATTGTCTCGGCCTCTGTTACCGTTAGTGCCGGGATTGGTGGAGCCTGCCATGGAACTGTTCCTCACTCCGGCAACTACCTATATCTAGTTGAAGTACTGGACAGTGTAGCCTTGGCTGCATTATCTGTCTTTAAATCCTCTCTTAAGTGTCTATGCAGGACTGCACAAAAAGACAGCTTAAGAGATTCTTTTTGATTACTCCAGGGTCCCCGCATATGGGCAGAACTATTCACTAGATTAGGACTATACACAGAGATCCCCTACTACAGACCAACTGTATCACATTTCCTATGTCACTAGGTTCTGCGGGATCTTCCAGAGTAAAAGGAAGAGTCATAATAACCTGCAGAACACTGATTTAAGCCTAATTCCCATCAGTGACAGCTGCAGATGAAGGGCAGACGTCTTGGGTCTACAGTTCCAGCACCCAGAAAGTAGCAAGGCTTGACAGCGATCGCCAGCGCTTCATCAATGGCATCTCCAAAGCATTGTGCTTGCTCCTTCAGTCGGCGTTGGCCATCAGACAAGGTGAAACTGGTTCCCTGTTTGCCACAGAACCAGAGTTTTAGTGCAAAACAGCAAAAGAGAAGGATCCCTGTTGATGGCAGGGCTGGTTTGAGGCTTCAGTTTTCTACCCGTCATGTGCTGGTAACCTCTGACAGCGCGCGGTCCCTTGAGGCCCTTGGCCTGAGTTTTGGCCACCCCCCCTTTTCTTTGTTCCAACGGAAGGGCAGTGCACCAGAGGATCCAAGATTGGCAAAAGGCACTACATTGTGGTACCCATGATGAAAGGAAAAATAAAATGAAAGAGCAGCCCGAGCGTCCTCTGACACTGAATAATGAGTGTTGGAGCCTGAGAATGTAGACCCGGGTCTGCACGAGATGATCTGTGCCCACGACCAACAAAGAGCACAATATCTGTAGTGCCTGCCGCAGAGGAGAGACACTGGTGCACTGCATTGAGACATTGAGACTTTCGAGTGAGCTGTGAGTGTTTGCCACGAGGGCACTCCAACAGATACTGAGAAGCATTATTTTCATGGAAGGCCTGAATCAAGAGGCCCAATGCAGAAGAAGACAACGGAAGCAGATTTGATGGACGATAGAAGCCCACCAAAGAGGCTTAGAACAGACTTTGGCATAGTTGCACAAGTGTTTCCAGTGCCACTGTATAAAGTGGGTGTAGGATATGTTCTCATTTGACTGAACTGCCATGGAAGAGGAATAACCTCTAGTGGCTCCGCCCCTAGCATCCAGAATGGTCCACCATAAGTAGATTTGTGTGACTGTTCTTACTGTTCTGCTGGCATCGTTTTAAAGTAGTGTTCTGTCTGTACTCTGATAAAGGGTATTCCCATTTCACCTGAGAGCATTGATAAGGATTGCCACTGTCTCACCCGAGTATATAATAGTCACTGAAATGCATAGGAGCCCTGAAGGTGTTTGCCAGATGATTTTAGGATTTGCTTTTGCTTAGGACTAGAAAAATTATAATTCTATAGTGGTCATTAATTTCTCCTGCTATCTGAATGTTAATTATGACCCGATGCTTTGTTCTCTTTGTATTCCTGCTTATAGCTCAGGAAAATGCCCACCTAGCAATGAATTAGGAAATTGATAAAAATTATGAAAATTAATGTACAAATATTTTCTATGTTCCTACTGGATCCTAGGAATGTCTTCAGCTAATGCTAAAACGGTCGTCTGTCGTAAATTAACAGCAATGGGTTAGCATTTAGCTGAAGCCATCTTGTATTTAGAAGTTATCTTATCAGCTTTGTGAAAGCCATTTCGTATTTCTGGCAGCCATTTTTTTGCCATGTGCTCTGTCCTACCTTTCTGTTAACTGCTCTTGTAGTCTGCCTAGAGTAACTATATTCAGCATCTTACACTTCGCACATGCCCAGATGGGCCTAGCTAGTAGAATGCACCTGCTTCTCTAGTATAACTGTCAGGCTATTTTTGCTGCTGTATGGAGAAGTAACTCTCCTCCCACTTTGTTGAGCAAGTAGATCTTGTATGCCCAACTTAGTCATATTGCATGCTTACATAAGCCAGGACTGCCCCTTGCATTTATGCTTACTATAAAACTCTAAAGCATATATAAAGCCCCAGTTTTCTGTACTCCTTAGACTGCCTCATTCAGTTGGTAAGGCTTCTGTGTGACGTAGTCTCAACTCATTTGAGTTTAACAAAAATTATCTTTTATATTTCAGCTTCTGTGCCAATTTTTCTTCTTTGTTGGTTTAAAAGGACTAAGTATCAGTGAGACCCCTGAGAAGGATTTTGATTACTTCAAGTGAGTTAGGGACAAAAGGGGCACCTTAATTTGTGCCGGGGTGTGCACGAACGCTTGCTCTAAAAATAGTGAAAACAGATATGTGAGCCATGGAAACTGAGGCTGAAAGTTTAACAGTTTTATTAAGAAGATGCAACTTCAAGAAACTTCAATATATAGGCATAAAAATCCCAAAGGTCTGAATCCAGTGCACCACATTCTCAGATAGCCACATGGATGAGATTGCATTTACTGAAGATTGCATGTAAGCTTTTGAACAGTTAGAAAGAGTCTAAACCTTAAAGACACATTTAGTCTAAACCTTAAAGACACATTTAGACTTTTTAGGTAGAATACATTCATAATGCAAAGTACACTTTTATCTGGGAATACTCACATTCACCTATACGTGAGAAATCCTGCAATTACAATTTGAATACTTTTAAATGTAATAAAGTGAAAAAGCAAGGTTACAGAGAACATAGCAAGTATAACATTACATATGACAGAGTGTAAAATAGAGCAGCACATTTAAAATACATGAACAAAGGCTCTCAAATAGCCCTTGGGAAAAACTCACTGCCTGTCACTTATGTACAGACGAGGAGTAGTTCAAAGATGTCTTTGTGGACCCCTTTTTATATTCTTTAAGGCGGTGAGAAGTCTATGGTAACGTCATCTCGCGCCACCCATGCCACTTCTACCTGCGTCACTTACAAGATTGTGCTTCTTACTTCTTTCTCCATACAACTGTGGCACATAAGCTAGGTGAAAGGTCATGCCTTTTAGACTGGGCTCCTGTCGTAAATTTGCATCGGACAGCAGAAAAATGTGTTATTGTGTAAAGGGATTTTATTTATATGTATATACCAAACTGTACGTCCTGTTGCCACATCCATCACTCCAGCTTGACATAGCTGCGGAGGACAAGTTCCCTTTTTCTCATGCACAGACCCAGGATGTGGTCCATAGTGTGTCAAAAGAACAGGGGGGGTTGTTGAACTTTAACGTTTGTGAACTTAGAGCACGGATAGGGTGGGACTCAATCTGGAGCGAGATGCCTCACAGACAGTAAAGCTGAATAAAATCTAGATCAGACATGCCTTCAATTTGTTAAATAGAAAAATGGTGGTACTCTGGCCAATCTAACCAATGCCTACATTTTGAACAGAAGGGCCTACACTGGGGTTCATGCTGGCTGAGTGATAAGAATGTCTCAGGATATTATGTGGCAAAATTGGTCCCTCTCACACCCTCACTCTACCACTCTACCGCCCTCTACCACTCTACTGCCCGCCCTCACTCACTCAACCACCCGCCCTCACTCACTCTACTGCCCGCCCTCACTCACCCTACCGCCCGCTCTCCCTCACTCTATCGCCCTCACTCTATCGCACTCACTCTATCTAGCTATCTGTCGCCCTCTAGCTATCTGTCGCCCTCTAACTATCTATCGCCCTCACTCTATCGCCCTCACTCTATCGCCCTCACTCTATCGCCCTCACTCTATCGCCCTCACTCTATCGCCCTCACTCTATCGCCCTCACTCTATCGCCCTCACTCTATCGCCCTCACTCTATCGCCCTCACTCTATCGCCCTCACTCTGTCGCCCTCACTCTGTCGCCCTCACTCTGTCGCCCTCACTCTGTCGCCCTCACTCTGTCGCCCTCACTCTATCGCCCTCACTCTATCGCCCTCAATCTATCGCCCTCAATCTATCCCACTCACTCTATCTAGCTATCTATCGCCCTCAATCTATCACACTCACTCTATCTAACAATCTGTCATCCTCTAGCTATCTATCGCCCTCACTCTATCGCCCTCACTCTATCGCCCTCACTCTATCGCCCTCACTCTTTCGCCCTCACTCTTTCGCCCTCACTCTTTCGCCCTCACTCTTTCGCCCTCACTCTTTCGCCCTCACTCTATCGCCCTCACTCTATCGCCCTCACTCTATCGCCCTCACTCTATCGCCCTCACTCTATCGCCCTCACTCTATCGCCCTCACTCTATCGCCCTCACTCTATCGCCCTCACTCTATCGCCCTCACTCTATTGCCCTCACTCTGTCGCCCTCACTCTATCGCCCTCAATCTAACGCCCTCAATCTATCGCCCTCAATCTATCGCCCTCAATCTATCGCCCTCAATCTATCGCACTCAATCTATCGCACTCAATCTATTGCACTCACTCTATCTAGCTATCTGTCGCCCTCTAGCTATCTGTCGCCCTCTAGCTATCTATCGCCCTCTAGCTATCTATCGCCCTCTAGCTATCTATCGCCCTCTAGCTATCTATCGCCCTCTAGCTATCTATCGCCCTCACTCTATCGCCCTCACTCTATCGCCCTCACTCTATTGCCCTCACTCGATCGCCCTCACTCGATCGCCCTCACTCGATCGCCCTCACTTGATCGTCCTCACTCTATCGCCCTCACTCTATCGCCCTCACTCTATCGCCCTCACTCTATCGCCCTCACTCTATCTAGCTATCTGTCGCCCTCTAGCTATCTGTCGCCCTCTAGCTATCTATCACCCTCACTCTATCACCCTCACTCTATCACCCTCACTCTATCACCCTCACTCTATCGCCCTCACTCTATCGCCCTCACTCTATTGCCCTCACTCTATTGCCCTCACTCTATTGCCCTCACTCTATCGCTCGCCCTTACTCTATCGCCCTCACTCACTCTATTGCCCCCACTCACTCTATCGCACTCACTATCTAGCTATCTTTCGCCCTCTAGCTATCTATCGCCCTCACTCTATTGTCCTCACTCTATCGCCCTCACTCACTCTATTGCCCTCACTCACTCTATCACCCTCACTCACTCTATTGCCCTCACTCACTCTATTGCACTCACTATCTAGCTATCTGTCGCCCTCTAGCTACCTATCGTCCTCACTCTATCGCCCTGACTCTATCGCCCTGACTCTATCGCCCTGACTCTATCGCCCTGACTCTATCGCCCTGACTCTATCGCCCTGACTCTATCGCCCTGACTCTATCGCCCTGACTCTATCGCCCTGACTCTATCGCCCTGACTCTATCGCCCTGACTCTATCGCCCTGACTCTGTCGCCCTCACTCTGTCGCCCTCACTCTGTCGCCCTCAATCTATCGCCCTCAATCTATTGCCCTCAATCTATCGCCCTCAATCTATCGCACTCAATCTATCGCACTCACTCTATCTAGCTATCTGTCGCCCTCTAGCTATCTGTCGCCCTCTAGCTATCTGTCGCCCTCTAGCTATCTATCGCCCTCTAGCTATCTATCGCCCTCAATCTATCGCCCTCACTCGATCGCCCTCACTCGATCGCCCTCACCCAATCGCCCTCACCCGATCGCCCTCACTCGATCGCCCTCACTCGATCGTCCTCACTCGATCGCCCTCACTCTATCGCCCTCACTCTATCGCCCTCACTCTATCGCCCTCACTCTATCGCCCTCACTCTATCGCCCTCACTCTATCGCCCTCACTCTATCGCCCTCACTCTATCGCCCTCACTCTGTCGCCCTCACTCTGTCGCCCTCACTCTATCGCACTCACTATCTAGCTATCTTTCGCCCTCTAGCTATCTATCGCCCTCACTCTATTGTCCTCACTCTATCGCCCTCACTCACTCTATTGCCCTCACTCACTCTATTGCCCTCACTCACTCTATCACCCTCACTCACTCTATTGCCCTCACTCACTCTATTGCACTCACTATCTAGCTATCTGTCGCCCTCTAGCTACCTATCGTCCTCACTCTATCGCCCTCACTCACTCTCCCGCCCTCACTCACTCTACTGCCCTCACTCTACCGCCCTCACTCACTCTACCGCCCTCACTCACTCTACCGACCTCACTCACTCTACCGCCCTCACTCACTCTACCGCCCTCACTCACTCTATTGCCCTCACTACCTCTATTGCCCTCACTCACTCTATTGCCCTCACTCACTCAACCACCCTCACTCACTCAACTGCCCTCACTCACTCAACCGCCCTCACTCACTCAACCACCCTCAATCACTCAACTGCCCTCACTCAACCACCCTCACTCACTCACTCACACGCACTCACTCACTCACACGCCCTCACTCACTCACTCACACGCCCTCACTCACTCACTCAACCACCCTCACTCACTCACTCAACCGCCCTCACTCACTCTATCGCACTCTATATATCGCACTCACTCACTATCGCCCTCACTCACTCTATTGCCCTCACTCTATCTATTGCACTCTATCTATCGCACTCACTCACACTACCGCCCTCACTCACTCTACCGCCCTCAATCACTCTACCGCCCTCAATCACTCTACCGCCCTCAATCACTCTACCGCCCTCAATCACTCTACCACCCTCAATCACTCTACCGCCCTCAATCACTCTACTGCCCTCAATCACTCTACCGCCCTCAATCACTCTACCGCCCTCACTCACTCTACCACCCTCAATCACTCTACTGCCCTCAATCACTCTACCGCCCTCAATCTTTCTACCGCCCTCAATCACTCTACCGCCCTCAATCACTCTACGGCCCTCAATCACTCTACCGCCCTCACTCATTCTACCGCCCTCACTCACTCTACCACCCTCACTCACTCTACCGCCCTCACTCAACCCCCCTCACTCACTCAACCCCCCTCACTCACTCAACTGCCCTCACTCACTCAACCCCCCTCACTCACTCAACTGCCCTCACTCACTCAACTGCCCTCACTCACTCACTCAACTGCCCTCACTCACTCACTCAACTGCCCTCACTCACTCACTCAACCACCCTCACTCACTCACTCAACCTCCCTCACTCACTATATTGCCCTCACTCTATCTATCGCACTCTATCTATTGTACTCACTCACTCTATTGCCCTCACTCAATCTATCGCCCTCACTCACCCTACCGCCCTCACTCACTCTACCGCCCTCACTCACTCTACCGCCCTCACTCACTCTACCGCCCTCACTCACTCTATCGCCCTCACTCACTTTATCGCCCTCACTCTATCTATCGCACTCTATCTATCGCACTCACTCTATCTAGCGATCTATTGCACTCACTCTATCTAGCTATCTATCGCACTCACTCTATCTAGCTATCTATCGCACTCACTCTATCTAGCTATCTATCGCACTCACTATCTAGCTATCTATCGCCCTCACTATCTAGCTATCTATCCCACTCACTATCTAGCTATCTATCGCCCTCTAGCTATCTATCGCCCTCACTCTATCGCCCTCACTCTATCGCCCTCACTCTATCGCCCTCACTCTATCGCCCTCACTCTATCGCCCTCACTCTATCGCCCTCACTCTATCGCCCTCACTCTATCGCCCTCACTCTATCGCCCTCACTCTATCGCCCTCACTCTATCTAGCTATCTGTCGCCCTCTAGCTATCTGTCGCCCTCTAGCTATCTATCACCCTCACTCTATCACCCTCACTCTATCACCCTCACTCTATTGCCCTCACTCTATTGCCCTCACTCTATTGCCCTCACTCTATTGCCCTCACTCTATCGCTCGCCCTCACTCTATCGCCCTCACTCACTCTATTGCCCCCACTCACTCTATCGCACTCACTATCTAGCTATCTTTCGCCCTCTAGCTATCTATCGCCCTCACTCTATTGTCCTCACTCTATCGCCCTCACTCACTCTATTGCCCTCACTCACTCTATCACCCTCACTCACTCTATTGCTCTCACTCACTCTATTGCTCTCACTCACTCTATTGCCCCCACTCACTCTATCGCACTCACTATCTAGCTATCTTTCGCCCTCTAGCTATCTATCGCCCTCACTCTATTGTCCTCACTCTATCGCCCTCACTCACTCTATTGCCCTCACTCACTCTATCACCCTCACTCACTCTATTGCCCTCACTCACTCTATTGCACTCACTCTATCTAGCTATCTATCGCACTCACTGTATCTAGCTATCTATTGCACTCACTATCTAGCTATCTATCGCCCTCACTATCTAGCTATCTATCGCACTCACTATCTAGCTATCTATCGCACTCACTATATAGCTATCTATCGCACTCACTATCTAGCTATCTATCGCCCTCTAGCTATCTATCGCCCTCACTCTATCACCCTCACTCTATCGCCCTCACTCTATCCCCCTCACTCTATCGCACTCACTCACTCTATCGCCCTCACTATCGCCCTCACTCTACTGCCCTCACTCACTCTACCGCCCTCACTCACTCTACCGCCCTCACTCACTGTATTGCCCTCACTCACTCTATCGCCCTCACTCACTCTATCGCCCTCACTCACTCTAGCGCCCTCACTCACTCTATCGCCCTCACTCACTCTATCGCCCTCACTCACTCTATCGCCCTCACTCACTCTATTGCCCTCACTCTATCTATTGCATTCACTCACTCTACCGCCCTCACTCACTCTACCGCCCTCACTCACTCTACTGCCCACAATCACTCTACCGCCCTCAATCACTCTACCGCCCTCAATCGCTCTTTCACCCTCAATCACTCTACCACCCTCAATCACTCTACCGCCCTCAATCACTCTACCGCCCTTACTCACTCTACCGCACTCACTCACTCTATCATCCTCACTCACTCTATCTAGCTATCTATCGCACTCACTCTATCTAGCTATCTATCGCACTCACTATCTAGCTATCTATCGCACTCACTATCTAACTATTTATCCCACTCACTATCTAGCTATCTATCGCCCTCACTCTATCGCCCTCACTCTATCGCCCTCACTCAACCGCCCTCAATCTATCGCCCTTACTCACTCTATTGCCCTCACTCTATCGCACTCACTCTAGCTATCTATCGCCCTCACTCTATCGCTCTCAGTCTATTGCCCTCACTCTATCGCCCTCTCTTTATCGCCCTCACTCTATCCCCCTCACTCTATCCCCCTCACTCTATCGCACCCATTCACTCTATCGCCCTCACTCTATCGCCCTCACTCACTCTATCGCCCTCACTCACTCTACCGCCCTCAATCACTTCACCACCCTCACTATCGCCCTCACTCTACTGCCCTCACTCACTCTACCGCCCTCACTCACTCTACCGCCCTCACTCACTCTACCGCCCTCACTCACTCGATCGCCCTCACTCACTTTATCGCCCTCACTCACTCGATCGCCCTCACTCACTTTATCGCCCTCACTCTATCTATCGCACTCTATCTATCACACTCACTCTATCTAGCTATCTATTGCACTCACTCTATCTAGCTATCTATGGCACTCACTATCTAGCTATCTATCGCACTCACTATCTAGCTATCTATCGCCCTCACTATCTAGCTATCTATCGCACTCACTATCTAGATATCTATCGCACTCACTATCTAGCTATCTATCGCCCTCACTCCATCGCCCTCACTCTATCGCCCTCAATCTATCACCGCCACTCACTCTATCGCCCTCACTCACTCTATTGCCCTCACTCTATCGCCCTCACTCTATCGCCCTCACTCTATCGCCCTCACTCTATCGCCCTCACTCTATCTCCCTCAATCTATCGCTGCCACTCACTCTATTGCCCTCACTCACTCTATCGCCCTCGCTCACTCTATCGTTCTCACTCTATCACACTCACTCTATCTAGCTATCTGTCGCCCTCTAGCTATCTATCTATCGCCCTCACTCTATCGTCCTCACTCACTCTATTGCCCTCACTCTATCTATTGCACTCTATCTATTGCACTCACTCACTCTACCGCCCTCACTCACTCTATCGCCCTCACTCACTCTATTGCCCTCACTCACTCTATTGCCCTCACTCTATCTATTGCACTCTATCTATCGCACTCACTCACTCTTCCACCCTCACTCACTCTACCGCCCTCACTCACTCACTCTACTGCCCTCACTCACTCTACCGCCCTCAATCCCTCTACCGCCCTCAATCATTTTACCGCCCTCAATCACTCTACCGCCCTAAATCACTCTACTGCCCTCAATCAATCTACCGCCCTCAATTACTCTACTGCCCTCACTCACTCTACCACCCTCACTCACTCAACTGCCCTCACTCACTCACTCAACTGCCCTCACTCACTCACCTGCCCTCACTCACTCACTCAACCTCCCTCACTCCCTATATTGCCCTCACTCTATCTATCGCACTCTATCTATCGCACTCACTCACTCTATCGCCCTCACTCACTCTATCGCCATCACTCACTGTACCGCCCTCAATCACTGTACCGTCCTCAATCACTCTACCGCCCTCAATCACTCTACCGCCCTCAATCACTCTACCGCCCTCAATCACTCTACCGCCCTCACTCATACTACCGCCCTCACTCACTCTATCGCCCTCACTCACTTTATCACCCTCACTCTATCTATCGCACTCTATCTATTGCACTCACTCGATCTAGCTATCTATCGCACTCACTATCTAGCTATCTATCGCACTCACTATCTAGCTATCTATCGCACTCACTATCTAGCTATCTATCGCACTCACTATCTAGCTATCTATCACCCTCACTATATCACCCTCACTCTACCGCCCTCACTCTATCGCCCTCACTCACTCTATCACCCCCACTCACTCTATCGCCCTCACTCTATCGCCCTCACTCTAGCTTTCTGTCGCCCTCCAGCTATCTATCGTCCTCACTCTATCGCCCTCACTCTATCTAGCAAACTGTCACCCTCTAGCTATCTATTGCCCTCACTCTATCGTCCTCACTCTACCACCCTCACTCACTCAACCGCCCTCACTCACTCTATCGCCCTCACTCTTTCTATTGCACTCAATCTATCGCACTCACTCTATCTAGCTATATGTCACCCTCTAGCTATCTATCGCCCTCACTCTATCGTCCTCACTCACTCAACCGCCCTCACTCCCTTAACTGCCCTCACTCACTCAACCGCCCTCACTCACTCAACCGCCCTCACTCACTTAACCGCCCTCACTCACTCAACCGCCCTCACTCACTCTACCGCCCTCACTCACTCTACCGCCCTCACTTACTCTACCGCCCTCACTTACTCTACCGCCCTCACTCACTCAACTCCCCTCACTCACTCAACCCCCCTCACTCACTCAACCCCCCTCAATCACTCAACTGCCCTTACTCACTCAATCACCCTCACTCACTCAACCGCCCTCACTCACTCACTCAACCGCCCTCAGTCACTCAACCACCCTCAGTCACTCACTCAACCACCCTCACTCACTCTATTGCCCTCACTCACTCTATTGCCCTCACTCACTCTATCTATTGCATTCACTCACTCTACCGCCCTCACTCACTCTACCGCCCTCAATCACTCTACCGCCCTCAATCACTCTACCGCCCTCAATCACTCTACCGCCCTCAATCACTCTACCACCCTCAATCACTCTACCGCCCTCAATCACTCTACCGCCCTCAATCACTCTACCGCCCTCAATCACTCTACCGCCCTCACTCAATCTACCGCCCTCACTCACTCTACCACCCTCACTCACTCTACCACCCTCACTCACTCTACCATCCTCAATCACTCTATTGCCCTCACTCACTCTATCGCACTCACTATCTAGCTATCTGTCGCCCTCTAGCTATCTATCGCCCTCACTCTATCGCCCTCACTCTATCGCCCTCACTATCGCCCTCACTATCGCCCTCACTCTACTGCCCTCACTCACTCTACCGCCCTCACTCACTATACCGCCCTCACTCACTCGATCACCCTCACTCACTCGATCGCCCTCACTCACTTTATCGCCCTCACTCACTCGATCGCCCTCACTCACTCGATCGCCCTCACTCACTTTATCGCCCTCACTCTATCTATCGCACTCTATCTATCACACTCACTCTATCTAGCTATCTATTGCACTCACTCTATCTAGCTATCTATGGCACTCACTATCTAGCTATCTATGGCACTCACTATCTAGCTATCTATCGCACTCACTATCTAGCTATCTATCGCCCTCACTATCTAGCTATCTATCGCACTCACTATCTAGATATCTATCGCACTCACTATATAGCTATCTATCACACTTACTATCTAGCTATCTATCGCACTCACTATCTAGCTATCTATCACACTCACTATCTATCGCACTCACTATCTAGCTATCTATCGCCCTCTAGCTATCTATCGCCCTCTAGCTATCTATCGCCCTCACTCCATCGCCCTCACTCTATCGCCCTCAATCTATCGCCGCCACTCACTCTATCGCCCTCACTCACTCTATTGCCCTCACTCTATCGCCCTCACTCTATCGCCCTCACTCTATCGCCCTCACTCTATCGCCCTCACTCTATCTCCCTCAATCTATCGCTGCCACTCACTCTATTGCCCTCACTCACTCTATCGCCCTCGCTCACTCTATCGCCCTCACTCTATCACACTCACTCTATCTAGCTATCTGTCGCCCTCTAGCTATCTATCTATCGCCCTTGTGGAAGCGAGTCTGAAATACAAGGGATAATTAATGATAGGAAAGACAGACACAACCACAGAATTTGTCAGCTCAGAATATGGTACATTTATTAGCCACAACAAATACAATTTAACGTGCAACACGGTGACAGTCAGCATAGAAGCTAGAATGTCCAAAGATTTATTGTGTTTGGTATACTTTATAGACTCAAACCACAGGACCACCCATATGACACATGACAATAGAAGTATTATACGTAGCACAGTCCACCATGATTCCCACAGCCAATGGGCACAGAACTGTAACAAGAAATCTCCTTGTAAGGTCTGATACATCTGATGCATACATACTGTAGCTAACCATGTGATCTGAATGGGCAGTATTGGGGTCAGTCAATCAAAATGCGAGCTGTCATGGCCTGGTATATTTCCATTCAAAACTGCGACATAAGCAAGGCGATGAGTAATATTGCGAAATCTGTTATTTGCTAAAAATTATATTGTGCAACCGGTGTGTCACTTCAAGCGGTGTGTCACTTATCTCGTCTGGGCATAGAGAAATGCAAGGACAGCACTTCTCTGATTGTGAAAGGGTCTGAACTATCCAAGATGGAGATTACAGACAAAGGCTAAGTTAAGAGGGCCTGAAGCTACAATCATTTGGTATCAAAATCCAAGATGGCTTCAGCATTCCCAAATCTGATACCAAATCAATATACCCTGCGTGCCAATATAATCATATCCATGGCAGGTACCTCAGCCACTGCCTGTTGCTCTGGCTCATGGCTGTGCTCATGGCCACGGTGCATAGAGCGTAAGCAGTAGGAGACAAGGGATGTGCAGCAGACTGGGCAGACCTGTATCATAATGCAGAGTGTCAATAACACAGCTGCTATTATGATAACAGCCTTTATGATCCATGAGCCCTCTTCCTCATCCCTAACATCCTTTATGTTATGGATTGCCCTATCTATGTTCCTGCTGTTGTCAGGTATATAAGAACGGCACTTTTGACCTGTGCCATGTCTGAGAAGTGGACCATACGTGGTATTATTGATGCAAGGTAACAACGGCCGTACCAACCTGGAGGCAGGTAAAAGTATGCCCATGGTCCGTAGACAAAGAATTGTCCCTTGTAACCCACCAGTCCAGGTGAGGACCCAGTATTGCTGTCCTTGATGGGCGACAGCCTTGTGACGTGTGTGCAGTTACTTTTGCCCATAAATATTTTGTCCACTTTCCTAGGTCCCATTATTCTCCTCATCTTGCTTATCCTGTCCTTACATGCCAACAGTCCTTGTTTTCCGTGCAGTAATTCCTGTAACACACAGGGGTAGGGTATGCATGACTACTGTGTTGAGCAGTTATGTGCTGTAGCTATGTCTGAAGGTAATTTAGGTATTCTGTCCCGCTGTATCCCTTCATCATATAGGATGCAGGATGGGGCTTGGGACAGTTATTCTTCTCCAATTTAATTTTAATTTAAAATATTTCTAGAGCGCAGCGTACACCTTGCGGTTTCTTGGCGCTAGGGGGATCGGCAACTTATTCTTCTCTAAACCTTGGTATATTACCTTCCTTGTTACTACTCTGCTAATTGTCATTTTCCTCAGCCCTGTTTCTGCATCTCCTGTCAAATGTGCTAAGCATCTCCGTGTCTGACCTTGTAGGGTGCATATTCCCGCATGGTGCCCATTTCTTCTTAGGCTCTCTGGCACCCTGTCTGATACTCTCTATATTGGAAACATTCAGTGTTGGGGCTGCCGCGAGGCCAGTGTTGGGAGGTGCAACTAATACTGACATATTGTGTTCAGTGGAGAGTTACTCATGCATCAGAATACAACCCATGTACTTGGAAACTGGTAGTACAATGTAGCTCATGCTGTGTTGTGTATCTGTGGGTAGGTGGGTACAAACATAGCATCCTGAAATGTTCATGATCTGTACATATAATTTCAGCATTTCAACATATTTATTGTTATCATATTCTTCCCACAATTCTCTGTCATTCTCTTCTGTAACCTCCTTCTTCCCCAACACAATCTGGTCTGGCACAACTATGTTTGGCTCCTCATGTTGTACAACTGTATTATTCTCATCCCCCACTTTGCCATGAAGAAATGGGATGTCAAACTCCTCTGCAAACATTATAAACATTGTTGTCAGAACTATCCCAGGTACTGGTGATAATACAGCTGCCAGAATATATGGCCATCTACGCTCATTTGTCCTTGGCCTAGGCATATTAAAAGCGTTTATGGGATTAATAATAAGCCATTATTTTTGCCCCAATTGACGTCTGTAACAATATGTAACCCACTGTTTTCTATGGCAATTATAATACTTTGTAAAACTTCAGTTCGTGCTGTTGCTAGCTCCTGGGCTGATGGTAGGAAGCCAACTATTGGGAAGGAAAGGTCATTCAGTATAAGTGTCTGCAGCCCGCTCAATATTGGGGGATTTGGCACTGCTACTCTCTGAACAGTTGTTACCTCTACTCCTGGTGACAACGTTGCCACTGCTGACCTTATTGTTATATATAACACCCTTTCTTCCACCACCCGTATCGTAATCCACCTGTGTACTGCAGGTGATGCAACCTGCATATCTCAATTTTATTAGCAATCAATAAAATGTTGTTACAACATCCATTATTGCCCCCCAGCCAATGTGATGTATGCTAGATATGACACTGTCCAAGATGTCAAGGCATGTGTTCGCCAGTTCCTGGGCTGGTGCTAGGCTGCCAAATGTGGGAAATGTAAGCTGTTGCAATATCAAGTCCGTCAACTTGCTCCTCAGTGGTGGTTTTGGTACAATCAACTGGATTTGTCCCTTCTTCTCCACTCCTGGCCACAATAATCGTATGACTATCACCAAGGTTGACTCTTGCACCTCTATTGTCATTTGCATCAATCTGCCACTCCTTGTTGTGATCAAAGGTGATCCAGATGCAATGGTAGTCATGTAGCTGAATATAGTCTATTTTCACAGTTCAATGTTCCTCTGGTGCTTCACTAGTCCGTGTTGTGCTCACAGTTCTTAATTAAAATATATTTGATACAGCACCATTTGAAATCAAACACGTTGGTGCCTTTGTTGGGTCTGACAGAGGTTACCAGTACATAACAGACAATAGGCACTTGAAGGAGACAGGTGTCTCTATGATGTCATCTGGAGGATGTGTCTGCCAGGCACAGCAGACCGTTGCATTGGTCGGTCTGTTGGAGGGTTGGCCCGCAGCCAGCAGGAGATCTCTTCTTCCTTATCCCCTGTCGTGCTGGTCGGGCTGGTCCTTCCTGGTGGATCGGAGGTTGTACCTATGGTCCGCCTCAGGTGCTGCTGGTGATGCTGCCGGAGCTCGCCGTCCGTCGTCCTGGTCCGCTGCCCGCTTGGTGTGAGAACTGTGGATCCACGAAGTCAATCCCTCGCACTTCACTGCGGTCGCGGTGGTCAAGATGACGGTGAAAGGACCCTTCCACCTGGGCTGAAGACAGTTCCGCCGGGTATGGGCCTTTATCCAAATCCGGTCCCCAGGCTGCAGGTCCTGGTGGTGGAGTTGCTGCTTCTGGAAGAGCCTGCAGGACCTGGCGGTGAAGATAACGTAAAGTCTCTGTTAGTTTCTTACAGTAACACAAAAGCAAATCGTCTACTATTGGCAGAGGCGCAGTGGACATATGACCCGCAATGTTCATGGGTCTGCCAAACAACACTTCATGTGCACTTAGTTTTGTTATCCTGTCAGGCGTACTTCTCATTCCTAGCAGAGCTATTGGTAGTCCATCCACCCATGACAGTTCTGTAGAAGCGCAGATTTTCCGTATCTTATTCTTCAAGACCCTTCACTGTAGTTTCTATGTGACCCCCAGACCCTTGCATAGTCCCCCTATTACCTGGGAAATGAATGCAGGCCTATTGTCTGAGTCCAGAAGTGTTGGGATCCCAAATCGTAGGATAAGTTCCTTCAGGAGACATTTAGCGACTGTTGATGCATCACAGTTCTTTGTGGGGTATGCCTCCATCCACTTACTAAACATACTGAAAATGACCAAGACATGCCTGCACTTATGGGTGGGTGGCATGTCAATGAAATCCATTTGTAGGCTTTCAAACGGTCCCTGGGGTGGAGGGAAGTGACCAGGTGCAGTGCGGGTACCCTTTCCAGTGTTATACTGTGCACAGATAGTGCACTGCCTGCAAAGTCTCTCAGCTGTGTGACAAAACTTGCCATGAAACCAGCATTGTGAAAACAGTCTAATCATTCCGTCTCTCCCCACATGTGAGGGGCCATGGAAGAGACGTGCCATTGAAGGAAGCATTGATGAAGGCAGGCAGATTTTCCCATTGGGCCCAGTCCAGAAGGCAGGCAGATTTTCCCATTGGGCCCAGTCCATAATCCCTCCTCTGTTTTCACACACCCTCCTTTTGCTCACTCGGCTATCTCCTCAATGTCAACTTTTTTTTGGATGTCTAACATCCACCTCTCTGTTGCTGCCCACTAGTTGTACCATTGCTAGCTGGCAGCCTGTCAGTGCTATCCTCTTTGCTTCTCTATCAATGAATGCATTGCCCTTTGACACATATTCTCTAGATGATGTGTGTGCAGCACATTCTATGATGACCACTTTGGATGGTCTCAGTAATGCTTGGAGGAGGTCACTTAACAACATTGCATGTTGTATTCGTTTGCCTAAGGATGTTAGGAATCCCCTCAAGGAGAGAGACAATATTTTAATAAACACAGAATGCACCCACGTTCTTTCATTAAGTGCAGATATACAACTGTTGTTAATTCACCAGGTCTTGCAGAAGTAGGCCAAGAATCAGTACTCCTAGAAAATATCTGTGAACTGCATTTAAGCATGAGCAAATATGCAGGTGTAGTTCTGCTCATGCAAAAATCTACACCTCCACTTGTATCCAACCTCAGAAGAAGTATTATGTCTGTCTCTTTCAGGAGTAAAATCCAACATATCTCAGTATGGGAACATTTTTCAGCGAAGAGCTGGTGAAAACCCTTAAAACGTGCAAGCATTTTTGCACATACTCCAAACGGCATTTCCGTCCTGTAACTTTTTCCTTACCATTACCTTCAGCCCCTGTATGTAGATCTGTGGAACGTGGCAGCATAAGGTAATAGTTAGCATTCAAACCCTACTATGGAAGGAGCCCTGGTATAATCAGAAATGCTATTTTAGACATCTTATATAATGATATTGCTGCCATAATTTGTCACCGCATTACATGGCACAAAAGGGACAAGTGTTTATGTTATAAGACACCTATTCACACACACCCCTAGACTGCACCTGTATATTAAGACATATTAAATGTGGGCATACAGTATCCTTGAAATACCATAATATGAAGCACAGTTATTCAATGCACACTGTCCTTCTGTATTTGCATATATTCATTACTAAAGATCAATTAATAAACATAATATTACAACTCTGTGTCCGAATCCTTGGTGGGCCCTTGCGAATACACTGCTTTTTAAAAAAAGCATTTTAGCATATTCACATTACAATATAATTTGTTATATTTCGTTGAAGAACCTAGAAATGAAAACATTAATATTCATTCTTTTAGATGCATATATAAAATAGTACTTTTCCTTGCGCCATTCAATTAGGTACAACCCTTATAATCTTGCCCCCTTCCAGTACTTTTCTAGCCGTGCCCACTATTTAAGAATTTTCAGTGAGCCTGTGTTGTTGCTGAAGCATGAACCAGAATTAGAGCCATTTCTCCATCGTGGAAAGGTGTGCCTCTTAAATCACGCTAAACATTTGCATAATTATCTGTAGCTAGCACATATGCAGTACTTTTTTTTTTTTAAACACTCCCTGTCCATGACCCATTGCTAGGTGAGAATAATTCTGTGAGAAATCAGTAGTGGTGCAATGTGTGGGCCAGATTGTCAGAATAATAGAACATATTTGCACCAGTGGAGCTTTCTAACCAGATATGAGAGGATGAAAACCTCTAGCATTACACTCTGTAGGGGAATGAAGGAAAGAACTTAAAAAGCATATTATCTTCACAAGCAAGAGAAGAATCAAAACATTGTGCTTTTGTGTATTGGCATTTACCTTACCCGACCAAATTGTGTGATCCTGGGCATTTCAATCCTGGGAATTTAATCATCCCCCCTCAATATGTTTAAATGCATACATTAAAGACTAGTACTTGAAATACTGACAATACTTATCAATGCACTGCAAGAACATGATCTACCAAAATGAAACAGCTCTACATGTCTTTAACATTTCTGCTATAGACTGTTCTCCTGAAAGTGATGCTATGCAGGGCTACCTCCCATCAATTGAGTAACCTGACCTTTGAGCAAATGTTGCCTCCTGTAAATTAACTCTAAACAACTATAAATTGTAAGTCATTCCATTAATATACATTTAAGAATTTACATTCCCTTCCATTCTCCGCTGCGAATAATACATTTCTTTTTTTTTTTTTTTAAACCAGTTCTGTTCATACTCACAGAAAACTGTTGTAGTGTGTGGTTTAGTCTTGGCGCAATGCCCAGAATCTGTGGCCAGGCCACGATCATTATTTCAAAGCCATTCCAAAAGAGTTTTCTTTAACCCTTCAATGCATCGTATCATCGATGGCCATGCTGGCCATTTCTCAGTACCCTTTGTTCTACACATAATTTCAGAAAGCCTTGGTAAAGGACATGAGATCTACTCTGTACCATGACACATGTACAAATGCCACTTTATTTTCCTTCCCCACATGTGAAGAAAGCAAATGTCAATGCGGTGTGTTGTGGGCACTTTGAAAGAAATCAGAGAATGAAAATATTTGCGATATCCAAACTATAACATGGAGAAAGGGGGCTGCGGGCCTCAGGACCTTAGCCGATTAAGAAGCAGTATTGAACGTTTTATTTTTCTGTGCGTCATTGTAACAGCTAATTTTTCTTTCCGCAGAACTTGGAAGGAGGACAGGCTGCTTCCTGTCCCATTGTTACAAAAGAAGCAGTATTTGAAAGATCCTGTCTAAAGTTCTATTTCGTTTACTTCCTCATTCAAGAGTTTGTGCACAAGGTCTGTTCTCCATGAGATAGCTCGGTGGGTTGTGCCCCTGTGGTAGAGAATGCGAGTGCAAACATATATGTTTGGCACGGGCAGATGTATCCTTTCCAAAGAAGCGTGCTCACTCACATATATTTAATCTAACTGAAGGGATGTGTCTATTTTGAAATAACGGGGCTGTCGACACTGCCTGGGAGCACCGAAAATAGACGTGTCACCCTGTCTAACATGACAACCAGGTGCTAAGCAGCCATAAATGTCCTCGGATTTGATAAATATTGGAAAGGGTCTATTTGAGCAGTCTAGAAATATTATTGTATGAAAATAGCAACAGAAATCGGTGTCCTTTTGTCAAAGTCAGATCAGTCAAAAATGTAGCTGTACAGTCAAATTTGACCATTGATGAACACTGGTATTGACAACAAAAATCACAAAACTCAAGAAACTTAATCCAAATAAAGGAAAACAGTAAATTACATATTCCTTCCCTGTGTGAAACCAGGCATTCACCCCCTCCTTTTCACACCATCTTCCACCTTCCACCCCTGGAGCCAGCGAGTGTCGCAGGCAAGACAGGGAATTGCAGAATTACACCCTCCCTGAAACATCAGTAGTCTTGTGCTGCCTATTTTCAGGGAGTCACTGCGTGGTCAAGGAACAAATGCAAAGTTTTGCCTTCGCCGGAACTCAGTCGAGGAACAAATGCAAAGTTTTGCCTTCGCCGGAACTCAGTCGAGGAGGTGACAGTGCAGTAAGTATAATCTAATCCAAATATAAATCACATCATCAGAGAGAGAATACCAGGGGAGTATCTGCAGTTACAACCCCTTGCGACGCTGGGTGTGCTCAAACTGCGCCTGCACCCATGGGCCCACTTTCAAGAATTATCACCGAATCCTCCTGACCCTGCTCCCACTGAGCAGGGTCCCCGGACCTATCAGTCTGGTTGGAGCGCCACTGGCTGCCTATGAACAGAAATCTGGAGGGGATGCAAATCACCAACCCTCCACCAGCCCCTCCAACCAAGGTCCCAAAGGGGCTCGTCAGCCCACTCATGACTGAGTTCCCTCAGAACTCTGGCTAGCCAATACGGGTGCTCCATTTGCAATGGCACCCAATTTTTCCTTTTCCGTCCCCTGACATGGTAACTGTAAGTCCAGTCTTTTTTTTTTTTTTTATTCTGTCAAGTAATGCCATTTTCTAATAAACAAAAATGGAACTCAGTCCTAAGCGTAAAGCCACCATGTAAGCAGCTGATTTGTTTCTGTGGGGCTGGCTGGCAACTGTCCAAACTATAGTTAGTCAAAGGATTTCCCATGACAAATAATAAACAGGAAGTGTGTATGGTGTGCGTGATATGTACAGTGGGAGCAGCGCAGGGTCTTTACTCAGTAATCTACAACCACGATGAACAAAATGCAATCGTACCAGACAGATGATGGGAAAGGGTGCGCGTTACATAGGTGACATTGACACACACAGGATGGTCACAAACAGTTGCACGTGCTTTTCAGCCAGCTTGTCAGCTATGCCAATTCACAGAGGAAGCCAAAGGAAGCCATTCGCCATGTATTCATACAAGGCAGCCGATACCAGTTCACCACAGCACTGAGTCATGAAAAAAGTATATGAAGTCTTCGGGTGCTATGATTCTGGCGTCCCATAGACTGAACAGGAGACAGGAAAGGGTGGTGAAAAAGATCAGTAACTCCACGTCCCCTTGCAATTCTCCTTGGCCCCAATAAACTGGGAGGAGAGGGCGGCTGGACAGAGAGAGTTTGAAAAACACACAGAACACATGCAGATTTTCATGCATATGTTGACCATACAAGGAAATAGAGAAGGTGAACTCTCTTTCGCCGCCAGATATTCACAATGAACAAATGAACAGATAGAACAGATAAACAAGTAACAGTTCGGGTCACCGCAGCAGCGCCGCAAAATGTGCATGTGTGGTGAGTGTGGTCAGTGTGTGTGGGTACCGGATAAGTAATGTCTACACCACTAGATGATAACAGAGCAGACAACTGATTAACACAGTGTCACGCTATTCGTACTATGGCAGCCAGCCAGCATATTTGGGTAAATCGGAGTGTCAGGAACAGTCACAGTTGAGTCAGTCGAGTCAATTAAGTCAGTCACTAAGCGTACTTACACCAGAAGGCTAAGCAAGGCACATATCACTTCATACATATGTAAATGAGGCATAGAGCAATCAGGACACCCCCCTGTATGTGCCGAGGTCAACCCCAAGGCACAGACACCAAATGGCAGTGGCCGGGGGAAAGAGACCCAGACCACCAGAGCACCAGAAACACGATCAGAACAACAACAGAACCACGCTTGCGTACCTGGCCCCAGATCCAGCAGGGCCGAGGAACCACGCCAGGCGCCACCAGAAACACGGGGAGCAAACTGCTACAACCCACAATGGGAGCTCACAGGAAACCCATGAAAGGAGAAGGCCCCCCTGCTCAACCAAAATCAGAGGACAAAAACCTCAAATAAACACTTACCTCCAGTACACGAAGTCCGTCAAACCCACTGACCTCTGCTCCAGGCAATCAGTGGCAGCTGTCCAACCCCAGACTGGACTCTCACTGGTAAGACAGGAATCTGCAGTAGTACGCCTTCCCTCGGACCTCAAGCCAACACGAGTAGGCGTCTGGGAGTCACTGCGTGCATGGAACTTTGTGAGGCACACCGTCACACTGGGGTCGGACAGCGACCGGAGCCAAATACTAGGATGCAAGGAGAAAAACAGCAAATCACAAAGGAGCCCAGAGCCACGAAGGGACCCCTAGGTCCAGAACCGGCCGAGAAGGGAATCAGAGGAAGAATCACAACTCAAACCAGAGCATCAGGGACGCAGTCATCAACAGAGTGGTGGCAAAACAGAAAATAAATAATAACAGCCACCAGAAAGAGGCAGATAAAAACACACCAACATCGTCCCAATCCACGACATATCACAGGGACCAGCCAGACAAACAGGGCAGAGCCAAGAGGAAATACCACAAAAACTGAGCTGAGAAAAAGATCAGAGGAACAGAGCAGGAACCAGAAATCAAGAGGAACAAGGCCGCACACGAGCAGGCCGGCCACCGGCATCCAACGGAGCGAAGCAGAGAGATGCACAGAGAAAAATCAGAGTCATCGAACCTCAAAACTCCAGGCTCCAGAGGAAACCCGCGGTCGAGCCGCCCGAGATCAGCGATGTCACCACGAAGTCCGGGGCTGCATTCTCCACCAAGATGTGGAAGCGAGTCTGAAATACAAGGGATAATTAATGATAGGAAAGACAGACACAACCACAGAATTTGTCAGCTCAGAATATGGTACATTTATTAGCCACAACAAATACAATTTAACGTGCAACACAGTGACAGTCAGCATAGAAGCTAGAATGTCCAAAGATTTATTGTGTTTGGTATACTTTATAGACTCAAACCACAGGACCACCCATATGACACATGACAATAGAAGTATTATACGTAGCACAGTCCACCATGATTCCCACAGCCAATGGGCACAGAACTGTAACAAGAAATCTCCTTGTAAGGTCTGATACATCTGATGC
This sequence comes from Lissotriton vulgaris, assembly GCF_964263255.1. Taxonomy (NCBI): domain Eukaryota; kingdom Metazoa; phylum Chordata; class Amphibia; order Caudata; family Salamandridae; genus Lissotriton; species Lissotriton vulgaris. Next base: position 179,677,664 of record NC_141698.1, read on the forward strand.
ATACATACTGTAGCTAACCATGTGATCTGAATGGGCAGTATTGGGGTCAGTCAATCAAAATGCGAGCTGTCATGGCCTGGTATATTTCCATTCAAAACTGCGACATAAGCAAGGCGATGAGTAATATTGCGAAATCTGTTATTTGCTAAAAATTATATTGTGCAACCGGTGTGTCACTTCAAGCGGTGTGTCACTTATCTCGTCTGGGCATAGAGAAATGCAAGGACAGCACTTCTCTGATTGTGAAAGGGTCTGAACTATCCAAGATGGAGATTACAGACAAAGGCTAAGTTAAGAGGGCCTGAAGCTACAATCATTTGGTATCAAAATCCAAGATGGCTTCAGCACCCTCACTCTATCGTCCTCACTCACTCTATTGCCCTCACTCTATCTATTGCACTCTATCTATTGCACTCACTCACTCTACCGCCCTCACTCACTCTATCGCCCTCACTCACTCTATTGCCCTCACTCACTCTATTGCCCTCACTCTATCTATTGCACTCTATCTATCGCACTCACTCACTCTACCACCCTCACTCACTCTACCGCCCTCACTCACTCACTCTACTGCCCTCACTCACTCTACCGCCCTCAATCCCTCTACCACCCTCAATCATTTTACCGCCCTCAATCACTCTACCGCCCTCAATCACTCTACTGCCCTCAATCAATCTACCGCCCTCAATCACTCCACTGCCCTCACTCACTCTACCACCCTCACTCACTCAACTGCCCTCACTCACTCACTCAACTGCCCTCACTCACTCACTCAACTGCCCTCACTCACTCACTCAACCTCCCTCACTCACTATATTGCCCTCACTCTATCTATTGCACTCTATCTATCGCACTCACTCACTCTATCGCCCTCACTCACTCTATCGCCATCACTCTACCGCCCTCACTCACTCTACCGCCCTCACTCACTCTACCGCCCTCACTCACTCTACCGCCCTCACTCACTCTATCACCCTCACTCACTCTATCGCCCTCACTCACTTTATCGCCCTCACTCTATTTATCGCACTCGATCTATCGCACTCACTCTATCTAGCTATCTATTGCACTCACTCTATCTAGCTATCTATTGCACTCACTATCTAGCTATCTATCGCACTCACTCTCTAGCTATCTATCGCACTCACTATCTAGATATCTATCGCACTCACTATATAGCTATCTATCGCACTCACTATATAGCTATCTATCGCACTCACTATCTAGCTATCTATCGCACTCACTATCTAGCTATCTATCGCCCTCTAGCTATCTATCGCCCTCACTCTATCACCCTCACTCTATCGCCCTCACTCTATCGCCCTCACTCTACCGCCCTCACTCTACTGCCCTCACTCTACCGCCCTCACTCTATCGCCCTCAATGTATCGCCGCCACTCACTCTATCGCCCTCACTCACTCTACCGCCCTCAATCACTTCACCGCCCTCAATCCCTCTACCGCCCTCACTCATTCTACCGCCCTCACTCACTCTATCGCCCTCACTCACTTTATCGCCCTCACTCTATCTATCGCACTCTATCTATCGCACTCACTCTATTTAGCTATCTATTGCACTCACTCGATCTAGCTATCTATCGCACTCACTATCTAGCTATCTATCGCACTCACTATCTAGCTATCTATCGCACTCACTATCTAGCTATCTATCGCACTCACTATCTAGCTATCTATCACCCTCACTATATCACCCTCACGCTACCGCCCTCAATCTATCGCCCTCAATCTATCGCCCTCACTCACTCTATCGCCCTCGCTCACTCTATCGCCCTCGCTCACTCTATCGCCCTCGCTCACTCTATCGCCCTCACTCTATCGCACTCACTCTATCTAGCTATCTGTCGCCCTCTAGCTATCTATCTATCGCCCTCACTCTATCGTCCTCACTCTATCGTCCTCACTCACTCACTCAACCTCCGTCACTCACTCTATCACCCTCCCTTACTCTAACGCCCTCCCTTACTCTATCCCCCTCACTCTATCGCCCTCCCTCACTCTATCGCCCTCACTCTACCGCCCTCACTCACTCTATCGCCCTCCCTCACTCTATCGCCCTCACTCACTGTACCGCCCTCAATCACTCTACCGCCCTCAATCACTCTACCGCCCTCAATCACTCTACCGCCCTCAATCACTTCACCGCCCTCAATCACTTCACCGCCCTCACTCATTCTACTGCCCTCACTCACTCTATCGCCCTCACTCACTTTATCGCCCTCACTCTATCTATCGCACTCACTCTATTTAGCTATCTATTGCACTCACTCGATCTAGCTATCTATCGCACTCACTATCTAGCTATCTATCGCACTCACTATCTAGCTATCTATCGCACTCACTATCTAGCTATCTATCGCACTCACTATCTAGCTATCTATCACCCTCACTATATCACCCTCACTCTACCGCCCTCAATCTATCGCCCTCAATCTATCGCCCTCACTCAATCTATCTCCCTCACTCACTCTATCGCCTTCACTTTATCGCCCTCACTCTATCTAGCTTTCTGTCGCCCTCTAGCTATCTATCGCCCTCACTCTATCGCCCTCACTCTATCGCCCTCACTCTATCGCCCTCACTCTATCGCCCTCACTCTATCGCCCTCACTCTATCGTCCTCACTCTATCGTCCTCACTCTATCGTCCTCACTCTATCGTCCTCACTCTATCGCCCTCACTCACTCTATCGCCCTTACTCACTCTATCGCACTCACTCTATCTAGCTTTCTGTCGCCCTCTAGCTATCTATCGCCCTCACTCTATCGCCCTCACTCTATCGTCCTCACTCTATCGTCCTCACTCTATCGTCCTCACTCTATCGCCCTCACTCACTCTATCGCCCTCACTCACTCTATCGCCCTCACTCACTCTATCGCCCTCACTCACTGTACCGCCCTCAATCACTGTACCGTCCTCAATCACTCTACCGCCCTCAATCACTCTACCGCCCTCAATCACTCTACCGCCCTCAATCACTCTACCGCCCTCACTCATTCTACCGCCCTCACTCATTCTACTGCCCTCACTCACTCTATCGCCCTCACTCACTTTATCACCCTCACTCTATCTATCGCACTCTATCTACCGCACTCACTCTATTTAGCTATCTATTGCACTCACTCGATCAAGCTATCTATCGCACTCACTATCTAGCTATCTATCGCACTCACTATCTAGCTATCTATCGCACTCACTATCTAGCTATCTATCGCACTCACTATCTAGCTATCTATCGCACTCACTATCTAGCTATCTATCACCCTCACTATATCACCCTCACTCTACCGCCCTCAATCTATCGCTCTCACTCTATCGCCCTCACTCACTCTATCACCCCCACTCACTCTATCGCCCTCACTCTAGCTTTCTGTCGCCCTCTAGCTATCTATCGTCCTCACTCTATCGCCCTCACTCTATCGCCCTCACTCTATCTAGCTATCTGTCACCCTCTAGCTATCTATTGCCCTCACTCTATCGTCCTCACTCTACCACCCTCACTCACTCAACCGCCCTCACTCACTCTATCGCCCTCACTCACTCTATCGCCGTCACTCTTTCTATTGCACTCAATCTATCGCACTCACTCTATCTAGCTATCTGTCACCCTCTAGCTATCTATCGCCCTCACTCTATCGTCCTCACTCACTCAACCGCCCTCACTCACTCAACCGCCCTCACTCACTCAACCGCCCTCACTCACTCAACCGCCCTCACTCACTCAACCGCCCTCACTCACTCAACCACCCTCACTCACTCTACCGCCCTCACTCACTCTACCGCCCTCACTTACTCTACCGCCCTCACTTACTCTACCGCCCTCACTCACTCTACCGCCCTCACTCACTCAACTCCCCTCACTCACTCAACTCCCCTCACTCACTCAACCCCCCTCACTCACTCAACCCCCCTCAATCACTCACCTGCCCTTACTCACTCAATCACCCTCACTCACTCAACCGCCCTCACTCACTCACTCAACCGCCCTCAGTCACTCAACCACCCTCAGTCACTCACCCAACCACCCTCACTCACTCTATTGCCCTCACTCACTCTATTGCCCTCACTCACTCTATCTATTGCATTCACTCACTCTACCGCCCTCACTCACTCTACCGCCCTCAATCACTCTACCGCCCTCAATCACTCTACCGCCCTCAATCACTCTACCGCCCTCAATCACTCTACCACCCTCAATCACTCTACCGCCCTCAATCACTCTACCGCCCTCAATCACTCTACCGCCCTCACTCAATCTACCGCCCTCACTCACTCTACCACCCTCACTCACTCTACCACCCTCACTCACTCTACCATCCTCAATCACTCTATTGCCCTCACTCACTCTATCGCACTCACTATCTAGCTATCTGTCGCCCTCTAGCTATCTATCGCCCTCACTCTATCGCCCTCAATCTATCGCCCTCACTTTCGCCCTCACTCTACTGCCCTCACTCACTCTACCGCCCTCACTCACTCTACCGCCCTCGCTCACTCGATCACCCTCACTCACTCGATCGCCCTCACTCACTCGATCGCCCTCACTCACTTTATCGCCCTCACTCACTTTATCGCCCTCACTCTATCTATCGCACTCTATCTATCACACTCACTCTATCTAGCTATCTATTGCACTCACTCTATCTAGCTATCTATGGCACTCACTATCTAGCTATCTATCGCACTCACTATCTAGCTATCTATCGCACTCACTATCTAGCTATCTATCGCCCTCACTATCTAGCTATCTATCGCACTCACTATCTAGATATCTATCGCACTCACTATATAGCTATCTATCACACTCACTATCTAGCTATCTATCGCCCTCTAGCTATCTATCGCCCTCACTCCATCGCCCTCACTCTATTGCCCTCAATCTATCGCCGCCACTCACTCTATCACCCTCACTCACTCTATTGCCCTCACTCTATCGCCCTCACTCTATCGCCCTCACTCTATCGCCCTCACTCTATCACCCTCACTCTATCTCCCTCAATCTATCACTGCCACTCACTCTATTGCCCTCACTCACTCTATCGCCCTCGCTCACTCTATCGCCCTCACTCTATCACACTCACTCTATCTAGCTATCTGTCGCCCTCTAGCTATCTATCTATCGCCCTCACTCTATCGTCCTCACTCACTCTATTGCCCTCACTCTATCTATTGCACTCTATCTATTGCACTCACTCACTCTACCGCCCTCACTCACTCTATCGCCCTCACTCACTCTATTGCCCTCACTCACTCTATTGCCCTCACTCTATCTATTGCACTCTATCTATCGCACTCACTCACTCTACCGCCCTCACTCACTCTACCGCCCTCACTCACTCACTCTACTGCCCTCACTCACTCTACCGCCCTCAATCCCTCTACCGCCCTCAATCATTTTACCGCCCTCAATCACTCTACCGCCCTCAATTACTCTACTGCCCTCAATCAATCTACCGCCCTCAATCACTCTACTGCCCTCACTCACTCTACCACCCTCACTCACTCAACTGCCCTCACTCACTCACTCAACTGCCCTCACTCACTCACTCAACTGCCCTCACTCACTCACTCAACTGCCCTCACTCACTCACTCAACCTCCCTCACTCACTATATTGCCCTCACTCTATCTATCGCACTCTATCTATCGCACTCACTCACTCTATCGCCCACACTCTCTATCGCCATCACCCTATCGCCCTCACTCACTCTACCGCCCTCACTCACTCTACCGCCCCCACTCACTCTACCGCCCTCACTCACTCTACCGCCCTCACTCACTCTATCGCCCTCACTCACTTTATCGCCCTCACTCTATTTATCGCACTCTATCTATCGCACTCACTCTATCTAGCTATCTATTGCACTCACTCTATCTAGCTATCTATTGCACTCACTATCTAGCTATCTATCGCACTCACTCTCTAGCTATCTATCGCACTCACTATCTAGATATCTATCGCACTCACTATATGGCTATCTATCGCACTCACTATCTAGCTATCTATCGCACTCACTATCTAGCTATCTATCGCCCTCTAGCTATCTATCGCCCTCACTCTATCGCCCTCACTCTATCGCCCTCACTCTACCGCCCTCACTCTACCGCCCTCACTCTACCGCCCTCACTCTACCACCCTCAATGTATCGCCGCCACTCACTCTATCACCCTCACTCACTCTACCGCCCTCAATCACTTCACCGCCGTCAATCCCGCTACCGCCCTCACTCATTCTACCGCCCTCACTCACTCTATCGCCCTCACTCACTTTATCGCCCTCACTCTATCACCCTCACTATCGCTCTCACTCTACTGCCCTCACTCACTCTACCGCCCTCAATCACTTCACCGCCCTCAATCCCTCTACCGCCCTCACTCACTCTACCGCCCTCACTCACTCTATCACCCTCACTCACTCTATCACCCTCACTCACTCTATCACCCTCACTCTATTGTTGGTTAGAGCAGGCAGACCCTGAAGTAGAGGTCAGACCCGGGACCAGGGTTCAATTCCCGACGCGGCAGGGTCTTGAGCTCAAATGTCCATGGACTCGTTAATTCTCGCTTCGGTGCCGGACCTAATCATGGGTTCACACTCTGCAACTCTGGGCATTAAGCTTGCTTAATCTCCACAACGGCCCCCCCGCGGCAGGATGCCTGGCTTTCACCTTGGGGATGCCCTGTAGGGGCTATCTCACAGGGAAAAGCCAGGACGGGTTCCCAAGGCAAGCGCGGAGATACCCCTTCGGGGGTCGATTCAGGCGCTATAGAAGAAACATAATAATAATAATAATAACTCTATCTATCGCACTCTATCTATCGCACTCACTCTATTTAGCTATCTATTGCACTCACTCGATCTAGCTATCTATCGCACTCACTATCTAGCTATCTATCGCACTCACTATCTAGCTATCTAGCGCACTCACTATCTAGCTATCTATCGCACTCACTATCTAGCTATCTATCACCCTCACTATATCACCCTCACGCTACCGCCCTCAATCTATCGCCCTCAATCTATCGCCCTCAATCTATCGCCCTCACTCACTCTATCGCCCTCGCTCACTCTATCGCCCTCGCTCACTCTATCGCCCTCACTCTATCGCACTCACTCTATCTAGCTATCTGACGCCCTCTAGCTATCTATCTATCGCCCTCACTCTATCGTCCTCACTCTATCGTCCTCACTCACTCACTCAACCTCCGTCACTCACTCTATCACCCTCCCTTACTCTAACGCCCTCCCTTACTCTATCGCCCTCACTCTATCGCCCTCCCTCACTCTATCGCCCTCACTCTACCGCCCTCACTCACTCTATCGCCCTCACTCACTCTATCGCCCTCCCTCACTCTATCGCCCTCACTCACTGTACCGCCCTCAATCACTCTACCGCCCTCAATCACTCTACCGCCCTCAATCACTCTACCGCCCTCAATCACTTCACCGCCCTCAATCACTCCACCGCCCTCACTCATTCTACTGCCCTCACTCACTTTATCGCCCTCACTCTATCTATCGCACTCTATCTATCGCACTCACTCTATTTAGCTATCTATTGCACTCACTCGATCTAGCTATCCATCGCACTCACTATCTAGCTATCCATCGCACTCACAATCTAGCTATCTATCGCACTCACTATCTAGCTATCTATCACCCTCACTATATCACCCTCACTCTACCGCCCTCAATCTATCGCCCTCAATCTATCGCCCTCAATCTATCGCCCTCACTCAATCTATCGCCCTCACTCACTCTATCGCCTTCACTCACTCTATCGCCCCCACTCACTCTATCGCCCCCACTCACTCTATCGCTCTCACTCTATCGCCCTCACTCTATCTAGCTTTCTGTCGCCCTCTAGCTATCTATCGCCCTTACTCTATCGCCCTCACTCTATCGTCCTCACTCTATCGTCCTCACTCTATCGCCCTCACTCACTCTATCGCCCTCACTCACTCTATCGCCCTCACTCACTGTACCGCCCTCAATCACTGTACCGCCCTCAATCACTGTACCGCCCTCAATCACTCTACCGCCCTCAATCACTCTACCGCCCTCAATCACTCTACCGCTCTCACTCATTCTACCGCCCTCACTCACTCTATCGCCCTCACTCACTTTATCACCCTCACTCTATCTATCGCACTCTATCTATCGCACTCACTCTATTTAGCTATCTATTGCACTCACTCGATCTAGCTATCTATCGCACTCACTATCTAGCTATCTATCGCACTCACTATCTAGCTATCTATCGCACTCACTATCTAGCTATCTATCGCACTCACTATCTAGCTATCTATCGCACTCACTATCTAGCTATCTATCACCCTCACTATATCACCCTCACTCTACCGCCCTCAATCTATCGCTCTCACTCAACCCCCTCAGTCACTCAACCCCCCTCACTCACTCAACTGCCCTCACTCACTCAACCGCCCTCACTCACTCAACCGCCCTCACTCACTCAACTGCCCTCACTCACTCTATCGCCCTCACTCACTCTACCGCCCTCAATCACTCTACCGCCCTCAATCACTCTACCGCCCTCACTCATTCTACCGCCCTCACTCACTCTATCGCCCTCACTCACTCTATCGCCCTCACTCACTCTATTGCCCTCACTCTATCTATTGCACTCAATCTATCACACTCACTCACTCTACCGCCCTCACTCACTCTACCGCCCTCACTCACTCTACCGCCCTCACTCACTCTACCGCCCTCACTCACTCTACCGCCCTCACTCACTCTACCGCCCTCACTCACTCTACCGCCCTCACTCACGCTATCGCCCTCACTCACGCTATCGCCCTCACTCTATCGCCTTCACTCTAGCTTTCTGTCGCCCTCTAGCTATCTATCGTCCTCACTCTATTGCCCTCACTCTATCGCCCTCACTCTATCTAGCTATCTGTCACCCTCTAGCTATCTATTGCCCTCACTCTATCGTCCTCACTCTACCACCCTCACTCACTCAACCGCCCTCACTCACTCTATCGCCGTCACTCTTTCTATTGCACTCAATCTATCGCACTCACTCTATCTAGCTATCTGTCACCCTCTAGCTATCTATCGCCCTCACTCTATCGTCCTCACTCACTCAACCGCCCTCACTCACTTAACTGCCCTCACTCACTCAACCGCCCTCACTCACTCAACCTTCCTCACTCACTCAACTGCCCTCACTCACTCTACCGCCCTCACTCACTCTACCGCCCTCACTTACTCTACCGCCTTCACTCACTCAACTCCCCTCACTCACTCAACCCCCCTCACTCACTCAACCCCCCTCAATCACTCAACTGCCCTTACTCACTCAATCACCCTCACTCACTCAACCACCCTCACTCACTCACTCAACCGCCCTCAGTCACTCAACCACCCTCAGTCACTCAACCACCCTCAGTCACTCACTCAACCACCCTCACTCACTCTATTGCCCTCACTCACTCTATTGCCCTCACTCACTCTATCTATTGCATTCACTCACTCTACCGCCCTCATTCACTCTACCGTCCTCAATCACTCTACCACCCTCAATCACTCTACCACCCTCAATCACTCTACCGCCCTCAATCACTCTACCGCACTCACTCACTCTATCGTCCTCACTCACTCTATCTAGCTATCTATCGCACTCACTCTATCTAGCTATCTATCGCACTCACTATCTAGCTATCTATCGCACTCACTATCTAGCTATCTATCGCACTCACTCTATCTAGCTATCTATCGCACTCACTATCTAGCTATCTATCGCACTCACTATCTAACTATCTATCGCACTCACTATCTAGCTATCTATCGCACTCACTCTCTAGCTATCTATCGCACTCACTATCTAGCTATCTATCGCCCTCTAGCTATCTATCGCCCTCACTCAACCGCCCTCAATCTATCGCCCTCACTCACTCTATCGCCCTCACTCTATCGCCCTCACTCTATCGCCCTCACTCTATCGCCCTCACTCTATCGCCCTCACTCTATCGCCCTCACTCTATGGCACTCCATCTATCGCACTCACTCTATCGCACTCACTCTATCGCACTCACTCTATCTAGCTATCTATCGCCCTCACTCTATCGCCCTCAGTCTATCGCCCTCAGTCTATCGCCCTCACTGTATCGCCCTCTCTTTATCGCCCTCACTCTATCCCCCTCACTCTATCGCACTCACTCACTCTACCGCCCTCAATCACTCTACCGCCCTCAATCACTCTACCGCCCTCAATCACTCTACCGCCCTCAATCACTCTACCGCCCTCAATCACTCTACTGCCCTCAATCACTCTACTGCCCTCACTTATTCTACCGCCCTCACTCACTCTACCGCCCTCACTCACTCTACCGCCCTCACTCAACCCCCTCAGTCACTCAACCCCCCTCACTCACTCAACTGCCCTCACTCACTCAACCCCCCTCACTCACTCAACTGCCCTCACTCACTCAACTGCCCTCACTCACTCTATCGCCCTCACTCATTCTACAGCCCTCACTCACTCTATCGCCCTCACTCACTCTATTGCCCTCACTCTATCTATTGCACTCAATCTATCACACTCACTCACTCTACCGCCCTCACTCACTCTACCCCCCTCACTCACTCTACCGCCCTCAATCACTCTATTGCCCTCACTCACTCTATTGCCCTCACTCACTCTATCTATTGCATTCACTCACTCTACCGCCCTCACTCACTCTACCACCCTCACTCACTCTACTGCCCTCAATCACTCTACCGCCCTCAATCACTCTACCACCCTCAATCACTCTACTGCCCTCAATCACTCTACCGCCCTCAATCACTCAACCGCCCTCACTCACTCTATTGCCCTCACTCACTCTATTGCCCACACTCACTCTGTCTATTGCATTCACTCACTCTACCGCCCTCACTCACTCTACCGCCCTCACTCACTCTATCGCCCTCACTCACTCGACTGCCCTCAATCACTCTACCGCCCTCAATCACTCTACCACCCTCAATCACTCTATTGCCCTCACTCACTCTATTGCCCTCACTCACTCTATCTATTGCATTCACTCACTCTACCACCCTCACTCACTCTACCACCCTCACTCACTCTACCACCCTCACTCAACCCCCCTCGCTCACTCAACCCCCCTCACTCACTCAACTGCCCTCACTCACTCAACCCCCCTCACTCACTCAACTGCCCTCACTCACTCACTCAACTGCCCTCACTCACTCACTCAACCACCCTCACTCACTCAACCCCCCTCACTCACTCAACTGCCCTCACTCACTAAACCCCCCTCACTCACTCAACTGCCCTCACTCACTCACTCAACCACCCTCACTCACTCACTCAACCACCCTCACTCACGATATTGCTCTCACTCTATCTATTGCACTCACTCACTCTATTGCCCTCACTCGCTCTATCGCCATCACTCTATCGCCCTCACTCACTCTACCGCCCTCACTCACTCTACCGCCCTCACTCACTCTACCGCCCTCACTCACTTTATCGCCCTCACTCTATCTATCGCACTCTATCCATCGCACTCACTCTATCTAGCTATCTATTGCACTCACTCTATCTAGCTATCTATTGCACTCACTATCTAACTATCTATAGCACTCGCTATCTATCGCCTTCACTATCTAGCTATCTATCGCACTCACTATCTAGCTATCTATCGCACTCACTATCTAGCTATCTATCGCACTCACTATATAGCTTTCTATCGCACTCACTATCTAGCTATCTATCGCACTCACTATCTAGCTATCTATCGCCCTCTAGCTATCTATCGCCCTCACTCTATCGCCCTCACTCTATCGCCCTCACTCTATCGCCCTCACTCTATCGCCCTCACTCTATCGCCCTCACTCTATTGCCCTCACTCTATCGCCCTCACTCTACCGCGCTTAATCTACCGCCCTCAATCTACCGCCCTCAATCTATCGCCCTCAATCTATCGCCGCCACTCACTCTATTGCCCTCACTCACTCTATTGCCCTCACTCACTCGATCGCCCTCGCTCACTCTATCGCCCTCACTCTATCGCACTCACTCTATCTAGCTATCTGTCACCCTCTAGCTATCTATCACCCTCACTCTATCGTCCTTACTCTATCGTCCTCACTTTATCGTCCTCACTCACTCAACTGCCGTCACTCACTCAACCGCCCTCACTCACTCTATCGCCCTCCCTCACTCTATTGCCCTCACTCACTCTATCGCCCTCACTCACTGTACCGCCCTCAATCACTCTACCGCCCTCAATCACTCTACTGCCCTCAATCACTCTACCGCCCTCACTCATTCTACCGCCCTCACTCTATCTATCGCACTCTATCTATCGCACTCACTCTATTTAGCTATCTATTGCACTCACTCGATCTAGCTATCTATCGCACTCACTATCTAGCTATCTATCACACTCACTATCTAGCTATCTATCGCACTCACTATCTAGCTATATATCGCACTCACTATCTAGCTATCTATCGCACTCACTATCTAGCTATCTATCGTACTCACTATCTAGCTATCTATCACCCTCACTATATCGCCCTCACTCTACCGCCCTCAATCTATCGCCCTCAATCTATCACCCTCAATCTATCGCCCTCACTCACTCTATCTCCCTCACTCACTCTATCGCCTTCACTCACTCTATCGCCCCCACTCACTCTATCGCCCCCACTCACTCTATCGCCCCCACTCACTCTATCGCCCTCACTCTATCGCCCTCACTCTATCTAGCTTTCTGTCGCCCTCTAGCTATCTATCGCCCTCACTCTATCGTCCTCACTCTACCGCCCTCACTCACTCTATCACCCTCACTCACTCTATCACCCTCACTCACTCTATCGCCCTCATTCTATCACCCTCACTCTAGCTTTCTGTCGCCCTCTAGCCCCTTTATTGTCCTCACTCTATCGTCCTCACTCTACGGCCCTCACTCACTCAACTGCCCTCACTAACTCAACCGCCCTCACTCACTCTATCGCTCTTACTTTATCACCCTCACTCTATCGCCCTCACTCTATCGCCCTCACTCTATTGCCCTCACTCTATCGCCCTCACTCTATCGCCCTCACTCTATCGCCCTCACTCTATCTAGCTATCTGTCACCCTATAGCTATCTATCGCCCTCACTCTATCGCCCTCACTCTATCGCCCTCACTCTACCAGCTTCAATCTATCGCCCTCACTCTATCGCCCTCACTCTATCGCCCTCACTCTATCGCCCTCACTCTATCGCCCTCACTCTATCGCCCTCACTCTATCGTCCTCACTCTACCGCCCTCACTCTACCGCCCTCACTCACTCAACTGTCCTCACTCACTCTATTGCCCTCACTCACTCTATTGCCCTCACTCACTCTATCGCCTGCCCTCACTCTATTAACCTCACTCTATCTAGCTATCTGTCGCCCTATAGCTATCTGTCACCCTCTAGCTATCTATCGCCCTCACTCTATCGTCCTCACTCTACTGCCCTCACTCACTCTATTGCCCTCACTCACTCTATCGCCCGTCCTCACTCTATTGCCCTCACTCTATCTAGCTATCTGTCGCCCTCCAGCTATCTGTCGCCCTCTAGCTATCTATCGCCCTCACTCTATCGCCCTCACTCTATCGCCCTCACTCACTCTATCGCCCTCACTCACTCTATCGCCCTCACTCACTCTATCGCCCTCACTCACTCTACCACCCTCAATCACTCTACCACCCTCAATCACTCTACCGCCCTCAATCACTCTACCGCCCTTACTCACTCTACCGCCCTTACTCACTCTATCGTCCTCACTCACTCTATCTAGCTATCTATCGCACTCACTCTATCTAGCTATCTATCGCACTCACTCTATCTAGCTATCTATCGCACTCACTATCTAGCTATCTATCGCACTCACTATCTAACTATCGCACTCACTATCTAGCTATCTATCGCACTCACTATCTAGCTATCTATCGCACTCACTATCTAGCTATCTATCGCACTCACTATCTAGCTATCTATCGCCCTCTAGCTATCTATCGCCCTCACTCTATCGCCCTCACTCTATCGCCCTCACTCAACCGCCCTCAATCTATCGCCCTCACTCACTCTATCATCCTCACTCTATCGCACTCACTCTATCTAGTTATCTATCGCCCTCACTCTATCGCCATCAGTCTATCGCCCTCACTCTGTCGCCCTCTCTTTATCGCCCTCACTCTATCACACTCACTCTATCACACTAACTCACTCAACCCCCCTCACTCACTCAACCGCCCTCACTCACTCTATTGCCCTCACTCACTCTATCGCCCGACCTCACTCTATTGCCCTCACTCAATCTAGCTATCTGTCGCCCTCTAGCTATCTATCGCCCTCACTCTATCGCCCTCACTCTATCGCCCTCACTCTATCGCCCTCACTCTATCGCCCTCACTCCATCACCCTCACTCCATCGCCCTCACTCTATCGCCCTCACTCTATCGCACTCACTCTATCGCACTCACTCTATCGCACTCACTCTATCGCACTCACTCTATCGCACTCACTCTATCGCACTCACTCTATCGCACTCACTATATCGCACTCACTCTATCGCACTCACTCTATCGCACTCACTCACTCTATCGCCCTCACTCTATCGCCCTCACTCACTCTATCGCCCTCACTCACTCTATCGCCCTCACTCACTCTACCGCCCTCAATCACTCTACCGCCCTCAATCACTCTACCGCCCTCAATCACTCTACCGCCCTCAATCACTCTACTGCCCTCAATCACTCTACCACCCTCAATCACTCTAACGCCCTCAATCACTCTAACGCCCTCAATCACTCTACTGCCCTCACTCAATCTACCGCCCTCACTCACTCTACCACCCTCACTCACTCTACCGTCCTCAATCACTCTATTGCCCTTACTCACTCTATCGCACTCACTATCTAGCTATCTGTCGCCCTCTAGCTATCTATTGCCCTCACTCTATCGCCCTCACTCTATCGCCCTCACTCACTCTATCACCCTCACTCACTCTATCGCCCTCACTCACTCTATCGCCCTCACTCACTCTATCGCGCTCACTCACTCTATCGCCCTCACTCTATCGCCCTCACTCTATCGCCCTCACTCTATCGCCCTCACTCTATCTAGCTATCTGTCACCCTCTAGCTATCTATCGCCCTCACTCTATCTTCCTCACTCTACCGCCCTCACTCACTCTACCGCCCTCACTCACTCTACCGCCCTCAATAACTCTACCGGCCTCAATCACTCTACCGCCATCAATCACTCTACCGCCCTCAATGACTCTATCGCCCTATATCACTCTATTGCCCTCACTCACTCTACCGCCCTCACTCACTCTACCGCCCTCACTCACTACCACCCTCACTCACTCTACCGCCCTCACTCACTCTACCACCCTCACTCACTCTACCGCCCTCACTCAACCCCCCTCCCTCACTCAACCCCCCTCACTCACTCAACCCCCCTCACTCACTCAACCCCCCTTACTCACTCAACTGCCCTCACTCACTCAACTGCCCTCACTCACTCAACTGCCCTCACTCACTCAACCGCCCTCGCAACTGCCCTCACTCAACCGCCCTCACTCAACTGCCCTCACTCACTCAACCACCCTCACTCACTCAACCGCCCTCACTCACTCAACTGCCCTCACTCACTCAACTGCCCTCACTCACTCACTCAACTGCCCTCACTCAACCACCCTCACTAACTCACTCACTATATTGCCCTCACTCTATCTATCGCCCTCACTCACTCTATCGCCATCACTCTATCGCCCTCACTCACTCTACCGCCCTCACTCACTATACCGCCCTCACTCACTCTATCGCCCTCACTCACTTTATTGCCCTCACTCTATCGCACTCTATCGATCGCACTCACTCTATCTAGCCATCTATTGCACTCACTCTATCTAGCTATCTATCGCACTCACTCTATCAAGCTATCTATCGCACTCACTCTATCTAGCTATCTATCGCCCTCACTATCTAGCTATCTATCACACTCACTATCTAGCTATCTATCGCACTCACTATCTAGCTATCTATCGCACTCACTATCTAGCTACCTATCTCACTCACTATCTAGCTATCTATCGCCCTCTAGCTATCTATCGCCCTCACTCTATCATCCTCACTCTACCGCCCTCACTCACTCAACCGCCCGCCCTCACTCTATTGCCCTCACTCTATCAAGCTATCTGTCGCCCTCTAGCTATCTATCGCCCTCACTCTATCGCCCTCACTCTATCGCCCTCACTCTATCGCCCTCACTCTATCGCCCTCACTCTATCGCCCTCACTCTATCGCCCTCACTCTATCGCCCTCACTCTATCGCCCTCACTCCATCGCCCTCACTCCATCGCCCTCACTCCATCGCCCTCACTCCATCGCCCTCACTCCATCGCCCTCTCTCCATTGCCCTCACTCCATCGCCCTCACTCCATCGCCCTCACTCCATCGCCCTCACTCCATCGCCCTCACTCCATCGCCCTCACTCCATCGCCCTCACTCTATCGCCCTCACTCTACCGCCCTCAATCTATTGCCCTCAATCTATCGCCACCACTCATTCTATCACCCTCACTCACTCTATTGCCCTCACTCACTCTATTGCCCTCACTCACTCTATCGCCCTCGCTCACTCTATCGCCCTCGCTCACTCTATCGCACTCACTCTATCTAGCTATCTGTCGCCCTCTAGCTATCTATTGCCCTCACTCTATCGTCCTCACTCTATCGTCCTCACTCTATCGTCCTCACTCACTCACTCAACTGCCGTCACTCACTCAACCGCCCTCACTCACTCTATCGCCCTCCCTCACTCTATCGCCCTCACTCTACCGCCCTCGCTCACTCTATCACCCCCACTCACTTTATCGCCCTCACTCACTCTACCGCCCTCAATCACTCTACCCCCCTCAATCACTCTACCGCCCTCAATCACTCTACCGCCCTCAATCACTCTACCGCCCTCACTCATTCTACCGCCCTCACTCATTCTACCGCCCTCACTCACTCTATCGCCCTCACTCACTCTATTGCCCTCACTCTATCTATTGCACTCTATCTATCGCACTCACTCACTCTATCGCCCTCACTCACTCTATTGTCCTCACTCTATCTATTGCACTCTATCTATCGCACTCACTCACTCTACCGCCCTCACTCACTCTACCGCCCTCACTCACTCTACCGCCCTCACTCACTCTACCGCCCTCACTCACTCTACCGCCCTCACTCACTCTACCGCCCTCACTCACTCTACTGCCCTCACTCACTCTACCCCCCTCACTCACTCTACCACCCTCAATCACTCTACCACCCTCAATCACTCTACCACCCTCAATCACTCTACCGCCCTCAATAACTCTACCGCCCTCTATCATTTTACCGCCCTCAATCACTCTACCTCCCTCAATCACTCTACTGCCCTCAATCACACTACCGCCCTCACTCACTCTACCGCCCTCACTCACTCTACCGCCCTCACTCACTCTACCAACCTCAATCACTCTACTGCCCTCAATCACTCTACGGCCCTCAATCACTCTACGGCCCTTAATCACTCTACGGCCCTCAATCACTCTACTGCCCTCAATCACTCTACGGCCCTCAATCACTCTACTGCCCTCAATCACTCTACTGCCCTCAATCACTCTACCGCACTCACTCATTCTACCGCCCTCACTCATTCTACCGCCCTCACTCACTCTACCGCCCTCACTCACTCTACTGCCCTCACTCAACCCCCTCACTCACTCAACCCCCCTCACTCAACTGCCCTCACTCACTCAACTGCCCTCACTCACTCACTCAACTGCCCTCACTCACTCACTCAACCGCCCTCACTCACTCAACCTCCCTCACTCACTATATTGCCCTCACTCTATCTATCGCACTCTATCTATCGCACTCACTCACTCTACCGCCCTCACTCACTCTACCACCCTCACTCACTCTACCGCCCTCACTCAACCCCCTCACTCACTCAACCCCCCTCACTCAACTGCCCTCACTCACTCAACCCCCCTCACTCACTCAACTGCCCCCACTCACTCACTCAACTGCCCTCACTCACTCACTCAACCGCCCTCACTCACTCACTCAACCTCCCTCTATCACTATATTGCCCTCACTCTATTTATTGCACTCTATCTATCGCCCTCACTCACTCTATCGCCATCACTCTATCACCCTCACTCACTCTACCGCCCTCACTCACTCTACTGCCTTCACTCACTCTACTGCCTTCACTCACTCTACCGCCCTCACTCACTCTATCTCCCTCCCTCACTCTATCGCCCTCACTCTATCTATCGCACTCTATCTATTGCACTCACTCTATCTAGCTATCTATCGCACTCACTCTATCTAGCTATCTATCGCACTCACTATCTAGCTATCTATCGCCCTCACTATCTAGCTATCTATCGCACTCACTATCTAGCTATCTATCGCACTCACTATCTAGCTATCTATCGCCCTCTAGCTATCTATCGCCCTCACTCTATCGCCCTCACTCTATCGCCACCACTCACTCTATCGCCCTCACTCACTCTATTGCCCTCACTCACTCTATCGCCCTCGCTCACTCTATCGCCCTCACTCTATCGCACTCACTCTATCGCACTCACTCTATCGCACTCACTCTATCTAGCTATCTGTTGCCCTCTAGTTATCTATCGCCCTCACTCTATCGTCCTCACTCTATCGTCCTCACTCTATCGTCCTCACTCTATCGTCCTCACTCACTCACTCAACCGCCGTCACTCACTCAACCGCCGTCACTCACTCAACCGCCCTCACTCACTCTATCGCCCTCCCTTACTCTATCGCCCTCACTCTATTGCCCTCCCTCACTCTATCGCCCTCACTCTACCGCCCTCACTCACTCTATTGCCCTCACTCACTCTAATGCCCTCACTCACTCTAATGCCCTCACTCACTCTATCGCCCTCACTCACTCTACCGCCCTCAATCACTCTACCGCCCTCAATCAATCTACCGCCCTCACTCATTCTACCGCCCTCACTCACTCTATTGCCCTCACTCTATCTATTGCACTCTACCGCCCTCACTCACTCTACCGCCCTCACTCACTCACTCTACCGCCCTCACTCACTCTACCGCCCTCAATCACTCTACCGCCCTCAATCACTCTACCGCCCTCAATCACTCTACCGCCCTCAATCACTCTACCGCCCTCAATCACTTTACCGCCCTCAATCACTTTACCGCCCTCAATCACTCTACCGCCCTCAATCACTCTACCGCCCTCCATCACTCTACCGCCCTCAATCACTCTACTGCCCTCACTCACTCTACCGCCCTCACTCACTCTACCAACCTCACTCACTCTACTGCCCTCAATCACTCTACCGCCCTCAATCACTCTACCGCCCTCAGTCACTCTACGGCCCTCAATCACTCTACTGCCCTCACTCATTCTACCGCCCTCACTCACTCTACCGCCCTCACTCACTCTACCGCCCTCACTCACTCTACCGCCCTCACTCAACCCCCCTCACTCACTCAACCCCCCTCACTCACTCAACTGCCCTCACTCACTCAACTGCCCTCACTCACTCAACCCCCCTCACTAACTCAACTGCCCTCACTCACTCACTCAACTGCCCTCACTCACTCAACTGCCCTCACTCACTCACTCAACTGCCCTCACTCACTCACTCAACTGCCCTCACTCACTATATTGCCCTCACTCTATCTATCACACTCTATCGCACTCACTCACTGTACCACCCTCATTCACTCTACTGCCCTCAATCACTCTACCGCCCTCAATCACTCTACCGCCATCACTCATTCTACCGCCCTCACTCACTCTATCGCCCTCACTCACTTTATCACCCTCACTCTATCTATCGCACTCTATCTATCGCACTCACTCTATATAGCTATCTATTGCACTCACTATCTAGCTATCTATTGCACTCACTATCTAGCTATCTATCGCACTCACTATCTAGCTATCTATCGCACTCACTATCTAGCTATCTATCGCACTCACTATCTAGCTATGCACTCACTATCTAGCTATCTATCGCACTCACTATCTAGCTATCTATCGCACTCACTATCTAGCTATCTATCGCACTCACTATCTAGCTATCTATCGCCCTCTAGCTATCTATCGCCCTCACTCTATCGCCCTCACTCTATCGCCCTCACTCTATCGCCCTCACTCTATCGCCGCCACTCACTCTATTGCCCTCACTCACTCTATCGCACTCACTCTATCTAGCTATCTGTCGCCCTCTAGCTATCTATCGCCCTCACTCTATCGTCCTCACTCTATCGTCCTCACTCTATCGTCCTCACTCACTCACTCAACCGCCGTCACTCACTCAACCGCCCTCACTCACTCTATCGCCCTCCCTTACTCTATCGCCGTCACTCTACCGCCCTCACTCACTCTATCGCCCTCGCTCACTCTATCGCCCTCACTCACTGTACCACCCTCAATCACTCTACCGCCCTCAATCACTCTACCGCCCTCAATCACTCTACCGCCATCACTCATTCTACTGCCCTCACTCACTTTATCACCCTCACTCTATCTATCGCACTCTATCTATTGCACTCAATCTATTTAGCTATCTATTGCACTCACTCGATCTAGCTATCTATCGCACTCACTATCTAGCTATCTATCGCACTCACTATCTAGCTATCTATCGCACTCACTATCTAGCTATCTATCGCACTCACTATCTAGCTATCTATCGCACTCACTATCTAGCTATCTATCGCCCTCACTCTACCGCCCTCAATCTATCGCCCTCAATCTATTGCCCTCACTCACTCTATCGCCCTCACTCACTCTATTGCCTTCACTCACTCTATCGCCCCCACTCACTCTATCGCCCTCACTCTATCGCCCTCACTCTATCTAGCTTTCTGTCGCCCTCTAGCTATCTATCGCCCTCACTCTATCGTCCTCACTCTATCGTCCTCACTCTACTGCCCTCACTCACTCTATCACCCTCACTCACTCTATCGCCCTCCCTCACTCTATCGCTCTTACTCTATCGCTCTTACTCTATCGCCCTCACTCTATCGCCCTCACTCTATCGCCCTCACTCTATCGCCCTCACTCTATCGCCCTCACTCTATCTAGCTATCTGTCACCCTATAGCTATCTATCGCCCTCACTCTATCGCCCTCACTCTACCGCCCTCAATCTATCGCCCTCAATCTATCGCCCTCAATCTATCGCCCTCAATCTATCGCCATCACTCACTCTATCGCCCTCACTCTATCGCCGTCACTCTATCCAGCTATCTGTCGCCCTCTAGCTATCTATCGCCCTCACTCTATCGCCCTCACTCTATCGCCCTCACTCTATCGCCCTCACTCTATCGCCCTCACTCTATTGCCCTCACTCTATCGCACTCACTCTATCTAGCTATCTATCGCCCTCACTCTATCGCCCTCAATCTATCGCCCTAACTCTATCGCCTCACTCTATCGCCCTCACTCTATCCCCCTCACTCTATTGCACTCGCTCACTCTATCGCCCTCACTCTACTGCCCTCAATCACTCTACCGCCCTCAATCACTCTACCGCCCTCAATCACTCTACCGCCCTCAATCACTCTACCGCCCTCAATCACTCTACCGCCCTCGATCACTCTACCACCCTCAATCACTCTACCGCCCTCAATCACTCTACCGCCCTCAATCACTCTACCGCCCTCACTCAATCTACCGCCCTCACTCAATCTACCGCCCTCACTCAATCTACCGCCCTCACTCAATCTACCGCCCTCATTCACTCTACCACCCTCACTCACTCTACCGTCCTCAATCACTCTATTGCCCTCACTCACTCTATTGCCCTCACTATCTAGCTATCTGTCGCCCTCTAGCTATCTATCGCCCTCACTCTATTGCCCTCACTCTATCGCCCTCACTCTATCGCCCTCACTCTATCTAGCTATCTGTCACCCTCTAGCTATCTATTGCCCTCACTCTATTGTCCTCACTCTACCACCCTCACTCACTCAACCGCCCTCACTCACTCTATCGCCCTCACTCACTCTATCGCCCTCACTCACTCTATCACCCTCACTCTATCACCCTCACTCTATCACCCTCACTCTATCGCCCTAACTCTATCGCCTCACTCTATCGCCCTCACTCTATCCCCCTCACTCTATTGCACTCGCTCACTCTATCGCCCTCACTCTACTGCCCTCAATCACTCTACCGCCCTCAATCACTCTACCGCCCTCAATCACTCTACCACCCTCAATCACTCTATCGCCCTCACTCACTCTATCGCCCTCACTCACTCTATCGCCCTCACTCTATCTAGCTATCTATCACCCTCACTTTATCGCCCTCACTCTATCACCCTCACTCACTCTACCGCCCTCAATCACTCTACCGCCCTCAATCACTCTACCGCCCTCAATCACTCTACCGCCCTCAATCACTCTACCGCCCTCAATCACTCTACCGCCCTCAATCACTCTACCACCCTCAATCACTCTATCGCCCTCACTCACTCTATCACCCTCACTCACTCTATCGCCCTCACTCTATCTAGCTATCTATCACCCTCACTTTATCGCCCTCACTCTATCACCCTCACTCACTCTACCGCCCTCACTCACTCTACCGCCCTCACTCACTATATCGCCCTCACTCACTCTATTGCCTTCACTCACTCTATCGCCCCCACTCACTCTATCGCCCTCACTCTATCGCCCTCACTCTATCTAGCTTTCTGTCGCCCTCTAGCTATCTATCGCCCTCACTCTATCGTCCTCACTCTATCGTCCTCACTCTACTGCCCTCACTCACTCTATCACCCTCACTCACTCTATCGCCCTCCCTCACTCTATCGCTCTTACTCTATCGCTCTTACTCTATCGCCCTCACTCTAGGCCCTCACTCTACGCCCTCACTCTATCGCCCTCACTCTATCGCCCTCACTCTATCGCCCTCACTCTATCTAGCTATCTGTCATCCTATAGCTATCTATCGCCTTCACTCTATCGCCCTCACTCTACCGCCCTCAATCTATCGCCCTCAATCTATCACCCTCAATCTATCGCCCTCAATCTATCGCCATCACTCACTCTATCGCCCTCACTCTATCGCCGTCACTCTATCCAGCTATCTGTCGCCCTCTAGCTATCTATCGCCCTCACTCTATCGCCCTCACTCTATTGCCCTCACTCTATTGCCCTCACTCTATTGCCCTCACTCTATCGCACTCACTCTATCTAGCTATCTATCGCCCTCACTCTATCGCCCTCAATCTATCGCCCTAACTCTATCGCCTCACTCTATCGCCCTCACTCTATCCCCCTCACTCTATCCCCCTCACTCTATTGCACTCGCTCACTCTATCGCCCTCACTCTACTGCCCTCAATCACTCTACCGCCCTCAATCACTCTACCGCCCTCAATCACTCTACCGCCCTCAATCACTCTACCGCCCTCAATCACTCTACCGCCCTCAATCACTCTACCGCCCTCAATCACTCTACCGCCCTCAATCACTCTACCGCCCTCACTCAATCTACCGCCCTCACTCAATCTACCGCCCTTACTCAATCTACCGCCCTCACTCAATCTACCGCCCTCATTCACTCTACCACCCTCACTCACTCTACCGTCCTCAATCACTCTATTGCCCTCACTCACTCTATTGCCCTCACTATCTAGCTATCTGTCGCCCTCTAGCTATCTATCGCCCTCACTCTATTGCCCTCACTCTATCGCCCTCACTCTATCGCCCTCACTCTACTGCCCTCAATCACTCTACCGCCCTCAATCACTCTACCGCCCTCAATCACTCTACCGCCCTCAATCACTCTACCGCCCTCAATCACTCTACCGCCCTCAATCACTCTACCGCCCTCAATCACTCTACCGCCCTCAATCACTCTACCGCCCTCAATCACTCTACCGCCCTCAATCACTCTACCGCCCTCACTCAATCTACTGCCCTCACTCAATCTACCGCCCTCACTCAATCTACCGCCCTCACTCAATCTACCGCCCTCATTCACTCAACCCCCCTCACTCACTCAACCCCCCTCACTCACTCAACTGCCCTCACTCACTCAACTGCCCTCACTCAACTGCCCTCACTCAACTGCCCTCACTCAACCGCCCTCACTCAACTGCCCTCACTCAACCGCCCTCACTCAACTGCCCTCACTTACTCTATCGCCCTCACTCTGTCTATTGTACTCTATCGCCCTCACTCACTCTATCGCACTCACTCACTCTATCGCCCTCACTCACTTTATCGCCCTCACTCACTCTATCGCCCTCACTCTTTCTATCGCACTCAATCTATCGCACTCACTCTATCTAGCTATCTGTTGCCCTCTAGCTATCTATCGCCCTCACTCTATCATCCTCACTCACTCAACCGCCCTCACTCACTCAACTGCCCTCACTCACTCAACTGCCCGCCCTCACTCACTCTACCGCCCTCACTCACTCTACCGCCCTCACTCACTCTACCGCCCTCACTCTACTGCCCTCAATCTATCGCCCTCAATCTATCGCCCTCACTCACTCTATCACCCTCACTCACTCTATCGCCCTCACTCTATCTAGCTATCTATCACCCTCACTTTATCGCCCTCACTCTATCACCCTCACTCACTCTACCGCCCTCACTCACTCTACCGCCCTCACTCACTCTACCGCCCTCACTCACTATATCGCCCTCACTCACTCTATCGCCCTCACTCTATCTAGCTATCTGTCGCCCTCTAGCTATCTATCGCCCTCACTCTATCGTCCTCACTCTATCGTCCTCACTCTATCGTCCTCACTCACTCACTCAACCGCCGTCACTCACTCAACCGCCCTCACTCACTCTATTGCCCTCCCTTACTCTATCGCCCTCACTCTATCACCCTCCCTCACTCTATCGCCCTCACTCTACCGCCCTCACTCACTCTATCGCCCTCACTCACTCTATCGCCCTCACTCACTCTATCACCCTCACTCACTCAACTGCCTTCACTCACTCAACTGCCCTCACTCAACTGCCCTCACTCAACCGCCCTCACTCAACTGCCCTCACTTACTCTATCGCCCTCACTCTATCTATTGCACTCTATCGCACTCACTCACTCTATCGCCCTCACTCACTCGATCGCGCTCACTCACTCTATCACCCCCACTCACTCTACCGCCCTCAATCACTCTACCGCCCTCACTCACTCAACCGCCCTCACTCACTCAACTGCCCTCACTCACTCAACTGCCCTCACTCACTCAACTGCCCTCACTCAACTGCCCTCACTCAACTGCCCTCACTCAACCGCCCTCACTCAACTGCCCTCACTCAACCGCCCTCACTCAACTGCCCTCACTTACTCTATCGCCCTCACTCTATCTATTGTACTCTATCGCCCTCACTCACTCTATCGCACTCACTCACTCTATCGCCCTCACTCACTTTATCGCCCTCACTCACTCTATCGCCCTCACTCTTTCTATCGCACTCAATCTATCGCCCTCACTCTATCTAGCTATCTGTCGCCCTCTAGCTATCTATCGCCCTCACTCTATCGTCCTCACTCTATCGTCCTCACTCTATCGTCCTCACTCACTCACTCAACCGCCGTCACTCACTCAACCGCCCTCACTCACTCTATTGCCCTCCCTTACTCTATCGCCCTCACTCTATCACCCTCCCTCACTCTATCGCCCTCACTCTACCGCCCTCACTCACTCTATCGCCCTCACTCACTCTATCGCCCTCACTCACTCTATCACCCTCACTCACTCAACTGCCTTCACTCACTCTACTGCCCTCACTCAACTGCCCTCACTCAACCGCCCTCACTCAACTGCCCTCACTTACTCTATCGCCCTCACTCTATCTATTGCACTCTATCGCACTCACTCACTCTATCGCCCTCACTCACTCGATCGCGCTCACTCACTCTATCACCCTCACTCACTCTACCGCCCTCAATCACTCTACCGCCCTCACTCACTCAACCGCCCTCACTCACTCAACTGCCCTCACTCACTCAACTGCCCTCACTCAACCGCCCTCACTCAACTGCCCTCACTCAACCGCCCTCACTCAACTGCCCTCACTTACTCTATCGCCCTCACTCTATCTATTGTACTCTATCGCCCTCACTCACTCTATCGCACTCACTCACTCTATCGCCCTCACTCACTTTATCGCCCTCACTCACTCTATCGCCCTCACTCTTTCTATCGCACTC
The DNA here is from genome assembly GCF_964263255.1 of Lissotriton vulgaris. Taxonomy (NCBI): domain Eukaryota; kingdom Metazoa; phylum Chordata; class Amphibia; order Caudata; family Salamandridae; genus Lissotriton; species Lissotriton vulgaris. The sequence continues at coordinate 179,703,938 of NC_141698.1, forward strand.
AATCTATCGCACTCACTCTATCTAGCTATCTGTCGCCCTCTAGCTATCTATCGCCCTCACTCTATCATCCTCACTCACTCAACCGCCCTCACTCACTCAACTGCCCTCACTCACTCAACTGCCCGCCCTCACTCACTCTACCGCCCTCACTCACTCTACCGCCCTCACTCACTCTACCGCCCTCACTCTACTGCCCTCAATCTATCGCCCTCAATCTATCGCCCTCACTCACTCTATCACCCTCACTCACTCTATCGCCCTCACTCTATCTAGCTATCTATCACCCTCACTTTATCGCCCTCACTCTATCACCCTCACTCACTCTACCGCCCTCACTCACTCTATCGCCCTCACTCACTATATCGCCCTCACTCACTATATCGCCCTCACTCACTCTATCGCCCTCACTCTATCTAGCTATCTGTCGCCCTCTAGCTATCTATCGCCCTCACTCTATCGTCCTCACTCTATCGTCCTCACTCTATCGTCCTCACTCTATCGTCCTCACTCACTCACTCAACCGCCGTCACTCACTCAACCGCCCTCACTCACTCTATTGCCCTCCCTTACTCTATCGCCCTCACTCTATCACCCTCCCTCACTCTATCGCCCTCACTCTACCGCCCTCACTCACTCTATCGCCCTCACTCACTCTATCGCCCTCACTCACTCTATCACCCTCACTCACTCAACTGCCTTCACTCACTCTACTGCCCTCACTCAATTGCCCTCACTCAACCGCCCTCACTCAACTGCCCTCACTTACTCTATCGCCCTCACTCTATCTATTGCACTCTATTGCACTCACTCACTCTATCGCCCTCACTCACTCGATCGCGCTCACTCACTCTATCACCCTCACTCACTCTACCGCCCTCAATCACTCTACCGCCCTCAAATACTCTACCGCCCTCAATCACTCTACCGCCCTCAATCACTCTACCGCCCTCAATCACTCTACCGCCCTAAATCACTCTACCGCCCTTAATCACTCTACCACCCTCAATCACTCTACCACCCTCAATCACTCTACCGCCCTCACTCACTCTTACGCCCTCACTCACTATCGCCCTCACTCCATCTATTGCACTCTATCGCACTCACTCTATCTATCTATCACACTCACTCTATCTAGCTATCTATCGCACTCACTATCTTGCTATCGCACTCACTATCTAGCTATCTATCGCACTCACTATCTAGCTATCAATCGCACTCACTATCTAGCTATCTAGCTATCTATCGCCCTCTAGCTATCTATCGCCCTCACTCTATCGCCCTCACTCTACTGCCCTCAATCTATCGCCCTCAATCTATCGCCCTCACTCACTCTATCACCCTCACTCACTCTATCGCCCTCACTCTATCTAGCTATCTATCACCCTCACTTTATCGCCCTCACTCTATCACCCTCACTCACTCTACCGCCCTCACTCACTCTACCGCCCTCACTCACTATATCGCCCTCACTCACTCTATCGCCCTCACTCTATCGCCCTCACTCTATCGCCCTCACTCTATCTAGCTATCTCTCACCCTCTAGCTATATATCGCCCTCACTCTATCGTCCTCACTCTACCACCCTCAATCACTTTACCGCCCTCAATCAGTCTACCGCCCTCAATCAGTCTACCGCCCTCAATCACTCTACCGCCCTCAATCACTCTACTGCCCTCAATCACTCTACCACCCTCAATCACTCTACCGCCCTCACTCACTCTACCGCCCTCAATCACTCTACAGCCCTCACTCACTCTCCCGCCCTCACTCACTCTACCACCCTCACTCACTCTACCGCCCTCACTCACTCTACCGCCCTCAATCACTCTACCGCCCTCAATCAGTCTACCGCCCTCAATCACTCTACCGCCCTCAATCACTCTACCGCCCTCAATCACTCTACCGCCCTCAATCACTCTACCACCCTCAATCACTCTATCGCCCTCACTCACTCTATCGCCCTCACTCTACTGCCCTCAATCTATCGCCCTCAATCTATCGCCCTCACTCACTCTATCACCCTCACTCACTCTATCGCCCTCACTCTATCGCACTCACTCTATCTAGCTATCTATCACCCTCACTTTATCGCCCTCACTCTATCACCTTCACTCACTCTACCACCCTCACTCACTCTACTGCCCTCACTCACTCACTCTACCGCCCTCACTCACTCTATCACCCTCACTCTATCTATCGCACTCTATCTATTGTACTCACTCTATCTAGCTATCTATCGCCCTCTAGCTATCTATCGCCCTCACTATCGCCCTCACTCACTCTACCGCCCTCACTCACTCTACCGCCCTCACTCAACCCCCCTCACTCACTCAACCCCCCTCACTCACTCAACTGCCCTCACTCACTCAACCGCCCTCACTCAACTGCCCTCACTCAACCGCCCTCACTCAACTGCCCTCACTCAACCACCCTCACTCAACTGCCCTCACTTACTCTATCGCCCTCACTCTATCTATTGTACTCTAACGCCCTCACTCACTCTATCGCACTCACTCACTCTATCGCCCTCACTCACTCTATCGCCCTCACTCACTCTATCGCCCTCACTCACTCTATCGCCCTCACTCTTTCTATCGCACTCAATCTATTGCACTCACTCTATCTAGCTATCTGTCGCCCTCTAGCTATCTATCGCCCTCACTCTATCATCCTCACTCACTCAACTGCCCTCACTCACTCAACTGCACTCACTCACTCAACTGCCCTCACTCGCTCAACCACCCGCCCTCACTCTACCGCCCTCACTCACTCTACCGCCCTCACTCACTCTACCGCCCTCACTCACTATATCGCCCTCACTCACTATATCGCCCTCACTCACTCTATCGCCTTTACTCTATCGCACTCACTCTATCTAGCTATCTGTCGCCCTCTAGCTATCTATCGCCCTCACTCTATCATCCTCACTCTATCGTCCTCACTCTATCGTCCTCACTCACTCACTCAACCGCCGTCACTCACTCAATCGCCCTCACTCACTCTATCGCCCTCCCTTACTCTATCGCCCTCACTCTATCACCCTCCCTCACTCTATCGCCCTCACTCTACCGCCCTCACTCACTCTATCGCCCTCACTCACTCTATCGCCCTCACTCACTCTATCACCCTCACTAACTCAACTGCCCTCACTCACTCTACTGCCCTCACTCAACTGCCCTCACTCAACCGCCCTCACTCAACTGCCCTCACTTACTCTATTGCCCTCACTCTATCTATTGCACTCTATCGCACTCACTCACTCTATCGCCCTCACTCACTCTATCGCGCTCACTCACTCTATCGCGCTCACTCACTCTATCACCCTCACTCACTCTACCGCCCTCAATCACTCTACCGCCCTCAATCACTCTACCGCCCTCAATCACTCTACCGCCCTCAATCACTCTACCGCCCTCAATCACTCTACCGCCCTCAATCACTCTACCACCCTCAATCACTCTATCGCCCTCACTCACTCTATCGCCCTCACTCACTCTATCGCCCTCACTCCATCTATTGCACTCTATCGCACTCACTCTATCTATCTATCACACTCACTCTATCTAGCTATCTATCGCACTCACTATCTAGCTATCTATCGTACTCACTATCTAGCTATCGCACTCACTATCTAGCTATCTATCGCACTCACTATCTAGCTATCAATCGCACTCACTATCTAGCTATCTAGCTATCTATCACCCTCTAGCTATCTATCGCCCTCACTCTATCGCCCTCACTCTACTGCCCTCAATCTATCGCCCTCAATCTATCGCCCTCACTCACTCTATCACCCTCACTCACTCTATCGCCCTCATTCACTCTACCGCCCTCAATCACTCTACCGCCCTCAATCACTCTACCGCCCTCAATCACTCTACCGCCCTCAATCACTCTACCACCCTCAATCACTCTTACGCCCTCACTCACTCTATCGCCCTCACTCACTCTATCGCCCTCACTCACTCTATCGCCCTCACTCCATCTATTGCACTCTATCGCACTCACTCTATCTATCTATCACACTCACTCTATCTAGCTATCTATCGCACTCACTATTTAGCTATCTATCGCACTCACTATCTAGCTATCGCACTCACTATCTAGCTATCTATCGCACTCACTATCTAGCTATCAATCGCACTCACTATCTAGCTATCTAGCTATCTATCACCCTCTAGCTATCTATCGCCCTCACTCTATCGCCCTCACTCTACTGCCCTCAATCTATCGCCCTCAATCTATCGCCCTTGAGGTTCCGTGACGATTTGAACCCGTGTTTTCAATGTTGTCGGAAATACATAATATTGGTATCAGCGAACCGCAAATGATCCATTTAGTATATCCTGGTGTTTTCGCTACGATACAAGCAAGAGTACTCCTGTTATGAACACATTTCTGATCTACCCACGGCATCCATTTTAGAACATGGCAGCCATTTTGAGTTTCTTGCCCTCACATACGCAATAACCCCTGATCACTTTATTTTCGATTAAGGACACGTAGCCTTAGCCGGAGATTCACCTCTTTCATGACACGTGCACCTTAAACCAAGAACACGCTATAGCTGCATGACTCGACAAAGGCTGCCTCCTCTGCCCGGGGCAGCCCACCTGAACTGGTTCTCGTGTCCATTGTCCCGATCATGATTAGGCGGCCGAAGCCGGTAGCCTTGCCCATTTACGACCCACAAACATCTCTTATCCCGCTTTCCTATCTTCCACACCTGGCTCCGTTCCTTTCTTTCTGAAACTTTATTAGGGGGAGGTAACGAAATTTACGATGAGGCGGTCCGGCTCTTGAATACAATATTGACAAGGGATTGTGATGAACTAGTGGGAACCCCTCTTCATTGATGTTTTTGTATCAGATTTTATCAACGGTTCCTGTGTACGCCAAATATTTATTGTTTATGACACAAAGGTTTTTGGAATGTACTAACATATGAAGAATTCGCCTGAAGGCCAAAATTTAGTATATAAGGAGCAACCCTCTTTGTACAATTTGAACAGGCTCCTAGTTACTGCCCATGCGTAGTTTCTGTGACTTCTGTGTCCCTGCAGTAATAAACCTTTGGTCTTTGACGCCACCATCGAGAAGCCCGTGTTTCTGTTTATTTGCGCACCAAGGCAGGTTGGACTCCGGGGTCTTTGGGTGTTGTTCCCTGACACCTCTGGACGGAACCAAAAAGTCCAGAACTCCAATTGGCGCCCAACGTGGGGCGACGTCATTCGGTACCGGTCCAAAAGCCTGAAGAGTTCGAGAAACTTCGTGTGAAGATTCCTGAGGGAGGCGCCCCACTTCATCGATCCCGGCATATCGCAAAAGTGGCCCGAAGTTCTCTTCCACGAGGGTTCCCGTTCGGACGGCTGCAGTGGGCCGTTGCCTTGACCGTCGCCCTGTCTTGGACCCGAGGTGCAGCCCTTAGTACAGCGAAACGTGACGGGTTTCTCCTTGGTGACGTCTTCAGTGCCTCAGTTAAGTATTTAGTGGTTGCTAGCTGGTTACTTCGTGAGGGTTGTTAAAATCCTTTTTTGGTTCTTGGTTTGGTTTAGTTTCGTAAGATTATCATTGGCTGTTCTGGTTACGATAATCTATTTGGTTCAGTTTGGGTATCGATACATTAGTTTGGTTTTGGTAGGCCTAAGTTCTTGGTTCAGGTGCACATATTTGTTTCGTATTTTGTTTGTTTTGTGTTCCGGACTGAAAAATGGTAAGTCGGAGAAATTGTATGTTGTCTTGTTTTGGTTGCAACAGTGACTCACGATTGGAGGACTCATGTCTGGTTCCTCCGATTGGGACTCCCCTATATGACTTATATTGTAAACATGGTGTGGGTCCTATATCCTATAATGAGGTGTGGGTCCGCTACACTGTGAAAGACGGTGTCCTTAGTTGGCCACTGCATGGTAGTTTTGAACCTGAAATTCTTGATAATTTAGAAGCGAAATTGTTTAGGAAGAAAGCCCGGCCGGCAATGTTTGATTCTTTCCGTTACTGGCGAAAGGAATCCAAACAGAGAGAAATGAAGAGATTAAAGAAAGAACAGAAAGAGAAAGAAGAGTTGACTCTAGAGCAAGCAACTAAACAGTTGCAAGATAACGAGTGTGAGAAGGCCATAGAGGTGGCCATTAGAGAGGATAATTTGGCGATCGACAAGTGCTATCCTTCCTTGCCATCGAAAACAGCTAAGATACTAGAGGACCCTGAAAACGATCCTCTGTTGTCTTATCTATTACGGTCACCTCCACCGTATGCACAAGGTGCTACGGTTCCACCTGTACCGAATGTTCAATTGCCGGTTGCTGGACAACCTGGTATTCCTGCTCCTGCCCCTCAGAATCAAGCTAATGTTCCTGTGGTTAATGTGAATATACCTACGGCTCCTCCTCCTCCTGGGTTGCCGATTTCTATACCTGTATCTGTCTCGCTTACACCTACTGCTCCACAAACTATTTTTCTCGATACTCCTACTGTTCCGCTATCTGTTCCTACTTCCACTGTGTTTTCTACGTCTGCGAGTGTGTTGACTCCACTTTCTGTTCGTCGAAGAATCACTGATTCTGTGTCTAATATGCTGTCTCCTTTCTATAAAACTTTAATCAAGACTCCTACTTCCGACTCTGTTCAGAGACGTAGTCAGCATCCAAGCACTGAGGAACGGGGAATCCTAGATTCCACGGCTCTCAGATGGATTTCGAAGAGTAGGAGATATAGTACGAAAGATGTGCTAGATACATTTATGCAGTGGAAAGAACCAACGCAACGGTATGTCTTTGATGAGATGTGCTCGTTGTTACGTGAGGAGATAGAAGAAGATGATGTTGAATCGGATTTAGAAGACTTGATTAAGGTTCAAAAAGAGTTTGCTGCTGGTATGATAGTAGGTGAAAATATAGAAGAAGCGATGGAACTAATCTTAAGTTTTAGAAATGATCCATCTCTTCGTTCTCCGAGAGATTTAGAAAAAGGTAAGACGAAGCTGAGTCGCCAATATCCAATGAAGGAGGTTCCTCCAATTTGGCGCGAAGCTGTGCAAGCTGATGCTATTAATGGTGTTGCAGCCGCTCCGGCGCAATTCCAAAGAGTGTGGATACACATTCCGTGGAAGCGAGCTGAAGTGTTAGCTGTGAAACAGGCCTTACCAGATCCGCGTAAGAATCCTGCTGGATATTACAAGGAATTAACCCAGACAGTTGAAGCCTGCATAATGAACTTAGCAGACATTGATATGCTATTTGGAAATGTAGTTCCTCAACCAGTGTGGGCTAAAATTCGTAGAGAGGATCATCAAGTTGCCTTAGGTGGTGATTGGGCAGCTATCACTGCAGCGGATGGTCAGCAAACGGGTGGTGCAAAACCTGAACCCCTAATTGCTAATCTTCCAGGTAGAATAATAGACTTAATGAAGACTCTGATGCCCGCATTACGTGTTAATTGGGACAAGTTATCGGCATGCAGGCAAAAGAAAGACGTAAGTGTCTCCGACTTTTTCACGAGGTTCGAAGAGACTTTTGTAGATCATAGTGGTCAGGATATGAGCACGGAAGGGGGACAGAGACTGTTTGTTGATAAATTTGTGCATAATTTGTTACCTGAATTATGCAATAAATTAAAGGATTCAGAGAGTGCGTGGGCTGTCTCTACAACTGCGCAAATACTTGCAACTGCCCAGTACTATGAAAATAGGGATAAAGAAGAGAAGGAAAAGTCAGAAAAGAAAACGAAAGATTTAAAGACTAAAGTTCTTTTGCAACAGGCATATCCGCCTCGCACGAACCAGACTAATATGCAACAGAATTCATATCAAAAGACAGATTATAGTTCAACGAGGCCTCAATATCAGTGGAACCAGTGTGCGTACTGTAAGAAAGAGGGTCACTACAAGAATGAATGTCCGATCTTAGCGCAAAATAATGCAGCAGCAGCTCAGAGAGGTCGTGGTGGTTTTGTGCAAAATTCTAGAGGTCGAGGGCGAGGTGCTATGCCTCCACAAATGAATGATCGTCCTTCCAATCACTTTGATCAGCGAAATGGACAGTCTACTCAGCAGAATAGATCTCAACAATATCTTGTTGAAGACTATTGTGAAGCGGATGAGGGATTTCAGCAAAATGGGTACTAGGACAGCCATGGACAGAGAGAGGGAGTAGTATCAGTTCCAGTGGATCAGAGTGGGCCTTATGTCGCAGTAGCAACATCAGGTGTAGTCGAACCGTTTCTGTTGGATACTGGTGCCGCAAAAAGTTCTATCATTCATGCGAAACTCCCTGGCGCACCTTTGTCCGGCTCAACGAATGTTTCTGTAGGTTTTTCAGGCGCCCCTGTTTACAACCCCATATCTGGTCCTTTGTCTATTTCTGTGGGACCGTGTAAATTGAAAGCACCCTTGATTTTGACGACGGGATGTAATGAAAATCTGCTTGGTTTAGACTTGTTAAAACGACTGTATGCGACATTGTACTGTTCTCCGGAAGGGGTACAGCTTACCTTGGGTAAAAGAATCACCTCTCCGATGTATTTGTCAATGGATGCACTCCCGCCAGAGCTGCGTTCACTCCCTGATTCTCTTTGGGCGACTGGTCCTAATGATGTAGGCCTTTTAGAAATACCACCATATGTAGTAACTTTGAAAGCAAATGTGAAATTTCCAAGAATTCCTCAATACAAAATATCTATTGAAGGTGAGCGTGCACTTTTATTGATTGTGCAAGATTTAATTAAGAAAGGTGTGGTTGAGGAAACTAGAGGAAATGTTTGTAATAGTCCTGTATTACCGATTTTGAAACGAACTGATCCTACAAAGCCTCCAGTGTATAGGTTTGTCATCGACCTCAGAGAATTCAATAAGATTGTGGTCCCGCAGTTTCCTGTGGTTCCAGACATTACTGCCTTGTTAACGTTGATTCCTGCCACAGCGACTTGGTTTTCAGTCATCGACTTGAAGAATGCCTTTTTCAGCATTCCGATAGCCGAGGAAAGCAGAGATATTTTCGGCTTCTGTCTAGGAGGTCGCAGTTTCAGATTTAAACGCGCTCCACAGGGCTACTGTGAGAGCCCATCTATTTACAGTCAAGCATTAAAGAGTCAGTTAGATTCCTTTGTCCTTCCTCCAGGCTCTGCTCTAGTGCAGTATGTAGATGATCTTCTAGTGGCTGCCGATGACAAGGAAACTTGCAAAGCAGCTACGGTTTCGTTATTGCATCACTTGTCTACTTTGAATCACAAGGTATCACCTTCAAAAATGCAATACTGCTGCCAAGAAGTGACCTACCTAGGTCATCTCTTGTCAAAGGAGGGAAGGAAGTTGACCTCAGAGAGAATAAAAGCAATTACGCAGATGAGTGTTCCGCGCACACAGAGAGAAGTACGTGCCTTTTTAGGTATTACCTCTTACTGTAGGCAGTGGATCCCAAATTTTTCTCTTTTAGCGAAACCATTGGTAGCTTTGACTGGGAAAAATGTTCCGAGTCCGGTGCCATGGTCTGATGAATGTCAAGAGAGTTTCTCTGAGTTACGAAAAGCATTGTGTTCAGCTCCTGTATTGGGTACACCCGATTACAGTAAGCCATTCACGCTCTATGTTCACGAGAGAGAAGGTTGCGCGTTGAGTGTTCTGACACAGAAGTTTGGTGATAAACAACGCCCCTGTGCGTATTTCTCATCAACATTGGATCCGGTAGCTAGAGCGTTACCTAGTTGTTTGAGAGCTACAGCGGCAGCTGCGGCTTCCATTCGACAATCTGCTGGTTTGGTGATGAACAACATGCTAGTGGTCATGGTTCCTCATGCGGTGGATACACTCATGAATCGAACGAAGACACAACACCTTACTAGTGCGAGACTATCTGGTTACGAGCTGACATTACTAGCGAGTCATATTCAGATTAAAAGATGTAATGTATTGAATCCAGCAACGTTGTTGCCGGCTAATCAAGAGTCGAGTGATTCCGAGCCACATGATTGTTGCTTTAGAACGGAGGAAGAGACAAAAGGATGTATCGACTTAAAAGATACTCCATTATCAGATCCAGATGGCACATTGTATGTGGATGGGTCATGTTTCAAACTGGAGAATGGTGATGTGACTGCTGCTTACGCAGTAACGACTTTGAAGACGATTGTGGAGACTGCAAGAGTGAATCAGAATTCTGCCCAAGCTGCAGAATTAATAGCTTTAACCAGAGCGTGTGTTTTAGCTAAGGGAAAGAGAGTGAATGTCTTTACAGATAGTCAGTACGCATTTGGCGTGGCCCATAGTTTTGGCCGTTTGTGGAGAGAAAGAGGTTTCATTACGTCCCATGGGACTAAGATTCAACATGGTCAGCTAGTTAACGACTTGTTAGAATCTCTAACCTTGCCGACTGAAGTTGCGATTGTGAAGTGCAGTGCTCATAAAGCAATCACGGATGATGTTGGTCGTGGAAATGCTTTTGCTGATGAGACCGCTAAACAGACAGCTAGAGACATGATGAGCAGAATGTATGTTGCTACGTCTGCTAGGTGGATTGCTGAATCTGGAATGTGTGAGGATACAATGGAAAGTGTGAAAGAGATTCAGAAAGAAGCAACTGAGGAAGAGAAACGTGTATGGAGAGAGAGTACGGGCAAGTTGGATTCGAATGGGTGTTGGACTGATTTGACAGAACAGCAGCGTTGGATGTTGCCTAATGCGTATGTGCTTGCAGTGGTGACGATGGCGCATGGAGTAGCACATATCAGTTCTAAAGGAATCTGTAAGATGTTGGCTCCAGTCTGGAAGAATGATGGGATCAGTAAGTGTGCAGAGAGGGTGGTGAAAAATTGTATGGTATGTCTGATGCATAATCCTGGCAAGGGAACTCCAACTCCTGCTGGTCACTTCGCTCCTCCTTCCTGCCCCTTTGAAGTGATTCAGTTAGACTTCATTCACATGGATCGCTGTAATAATTTGAAATATGTCCTGGTGGTAGTCTGTGCTTTTTCCAGGTGGATTGAAGCATACCCACTAAAGGACAACACTGCCCTATCAACTGCCAAAATTCTTCTCAAAGAATATTTCCCTAGATTTGGAATGCCACGGATTGTATGGTCAGATAACGGAAGTGAGTTTATAGGGAAAGTTATGCAGAGTGTGTGTGCAGGCCTAGGTCTGAAACAAAAGTTCCATAGTGCGAACCATCCCCAGTCTGCTGGTTTAGTAGAGGGTTACAATGGCACCCTCAAACTGAAATTAGCTAAGATACAAGCATCCACAGGTTTAGCCTGGCCAGACGCACTCCCTTTGGCTTTGTTATCAACGAGAGCAACTGTACATTCTAGAGTGGGGCTTAGCCCTTATGAGATAGTGTTTGGCCGCCCGGCAAATATTTGGGGTGTGCCAAGGCCTAAGGAGTTTAGTTCTTTAGAATATCCTATGTTAATAGACTACCTTTACGACTTGACTGCTAAATTGAGTCTTATTCACCAACAGGTTTTCGATGCTTTACCAAAGCCTCCGGAAAGTCCAGGGCATCAGCTGAAACCTGGAGATCAAGTGGTTATCAGGAATCTTCAGCCCAGATACATCGGTCCCTTCCAAGTCCTGCTTGCAACGAGGACAGCAGTTCGTGTAGCTGGACGCAAGCACTGGGTGCACGCGTCCCATGTTAAGCGTGTCCCTTTGCCACTTCCTTACGACGACTGGGTGAAGAAGGGAATTGGTGCCTCCGAGTCTGAACGCACGCCAAAGTTTATCCCTTTCAGCGATGCCGAATTGATTACTGACACTTCAAAATTTGACTCTCCTCCTGAAAAGACTCCTTTGAACTCCGAACATTTGTCTCCTGCATCAGAAAAAACTCTGTCATCTGCGAACTTGAACACTGCAACAGAAACCAGTGATACGCTATTTGCCGATCAAACAGTACCTGCGAAGCAAAGATATAATTTACGAAACAATAAAATGGACAAATAAAGCAGGCAACTGCATGTTGTGATATTTTTGAAATATTGAACTTTTGCCTTCAGCCAGGAAGTTTGCTATTGTTTTATTGTTTTTAAAATTGCCTTGCCGTCTGGGTAGCCGTAGGGTCGTGGCTGTGTGCCTAGTTGAATCTGCGGGGGTCTGACACAAGGTCGATCTTTCTGTTAGTTCTGGGAACTCCCAGGGCTGATAGAGGCATTTTCATCTACGTACACATCATCAGTGGTCGCGAGCGGATTGTAGAAGATGGAGCTTCCTGCGCTGCAACGAGAAAATGTGATTTATGTTCGCAGAAACAGACTTTACAGAATTCTTCACAGCAAATGCTTTTTGATGCAATGTGCCATTACATTTCTAATTGTTTTGATAACGTTGGTGGGTGGAATCGTTTTTGGTATAAATTTGATTTATGTGCCAGTAACTACAGTACCTCCCCTTAATCCTGTTACTTCTACTGTTTCCTCTATACACTCTTTTCATTCGTTTCCTGAACATGAGCAAGCCCGACGCTCAGAATTCATTAACAACACTTTTGTACAGCTCTTGCACCAACACCAACTGGTAGTTAACACTACAGACTGCTGGGTGTGTGGCTTGATACCCCACACTATGGATAAAGGCATTCCCTATCTGGTTTTGCCTTTCAGCTACAATGGATCATTTCAGGCCCTTCAAACCATCTTTGCTTATGCCCTTGAAACCTATCCTCCGCGTCCACCACGTTCCACTAAATATAACTCTGCCAACAAAGCCTTAGTTCAGGGAATTATTGACATGATCAAGGACGTCAATAATACTCCATCACACCCTAGAGACGAATTACGAGTATATTTAAGTTGGAATTCTTCAGAGTATCGCCTTAGTTTGGGAGAAAGCAAGCGTAAAAGCTCAACTCCAATCTGGGTCGTACCTCACCGAGGTCAGGTCTGTTTGCAAGGTAATGGGAGAAATCCGAGAGCTCAGCTAGGGAGGAGTGAGTGCGTTGAGACTTATGTGTTTCCGGCTAACTCTTCCCCTGCCTTCCTCACTGCTAGGGGTACCTACTTCATCTGTCGAGACAGAGCGTATACATGGTTGCCTGCCGACTTTTCAGGTTCATGTTATATTGCTCGACTGTTGCCTCCAACATACACTGCTTCATCTGACTACCACAAGACTAGAGTAGCGAGAGGTGTCTTCAGCAAGGAAGATACCGCTGGTCAGGAAGCTGGAGACTTCTTCAAAGGCTTCCTCCCGTTCTGGGGGCCTATGGCCAATAGTAGAAACATACGTCAGCTAACACGGGTAGTTGAATCTACTATTACCGAAACTGCTGGTGCCCTTAGCAATTTGACAGCTGAGCTTCAGGCGGATAGACTCATGACGTTGCAGAACCGTATGGTTCTAGACGTTATACTTGCAGATCGAGGTGGGGTATGTAGAATGATCCAATCGAGCTGCTGTGTCTTTATTCCCAATAATGCTCCAACAGTCTATGAGGCGATCTCTAAGCTACACAAGATTTCTGACTCTATACACGTAGACAAGGGAAACTGGTCCTTCATGGAGTGGTTTTGGACTCTGATCTCAGCGTGGGGATGGAAGGTTCTAATGGTCATTGGTGTCATCTTAGTATTCCTATTCTCATGCTGCCTGATTATCCAGTGTGGTCCAGCCCTGTGTAGTCTTTGTGCCGCAACCTGTTTTAGGAAACCACCTGCGTTTGGAGAAAAGGCACGAGAAAGAATGATGATACAACAACATGTCACTGACCTGATGAGCATAGAATTAGATTCTGACATAGACTGAGTAATTGCCTATGTAAGGGCAAAAGGAGGGTCTGAGGTTCCGTGACGATTTGAACCCGTGTTTTCAATGTTGTCAGAAATACATAATATTAGTATCAGCGAACCGCAAATGATCCATTTAGTATATCCTGGTGTTTTCGCTACGATACAAGCAAGAGTACTCCTGTTATGAACACATTTCTGATCTACCCACGGCATCCATTTTAGAACATGGCAGCCATTTTGAGTTTCTTGCCCTCACATACGCAATAACCCCTGATCACTTTATTTTCGATTAAGGACACGTAGCCTTAGCCGGAGATTCACCTCTTTCATGACACGTGCACCTTAAACCAAGAACACGCTATAGCTGCATGACTCGACAAAGGCTGCCTCCTCTGCCCGGGGCAGCCCACCTAAACTGGTTCTCGTGTCCATTGTCCCGATCATGATTAGGCGGCCGAAGCCGGTAGCCTTGCCCATTTACGACCCACAAACATCTCTTATCCCGCTTTCCTATCTTCCACACCTGGCTCCGTTCCTTTCTTTCTGAAACTTTATTAGGGGGAGGTAACGAAATTTACGATGAGGCGGTCCGGCTCTTGAATACAATATTGACAAGGGATTGTGATGAACTAGTGGGAACCCCTCTTCATTGATGTTTTTGTATCAGATTTTATCAACGGTTCCTGTGTACGCCAAATATTTATTGTTTATGACACAAAGGTTTTTGGAATGTACTAACATATGAAGAATTCGCCTGAAGGCCAAAATTTAGTATATAAGGAGCAACCCTCTTTGTACAATTTGAACAGGCTCCTAGTTACTGCCCATGCGTAGTTTCTGTGACTTCTGTGTCCCTGCAGTAATAAACCTTTGGTCTTTGACGCCACCATCGAGAAGCCCGTGTTTCTGTTTATTTGCGCACCAAGGCAGGTGGAACTCCGGGGTCTTTGGGTGTTGTTCCCTGACACCTCTGGACGGAACCAAAAAGTCCAGAACTCCACCCTCACTCACTCTATCACCCTCACTCACTCTATCGCCCTCACTCTATCGCACTCACTCTATCTAGCTATCTATCACCCTCACTTTATTGCCCTCACTCTATCACCTTCACTCACTCTACCACCCTCACTCACTCTACTGCCCTCACTCACTCACTCTACTGCCCTCACTCACTCTATTGCCCTCACTCTATCTATCGCACTCTATCTATTGTACTCACTCTATCTAGCTATCTATCGCCCTCTAGCTATCTATCGCCCTCACTCTATCGCCCTCACTCACTCTACCCCCTCACTCACTCTACCCCCCTCATTCACTCAACCCCCCTCATTCACTTAACCCCCCTCATTCACTTAACCCCCCTCATTCACTTAACCCCCCTCACTCACTACACCCCCTCACTCACTCAACTGCCCTCACTCCCTCAACCGCCCTCACTCACTCTACCTCCCTCACTCACTCTACCGCCCTCATTCACTCTACCGCCCTCATTCACTCTACCCCCCTCATTTACTCAACCCCCCTCACTCACTCAACCCCCCTCACTCACTCAACCGCCCTCACTCACTCAACCGCCCTCACTCACTCAACCGCCCTCACTCACTCAACCGTCCTCAATCACTCTATGGCCCTCACTCTATGGCCCTCACTCTATGGCCCTCACTCTACCGCCCTCAATCTATTGCCCTCACTCACTCTATCGCCCTCACTCTATCACGCTCACTCTATCTAGCTATCTATCGCCCTCATTCTATCGCCCTCATTCTATCGCCCTCACTCTATCGCCCTCACTCTATCACCCTCACTCTATCGACCTCACTCTATCGCTCTCACTCTATCGCTCTCACTCTATCGCTCTCACTCTATCGCTCTCACTCTATCGCACTCACTCTATCGCCGTCACTCTATCGCACTCACTCTATCGCACTCACTCTATCGCACTCACTCTATCTAGCTATCTATCGCCCTCACTCTATCGATCTCACTCACTCTACCGCCCTCACTCACTCTACTGCCCTCACTCACTCTACCGCCCTCACTCACTCTACCGCCCTCACTCACTCTACCCCCTCACTCACTCTACACCCTCATTCACTCAACCCCCCTCATTCACTTAACCCCCCTCACTCACTCAACCCCCCTCACTCACTCAACCCCCCTCACTCATTCAACCCCCCTCACTCACTCAACCGCCCTCATTCACTCTACTGCCCTCACTCACTCTACCGCCCTCACTCACTCTATCGCCCTCCCTTTATCTATCGCACTCACTCTATCTAGCTATCTATCGCACTCTAGCTATCTATCGCCCTCACTCTATCGTCCTCACTCTATCACCCTCACTCACTATTGCCCTCACTCTATCGCCCTCACTCTATCGCACTCACTCTACCGCCCTCACTCACTCTACCGCCCTCACTCACTCTACCGCCCTCACTCACTCTACTGTCCTCACTCACTCTACCGCCCTCATTCACTCTACCCCCCTCATTTACTCAACCCCCCTCACTCACTCAACCCCCCTCACTCACTCAACCCCCCTCACTCACTCAACCGCCCTCACTCACTCAACCGCCCTCACTCACTCAACCGTCCTCAATCACTCTATGGCCCTCACTCTATGGCCCTCACTCTACCGCCCTCAATCTATTGCCCTCACTCACTCTATCGCCCTCACTCTATCACACTCACTCTATCTAGCTATCTATCGCCCTCACTCTATCGCCCTCACTCTATCGCCCTCACTCTATCGCCCTCACTCTATCGCCCTCACTCTATCGCCCTCACTCTATCGCCCTCACTCTATCGCCCTCACTCTATCGCTCTCACTCTATCGCTCTCACTCTATCGCTCTCACTCTATCGCCCTCACTCTATCGCCCTCACTCACTCTATCACCCTCACTCTATCGCACTCACTCTATCGCACTCACTCTATCGCGTCACTCTTTCGCACTCACTCTATCGCACTCACTCTATCGCACTCACTCTATCGCACTCACTCTATCTAGCTATCTATCGCCCTCACTCACTCTATCACCCTCACTCTATCGCACTCACTCTATCGCACTCACTCTATCGCGTCACTCTTTCGCACTCACTCTATCGCACTCACTCTATCGCACTCACTCTATCTAGCTATCTATCGCCCTCACTCTATCGATCTCACGCACTCTACCGCCCTCACTCACTCTACCGCCCTCACTCACTCTACTGCCCTCACTCACTCTACTGCCCTCACTCACTCTACTGCCCTCACTCACTCTATCGCCCTCACTCTATCTATCGCTCTCTATCTATCACACTCACTCTATCTAGCTATCTATCGCCCTCTAGCTATCTATCGCTCTCACTCTGTCGCCCTCACTCTATCGCCCCCTCACTCTATCGCCCCCTCACTATCGCCCCCTCACTCTATCGCCCCCTCACTCTGTCTATCGCACTCACTCTATTGCCATCATTCTATCTATTTATCGATCTCCCTCACTTTCTTCCATCTATCGCTGTCACTCTATCGCCCTCACTCTATTTATCTATCTATTGCCCTCACTCTATTTATCTATCTATCTCCCTCACTCTATTTATCTATCGCCCTCACTCTATTTATTTATCTATCGCCCTCACTCTATCTTTCGCCCTCCCTCTAGCTATCTATTGCCCTCACTCTATCTATCGCACCACCACAACATCACTCAGCGCCACCACAACATCACTCAGCGCCACCACAGCATCAATCTGTGGAACCATTCAACAACTGGTTCAAATATGTTCTCTCAATGTTTCAAGCTTTATTACAAATGTCACAAAAAGATGTTAATATTTCACTTCGGTTCTTGGATTTTCTTTGCAAAAAAAATACACTGAACATAATCTTCACAAAGGCTATTTACAAAAGTTTAAGATATTGCCATTATAAATTACAATAACTTATTTAAGTATTATTTATTTAACAACATTATTATTTGTAATATCAATAGATCTAAGTCACATAAATACAAAACAGGTTGCATTACACATGCTATAGGTGTCACATTTGCAAAAGTTAAAAGTATTGGCACTGTAAAACCCAAAGCTATAAATTTCGCTATTTTCAAAACCAACACATAAATAAAAAAATTGTAATTTACAAGACCAATAGCTCAAACTTTCACCTTTGGTCGCCATCTTTGGATTTTTTGCTATTGTTGTTTTTCTGGTTTTTGTTCTCCAATCGTCTTCCTCCAGTCTCCATCTTTCTGGCAGAGGAAGGTTTGATGGCTAGTGAATCCAAAAAGTCTTCCTGCTGCAAAACTACACCGACAGGTAAGAAACTATACATTTTGCAGCGTGCATCTTTCTGGATTCACTATGCTGTGCATAGACTTTGTAGCAGTTTGTTAGGTTTGTGGTGGCTGGGTGGAAGATGAGCGTCGGTTACTGAATATGTGTTGTAAGACATTCTGTATACACAAAAAAATGGGCTGACCCTAGTATGGGTTTCCTACAGGGTTATCTTGAGATGCAGCACCAGTGGGGGCATCTCATAAAAAGTGACGGACTAGCCTCACACACCCCCCGGTGTCATGCTTCATCATCGGCTGTCCTCGCCCTCTAAAAACCTTGCTTGATTGAGAGCGGGCAAACACCTGGAGACAGGGATGCACTTCTAAAGCTAAGCGATGGCCTGTTAAATAGTGAAAGGTGATCTAAAAACCATTACATTTGTCAATAAACTGTATTTATTCAGGAAGCAAATGCATGGTATTAACCCCATGCATGCTCATGACGGAGCCGCTCCATCATGAGCCGCGTTTGCGCTGTGCTCATGACGGAGCGGTTCCGTCATGGCCCTGCCGCCGCGCCTGCGCGGCGCTGATTTCGCGCCTGCGCGGTGCGTTCTAGTGAGCGGGCGGGGCCATGACGGAACCGCTCCGTCATGAGCACAGCGCAACCCTGGCTCGTGACGGAGCGGCTCCGTCACGAGCATGCGAGCGCCGCTCGGCCCCCCCCCCAGTGCTGCGGCGGGATTGCCGCCACAGCGAAGGGGTTAAAAGAGGTGAAAGGTGATCTGGGACATTACTCTCCCTTCACTGTGTTAAGTGTAGTCAACATGTTTCTGCATTCGTGTCCCCGTAGGATACCTAGCATTTGTCAGGACCAAAGGGTTTCTAACTATGGGCGTAGCCGTTTCGAACGTAGTGCAAAAAAGTACCTTCCACTAGAGGGACGGGGGATGTAGGCATCAAGCTCCATAATCAGTATAGTACCAGTGTAAGTGATTCTGTAGGGAAAAAAGGGCATACAAACCTGAAGTGTAAGTATATTTCAAGGGAATTTCCCCCTTTTTCCATTATTCTACATTCCACATTCACTCTGTCCTATTATTCCCACTGGGGAACTTTGTACTCTCTTTGTGTTACTAGTTGGTTGGACTTGTACACTGGACCCCGTTAAATATAGTACATTATGGTCCCCCCCCTTTTGTTGATTGACTGTGCGCGGGATTCACCCCCGCGGAACCAGAGAAGTTACCTACAGTAACAAATTACTGAGAGGACCGCCTGTTCCACCCTGACACCGAACCGGTACTTCAGGGTCCTTTTGTTCCCCTATCTACACCCACTTGACTCAGCACCCCCTTTTTAACTACTTCTCCCAATCATGGAGGATGTTCCGGGTCTGAGTTTTGACGAAGAGGCAATAGCTGAAGCCCTGAGATCCGCCCCTTCGCTTTTTGGAGTAGGAGGAGCGACTGCCTCAGGCTCAGCGAACAAGGATTGGGCTACACTTATGATAATGAAAAAAGAGTGGCTCAGGATTACTGTGCACGGGGCTATGATGCCCCATCCATGCAACGTCACACCTTTTGCGCGCATGGTGTGGTCTTTATGAAACACGTGGCAAGTATACGTGTCATCATTTAGCCAAAGAAATGATAGCAGTACGCTTCTTACCCTAAAATACTATCCTACTTGCTCCATGGGAGGGCGAGGGTGGAAGGGCCTACTGTGACTTTCTGCAATGGAGAGGTACAGAGGGTCAAAGCCTGATTGTGCATCCACAGGGCTGTGACTCAAAGGCCAAAATACACTATTATGCAGTTTAAAATAGTATGCCCAGTGTAGGCAACACACACTTAGAACATAAGGCAGAGGTCTTCAAACTTTTGGATGCCAAGACCCCCCTGTCAACATTTTGAGGTGTAAGGACCACCTCCTGACAACAATTTCTAAATCTGTAGGCAGGGTTACTGGAATTATGAGGCAGGTGAGGACCAAATTACGCGACAGGCTTGACTAAATAGAGTGGGAAGAACATGTAAATGATATTATGTGATGCCGCGTATTTTGGGATAGCATTGCTTTATTATTTTGAAATTAATTTTTTACACACAGTAACACTGAGAAGATTTCACCCAGCCTGTACCTGTTTATAACCAAAATACAGCAATTAACATTAGAAAGATTTCTAGTCAACCTTTGTGAAGGGCCTTCCACTCCGCAGGAATACGTGCTGCCTGTGAGAAGTTGGCCTGATATATGATGCTCACTAATTCTAGTGATCACCTTGTATCAGTCCAAACAACCTTTATGGTGATTGGTTGTAAGTCAACCTTATAGACCAGCTATCCTAATGGTAGCATAGACAAAGCAGTCTTAGGCTAAACTCTTTTGGCATGTGAAGCCAGCTGTTTTACCACATATAACCCCTTGAATACCAAATGAAAGGACACCACACAGGTAGTTAAGAAAATAAACAAGACATTTATTAACTAACATACACCTCTGAACTCTTTATGAGGTCAGAGGGCTAAGCACATGGCAAGACTCTTAAGAAAAATACGTTAAGTTGCACAAGTTACAATGGTGCCCTAGGGGCACATCAAACCATATCCTAAGTAAGTGGGTTGAGAAAGTCGATAGAAGGAATGGAGCTGTCCAGAGGCTGTAGGATCGCTGGGACTACACTATCCTAACTTTAGGTAATTAATAGGAGGCCCACTGAACACGTGTGCAGAGTGTGAACTCACACGCGAGATGCGTAACAAAGTCAATGGACAGTACAGTTTACGAAAAAGGTAAGTACGGACAGTTCAGACTAGCTAGGACTAAAACGACTGTGAAACTGGACACTAGGAGAGTCAATCTACCCTTGAGCACCGAAATGCTCTTGTTACCTCACCCACGGGCTGCGGGTGCATAGGTTTCAAAGTGTGTTGGGTTTCCACGTTGAAGTCTATGGAGCCTTGAAGAAAGATGCTGCAGGCGACCAGGAGGAAGCTGTCCGGGGTGATCCAAGGGTGGATCAAGGAAGATGAAGACCTGAGAGCAGAGGAGTCAATGTTAACAGTCACTAGCCAGTGACTGGAGTGGAACCAGGAAGGAACCAGATGCTGTCGTCGCGATCAGGTGAAGAGTGGACGCTTGACTCTGCAGCCACGTGGACCAGGAGGTGTCTTCAATGACCAGGATGGAGGCACGAGCTGTCCTACGCAGGCTCTCGCTGTCGGCGGTGTTGGTTCCGGATTCGGCGTCAACAGGCCTTGGCAAAGGCAACCCACGCGGTGGATGGAAAAGGCGCCTGGTGTGGACCAGGAGGGTCCGGGCTGCTTCTCCTTTGTAGGGAAGCAAGGGCCAGTCTGGTGCAACCAGACGAGCAGTGAAGTTTTCAAGGATCGTCGTCTAGGAGGCCACTAGCCAGCCGGCAAATGACCAGACAACGCGTCAAGCAGCAATCAAGCAAAAGGGCCCCACGCAGATCTCGTGGATGCTGGAGGGCTGATCTTCTGTGCAGGAGCTGCTCTGGGCTGGGGCTTCTCAATCCCCATAGCACTTCGTCGAGGATACCTCAGAAGTCGTGCTGGAAGCGAAGTGCAGTTTCTCCAAGATGGCCGGTCCCAAATGTCTTGTCGCACCCACGGATCTCAGCTGTGCTGCAGATGTAGGTAGAGGTCGGAGAGGTCTGGGAGTCCGGGTCTCGTCGGGCTCTGAAGTCTGGATCCACTCGGGAAGATGACAAAGTGAACCGCTGGAACGCTTGATGGTGCCTGCTTGTGCAGGGTGGTCACTCCTTGGCCACAAGGGAGATTTCTTCAGTCTTCTGTGGAGCAGAACATCGAAGTCCAGAATCTATTCTTGTACAATCAATTCAGGATAATCTAATTTGGAATGGGACCAGCTCCTACCTTTATTCTCCTAAAGGGGGCTGTACTATCACTAGGTCCCTCCTATGGGGGGGACCAGGAAGGGGGGTGGTTACACCCCCTATCTTTTGTCCGGTTTCGCAACAGAGCTGGGGCTGGAGTGCCCCAGCAACTGGTTTGAACCGGTGTATGCACAGGGCACCTTGTGTGCCCCAGGCATGTCTCATTCCTTTCAGGCCTGTCCTACCTAATACTCAAAATCCTGTCTGGGGTGGTGCTAGCACCTCCCAAGGCAGGAAACCCTTTGTCCAAGCCTCCCTCGCTGGAAGGACTCCCAGCAGCAGGAGGTCAGACTTGTGTCTGTGGTGGCAGCATCCATTTTGTGATGCTGAGGCTCGAGTTAACTTTAACCGGGGTTCACAGTTACATGCATGTCGTGTCCCTCTAAAAGGGTGGAATGCTACCCCCGTTGCCAGAACTGGCGAGGGGGTAGTATTCCAATTAGTATGACACCTTACTCGACATGTTTTGATAATGCTATGCCAAAGTTAGCAATAACCGCGAGGATTATTATGCACTTAAGAGTATATGGTATAGCGTTATCATGGAAACAGCTAAAGGACTTGGTTCCGAAAGCTGCAGATAGGCTCAGCTCATGCTAGAGCACCATCTCACATAATTCCAAGCACTCTGCCTCCAGGATTGTTAAGGCCTGCCATAGGAGTGACTTATAGGATTATGTGTCCATTTTAGGTTTAGATATAGGTATACTATATCTAAAGCAAAGGGTGATTACACCACCTTGCCCCAGCTGATTGATCAGCCAGTTGTGTCAGATTTGGATGGCCAGCCAGGGGTGGCATAATACATGCTGCAGCCCCTGGTAGGCCTTGGGTTCACCTATGCCCTGGGTACCTATAGTACACTGTACAAGGACTTACAAGAGTGACCCAATACCAATTGGTAAATGCACCTAAAGTACATGGATGTCAATTCAGAGAGAGAACAGCTAGGCTGTGGGTCACATTAGCTGGCCCACAGCCAGGGAAAGTCGTAAACCAGTGAAGCAAAAAGCAAAAATCTGGGGTGACCATAGGATTTCAGACCCTACTCTCCTACACTGTCACATTAGAAGCTCCCCTGACACTGGCCGGGAGATGCAGGGGTCCCTTAAAACCCTGGCGGTTTTGTGCAGAGTTAAGCAGTTTACCAATGCAGCTTTCCTCTCACCCCCTCCCTTCCATCCCTCTCTCCTCTCCCAACCCCGGATACCTCTCTCCCTTTGCAGGCCATTTTCTTTCACCCCTTTTTAGGTCTCGCACCTGCGACGCATCGCGAAGCGATGTCGCAGCGAGGCCTATTGTCGGTGGTTCTGCTTACAAGGAGCTAAGGGAGACAAGAGATGGGCACGCGCAGCTTCAGGAATCGGATCAGGTCGCGCGCGCGTTCACCATCTCCTGTCTCCCTTTTAGCTCCTTGTAAGCAGACACACACGAGCGCACACTCAGAGACACACACACGCACACACACGAGCGCACACACAGAGACACGCACACACACGAGCGCACATACACGCACCCACGCACACATAGACACACACCACACCACCTCCTGCTGCCGCGCGCACACACGAGCGCGCACACACACACACACACACAAACACGAGCGCACAGAGACACCCCACTACCCCCAAGCCCCACTCACCGCATCGCCACTCCGGACTTCTGCCGCCACCGCGGTGCTCTCCCTCGGGCATGGGAGCCCCCCGTCACCACTTTTTCTCTGGCCCGCCACCCGTGAGTGCGGGCTTCCCGCAGAAGACAGAAGTACCGCCCCACAACAGGTTTCGCTTTCAGCAGTGCACGCATACGTCTTGTTTTATTTCCGCGCCTACCACTAGAGGACTCAAGTGGCGCCTCGTGCACACAGCTCTGCCAGAGACCGACTTGCTCTGCACCAGCAGCACTAAGGGTAAGCTGAAAACTTGGCAGCTGTGGTATTCCCGCCATTCTTTCTGCCCTTCCTTCTTCCTGGCCCTTGTCTGACCACGGGTAAAGGGTGGCTTGTTGCTGCCTTCTGTGAACGTACGTGTTTACCTAGCTCTAAAGTGGCTGCCGCTCCAGACTTGCCCTGCCCTGCCCTCATTCACAGCACCGGGGACGCCCATGCCCTGAGCAAAGGGACCGAGCGGCCGCGGTCGAGTCACAGAGGTAAGGCTATAGATTATTTCTGCCGCTCCTTCCTTACGCTTCCATTCCATGCGTGTTAATAATTATGAACATACTTTAACGAACAGCAGGTGGGGAGGCGAGGCGTGCTTGGGGCAAGTCGAAACAGGTCGAGTTTCCAGCACCACATCGTGTGACTGTGGAATGTGTTTCAGAGACCCCGTCGTCAGAGGGTATGTATTCTTGCGGGCAGTGAATGTGAGGGAACGACACTGTAAAATATACACCGACAAGCAGTGCTGATATTGTCCATATATAACGCTGTCTCACTTCACTGCATGCCTGTGAATTCAGCAAGCCTTTCAATGTGAACTCTATATGCTTTCGAATTTCAGGCGCACGCACACGTGTTGTACAATTAGTGGTTTACCAAAAGTGCTCATAAGTGTTGGCGTAACGTTAAGAAGTGCGATGCTGGGGTCCGTGGGGAGGCAAGATGGCGCCTGCACGTCAGGCGTGTTTGTGAGAGCTCCGTTTGGGCGTCCTAGCTAGAAGCCGTACCTGAGCTTCGGCAGTGATTTTTGCCGTTTCTCCAGTCTGCTGGTGTCCGGTTGGTGCTTCGCGGTGTTCGCTGCTGCACAGCTTGGGGTTTTTGGAGCAGACCGGTCCGGGGGCTACAATCCTATGCCGGTGTGGGAGGCGCTCCCTGCTTCGAACAGACGGACGCGGGCGCGGATGCAGTGCTGCGCGGCAGAGGCACCCTGAACAATCGAACGCCGACCTCGGCGTACAGAGGGGCGGCGCACCGCGGTGAGAGACGAGTGGTGTCATAGGTATTACGGAGCAGACGCCTGAAAGACGCTGAACACTGCTGGTTATTCTGGTGTGTGGACCCAGCCACGAAGAACGCAGGAATAGTGACAACCACATAACCTACGGTTAACGTTAAAGAGCCGAGGTGAAAACACTGCTCTGGGCAAGATCGCCATTCAAAGTCAAGTAAGACTGTTCTCCAATCTTGAATAGTGCTAAATTTAGGGGAGGGAAGGCAGCTTTTTTTCTCTCCTCTTCCTAAAAAAAAAAAAAAAAATAAAAGAGGATTTTGAAGGGTTTAAAAGGGGGGAAAAAAAGGATTTAAGAGACTTTAAGCTTAAAGAACACAATAATCGGCAGAATTTGCTAATTGAAAGGCGAATTGAAAGACGAATATTTTTGTAACCTTCTGTAACTCTTTTTGTACAAATTGTATAATATAAGGAATCTCTTGCAATATGGCCCCTAAAACTGCACGTGGTGGAAAAACTAGACCCAGCGCTGAAAATCAGATTGGGACTCGAGCTGCTTTAGCGGCAAAATCAAAGCAAGATACTAGCAATAACGACCCTGATAATAGCCAATTGGGCACCCTAAAAATCCCACAAATGTTTAACTCTAAAGCAAAAGCAATAACCAAGACTCAGAATGATGGAGGTGGGAGTGAAAAGAATATGGCTAATGATGACATGGGCCATTTACATCTGGATAACGGTCAAGATAATACTCTGGTAGTGGCACTTGAACAGTTAGTAGCTTCTCCGGTAACCTCCTCAACTATTCCACCCACACTCGTCTCTCCACTTGAACCCCTCGTACTACCTGGAGCACAAAATACTGTTTCTTTCAATATTAACGATGAGAGGGAGGATGAAGCAGATGCGAAACTGGTCCCATCTTGTGCTGAAGGGGTAGAATGTGAAGGTGACCCCATCAGCAGCAAGGATAGTGAATTTTACTCACTCTCAGAGCACTCCGAGGGGTCTGACTTGGAAGAGGACTTAGAGGAGGGGCTGGAAAATACAAGCAAGGAAATATCTGTCATTGCTACAGTTGATGCGCGGGCAGCTAGATCCTGGAGCGAGGCAACTTCCGATGGAGACCCAACTATAATAGATCAAGATTTAGATCAGGATCTAGCAGACTCTACTCAACAAACCAGCTCTAGTCCTGGCTTTCCTAATCAAACACCAATAGATATCATACTGAAAGCCATCTCAGAACAACGGCTGGAGGCAAAAGCCGAGCACTTGAAAACGCACAATGCTTGTAAAAAATTGCAGAACACGGTGCGACGCTTAGCAAAGTCATGCAATGATTTTACAGATAGAATGGCAGAAGCGGAAGGACGTATATCCTCACTAGAGGACCAAGTAACACACATTAAAACTAGCCTCGATGACTTCAAGGGACAGAAAGGAGATGTGAATTCTAATCTGGTTGACTTGGAGAATAGACTCCGATGCAATAATCTGTGAATTTTGGGTGTTCCAGAAGGAAGAGAGGGACAAGATGTACGACAGTTTGTGGTGGAACTTTTTGAAGAGGCTTTTCCTGATGTTAAAGCTTGGCAATGGCCTCAGGAGATCCAGAGGGCACACCGCTTCCCTTTTCGCAAGCAAACACGAAATACCCAAACTCGACAATACCCTCGAGCCATTTTGATATCCCTGAATAACTTTTTGGCAAGAAAAAAACTGTACGATCTTGCAAGGCCGGATAAGAAACGGTCTGGGAAGGGTATAGAGTTTTTCGTACGCCCCGACTATTGCCACTCTACTGTGGAAAACCGCTGGAGAATGCGCCAAATGATCGAACCATTTCAAAAAAAGGGCGCTCAAGCTTTCCTGCTTCAACCATCCACATTAAAGATTGTATATAGGGACAAAATAGATTCTTTACCGCTGAAGCTCTAGCAAAAGTATATCTGAATACACTAGAATGAGGATTAAGATATTAGTTCTAGATATTAGATGTATTGTGTGGTATAACTCATTCTTTTCTATTGTTTTAGAGTTATGGATACGCCCAAACATCTGTGGTGTTCTCACATACATCACCGGGGCAATAGGCCCCTTTGCCTCAATGTTGGTGGTGGGTCACGGGGGGGGGATGGTGTGATGGGGCTTGGGAGGGACGGGCACGGGGGGTGTGCTGGGGGGAAAAAGGGGAAAAATTCAGTCAAGGCCATAGAATACTGTGTTGAAATAAGCTGTGTTGAAATAAATTGTCTTTTTTTTGCTGATGTAATGGTACAAAGGTATAATGTAATTTTTGCAATGAATATACGTATTTGCTATGGCGAGCTGTAACTTTAGAATGTGCTCATTTAATGTATGTGGCCTTAATAATGTGCATAAGCGTAAGCGTGTGACCCATGAAATTCGCCTAATACAACCGGATATAATATGTATTCAAGAGCAGTGTTCCCTGTAACGCGCGCGGGCGCGCGTGCACGTTGATTACCTCGAGCGCGCAGAGTCCCGAGGGAAGCGCGCACACATCCTGCGAGTGCTTTCGCGCCGCCGCTTTTAAAACGCGAGCGGCGCGAAAACGGTAGTTCCGGCTGTGGCTGCGGGCTGTTTGTGGCCCTTTGTGAAAACATTTGTTAATTGCAGCCCCGTCATGCGCTGCAATTAACAAACATTTTCACAATGGTTTACAATCAGCCCCCAACCGCGCTCCCTTAAGAGAAGACATTTAGCAAGTCCAAAAGCACGGACTTGCTAAATGTCTTCTCTTAAGGGAGCGCGGTTGGGGGCTGATTGTGAACCATTGTGAAAATGTTTGTTAATTGCAGAGCATGACGGGGCTGCAATTAACAAATGTTTTCTTCATAGCTTCCAAGGTTTCAGTCAAGGATGCAAAGGCCTCTATCCAGCATCACAGCTGATTTTCCACGGTAGATTTGGGAAGAAGGCACACCTGTCCAGCCTCGACGACGCTCACGATTGTTTTTGGGCTAATGAATAAGTCACTGAATTTGAGCATCAACTAGTTCGAGCGACCATGTGTGTGTTACTATGCAATCGCCCCGAAGGGCGCAGGGGTCCCTTGAGTGAGCTGTCCATCATAGTGGGTGAATGGCGGGAAGACGGTGCAAACCGCGAGTGTGTGGGCGGGGCCAAACGGGCGGGACTTCCATGCGAGTTCACATGCCTCTTGTGTGTATAAAAGGTCAGAGAAAGATCAGTTCAGCAGATGAAGAGAAAGAAGCTCCTGGTCACAGGAACAGCACGGGTATTGCGCTCGTGAAAGTCAAGGATGCAAAGGCCTCTATCCAGCATCACAACTGATTTTGCACGGTAGATTTGGGAAGAAGGCACACCTGTCCAGCCTCGACGACGCTCACGATTGTTTTTGGGCTAATGAATGAGTCACTGAATTTGAGCATCATCTAGTTCGAGCGACCATGTGTGTGTTACTATGCAATCGCCCCGAAGGGCGCAGGGGTCCCTTGAGTGAGCTGTCCATCATAGTGGATGAATGGCGGGAAGGCGGTGCAAACCGCGAGTGTGTGGGCGGGGCCAAATGGGCAGGGCTTCCATGCGAGTTCACATGCCTCTTGTGTGTATAAAAGGTCAGAGAAAGATCAGTTCAGCAGATGAAGAGAAAGAAGCTCCTGGTCACAGGAACAGCACGGGTATTGCGCTCGTGAAAGTCAAGGATGCAAAGGCCTCTATCCAGCATCCCAGCTGATTTTCCACGGTAGATTTGGGAGAAGACATTTAGCAAGTCCGTGCTTTTGGACTTGCTAAATGTCTTCTCTTAATGGAGCGCGGTTGGGGGCTGATTGTGAACCATTGTGAAAATGTTTGTTAATTGCAGCGCATGACGGGGCTGCAATTAACAAATGTTTTCACAAAGGGCCACATGGTTTCATAGCTTCCAAGGTTTCAGATTGCTTTGTGCGACGTAGGCGCACAGGTCCCTGCAGCAGGCCAGCCAAACCTTCATGCTGAGATAGAAATGTGGCGCGAATGAAGGCTTCAGGAACATCTCGGTAGCAGTGGCATTAACTGTCAGGGCTATCAGACCTGCACTTTTCATCCCCATCTCTGCTGTAGGGACACAAACCCACTGAGCTGTCTCACTTGGAGTGAATCATGAGAGCTGCACATCGCACATGTTTCTGTTGCAAAAGTCTTTGGCCTGTAAGTTATGGAGAAATCAGTGCAGCATGTGCTGAACCCATTGAACTTTTTGTTCAGTTCGTTTTTGCCTTGCACACAGACCCTTGAAGGTTGATAGCTTCTTATTGGCCAATGCTATATAGTTTTTTTATGTAAGTACCTGTCCGCGTGGCGCTACTTTGCAGCAATACATTATTTCATTATTTAAGGGGTGCTATTTTACTCCATTTGGGCCAGTGCTGTTTTCCAGAAAGTCCATATTGAAAAAAATATGAATATTGATTTTAGCTGCTGTAGAAAAGCACTGACCATTTGAATAATATATTGGACACCATTATAATCCGCAGGTGCTGGCAAATAACTCCTCGTTCCCAATTAGCGCCAATAAGATAATTCACGTAACCGGCTCAGTGGGGTTCGTAGATAAAAGGGACCAAGTTTGTGCAGCTGATTCAAATTTACCTTAAGGTGATTAAGAGGCTGTGATACTCCAGTTCATTGGTATTCATTTTATCAACCTCAGAAGGACGAAATGGCGAGTTGTTCCCGCCAGTATTTTTCCCTACGACTCTGCTGCTTATGGAGTTCTCTTTAGGAGGTTCATGCCTGCGAGTTCTGAGTAGAAAAAATACACAATGTGTGAAGAAAGCTCAACAGGTAGTGTGTGCTGTCGTGACGAGTGAATGGTTATTGATCCATAGGTCACAGGTTCAAATACTCAAAAGGACTTCACATCCTTTTGAAGTATGTAAAATGAATATTAATTTCAATTTGGCAATAGTATTTATGTAAAAAAAAGGTCTTTTTACCATACTTTGGATAAATGTAATACATATAACAGAAGCAGTTCAAATGGAATTTGAAATAATCTATTACACGTATTTATTGATTTTCTACGTCTTGGGGTGCCGGGCACGTTACTAGTCAGGATAGAGATGCATTGTGAGAGCACTTGGAGTGTCTTGGATCTGAGGCACAAGTGCACTGCATGTGGGGACAGGGGGGCATCGCAGAGTCTGTGAATGGGTCTGTTCTTAACAGTTGTGTATGCAGACTGCATTATGAGAGATTCATTCGATGCATAGTGTAGATGTTGGTGATGTTGCATTATATGCCCACCCCCTCCCCAGAGCAGAAGTTATAAGCGATGACTCGCCTGGTGCAAAAGAACAACCACAGACTATTTGTGGTGAAACAACTTGAGGTGCATTTATTATACACTTGTGTTACAAGGTAACACACCTCCTCAATTGCAACATCAATAAATAACTTGTTAGATGGAGTTGACACCATTCCTGTATGTATACCCATGGCTTGCATCACTGATCGCATTTTTCTTTTGGGACAATAATTGATTTTGATGAATAAAGGTGAGAGTTTAAGCACCCGCCCCTGCACTTCTGCCAGAGAACAGATCAAATTCTCAATCTTAACTGTTATTGCTTTTATATATTTCTTACTACCCCTGATGAGGCGGAGAAGTGCTTTATGCCGGGCAGCACATTGCTCGGAACCCGTGGTTAATGGTTAGTTCAGTGTTATTGGTTACTGTTTGTTATTAGGGTTAGTCTTGTGCACTCAAAGCAAACCATTGCATGCAGTCATTTCAGTTTGTTATGGTGTACTAAAGTAATAGTGGATGGTTGCTGTCCTTAGTGGTGAGGTGAGCTCAGGCACATGGTTGGTGGTATTAATACAGGAGTTACAGGAGATTAGCTATGGTAAGGCTTCTCTGTGTAGTTAGGCCTCTGGTGTTTGCAGTCTATCTTTTCCCCAGTGGATACAACCATTGTTTGGCCTTCAGAAGCTGCTGCAGGACTTGCTTCCGAACACAGCTGGAATTGATCCGTAATTGGGAAATCCAGTAAGATGACTTCTGAGGTCTTTAGTAGAACAATACATTGATCTCTTCTACATTTCCTGGCCCAGTTCCCAAAATGACCCCAACTTGCAGACTCTGGCCTTTTGTTTAAGTATTACTGTTAATCGGAGCCTGTGAAGGGGCTCTGATTAACATCAATACTTAAACAAAAGGCTAGAGTGGCTGGGGAACCGAGCGGAACAGGAGGCAAAAGGGGCACGAAAACATGGAAAAGCAAAGTGGGACAGAGGGCAGAAGGGCACCAAAACCAGTGGGACAGAGGGCAGAAAGGCAAAAAACTAGTGGGACAGAGGGCAAAAGGGCACCAAAAACGAGTGGGACAGAGGGCAGAAGGGTACCAAAACGAGTGGGACAAAGGGCAGAAGGGCACAGAAACGAGTGGGACAGAGGGCAGAAGGGCACCAAAAACGAGTGGGACAGAGGGCAGAATGGCACCAAAAACGAGTGACATTTGGCGCCGCAGACACGCGCGGTTTGGTTCCTGGCGCACATAGCCATGGTTGCAGCGCACAGAGACCCTCCACTGCCGCACACAGAGGAAAAAAATTAGAGGGAACATTGTTCAAGAGACGCACATACCGTGGGCGAAAAGACAAGTATTGAATGATCTTGGGTTTATAGTGTTGGCTGCCTCACAACAATCTACTGTTAAAAGTTAGGCCGCAAACGTCAACATTATCGGCGCCATCTTGCCCCTTTTCGAGCCCATTCGTGCGCGTAAGCGGCAGCCATTTTGAGTACCATGGCCTCTCTGCCCCTCGCTGATAGCCAGCGCGTCTCTCTCTCCCTCCTAACCTCGCATGCATCCCCCACACGCTGACAACCCCCGCTCTCACATGCCTTGGGTCATAAACCTCTCTTCAGCGCAGCTCTGCCTCGGAACCCCATCCTGTTCCCAGCACGACACCTCCCTTCATTCCTTTCATGGTCCCGGGTCCTTTGAAACAACCCCCTTTTCCTGTGTGCCCGTTTGTCTTCCTCGTTCCCAGGCCGCCACCTGGCCCTGCGGATACTGTTTATTGCCCCCCTGTACAGTAGGAAGCTTCCTCCATCAAAGGACCCTCGAGTTGATCAAAGCCCCCACCCTATGAGATCCGATCAACCCCACACATTCCGTGAATCGGCGGAATATCCAGCTGCGCGATAATCATCACCTGTTGTGACCGGGGTGGGGACTTCAACTGTAAATGTGTGTGGGAACGGGCCTGAAGGGGGGATTCCGAGGATGTCTTTCCGTACATCAAAGTGTTGACAGAGATGTGTTTCATACAATAAAGCAATAAACTCGTGTATAAGAGGCCAGGCCTCAGAGATGCGGTTAGAGCACCTCGAGAAGATACCCTGTTGTCTGATTTGATGTGTTCTGCTCCGTCGGAATAAAACTTCTGTTTCCTGCCTTCCAGTCTCCAGCGCCTGCCTCTTTGTTTGGTAACTTGAGTGGGTATAGAGGCGTTTAACACCGGGCAACTCTGAAAAAGGTCATCGGCCCTACCTTTTTCCACAATTGGCGTCCCAAACGTGGAGCCCATCAGCGACTCGTGGATCCAGTGGGAGAGGTCCTGACGACAGAGTGAACGACTGCAACGATCGGGAGTGCACCTGTCCGATAGACCCTCGTCTGACAGCCGATCATCCGAACTTCACTGGTTCCGAACAGACCTCTCTCGAGTGATCTACGGTCCTGACTGGGAACCATCAGGAGTGCCGCGAGGATCACGAAGAATAGAGGACGATCGGGCGCTGGATTCGGAAGACAAGAAACTGTCCATGCGGTCCGGGTAAGGTCGTGTAAACACGACGAATTGCGAAATGATTGTTTGATTGTTTGGAAAATACTAGTATTACTCTTTGTTGATTTGTTTGGAGATTCGCGGTCTGCAAACGGAGAAACAACAGGCTCTCTCTTTGCAAGCAGTGAAGGATAGGTAACGCAGACTTTTGTCCCCGTTGTAACCCGTCGTGCCTACTTATTCTCCCCATTGATTGTTTGATTGACCGAACATTGACTGTTCGATATTGGTTCTTTTTGAGGTATTCACCGCCTGCAAACAACGTAGAATAGAAATATTCTGTCTAGTCTTTGCACGCAGTGATAAGATAGGTAGTGCTGACTTTTGTCCCCGTTGTAATCCGTCATGCCTGTCTTCTCCCCACTGATTGGTAGCCTGTTTAGCCCGGACCGCTTATTAGAGATGAACCATCCGGCTCCACTGGAAGGCAGCCCTAATAAGGACATGTTCATGAAGCATGGACTGATCGCTATAGCTTATAGCAAGCTGTGGCATAAATATACGAAAAAGGATCGAGAAAGTCAGTGGCCACTGATAGGATCCTTCGATGAGGATAAAATAAGCGCGCTAGAAACAGCCCTTGGTAAACACAAGACATCGCCCACTATGCTTGATAGTCTCGGCATGTGGCGCAAAGAAACCGAACAACGTAAAAAGAGAACTGAGAGTAGGTTGGGAAAAGAGCTGCGAAAAGCAGCCCACCTAGCTGCTCAGAAACTAGAAGAAGAGATTAAGGAAAGAGAGGAAGCCAAACAGAAACTAGAAATGGAAACATCAAGCCAGTGTCCGGTTAGAACGCCCTCCACGCTCTATCCTGAATTACCCTTGAAACAGCGAGCCAACGATGATCTGCTGTTAGGTCCTCCGATCATCTACATGCCCCCTCCATATGCCCCTTCCCAACCCTTAGCACAGCACCCAACACCCCCAAGCACAGACGAGAGTAGCACCAGAGCTTCGGCCCCCGTGGCCTCTGTGCCGGCCGAACCCCTTGTATTAGGCACAACACAAGCGGCAGTGTTAAATGACCCAGAAACCCGGAAGGCTGATTCTGCAAAAACGAACAGATTAAGCAAGGATGAGCGAGCAGGGATTGACAAGGTAGTGAGGACATTGGTAGAAAGAAAGGAAAGTGAAGAGCACGTCACGGACATGTTCAACACGTATACAGGGAGCCACAGACGACATTTTACCGTACGACTGTGTTACCATATCTTGAATGCGTACGAGGACCGATATCGAGAAAAGGGTCCCGAGAGCCTTACGACTCTATACAGAAAGGTCGATATCGGGGATGAGAGTGAGTGTGATGTGACGGACCTCCTTACGCGTACGCTTGAGGTTTTCCGCCACCTCACTGAGCAAGAATCGGAAGCTAAACCCCCGACACCCGTAGCAACCGAACCCCAAACTGAGCGAGCTAGCACCATGATGCCAATTAGAGAGGCTGCTCCCTACTGGGTTCCTCCACGAGGTCTAGGAACTCACGATGACGTTAACCACAAAGATGCAAAAGGGAGGGTAGTGTATAATTGGGTCTACCAGCCATGGGATCGGCAGGATATCCTGACGTTCCGAAAATCTCTGCCTGATTTACGTAAAAACCCCACTGCCTTCTATACTGAATTAGGTACAGCCCTAGGTTCAACGATCATGACCCTGGCTGATATCGATTTGTTTTTCGGGCTATGTCTCCCAGCTGATGTGTGGAAGCTAATCCGGAAAGTCGACCACCTTGAGCTGTTCGGACATACCTGGTCACAACTCGAAGACATAGATAAGCAACGAGAGCCTGGACAGAAACCCTTGAAATCCATTTTAGACCTCCCAGATAAGATCGTACAGAAATTGAAAACCCTGATTCCAGAAAAGAAAGTGGACTGGTCGATAGTAACGGCTTGTCGTCAGAATTCCCAGGAGGATGTATCGGAATACTTCTCCCGGTTTGAAACGGTGTTCTCCGATTACAGCGGCCAGGACATGACCACTGCAACCGGACACCATCTGTTTGTCCAAAATTACGTTAAAGGTTTGTCACCGGAGGTCTCCCAGAAACTGCAGGCCAGTGAGAGTAGTTGGGCTGCCTCCAAACCTGCGGCTATCCTCCAGATGGCCCAATATTACGAACACCAGAAAAACGAAAACGATAGAGCGACAGAGAAAAAGAAGAAAGACTTAAAAGAGAGGGTGATGATTGCGCAATTGCAAGGGGTGACTATAGGACGAGAGCAATACAAAGGAAACTATCAGACGAATGTCCCTAAGAACGCACCTCCTAAAGACCGCACCTCGACACCCCACATTGGACGTACAGACATTAGAGAGGACCAGTGTGCTTTCTGTAAAGGATATGGCCATTGGAAATCCCAGTGCCCGGTTCTTTCAGAGATGAACAGAAATAGGGACCCCAAGGACGTAGCGGGTGGACCAAGAAATAGAGGACAGCAGCGGGGGCTCACAAATGACATGACTAACGATAGATCAAACAGACCGAATACATTTGACCGACCCAGACAGAATCAGTACCAACAGTCTGACTGCGACGATGCCCACGACTTTGCATAGGAATGCCAAGGGCAAGGGAGGGATCCAGTCGAGCTCTATGTTGACCAGCAAGGTCCTTATGTCACTACTAAGGTCCTGGGTACAAAGTCTCCATTCCTGGTAGACACTGGCGCAACACGTAGTGCGTTATCTAAACGACTGATTCCAAGGGCACCCTTGTCTGGCTCACTTGTGACATCGATAGGTTTCGTTGGAACGCCCTCCACTAACCCTTTGTCCGCTCCCATCCCCTTCGACTTAGAGAACAATACCACTGACACAACGTTTTTGCTTTCCTCCAATACTCCTGACGCCATTATGGGACTTGACTTACTGAAACACTTCCGAGCAACCATTAGATGTTCCCAAGACGGAGTTCGAGTTTTCCTGTACGACAACCCCATTCTGCTTAGACATTGCCCTTCCCGACGCATGTTTTCTATCAATGACGCTGACACATCCCTGCTTGACACTCTGCCTCCGTATCTGTGGGCCAAGACGGATTCGGACGTAGGGCGCATGATGATTGACCCAGTGCACATTACTGTCCGACCAGACGCAACACTCCCAAAACTTCCACAATATCGGATATCGCCCGAGGGCGAGAAGGCATTGGTAAAGATTATTCAGTCACTGATAGACGCAGGAGTGGTAGAGGAAGTGGTTAGCAACGTTTGCAACAGTCCTATCTTGCCCATCATCAAGAAACAAGGAGAGGGGGATGAGAAAGCATACCGCTTCATCATCGACCTTCGAGAGATCAACAAAGTGGTTGTACCCCAGTACCCCGTGGTCTCAGACATCACCACTATCCTGACCTTGATTCCTTCTACTGCCACCACCTTCACTGTCATTGACCTTAAAAATGCATTTTTCTCTATCCCCATCCACCCAGACAGCCGATATCTCTTCGGCTTCACCCTGAAAGCCCGCTCATATCGGTTCTGCCGAGCACCCCAAGGCTACACTGAGAGCCCCAGTATCTACAGTCAGGCCCTCAAGAGACAACTGGATCAGGTCCAGTTACCCGATGGAGTGGTGTTAGTACAATACGTCGATGACATCCTTTTGGCGGCCGACACCACTCCACTAGCAGTCACAGCCACCATTCAACTCCTGCACTTCCTTGCGGAAAATGGCCACAAGGTCTCCAAAAAGAAGCTGCAATTCTGCCAACCCCAGGTCACTTACTTAGGTCACCTCCTGTCCAAAGACGGAAGGAAACTTACTCCCGACCGGATCCAAACAATTCTCGAAACCCCCGTCCCCAAGACTCAGAAACAGGTTCGCTCCCTACTAGGCCTCACCTCCTTCTGCCGACAGTGGTTAACAAACTTTAGCCTCATTGTGAAACCGCTGCTTTCTCTGCTAGCTAAAGATGTCCCCTTCCCACTCCCTTGGACCCCTGAGTGCCAAACCTCCTTCACGGAACTACGAGATGCCCTTTGTTCGGCCCCTGTCCTAGGTACCCCCGATTACACAAAGCCCTTCTCCCTCTACACTCACGAAAGGGAGGGGTGCGCTTTATCTGTCCTAACCCAGTCCATTGGCCCAAAGCAACGGCCGTGCGCTTACTTCTCTGCCACTCTTGACCCTGTAGCCAGAGCCTTACCTGCCTGCCTTCGAGCTGTAGCTGCCGCTGCTATCTCTATCCGACAGAGTGAGGGGATCGTGCTCTCGAATTCCCTCACTGTACTAGTACCCCATGCAGTTGACACCCTCCTGAAACAAACCAAGACGCAACACCTGACGAGTGCACGACTGACTGGATACGAGCTGACTTTGCTTGCACCCCATATCACCCTGAAAAGATGCACCACACTGAACACGGCAACTTTGCTACCCCTACCAGAGAACGAACCCAATGTGCCCCCTGTACACGACTGTGTGACTCTTACGGACGAACAGACTAGAAGTAGGGTTGACCTCAGAGACACGGCTTTTCCTGACCCTGACGGAGAGCTGTGGGTGGACGGTTCTTGCACCAAACTCCCCGATGGCACCACTTCAGCTGCCTATGCAGTCACCACGGCCCGAACTGTAGTAGAGACAGCCCGCATCACACAACGATCTGCCCAGGCAGCGGAACTGATTGCCCTCACACGAGCATGCATCCTAGCAGCAGGTACCACAGCGAACATTTACACCGACAGCCAGTACGCCTTCGGGGTGGTTCACCATTTTGGGCTCCTTTGGAAGGAAAGGGGATTCTTGACCTCACATGGCACCCCTATCTTGCATGGAGATTTAGTCTCCGCCTTGATCGAAGCTGTCCTTCTCCCCAAAAGACTTGCGGTCATCAAATGCCAGGCACACAAGAAAGTGACAGACATTATTGGACAGGGAAATGCACTAGCGGACCTCACTGCCCGAACGACAGCTGAAAATAGAACGACAACACGCATGTACGTGACCAGGTCACAAGCAGAAAAATGGACCGACGCTAGGGACACTGTTAGGGATATTCAAATGGCTAGCACACAACGCAAACTGACTGAATGGGCACGGGTGGGACTAAAGGACGATGAAGGCTGCTGGCGGACAAAAGACGCAAACAAATGGTTGTTACCTGACTCATATCTGATTCCCATACTGACTATGGCACACTCCCCTGCCCACATAGGATCAGCCCCCATGATTGAACTTGTCTCCAGAGTTTGGCACAACGATAAAATCACGGACTCCGCCAAACGTCTGGTCCAACAATGCCTGATATGCCTGCAACATAACCCTGGGAAAGGAACTGTGGTCCCCCGGGGAGGGTTTGGGGTTCCCAATCACCCATTTGAGGTCCTACAGATGGACTATATCCAGCTAGACAGATGCCAAGGCCTGAAATATGTGCTTGTAGTGGTGTGTGCATTTAGCAAGTGGGTGGAGGCATACCCAACCCGTGATAACACTGCTATGGCCACTGCAAAAGTACTGCTAAAAGAATTCTTCCCTCGCTACGGCCTTTGTCGAATTTTATGGAGCGACAATGGCCCCCACTTCATAGCCGAAGTCATCCAGCTCATCTTAAAGGGGCTGGGTATCACACAAAAGTTCCACGCAGTCTTCCACCCCCAGTCTGCTGGACTAGCCTACCACCATGAAAGAACATTATTTGATCTCACTATCTCCTCAACTCAGAGAAAGGCGAAGGGAGTTCTGGAACAACTCTTTTGTGCAGCTACTCCACCAGCACAATCTCGCCACCAATGCCACCAACTGCTGGATCTGTGGGTTGCTACCCCATGCCACTGGACACTCGATACCTTTCATCCCTTCACCCTTCTCAATTCACGGCTCCTGCCTTGCTTGGCTGATCCTCCTGCAAGAAAGCTATAAAGACAATGCCACCTCCAGCAAAACCATGACGCACTTCTTTCATGAGGTCTGGCGAAACAAAACAAAGACAGACTTCTGCCCGCAGACTTCCAGTGACTCAATCCACATGGACATCCCTACTAGAGAACAAATTGAAATGCAGGAGTTCAACAATCCAACCAGACCCACCTTCTCCTACCTGCGGAAACGAACGGCTGCCACTCTGACTGTGGCCCTGTCAGGCATCAACGTCACAGGCCACATGTGCATAGAAGGGCTTGGGACACAGCTGGTAGGCCGCAGCGCCTGCCGTTTCACCAGAACTTTGGACTCCACCGATCCACCTTCCTTTGTATCCTCTCCAAATATGTATTTCGTTTGTGGCACAAAGGCTTACACCTGGCTCCCCAAAGGCTGGGGGGGCACTTGTTTCATCTCCTTCATTCTTCCTCCGACCTATGTGGCCCCAGCAAATCACCATCGACAAAAGCGAGCCAAGGATATTGAACAAGCCGACTCAACAGGAGCACAGTTCCTCGATGCTATGAAGGGACTTGTTCCACTCTGGGGCCCGATGGCAAACAGCCGTGCCATCCGACATCTGACTCAGGCAGTCGAGACAACAAAGATCATCACAGCTGGTATTCTTGCTAATAACACAGCCGAACTTCAAGCGGTCCGCCTGGTGGCTCTCCAGAACCGCCTGGTTCTAGATGTGGTTCTTGCGGACCGTGGTGGAGCATGCCGCATCATTGGGTCCAGCTGTTGTACATATATACCGGACAATTCACCCTCAGTATACAAGGCCATCGAACACCTCCACAGACTCTCTTCAGAAGTCCACCAGGAACAGGAAGAATGGTCGCTTGGTGGTTGGTTCTGGAACACCGTTAAGAACTGGGGCTGGAGACTGTTTACGATTATCCTGATTCCTGTAGTTGTTATCTGTGGGTTGTGCTTAGGAATCCAATGCCTGCCGCCTCTGTGTTCCTTATGTATGAATTGTATTTGCCCTAAAACTGTGGACTTTGGAAATGAACGCATGGGAGCATTATATGATGCCGAGGTTAGGAATTTGATGAAGATTGACATTGAATAGGCAAGTTGGCTAGATACGTTGAAAAGGGAGGACTGTTAAAAGTTAGGCCGCAAACGTCAACATTATCGGCGCCATCTTGCCCCTTTTCGAGCCCATTCGTGCGCGTAAGCGGCAGCCATTTTGAGTACCATGGCCTCTCTGCCCCTCGCTGATAGCCAGCGCGTCTCTTTCTCCCTCCTAACCTCGCAAGCATCCCCCACACGCTGACAACCCCCGCTCTCACATGCCTTGGGTCATAAACCTCTCTTCAGCGCAGCTCTGCCTCGGAAACCCCATCCTGTTCCCAGCACGACACCTCCCTTCATTCCTTTCATGGTCCCGGGTCCTTTGATACAACCCCCTTTTCCTGTGTGCCCGTTTGTCTTCCTCGTTCCCAGGCCGCCACCTGGCCCTGCGGATACTGTTTATTGCCCCCCTGTACAGTAGGAAGCTTCCTCCATCAAAGGACCCTCGAGTTGATCAAAGCCCCCACCCTATGAGATCCGATCAACCCCACACATTCCGTGAATCGGCGGAATATCCATCTGCGCGATAATCATCACCTGTTGTGACCGGGGTGGGGACTTCAACTGTAAATGTGTGTGGGAACGGGCCTGAAGGGGGGATTCCGAGGATGTCTTTCCGTACATCAAAGGGTTGACAGAGATGTGTTTCATACAATAAAGCAATAAACTCGTGTATAAGAGGCCAGGCCTCAGAGATGCGGTTAGAGCACCTCGAGAAGATACCCTGTTGTCTGATTTGATGTGTTCTGCTCCGTCGGAATAAAACTTCTGTTTCCTGCCTTCCAGTCTCCAGCGCCTGCCTCTTTGTTTGGTAACTTGAGTGGGTACAGAGGCGTTTAACGCCGGGCAACTCTGATAAAGGTCATCGGCCCTACCTTTTTCCACACTACTATGAATCGAGGTGTCGCTATTTTGGGACGACGGTCTGTAATTGCAACGGGGAAAACTAAAGTAGACAGCTTAGGACGCTGGGCAATTGCGGAATGTGTAATTGGCAATGTTGTTACTACGATCTGTACAGTATATGGATCCAATATGGATGACACTGCAGTGATAGAATATCTAAATGTAGAATTAGCTCTTTGGAGCACGCCAGTATTTTTATTGGGTGACTTCAATATTCATGGGGAATTGAATACGTGGAATCCAAAATTTAACAGATATCAATGCAGGAAGCCCAAGGTATTCAAGGCATTACGCCAACTCTTATATCAACATGGGTTGGTTGACGGGTGGCCCGTGGCGAATTTAAAGGATCCTGGCTTTACTTTCTTTTCTTCGCCGCATAAGAAATTTGTGAGAATTGACTATATTTTTATACCCAGACATATGGCTCAAGGATCTTGTATGTTAGTTAAACCACGCATCACATCAGACCATGCACCAATTGTTATAGATATACCTATACCTAATACCCAACGAATACAAAGATCCTTTACTTTTAATAAGAAACTCTTATTGGATGAAATATATGCGAAACAAGTAATAGATTGGGCTCAGCAATTTTTCGATCTTAATAGAGGCTCTACATCTTATGCAATGGTGTGGGATTGTTTCAAGGCAGGATTACGAGGCGAAACCTGTAGCTATAGTTGGAGTTTACAACAGAAAAGGAAAAATATAATGACACAATTAATACAAGATTTGATCAATGCAGAACATGATTTAATGAGTGATATTAGACTACATCGAGATAGCGAAACTTCACAAAACGAAGTTGCGAAGCATAAAGCTAAGATAAAAGGGGTTTGGAGCCAGGATATAGCACAGCAATACAAGACCTTTCGTGCAGAAAGATATGAATATGGGGAAAATGTTGGCAGATGTCTAGCTCAAAGAATGCGTGGGAGACAGACTATACAGCGTATAACTTCTATAGAAAATAATCAGGGCATTCTAATTGAGTCACCAGAGGGGATCCTGGAAGCCTTTTATGAGTATTATACAAATCTCTATACCCAAGAAGACT
Organism: Lissotriton vulgaris; assembly: GCF_964263255.1. NCBI lineage: Eukaryota > Metazoa > Chordata > Amphibia > Caudata > Salamandridae > Lissotriton > Lissotriton vulgaris. The sequence continues at coordinate 179,745,486 of NC_141698.1, forward strand.
TTTCATCTGATCTACTAGACCACTATATAGATACACTGGAACTGTCCCAATTAGATCTGGCTCAACAGGAACAATTAGAGCTTCCAATCACAATTGAAGAACTCGAGACCTCCCTGAAAGAACTGGCCCTGGGGAAGGCTTGTGGCCCCGATAAACTTCCGCTAGAAATTTATCAAATGCTATTCCCCATAATCAAGAATGATATGCTCGCAACGTTTTTAGAAGCCCAAAATGGTTGTCCGCCGCCAGCATGGGAAGATGCTAGCATTTTCATATTTCGTAAAAAAGACAAACCTTCGCATTTACCTGGATCATATCGTCCCATTTCACTTATAAATGCTGATGCAAAATTATATTCTAAAATCCTTGCCAACCGACTGAGCCAAATTGTTCCAACTTTAGTTTCTGAACAACAAAATGGCTTTCTCCCAGATCGTGGTACGATCAATCATATACACCGGGTTATTGCTACATTAGACTATGCTACCACAAATCATTTGGACGTTGGATTGGGGTTTTTAGACGCAGAGAAAGCGTTCAATCGCGTTTCATGGGCATTTTTATGGGCGATTTTGGGGAAAATGGGTTTTGGATTACGGTTTATATCTGCTTTACAAATTATGTATAGACACCCGAGGGCTAAGATATGTATCTCGGGACAAGAGTCAATGGCAGTGAATATCACTCGGGGCACACGGCAGGGGTGCCCCTGCTCACCTCTTCTATTTGCTATGTATATAGAACCATTGCTAAAGGCATTAATGACATCCCAATATATACAACCCATGGTTTTGCCCGGAGGTGATATACGGGTGTTAGCCTACGATATCGCAGTAATAACATCTGACCCGGAATCTGCACTAATTGAAATAGAAAATCTGATTCATGAATTCGGCAATGTGGCAGGATACAAACTCAACATTCAGAAAACACAGGTTATATGCTCAGCAGGATTATGTACTAATGATAGCAGGGTCACTCTAGAGGCTAAATATTTAGGCATTAAAATTAGATTCCTACCTCAACAGTTAGTCATGGCAAATTGGGCAGATATACTAGTATCAGTTAAAAGTCAACTAGAGAAAATTGAATGCTTACATTTATCATTGGTTGGGAGACGTAATGTCTTAAAAATGACTATTTTACTGAAAGTTTTATATTATTTTCGAGCAATACCTTTGGAGATCTCCACATTACAATTGAGGAAATTGCAATCTATAACTGATCGATTTTTATGGAGTTGGAAATCTTTGCGGAGAGCATCTAAATATATGACACTACCAATCTTAAGTGGGGGGTGGGGAGTTCCGAATTTTGCATTATATTATTTGGCACTTTTAATGCAAAATATTAAATATCTTTCAATAGGTGGAACTCCACCTACATTTGAAAGCCCAGATATCTTTTCTCTTTTACTTGGCCCACAATCTCGGCAAATGTTGCTTCGTTTTTTAGAACCTAGCTATTATAAAAGAACTAGATTTAAACTCATAATGTCCGCCTTTAAAGGATGGCGTTCTATACGGAAGCTTATTGCATTGGGACGTATTAATTTTTACACTCCTTGTAATTCTATAGAATTGCTTCCGGGAATATTCAGGGATCGTATTATGGGTATATGGCGGGAAAAAGGTATAACTACCATAGGCGACATGGTTAAAAATGGTACAATTGCTTCATTTCAGGAGTTAAAAGACGAACATAGTCTCTCTCAACATGACTTCTTTAAGTATCTGCAAATACGGAACTTTATTTATACACACCCAAATATTGTACCACTTTGTCATAATGAATTTATGGAAATACTTAAAAAACCAACACGTATAGGGATTATATACAACTATCTGTTAAATCTACAGCAAGATGATATGGAACAGCAGGCATCTAAATGGTGTATGAGACTAGGCACAGTTGTAGAACCCTTTGAAGAATCAATATGTATGGCCGATAAAATTATTTTATCTGCCAATTTATATTCACAGCACTATAAAACTTTATGTAATCTCTATCATACACCACTTAAAATGTTAAAATGGAGTAATGCAAATAATGGAAAATGCTATAGATGTCAATGTGATCTGGCAGATATTATACATATATTTTCAGACTGCCCCATATTAAAACCGTTTTTTGTATCATAGAATTTTTTTCAGCACATATTACAAAATGCGATGTAAAAATCTCTCGAGAGATGATTATTTTTGGCTTATCAAATGATAATGAATCGTTTTCAGGTTATCAAGAAAATAGATAGATTATATTTATGGGTATGGCTGTAGCCTGCCTTTGTATATCATCAATGTGGCTAAAGCCTGAAGCACCTACATATGAAATGTGGCGAGCAAAGTTTTACAATATTTTTCATTTAGAATTTAATTTATATCGCATTAAATCAATTACGAAAAAGCGTAGAGGGTACAAAATATGGCAGACTTTGCCCTGGGGAAGGCTTGTGGCCCTGATAAACTTCCGCTAGACTGTATTTATTTGATGCTAAAATCATTTCAACTGTTTATATGTTTATTTATGTTGACTATGTAAATCACAAAGTTGATATATTGACATGTTGATTGTGATATGACATAATCCCTTTGTATGTTTATTTTTCTATATATGGCTTTGAACTGAATCAATAAAAAAATAAAAAAAGAAGTGCGATGCTGTTAACATTGAAGGAAATTGGAGGTTTCCTTAACACGCTGGTCATTATATAGAGCATATCCCGAGGCATGCAGGTTTAACCTATTAGGCACGTCTTTTTAGACTGGTCAGCAATCTCTACTTTGAACCTGTGCAGTTGTTGTTATAGAGCCCGAAACGTAGAGTAAATTGTTAACTGTCTGCTAAGGGTTTTAAAGAGAGGTAAAATAAGACGTGTGGGTGTTTTAATGAAATGGTGTAATGTTTTGCCAACCTGCTTTTGTGTAAACGTTGATTCGTTTTTTGATTGTATCTAAAACAGGCATTTTTGTGTACTAGTGCCCTTTATTTTTAGTAACCTGTAATTCTATAGATTTCTTCACAGTGTCGATATTTTGCATTTTACTTTTGCTCACGTTTCCATTTGCAAGAGGAGCTCTTCTTCCTGCAGTGTAAAACCGTTATCTTCATCGTTAACCCTTTCAAATCCTGGATTCGGTTTTCCTAGAGAGCGGCTGAGGTTTCTCTCTTAGGGTCGGGGAAACTGAATCGGCCCGCAGCACACATTGACATTGATGTGAAATATGGAAATCCACCCTGAAGTGTGCAGTCCCCGGAATCTGTGTGTTACAAACATAAATGAGTCTAACTACAAAGGCCGGTCCGCGTGTGTCAGACACCGGGTGTTCTGTTGTATCTTTTATGTAACTCATGTAATCCTAAATCAGAGGTCTTCAAAGTTTTTGATGCCGAGACCCCCTTGTAAAACCTTTTTAGGCGTAAGGACCCCCTTCCGACAAAAGTTTCTAGAAACTGGTACTCCTCATCATCAACTTTTGACAACCATAAATGCGCCTGTTAGAACTGATCATGTGGAGCCTGGGTCAGCCCTCCATCATTCATCCACCCACACTTTCACACATCCATCCATCCACCCTTTCATCCTTCCATCCATACATCCATCCTTCATCCATCCACCCTTTCATCCTTCCACCAATACATCCATCCTTTACCCATCCACCCTTCCTTACATCCACCCATCATTCATCCACCCACCATTTCACACATCCATCCATCATTCATCCATGCAACCTTTTATCCATTTATACATCCAACCACCCTTTCATCTTCCCATCCTTCATCCACCCACCCTTTCATCCTCCCATCCATACATCCATCCTTCACCTATCCACCCACCCTTTCATCCATCCATCTACCCATCATTCATCCCCCCACCTTTTCACACATCCATCCATCTATCATTCATCCATCCACCCTTTCATCCATCCATCCTTCATCTGTCCACCCTTTCATTCTTCCATCCATACATCTATCCTTCACCAATCTATCCTTTATCCATCCACCCTTTCATCCTTCCATCCATACATCCATCATTCATCCATCCACATTTCATCCATCCTTTCACCCTTCATTCATCCACCCATCTTTTTACACATCCATCCATCATTCATTCATCCATCCATCCATCCATCCATCCATCCATCCATCCATCCATCCATCCATCCATCCACCCATCCATCCATCCACCCATCCATCCATCCTTCATCCAGCCACCCGTTCATCCTCCCATCCATCCTTCATCCATCCACCCTTTCATCCATCCACCCTTTCATCCTTCCATCCATACATTCATCATTCATACATCCACCCTTTCATTCATCCATCCACTCATCATTCATCCACCCACCTTTTCACACATCCATCCATCCATACATCCATCATCCATCCATACATCCATCATCCATCCATTCACCCACCCTTTACCCATCCACCCTTCCTTCCATCCACCCATCATTCATCCACCCACCTTTTCACACATCCATCCATCATTCATCCATGCAACCTTTTATCCATTCATTCATCCATCCACCCTTTCATGCTCCCATCCATACATCCATCCTTCATCCATCCACCCTTTCATCATCCCATCCATACATCCATCCATCCTTCATCCATCCACCCGTTCATCCTCCCATCCATACATCCATCCTTCATCCATCCACCCTTTCATCCTTCCATCCATCATTCATCCATCCACCCTTTCATTCATCCACCCATCTTTTTACATATCCATCCATCCATCATTCATCCATTCATCCATCCACCCTTTCATCCATCCATCCACCCTTTCATCCTCCCATCCATACATCCATCCTTCATCCATCCATCCACCTTTCATCCTTCCATCCATACATCCATCATTCATCCATCCACCCTTTCATTCATCCATTCACCCATCATTCATCCACCCATCTTTTTACATATCCATCCATCATTCATCCATCCACCCTTTCATCCATCTATCCTTCATCCGTCCACCCTTTCATTCTTCCATCCATACATCTATCCTTCACCAATCTATCCTTCATCCATCCACCCTTTCATCCTTCCATCCAAATATCCATCATTCATTCATCCATCCACCCTTTCATCCATCCATTCACCCTTCATTCATCCACCCATCTTTTTACACATCCATCCATCATTCATCCATCCACCCTTTCATCCATTCATCCTTCCGTCCACCCTTTCATTCTTCCATCCATACATCTATCCTTCACCAATCTATCCTTCATCCATCCACCCTTTCATCCTTCCATCCATACATCGACCCTTTCATTTATCCATCCACTCATCATCCATCCACCCACCTTTTCACACATCCATCCATCCTACAGCCTTTCATCCATCCATCCACCCATCATTCATCCACCCACCTTTTCTGTGCCTCTCTCATGGGGGGGGGGGGGGGGGGGAATCAGTATCTCTCTGCGTCGTCTTCCTTCTTTCCCACTCATGGGAGGGCATCTCTGTGCCTCCCTGCTGGGGGCGGGGGACGTGTCACGGGACCCACAGCTCCAGGTGCGCAAGATCCATTGAACTCAAAGGGCTACACTACAGCCACTCCCCCATCCCCCCTCCCCCCAGCTCGTGTATGTGAGCCCGGCTGAAACAGCTTCAGGGACACACACACAGTCACACCCAAGTACTTGACAGGTCTTTAAAAGACCTTTTACTTGTTAATGAGGCGTTGATGTTTTTCACACCTCGGTGTGAATTAGGCCTCCGCCGTGAGCACCCTCAGCCCAATGCCAGGAACTGCACTCGGCAGAATCTGCGACCCCCTTCCCAGGACTCCACGACCCCCCTGGGGGTCGCGCCCCACAGATTGAAGACCGCTGTCCTAAATCCTTATGTATCAAAACTGGTTCTGACACCTTCGGGTAATGTTCGCGCTATATAAAATCGCATTAAATAAATAAAGTACTGTCATTCAAACTGAGGGCCTCAGGCAATGCCAGGCCAGACACACCCTGTCATCAAAACAGAGGCAATAGACTGTATTAATGTCCCACCACTAAGCATTTACTTTGGAACAGAACTCTCGTGGCATAAATGTAATCAGCTGTGATCCAAACTCATTTTACCACTGTACAACAGACCGTGCCATCTGTCAATGGTGGCACATGATCATGTGGAGCCTGGGTCAGCTACAAGTAGAACTTCATACAATTACATCACAGACTTGTCTTGAAGCATTTTCTTAAGTCGAGCCTACTAGAGAGCACCTGCTATGTCTGTTGTTAGGTCACACCTACTTGTTGGTTCACTCGCTGTCTGTTGTGAGCCTTATTGTGGACTTGGAGCCTGCCTGTTGCTTACCATAGGTTAGTTTTCTTGCCACTTTCAATTTTTAGCGTCTTATTCGTCTTGACCATCTTGTGTCTGTCCCGCCCCTGGATCAGACAATTTACTTGTGACTTCCTCTGCGCTTGTTTACAGTGTATTTGCTGTAGCCATGCTGCACAGCACCAGCAATTCTGTACAGCATTGGCTAAGAACCGTCAGCAAAGCCCAGAGGTACCAAAGGCAAGGATTTGCCAGTGCTTGTTTGCTTTTTGTGTTCTCATTTAAAATACGCTGCCTGAAATTGCTGCTAGCAGAGAATCATCAGTACCTTGGATCAGCACTGTATGAATTTCACATTGAAGGCCGCAGCAGTGTTATGGCACAGCACTACCTACTGCCTGCCTTCCTGCCCCTACACTGTTACCCCGCGGTGCAGCCACAGGATAGTGGCTACATTGCCCGTGTCTGCCCCGCAACAAGTTGTTCCTGCCATGGAGGTTTCCCACAGCCGGGTGCAGTTAATAAATACAGGGACCCAAAGATATGTGGCATCAAAGAATAATAACGGATGTGGTACAGGTAGGTTTTTTATTTATTTATTTGTTTTCACTTTTATATAGCGCAAACTTTACCCGCAGGTATTAGAGCGCTTTAAATCAGCATGCTTTTAACAAGCAAGACTAGTTACAATTTCTGAACTCTCCCCATTCACCTTTAATCACCTCTTACCATTCTGTCTTTTTACTGCCCTCATCTCTAAAAGTTTCTCGCATTTATCTCATGGCCTCTCTGGCCAGTCACCTCCCGTGCCCCTCAGCACTTCTCATACACCTTGTCTCTCCATTAAAAAATTTCTCTATTTGTATCTTACACCTCTCCAGTCACCCCCATTCATCTTTCACATCTCCCCTTTGTTCTAACAGAAGCCCTCACCTTTTGCTCAAACTCACTTCTTGCGTGTCCACACTTCTCTTCAGCAATTCACATTTCTCCTCATCCCTGATCTCCTCAATCAAATTCTCTCACTCCCTTGCTGTCCTCTCATCTCCCCTCACCGAGCGCAAGGGTGGGACCCATATGCTCCTCTCGGCCTGTGCCACTCTACTTATTGTTCCCAAATTTAGGAAGGCACGAATGGTCTGTCTTGCCGTTTCGGTGCAGGCTGCAAAGTTATGGAACGTGCACCCACCTTTGCTTCGCTCCACCAAGAATCTATTATCCTTTAGGGAGATATAAAAACCTTTCTCTATGCTCTGTAGCTTACCCCATTTGGCTAGTTCTCCTTCTGTGTGCTTCTCATTTGCCTTCCGGCATCAGATGGTTATTAGCCCCAGGTGATCTTTTGGTAACAGTAGTTCACTACTGTTGTGTTCTATCTAGGACCCCGATCAATATTGTGACCTCATGCCCCTATACGGCTATAATCAATAGATATCCCTATAATGCCATAAACTATCAGAGCCATATTTCAGTAACTCGTCTCTGCAGCTCATTACAGTACATGATACAGCAGAAGCCACTTCCTTAGATTCCTAGATAACACACCGAATTCTTTCGACAGCTCAAACCCCCCCAGCAACCTGGGAAAGCCCCGCTTGCTTTGTTTTGATTAGTAATAGAACTCTTGCAAGCACTGTAAGAACGACCAGTTCTTAGTGACATCTTTATTGACGTCTTATGTCCAAAAACTTACGTCAAACTCGCCACCTTTCAGGTATAAATAATACCAACGTTGCCTTAAGCAAACACGGTGGTGGTGAATACTAGAGCAGAACAGCTGTCCCTTGCAGATAGCCCAGCAGATGCGAGAAGCCCACGGACTCTGCCCCTCCTCCTTGACGCGCTGAGAAAGACGCTGTCTTTTCTCCTGCCGAGAAAATCCAGCTCCGGCGTTTCCAGCCTACCCTTGTGGGTAACTGGAATATCGAGTCCTGAGAGGAGATACCAGACCTCCGACATTCTATTCCAGAGGTACGGTGCTGACTAAACCCTTAGAGAGAATTCTTGAAGCAAACCCTTGGCAAAACCAACTTAACTTATACTGCTACTTACTTACTCCCTCCCATGTATTAGGCTTAGGTCAGGTACACTGGGGTAGGCGTAGTTAGAAGCACCAGTTGAGGACGTTAGCCAAATGTATATATGAATGTATATATTTTATTCATTTTAACCATCTTATGGCTAAGAAACCATATCAATGCTTTTACAGTATTATTTCGCAATACTCCTTTTACTGTACGCACTTTTTATAATAACAAGTCTTGCAATTGTGGCAATTCATTTCTCTTGTATGAGAAGGAAGACTGTTCAATAAATAATACCTTTTATTGAAAACGCCCGTCTCTCTATTCTCTGCATACTGGTGAAAGTAATTCTGCACAACTGACTGAGTGAAATAGCTGTCTATTGTTTCACACGACTCTAGAGATTGACTCTTATTCTCAGGAGCAAAGTTGTCATGTTAATGCGGTTGTTGGAAAACTGAATCCCTTCTTGTCTGAGCCAGGGAAGCTGATCACTTCCTATTCAGTCAAGAAAGTTTCCAGTGACCTCTGAGCTAGCTGGTACAAACCCAATTAAGTAGAACATAGTCAGTAGAGACCTAGAAGACCGCAGTCCTACGTCTACACTGCTGTTTATGTTATTCCAATGCGCAGGGCCTATAGGGAAAATAGGAACTACACTACATGGCGCCCAAAGTTTGGTAAGGCGATAAAACTAACGCAAGACGTTAGAGTAACTCAGTCGTGCTTTTTCACACAGACCCTTTTTTCCGTAAATACTCCAATAGACGTCTGGAGTGGGTGAAAGGTTAAAATCCGCCGGAACTTAGTAGGAAGAGATTCCTTTGTAAAGTTTCTGGTTTAGTCAACGTTGAAGGATACAGTGTTCCAAAATATTGTGCACCTAATCTTTGTCTCCTTGAAACACTGATCTGCAACAAAAGACCTTCCTGACAGTAAAATGCCAGGAGAAGGCGGGAACAACGGGACCGCTGAAGCCGCAGTAAATGCGACTCAGCAGGAATCTGATGATATAGGAATTAATGAACCAGATGCTATCATCATCCCAGTAAACATAAGAAAAACTATAACTTTAAAACTTATAGAAAACGGACTGACCTCACGAGGTGGTACCGTCATTTTCGTGATAGAGGCACACGAATATCGGCAGACAGAGGTATTCTATTCATGGATACACTTTCTAGCGACAAACGCTACAACACACGAATTCCACTATTACAAAATAGAGGAACCACCGGATGAGTACGCTCCTTTCGAGGAGATTAAAATTTCATTAAAATACCAAGAGCACCTGCTCTGGTTTAAAGGCGCCCTAAAACACAATGATCACATCACCAGGCTCGGTCCACTAGGTAGACCAGGAGCAACGTGGCCGGTTCTAGCCAGCTACACACCACATCCAGACATTGAAAAAATGTCTTGCGAAGAGCTGTTAGCACAGCTAAAAACATTAATTAAAATACATAGACAGTTAGTCCAATATGTAATGCGGACTGCAACAGTCCAAACAGATGTTAATGTTCCACAGCTGACCCCTCATCAGGCGAACACAAATAAAATTACACCACAGAACATACAATCATGTCTTGGGAAAACACCCATAAAACGGGAACAAATCCCTTTCTGGTTAACACAGAAAATTACTCAAATAGAGGCAGTATTCCCGAATACTACCCCTATTGAGAAACACAGAATTCTGACTATCTGCCTTCCAATGGGGGTCGCACCACACGTGGAGGACTGTGACACTTGGGGTACAGTCTTTGCTTCCATTTACACGAAAACACATGGTGTTCCGTCCATGGCGGTAATACCAGATGTGCTAAAACAAATTCAGAATGAATACGGTCCAGAACCTGATTTAACTCTTGGTATGAAATTACTGAAAGACTTCAAGCAGGTCTCGGCTATATTACTAGCCAACATAAAAGGAGAAGCAGCATCTGTGGCGATCCGCCAGAAATTGAAAGAAACAGATGTAACAGACCAACCAATTGAGCTTGCCAGAATTATAGAAAAATACTATGAAGAATTAGGTAGAGATAGTTTGGGTGGGAAACCTGTAAAACCACAACTACTCGAAAATCCTGAAAAATTATTTATTAAAAATAATCTAAACACTCCTAAAAAGAGTTGGGATGGAAATAAACAGTCCACTCCCAAGGAAAAAGTCTTCCTGCCCAGAGGAAGGTCTCCTCGGCGGCGGGAAAGAACTCCGACTCGAGAACACCAGTCTCCCCAGAGGGAGCACTCTGAGAAAAGATATAACCTTAGAAATAAGGTTACTTGAAAAAACCTGATAGATATCAAAGTATTGATACACGTCCCTCTCGATCTTTTTTGCAGAAATCGGAAAGAAGAGGAAGGTCAGACCCAAGGGAAGAGCACACCAAGTCCAAAGACAAGGAACCTGCTCAAAGTAAAAAATTACAATTCCCAAGGAAGAAGGTAGCCAGTATTAGAGTAATCGAACATGCCGAGAATACTGAGGACACAGCTGAAAAACAGAGAGTGGGCACAGACAATGCTAGACAGTGCAGCAGAAATCAGCATAGCTCGCAAGATCCTGATGAGTCATCTGGAGACAGTGGACACGAATGAATACATTCAAGTAGAAACTGCAGACACCAGAGTAAGCGACCCTCATAAGATATACGAAATAACACTGCGTATAGAGAGAGATAAGACTAGGAAAATAAGGGGTCTATTTTGGGATAACCTCTCAAAAGGCTATGACATCCTGTTAGCCGAAAAAGATTGGCCCCCGGAGTTTGTCAGGGAGTGCCCTCATGGAGAAGAAATTATTATGCCTGCCTTCTCAAATCACATTCCAATTCATACTAAATATATATATGCAAGGAAATGGGCAGTAGCCCAGGCACCAGCATTATATAAAAATCATGTAGGATGGGATGAGGAATCTTCTCCTCACAAAATCCAGTTAAAATGTCAACCTACTGCACAAAGGCAGTACCCAATTAAGCAAGAAGCTAACAAACAGGTCAGGGAGATTTTAGATCAACTTGAATACCAGGGGGTGATTGAAACATGCACCTCTCAAATGAACAATCCTTTGTTTCCTGTCTCCAAACCAGACGATTCGTATTGTCTAGTCTTGGACTACAGACACCTTAACTCGTGTTGCAAAACATTTGCGGTACAGAACTCGCACAGTGCGGCACTGATGAATAACATAGTTCAGAAAGAATATAAAACAACATTAGACATATCTAATGGGTTCTTTTGTCAAAATATTGCACCAGAAAGCAGGTATTTGACCGCTTTCTCAATAATGGGGTCACAGAAAAATTTCTGTAGGCTCCCACAGGGGTTCAAGAATAGCCCGGGATTATTTTCAGCCAGAGTAACAGAGTTACTACAAATATATGATGATGAGGCATTATCTTAGGTCGATGACATCTATCTCACGGACGACGACTTGGATACTCACTTGAAAAGGGTGAACACCATAATACTTGGGTTCGCAGCAGAGGGTTACAAATTCAACTTTAAAAAGTCAAGAATTGCCCATCTGACAGTGTTATTTTTAGGATACGAATTATCAAGTGAAGGAAAAAGCCTAGCGGACAACTTCTTAGAGAAGTGCGCTGTACTCCAAGCACCAAAACGCTGAAGAACTTACAATCGATACTAGGCTTCCTGAATTTCGGAAGAACTTACATTCTAAACTACGCAGAAAGGATTAAACCTCTCTACGAATTAATTAAACCTGATTTTAAACCAATCAACTGGACTCAAAAACACACAGAAATTTTGAGATCAAAGCAAACAGACATGTTAGCAAAAACAAAATTAGAAACACGTGACAACACACGAAACCTTGTAATCCGAGTCATCCCAGGAAGATGCGGATTCACGTACCTGACCTCTAATGAGGGAGAAACGGTACCAATAGCTTACAAATCACATTTGTACACACAAGCAGAAAAAACATTCAGTATCACAGAAAATACTGTGAAGGCCGTGCAAACTGCTATAGCGAAGGAACGAGAACTAGCACAAGGCAAAAGGATCACTGTTCTTACAGCAGAATCCGCCTTCGAGGCACTATTCAGCCCAGTAAACCTGCCTACGGTGTCACTGGATCCGAAATGGATACAGTGGGAAAATTCTCTTGCTGCAGAAGACGTGAAATACTATTTCGCCCCGCACATGAAAAAACTGAATGATTTAAATTATGAAAAAGAATATCCTCTGCCAATCGAAATTCTCCCTCTAGAACAATACTCCTATATAATCTATACAGACAGATTTGTACAGCACTACAATGTAGAAAATAAATCCTACGATGCAGCCTGAGCGATTGTTAAAGGTCGCTGGCTCTGCGGTAAATTCAGACCGAAAATAACAAAAACTGAATCACTGAGAAAATGTTCGGCTCAGCGAGCTGAAATCAGATCTTTAAAGATGGCGCTTGAAAATGCCGAACGTGAATTCCCGACACTAATCGTGTGCGATTCGCATTTTTGCGTCAACTCCTACAATAATGAGTTACAGAACTGGGTTCAAAATGATTACAAAGATGACACAGGTGCCACAATCAAGCATAAAATGCTTTGGAAACAAGTAGTTCTTTTACAGAAAGAACTACAAAAGACTCACGTGATACACACTCTGAGTCATCAACGTGATGGCGTTCACGTTGCAGGGAATTCATTGGCTAATACAGCCATAGCAGAAGCAAGTAAACCGGCTTCTGTAGCCACAAAAAAGCGTTCAGAAAAATACATAGACGGGGAAACCATGCTGGCAGTAAAAATGTCCTTAAAAGGCAACTGTGCAGCACTACCTGTGAACTATCCACTCAATTATACATACGTAATTGATGCAAACTCCGTTCCTTTTGCTCGAATCCCTGGAGTGGGGGATAGGGTAATTCCAAACATGAACCGGAGAATCTTTTTAATAGCAGACGCACACATGGGATTGGGTCCGAGGCACAAAAAAATCAAAGAATCTCTGACTGAATTACAATCAGAGTACTGGTGGCCGGGGATGAGCGTGCAACATCAAATATTTGCAAAAAACTGCCAAAACTGCAGCAGAGATCGCAGTTGTGAACCGGTCCAGCCTGTAGCCCAGATACCTTTTATGGACAGGGTAATGCGGTCTATACGCAATCCAGCGTCCTATTAATTCCTTAAGACTAAAATTCCCTTTAAAAATGTGGCCCCAGCGCTCGGCTGACGCCAAAACTGTTATAAAAGATCTGCGAGTCTTTATCGGCACATACGCAATTGCCATGCTTCATTCTGACCAGGGTCCTGCTTTTAGCTCTCGAGCTTATAAGGAGGCCATGACCAGTATGGGCATTGGATTGCGATTCTCTTGTCCATTCCATCCTGAGGGAAACAGTGTAGTGGAAAGAAAAAAACGAGACATAAAGCAATCTATAACAGCAAAGGTATTAGGTTCGGGTGATGGGTGGGTCAAACATTTAACAAGTGTCCAACGTAGTCTTAATAATTTGCCAAGAAATTCTCTAAAAGGTTTCAGCCCGTACGAACTATTGTTCGGAACTAGAATGTATATTCAGGATCTTGATAGTCAGGCTTCAGTGGTAAAAGATAAAAATAAAGACTTTGACATCAAAGATCGTTTGGCTGTTTTACAGGACTTGAATGAAACAAGAAAATCCTTAAGCAACATAAAGTTAACACAACAGCCAGCTACCACTGAAGACACACCACCTGTCCCAGCAAGACCTGTCTGGATTCCAAAAATTGGGGATCTGGTCAGAGAAAAAATAGCGGTGAAGAAGGAATTTGGCCTTCTTACAGAAAAGCAGTACCTGTCTTAGCAATCAACGGAACAAGATCAGTAGTACTACCGCCCCTTGCTGGTAAAAAGGAGAACCGAGTTGTATCCATCGACCTGGTGAAACCACAAAAATGTGGCCTATAATCAACAGTAGGCCGAGTGGACTCCCAAGAAATAACAGAATACCCAAATTTGCGACAATCCAAGAGGTTCAAACTGAAAGACTAATCACGTTTGATAAACCTGCAGTGCACAGAGAAGGACTATGCAATAATGCCATGGAACTCATGACTCTTGGAACTCAAATTGAAACAGTTCGTCATGAAACACCAGTCTACAATGATGTGGCATCAGAATGTGCTAATGAAAAGCAAATGGAGAAAACAATTCCAACAATCGACAGAACTGCCTCTGGCTACTTCATCAATTTCGATAACTTTTCTGAAGATCAAAGCGACCCTGAAGTGACGCCAGAAACAAAGACCTTTAAAGAAAAGGCAACAGAACTCTTTCATCAACTCAAGGAAACATTTCTGAATGCACCATTGTTTGAGCATTGGATTGTATCAGGGGTACTTATACTCCTACTAGGCCTAATTTTGGTTTTAATTTTAGGAAAGTTTATTACAGTTCAATGGACACAGCAAGTCAGAACATCAACTTAGTTCTGAAACTTCACAAATCATCTCACGTCAAGAAAAGAGAACTATCATCAGTAAATGTCACAGCCATTCCAATACCCGGCGGGGTAGTGTGGGACAAGACTGATTATGAAATATATGGCCCGGTCGAGATCTTGAAATATCCTCACCAGTTCAAGGTTTCATTAAGTGACTTTGTAAAACCAAGTACATTCTCTGATGATTGAGATTGTGAAAGTATAAATAATATGTCGTCGGATTTAGTGTTGTCAGCAAAATTTACAGAACATGATTATTTACAAGGTTCATCTAATTATGAACAGATGTACTGTTTTTCACATTACGCAGACCACTATTTACATAAATCTGCGCAACCTAGAAATGTTTTTAAATATAACCAATGGGAACATTGTGCTACTCCACCTAAAAGCAGTTCAAAAACATTCTATGAGAAATTCCAATACTTCTCAGGGTTTAACACTAGTAATGCAGAAACATTTTATTATAAACTGTTGGATAAAACAGGGACGAAAACCATGCTGACAAATACTAAATTGATATATTCAGAAGCATTTTATGAAAAAATGATTACATTTGGTTTTGATTTATGGAAAAACAACATTGAAACAAAAACAATCTGGGGTACAAAAGATAGGCAGGTACAAGGCCTAGAAGCATTATTTCGAGCCTGCATGATCCCAGAACAAATAATGTTCTTAAATGACACAATTCACCAAACAACCTGTCTTGGCCTAGCTAAGATTAAGGACCTAAACAAACCGTCTATTCCAAAGCCAATACCTGATAATGCTACCACAGATATTGAAATAGACGTATACCAAATTTTACATCAAAACAGAACACATCCTGATTGGAAAAAGTGGTTAATCTGGCAAGAAGACACTAATAACTGTCAAGATAGATTCCTGAACAAAACACAGGGGTTAAAAATGACCAGACCAGACCCTAGATACTCCCAGAGACAACATCCAGGGATAGTAACAACATACAGTGTAGGGAAACTGTGCCTTGAATGGCTAGAAACATCCACACTGGCAGAAATTAAGCAACACTTATCTTTACTTAAAGACGGTGCTGACTTGCATGATTTTATTATGGGACCACGCAAAAAGTAATGCAAATTGAAACAGCAGAAAAAATACGAGAAATTGATCGTAATAATTTGGAAAAATCACTTTCTGTTGTGGACAATGGGTTAATGACTGTCCTCCAGAATATATTCACTGGACAGTATTGTATCATCTGCCATCGATATAATAGATAAAGACTTGTTAATGTTACAACATGGAAAG